>NW_026542594.1:84315280-85515280 GCF_028750875.1 Macrosteles quadrilineatus | reverse complement strand
ATGCCGGGGCGCCGGAAAGTAGGCGTGTCGCCCTCGTTTAAGACGACAAGTCCGGCCCTGGCGGCAAAGTCCAGGATGTATTTCCCCCGGGAGTTTGTAGAGGTCATACCCCACTCCACAGCCCTCGCATTAAAATCACCAGCAACAACGACATGCCCAACGGTACCCCGTACACTGTCTTCTAAGCGGTCAATCTTCAGACGGAATTCCCGAATTGGCTCGTTGGGGGTAAGGTAGACACTAAAAAACGTGACGTCCCTACACCTGACCCAAACGAAGCCTCGGCCGCGTCCGTGACCTCGCACTGGTGCTTCCGTGCTGTTTCGAACCCAACAAGCGGCAGTACCAAGAGAATCTGGGAACCAGAAGTGTGGGTCCCTGTCACGGTACTGCTCGCTGATCAGAAGGGTGTCCGCACCGATTTCTTGGGCAAGCTGATCTAAGAGGGAGTCAGCCGTTCTGGACCTCTCAAGGTTACCCTGGAGAATCCTCACTTCCTAGACCTAGCCTTCTCAAGGTCGAGTGCAGCCTTGAAAACACTGCATCGCCCAGCCCCTGGAATGTGACCTAATGAGGCGTCCTTTTGGCCTTTCTCTGTGCAGAGAAAACAACGCTCTGCTGCGGTACAGTTCTTCCTGTTGTGGCCCGAGCCGCCACACCTGAAACAATTCTTGGATAAGTCGGGTCCTTTACAGTTTCGGGAAGAGTGACCAAACCCGAGGCAGCGAAAGCATCGCGGTACAACCACCCTCCGTCTGAGCCTGCAATTGACCCATCCAATTCTCAGGTGTGTGAGATTAAGCAGCTTGCTGGCATCTTGGTTTCGCATTTCAGCGATAGCTATGCGTTGCTCGCTGCGGTTGGGCCGCGTAAGCCATACTTTAAGGGAGTCGGCATTTTGGATATCAGGGATGGCCTTGTTGATAGCCTCCCTGACTTCAGCCTCAGTCGAAAGACCGTCAAGGTCCCGGATCTCCACCGAGGTCCTAGGCTCGAGTTCCCGAACAGTACCGTGGTCCCCCAGAGCCTCTCTGACCTTTGCAGCAAAAGCCACTCGGTCACCAGATTTCCCCAGCTCGAGGAGAACTTTCCCATTCTGGGTACACCTGATTGACTTAACAATCGTATCCATCTCCTCTGGCTTGGCCTTAGACTTGAGTCGACCCAAGACTTCAGCAAAAGAGCGCCCCCCTAAGGGGTTGATCAGGATTGCCTCAGCCCTGGGCTTTCTCGGCCTGGGTTTCTTTGAAACAGGGGAGGCCTTTCCACGAACCTCCCTCGCCGGAGCAGGGTCAGCAATCTTTCGATCTCTTGCTGCAGGTTCTTTGTTAGAGACAGCCTCCATTTGTCTCAATTTCCTCTTTTCTTTGCAGGAAAGCCTCTTCTCCCAGTTACCCACATTTGATGGTGCCACAGCAGAGTTCATAGAGCTGCTTCCGTCAACCGTTGGGAGAGAGGCAAGCTCCCTGGTTTGCTGAGGGCGCTTCTTTAGAGCTGGAGTGTGCTCAGTAGGGGGTGTCATCTGGGTGGCCCTGTCCTCGACCTTCTGCTCGACATCTGACAGAGGCTGATTGGCCAATTCAGGAAGATCGGGGCTCTCCGCTGGTGAGCTCCTTGCCCGTTTCCTTTGATTCCCGCCCTTGTCGTTCAGTTTAGGGGCTAAAACTTGGTTCACAAGCTCCCGTTCATTAACTAAAGCCTGTCTCATCAAGCCTTTAATTTCGAGAACTCGGGCAACCCGATCCTTCACCTTTGGGAGACCGTCCTTGATTGACCGGTTTACGTTGGTCCGGAGCTTCAAGGTTCACTCCATATTATTGATGAGGTCCATCATCTCTACCAGGAGGTCAGACTCTTCCTCATCAGCATCGTCGTATTGTTGACGGTAACGCTGAAGTTCGGGATCCGACCTCTGGGGGCTGATTTTCGGCGCTGTACTTTCCAGGAGGGTTCCCGTCAACGCCGGTTCAACGTCTACTTTTCCTTCTCCACTTGTCAAAGGAGATCTTAGTGGGGGGAACTCATTTGAGCCCTTAAAGGTTGCAGGCGGTGGAGTTGCCTTAACGTTGTTCGCTGGTGGCGACCTCTTGACCTTGGAGCTACGCCCAAAAGGGCTCCACTCCTTTTCCGACTTCGATTTTTGCTCATTAGAGCTGCTGTTAAATAATGTGTTGGGTGGGGGGTTTTGACAAGCCATACATGTGTTTACCAGCGCATCGTGCGGCAAGAGACGGCCCGGATTTAGTCAGGAGCGGGTATCTACTGTATTAGACCAAATTTCATAAATAGTGAAGGTTTACCTTAAAAACACAATAGAGATGGGAATATAGGCCTAAATTGGTCATGTTATCTCTAATTTTTATTGGGACAAGAAAATAAGTTTGATTTTTGACGCAATTTAACAATCTCAATTAACGCACATGGTCTGATTAAGACTGTAAGACTCAACCTGGAGAGGAATTGATATATTTGTATTGGACCAAATTTCATAAATAAGTAGTAAAGGTACGGTTACACCAGAGCGAACAGGAGCAAACAAGCAGTAATAAATGCGAAATTCACTTCGGTGTGACCTCAAGCGACAGCGAACACCAATCGGCCGTGTTCGGCAGTGCTTGGTAGTCGCATATTCGGGTTCGCACCTGCTCCATCGATTGTCGGTTTCAGCGCGAATGATCAAAGGAAATTCGCTTCCACTCTAGTTCAGTGCTCGCTTCAGTGTGACCACATCGGAGTGACTCCAGTCTGGTCCTTGCCGGTGTCTACATTACTGCTATCAACAAGTTGTTTAGGTCAAAGGTAGTTTTTTTTGTTGTACTATAATTAATTATCCATAATTTGTTAAACTATGGAGTGGACTGATGACAAAGTGTTGGATGTAATTGAAGCAAGGCCAGTGTTATGTGATCCTAGTAGTGCTGATTATAAACTGTTAAATAAAAAATTCAAAGTTTTTTAATTAATTTTTTACTAAACAGTTAGTCTGTTTAAGAACTGCACGGTGACGATAACAGGAACGATAACTTGTGGTGGCGGAGCACAAGCAAATGACGTTTCAATCAAGACGATTCGTGTGTGTTCACTTTGGTGTGAATACTCCCATTCTCAAGTGTTCGCGAATGCTAGCGAACCACAGCAAACAGCAGTGAACGTTCGGTTTCGCTCCGGTTCACTCTGGTGTAACCGTACCTTTAGTGTCAACCTTAGTTGCATTAGAAATACATGCGAACCTGCATTGGCGATTATCTAGGAAACCCTTTATCAAATCATAAAAAGGGTGGTTTACTAATTTGTTAGTTATTGTAAATTCTCCCAATAATTAAATACAATTTTTTTAGTTTTAAGATCTTCGGTGTCATATTAACAAACAACTTTATTTCGCCGTCATTTAACCCCCATACCATAAATTCCTTCCCACGAATGTGCATCTACATGCATAAACTTTGACAAAAATTTCATCACAATCTGAGCGTTATCATGCTCGAATGTTATTGCAATGGCTACAGTTTTGGGCATCAGGGACCCTAAAATTAAAATATAGAATTCACAAGCTAAGATATTACTGTACTACTTACGGTAAAAACTTATTTTCAATCTCTAAAATTAATGAGCAACAGTTTTTCAATGTGTTTTTTTTTCATAATACAATATGTTTGTAACACATTATATTAAGAATCTAATATATCAAGATTGTAACATATTTGCTGGGAAATTTTATGTTTAGAGGGTCAAAAATTAGAAATCGCAATTTTTACCCTATAAAACCCCCTGTAAAACCCTGTTCCCATGGTCCGATAATGCTGATTCGCGAACTCATCCAAGTTTATCCCACCTTACTCACCATCAACCCGGATTTCATTAAAATCTGACAATAATTACTCAAGTTATCGCGTTCACGGACACATAGATAACAGTATATTAGGTACGGTATATAAAAATTTGAACGAATGGTGTTTTTGGCCTCTGAGGACATCAAAACAAAAAAGCAAATTGGTCCCGGGCCTACAAGTGCTTGAATACATTATTTTGGCCTGGGTTGAAAATGGTCAAGTTTCATCAAGTCATTTCAAAATGGCGGCCGTTAAAACCTAAAATAAAAGAAAAAATCATTCAGTGTTTTGGGTTCTCAACTCCCTCCAGAGATCTGCAGCAACCTATTCACTTTTCTTGCAATAAAAGGTTGCATTACCGTCTCTGCATTTCATGGAATAGGCAAAATACCCCCACCACAGCCATCCTGCAGATTAAGTGAGTTTCCATTTCCCTGATTTGATTTTAAATTAAATCAATTTCAATAACATTAGGTTTCATGAGTACCTAGGTTTGCTGCTACAAGGAGATTAATAAAGTGAGATTTTATTAATATATTAATAGCTTAGTTTATAATAAATAAATTTGCCAAGTTTCATTAAAATATAATCATAAACAAGCAAACTACAACAGTTTATGTACTCTCCGTAATAATGACATGGGAATTTTAAATTTACAATGTTTTAAATTTTCTCCGTAACCAATTACCTTATAATACCCCCGCCGCAGCAAACCTGCAGACTTAGCGAATTTCCATTTGCCTGATTGGATTTACTCTAAAATATCTCCTTAAAAATATCACATTTATTCCCCATTTAAATAGCATTTGTTTAACGAGTACTTAGGTTTGCTGCAACAGGGAGGGTAAAAACATATTTTTTTATGAAATGTAATAGTTTAGTATGAAATGAATAAATTTTACAAATTTGATCAAAATATGTTCATAAACAAGCAAAATACAACAGTTTACTTATTCTCCATAAGAATAACATGGGAATTTTAAATTTAAAATCTTTTTGAATTTTCTCGGTTACCGTTAGGCACATAATGACACTTCAATATACTAAATTATTTGTTTTTTTTAGCTCCACAATATGGTTTGGAAAGAAATTGCTAAATCTTATATTTTTTGGGTCCAAAATGGGAAAAACCAAATTTCATCCCATAAAACCCCCATAAACCCCAGTTCCCATAGTCCGATCATGCAGGTTTGAATAAAAAAATTAATTGGTATTTTCTACTTTTACATGCATACTAACTTTCATAAAAGTTCAGTCAAAATTATCAAAGGATAAAATAATGAAATGTATAATTAAATTTACAAGTTCAACAAGGCCAATATATAATAAATTTATTTTATTTTATTTATTATCCATTTCATTATTAATTGCCAATATCTCCAATACAAGTTATAAAGGATAAAATGTTAATGAAAAACATATAAAATTATGGATATCTATCAAAGAAGCGATTTTATAAAAAAATTTTATTCCTTATGTTCTTCTTATTTTGATCCAATGAATCAATTTGTAAACTTTGTCCCTACCTTTTTTGAACACACTGTATATGTGTGTGTCCGTTAGCCAATATTATCCGATCTTAATGAAATTTAGCAAAAACGTTTAAACCAACGTTTCTTCGAACATGTTCGCAAACCAGCGTGGTCGGACCATTTTTTTTTTTTTTAGCGAATTTCCCTTTAGGGAAGTATTAGCGAATTTCCCTTTAGGGAAGTAGCTATTACCGTAGGTGGCACGGTAAGACCTAGACCCTATTTTGTACTAAGCTATCAATCTTTTACTCAAAAACACACTTTATTAGTTTCCTTGTTAAAATATATTTAATTGAAAATCAATTCAGACAAATGGAAATTCGCTTAGTCGGCAGGTTTGCTGCGGCGGGGGTATTTTTTTTTTTTTTAAGGGAGAGGAGGGAAAATGCTTTTACGCACACAGGTAGCCAGCCTGTAGTGTGAGACTCCTGAATCTATCGCAGACTACTCACTAAAAAACCCCCTCTACTCTGTTGGACACAGACCTGGAATTGTTTGTCACATTACTTCAAGTCAGGCCAACATGTTACCTAAGCCCTCAGGGCACTCACCGTTTATGGCATTTGGATACTTCATGACCTACACCGCATCCCGGTCAAGGTCGAGCTTCTTGGCACGGAGAATACCCTGGATGTAATGTGACACACAGGTCCAATTGTCCTCATCGGTATGACCGTGTCCACCAACAGCAGTCCTACTAACTGTTGAGCCTCCAGGTGGGGCATATCCCAACATTGGCAGTGGAAAAAGGTATGTTCCACGTCATCGGGAATGCCTGGGCAGTATATGCAATCGGGTGACACGGCTTTGCCCATCCTGAACAGGTACGACCGGAAAAAGCCGTGACCCGTCAGAAATTGGGTGAGGTAGATGTCCACCTCTCCGCACCGCCGATTAACCCAAGAGTCGCCTGGTCCAGCGTCCCCGAGTCTCCTGTTCCCAGCTCTCCTGCCAAAGCTGGTAGGTGCGGGTGTGTTCCTCTGTTCGTGCATGGTCCTCCCCACGGCGCTGATAAATTGCTTTTCTCTCCGCCGCCAAAAGTTTGACGGGATGACTCCAGCAACCACCAGGACGGCGGGTTCGGACACTGTTCGGTAGGCGGATGCAACTCTTAGTGCTGCCTGACGCTGCACTCGGGCAAGCCGCATCCTATATACCTCCTTATTTAGAGCGTCTGCCCACACCTCAGCACCGTACAAGAGTACGGACTGGACAGAAGACATTAACAGCCTTCTATGGCTGGACCGAGACCCTCCGACATTGGCCATCAACCGGCTAAGAGAGGAGACCACCCTAGCGGCCTTGTCCGCCGTACGGAAAATCTGATCTCGCCAGCTAAACTTGCTGTCCACCATAATCCCAAGGTACTTAGCCGAACGAACGGTCTGGACTTAACGGCCCCTACCCTCAACGGCGGCACGATGGTGTCAATCCGTTTTTTTGTTAATATCACGATCTCAGTTTTGCTCAAAGCAAGCGAGAGACCGTGGTCTGTCATCCATGCGTTTATAGTACGCATAACTCGGTTCAGCTTTAGATGAGCCAGGTCAACGCTACGTGCAGCTATCAAAACTGCAACGTCGTCCGCGTACCCAACCAAAACAGTTTCCTCAGGCATTTCAGACCTCAGGAGGCTGTCATACGCGACATTCCAGAGGTCCGGGCCAAGTATGGAACCTTGGGCAGCACCGGAAGTGACACTCATCGTCCGTGGGCCCTCTGTAGTGTCATACAAGAGGAGGCGGAACCGGAGATAATCCTCTATGATACGCATGAGGTATGCCGGGACGTGGAAGGTGTTCTCCAGAGCATCCAGCATATCGCACCACCTAGCCAAATTAAATGCGTTTCGCACATCGAGAGTGACGAGCAGCACAACCCTTCGAGAGTAGTGGTTAAAATCCTCAGCTCTCATCACGGCTTCCTTCACCTCTTCTACAGCGTCAACCGTAGATCGCCCCATCCTGAATCCATACTGGCGAGGGGACAGGTCCCCCGCAGCGACCACGGCTGAATTCAGTCGGGAACGTATCAACTTCTCGAGGACTTTTCCAGCCGGATCCAACATACACAGAGGTCTGTAAGAGGATGGCAGGTCTTGGTCTCCCTTCCCCTTCCCAACAAGCACAAGCCTAGCTGTTTTCCAGCACGAGGGGAAAACTCCTTCGACTAGGCAGGCGTTGAACATGCGCAAAAGGATCAAGGAGTTAGTAGTCAAAACCTTTTTGAGAACTTCGCCGGGTACCCCATCGGGTCCAGGAGCCTTATTGTTCTTCAGGGATAGGACGGCCGCCTCCACCTCTCCAAGACTGAAAAGTGGTACGTCATCCACCCTTCCGAAATCCCGCAGTGGGCGCAACGTGTGAGCCGGGAAAAGGGACTCGACTATTCTCTCCATAGTGGCCCCATCCATGACGGAAGGTGGAGAGCGGGTGCCAAGTTTCTTGGTTACCAGTTTGTAACCCAAGCCCCACGGATTTGAATCGATATCGTCCCTTAATGTCTCCCAGCAACTGCGTTTACTCCGGTTGATGGCTCGACGAAGAGACCTCCTAGCCACTCTGTAAGCATCCGACTTAGGACGTCTGTCTACAGGTTCTCTGGCCCTGGTAGCAAGTCTTCTGGCTCTCAATGCTGACCGACACAATTCCGCAATCTCGGCAGTCCACCAGTACACAGGTCGCTTATTGCACCGGGATCTCCTACAAGGCATAGACTCATCGCAAGCGGAGACGATTAGTCCCATCATGGATGTAACTAACACCTCTGCGTGAGCCACGCTAGTTGCGGGGGGAACCACCGGTGTTCCTCGTAAAATGGCTTCATTGAATTTTGCCACATCCAATTTTTTAATATTCCATCGAACGGGCACTTGACGAAACGCGGCTACTTGTCTCTGATGACCATCCAGGACATCAAAAATAATGTACTGGTGGTCACTGCCCGTGTAATCCTCCAGAACTCTCCAGGCTCTGCCTTGGCAAAAGGGACTCAGATGCAAGGGTTATGTCTGGGATCGTTCCCCGCATCCCAGGGCGCCGGAAAGTTGGCGTGTTTCCCTCGTTGACGACAACGAGTCCGGCTCTGGCAGCAAAGTCCAGAATGTACTTGCCCCGGGAATTGGTGAGGGTCATTCCCCACTCGACAGCCCTAGCATTAAAATCCCCACCCACGACGACGTGTCCTGTGGTATTGCGCGCACTCTCTTCCAGGCGGTCTATCTTCTCACGAAATTCACGGATGGCCTCGTTGGGAGTGAGGTAGACACTAAAGTAAGTGATATCCCGGCACCGAACCCAAACGAAACCTCGGCCCTTCGCGTGACCCCGTACTTGTACTTTCGCTGCATTACGTGCCCAGAATGCAGCAGTACCAAGACTATCAGGGAACCAAAAAGATGGGTCCCTATCACGGTACTGGTACTGTTCGCTGACTAAGAGCGCGTTGACATCGTGTTCTAGGGCAAGCTGACATAGAAGTGCGTCAGCCGACCTGGATCGCTCAAGATTGCACTGAAGGATTCTTATCTTCGTGAAAGAACTTTCGCTTGCTGTAGTGCAGATTTAAATACACTACACTGTCCAGACCCAGCTGCTTCAAGTGTTTGTCAGCGAGCCCATTTTCTTTGCAAAGGAAACAGGACTCGACTTGGCAGTCCTTACGGACGTGACCGACCTCCCCGCACCGAAGGCAGTTCGGGTCCCTTGCAGTTTCGGGAGGAATGGCCGAAAAAGAGGCATTTAAAACACCTCTTCACTTCCACTCTCCGTCTGAGCCTGCAGTTGACCCAGCCGACTCTCAGATGCTGGAGTCCCAGCACCTTCGTGGCATGTGCGTCTGCCATTTCGGCGACCGCCATCCGCTGCTGACTCCTGTTCGGGATTGTGAGCCACACCTTAAGGAAAGCCGTTTGCCCGCCAAGCTCGGGGACAGCTTTCTTCAGGGCCTCAACAACATCAACCTCCATCGACACACAATCAATGTCTCGAACCTCGACGATGTCTTCGGTTTAAGAGCACGGACGGTGCCCTGGCCTTCAACAGCTGCCTTCAGTTCGGCAGTAAAGGCTGCTTTGTCTTTCGACTTACCCAGTTCAAGGAGAACGTCCCCGTCCCGGGTTCGTCTAATCGACCGGACAACCGTATCGGTCTGCTCTGGCTTAGCCTTTCCTTAATTGCACTCAAGACCTCTGCGAAAGATCTCCCCCTGAGGGCTTGACCAGGATTGCCTCCGTCCTGGGCTTTTTTGGCCGGGACTGTTTCGGAGCAGAGACCGAGCCGGGCCCAGTTTGGGCCACGCCGGTCGGCTGTGCCTTCACTGCCACATTCTTTATAGAGGCGACCTCCCCCCGCCTCAACTGCCTCTTCTCCTTTCGGGAACGACGTTTTTCCCACGCAGCCCCAGGTGTCTCTACGACTGACCCCTTTCGGGAACTTCCCTGAAGGGGGGTTGTAGGTAGCTGTGGTTGTTGGTTCTTTACAGGAGCTGCAGCTATGTCCGAAAAGGATCTGGGCACAGCAGACAATAGGTCAGTCTGAGTCGCCTTGGCCTTTACCGTGGTCCTTTTGGTTTGGACGCCTTCTTCTCTTTTTTGAGGACTGTCCGATGTGGAAGGCCTTTTACGTTTCTTAGAAGGCAGTGTTCTTTTGTCAGTAAGAGATACAACCTTCTCGGCAATCTTCTCCATGGCTGCCTTACTCACCACCCGGCAGGCAAAAACGAAGCCAAGGTCATCCTCCAGTTTGGCCATGCCGTTTTTGACCACTTGATTTACGGCTTTCTGGGTCCGGAAGGTGTCCAGCATAGCCTTGATCGTAGCTTCCATGTCTTGGAGCCGGGTTTCAATGTCACTCTCTGCATCAAGATATTCCTGACGCAGAAGCACCATCTCAGAGCTTTCCGACCTCAACGGTGCTTTGAATGGCTCCTCCGGCATCCCTACAGCAGAACTGGCAGAGTGGGGGAGAGTTGCTGGCAACACCAGCTCGACACCTGCATCTCCGACGTTTTCCGCACCGTTCCCAGCTCCACTTGCCGAAGGAGCTCCTAAATGGGGGAACTCCTTAGTGCATTTGAAGGTGGCAGGTGGGGGAGATGTCCTCACGTTTTTCGGTGGTGGCGTCCGCTACACCTTGGAGCTACGGACAAAAGCGTTCCGCTCCACTTCCAACGTCTTTTCTGGCTCATTTGAGCTCTTAATCAAAAATGTGTTTTGAGGGGTGATCGGACCATGGCAACGGGGTTTTTGGGGTGATTTAAGGGGTAAAAATTGGGTTTTCTTATGTTCGAACCTCATGTTTGACCCTCGAAAAATGAAATTCCCTAATTTTTCTCTAAACTATTTTGAAGATCTTAATCAAACAAATAATTTAATGAATTGAAGTGTTTTTATGAGGTTATTGGTTACAGAGAAAATTCAAAATATTGTAAATTTAAAACTCCTATGTTATTATTACGGAGAGTACATAAACTGTTGTAGTTTGCTTGTTTATGATTAAATTTTTTGAAACATGGCAAATTTATTTATTTTAAACTAAGCTATTAATATATTAATAAAAACTCACTTTATTAATCTCCTTGTAGCAGCAAACCTAGGATACTCATGAAACCTAATGTTATTGAAATTGATTTAATTGAAAATCAAATCAGGGAAATCGAAACTCACTTAATCTGGAGGTTTGCTGTGGTGGGGGTATTTGTTGACTTAGGTGAAAGTAAATTACTAACACCTAAGGTTTTTACTGTTACAATAATTATCTTTTATTTTACTGAAGTACACACACAAAACATTTTTACTCAAACATAACTTATTCAACAATTCTCATTACAATAAAAACAATCCTAACTATTTACACATGATCAGCTGTTACCAACATAAATTAAATTAAATACAGAACAAGTAACAGCAAACATATTATATAAAAATAAAATTACATTCAACACCTTCCCTTAATTTTAATTTTATATAAGAAACAAAAAATAAATATCTCGATTATCGTCTTCTGTTCAAGATTTTGGATAGTTGATCAAAGTTTTGCTAAATTGATGAAACTTAACATTGTTCAAGGGTTTTGTAAACATATCCGCAACATTCTCAGATGTAGAAACAAAAGAAATGTTTATTTTACCTTGCCTTACATTTTCAGTCAAAAAATGGTAGCGAGCATCAATGTGTTTGCTTCGCTTATTAAAAATTCCATTTTTACAAAGCTTAATAGCACTTTGATTGTCCATGTTTAGGTTTGTTTCAACATTAGTTCCACTCAACTCTTGCAAGAAAGTTTTTAAATATAACACTTCTTTGACACATTCCGCCGCTGCAATGTATTCTGCTTCAGTGCTGGACAAAGCTACAATCGGTTGTCTTCTTGTACACCAGCTTATTGGGTCTTCTCCATACATTATGACAAATCCAGTAGTACTTCTTCTTGTATGCTTGCAATTTGCATAGTCTGCGTCACAATATACATTTAGGCAATTTCCTCCTGATGCTGAAAATAATATTCCTGCTTCTTGAGTACCTTTAATATATCTTAAGGTTCGTTTGACATTTACAACATCTTCATTGCTTTGATTCTCAACACGTCTACTTTCTAATCCCACAGCAAGTGTAAGATCAGGTCTGGTTTTATTGGATAAGTACAGCAAACTTCCTACAACTTCTCTGTAAGGATAATCTTTTGTCAGGCAGCTTACTTCTTCATCAGGTTTGCTCGTTTTCACTGGACAAATGGGAGTGTCTACAGGTTTACAATCTATCATTCCATATTTTTCGAGAATACTGTTTGAATAGTTCTTTTGTGTTAACAATATCCCTTCCCTTGAATATAAAATTTCCATTCCAAGAAAGTTTGATGGGTTTTCGTCTGTTTTTATTTTAAAATCTCTAGACAGCTCGTTCAAAAGTTTCTTCATCTCTCTTTCATCTGAACCAGCAAGAATTCCATCATCAACAAATATAGCAAGATGAATACTGCCATTTGTAAAAACACAACGGTCAGACTGAGTTTGTTTTAAGCCATATTTTAGTAAGCAGTTTGTAAACAACTGGTTCCATTTAAATGGAGCTTGTTTAAGTCCATATAAAGTCTTTCTTAATTTCAAAACTTTATCTTTATGATCAAACCCTTCAGGTACACACATATAAATTTCTTCATCTAAATTTCCATAGAGAAAAGCAGTTTTAACATCAAATTGCATTAGTTTGAGATTTTGTTTGGCAGCTAATGAAAATAACAAACGTAAAGTTGAATTACTTACAACTGGGCTGTAGGTTTCTTCATAGTCTATACCTTTTTCTTGGGCAAAACCTCTTACAACTAGTCTCGCTTTGTATTTTCCGTTATCCTTTCTTGTTAATACCCACTTATAACTTAGGATCTTCTTGTTTAGTGCTTGCTTTTTGTCAACCACTTCCCACATTTCATTCTCAATAAGGGAGTTTTTCTCATCCTCAATTGCTTGTAGCCATTTTTTTTTATCTGGTCCTTTGATTGCTTCTTCATATGTCAACAACACAAACTCTTTATATCTTTCAGGTAGTTTAGTTTTTCTTCTTAGTTTGATGCTTTGTGTAGTATCAGTATTACTTGAACTTGGCTGTTCTTCATTAATTTAATTTTTGTCTGAAACCAACTCAAACTCTACTTCATTATTACTTATCTCACTTAGATTATCTGCACTCTCAATATCTTCATTTTCAGTTTTGTCTGCACTCTCACTATCTTCATTTTCAGTTTTGTCTTCTTTCTTGTTATTTTCATTTTTGTCTTCTTTCTTGTCATTTTCATTTTTGTCTTCTTTCTTGTCATTTTCATTTTTGTCTCCTTTCTTGTAATTCTCTGTTGTATTTTCAGAGAAAATAACCTCACCACCATTATTAGTTATTGCAGAAACAGACAACAAGTTTTTACTGAGTTCAGGAACATATAGCACTTTATTCAGGATACATTCTTTGGATTTTACAGTTCCACTCGTTGAAGCTAACATGGTTTGACTTTTCTTAGCAACATATATTTCAGAAGAAATATTTTGTTTATTACTTAACAAATCTTCACAATTTGTCGTATTTGAAGATGTGCCTGAATCAACAACCCATTCAGATACAAAATTTACAGTCCCATTATTACTCCGAACATTTTGTCCATCATCATACGACAAAAATGACACAGTTTTACTAGCGACATTTAGGTTCTGGCTTTTTCTAAAGTAACAATCTTATTCATTATGATTTGACTTTTTACATATATTACAAAATAAATTTGGCTTTACATTTCTTTTTTCAAACTTGTTAACAAAATTTTTTACATTTCCACAGGTGTTTGCTAAATGACCAACAGCATTGCATTTAAAACATCGCCTTTCATTATCAGAGTTAGCCCTATTGTATGTAGGCTTCTTGCAGTACTTTGCTTTATGGCCTGGAATTTTACAGTTGTGACAAACAACTTGGAACGCAAGATTTTTCTTTAGGCTTACCTCCTTTAACTCACTTCTTGACTCTTCTGCTAACAGTCTCGCTGTTAGATTTGCCAATGTCTTTTCTTCATTGGGCATTGATTCCCAGGCAGTTACAAAATACTTAAATCTATCTGGCAGACTGACAAGAATTTTTGATATTACCATTTTGTCATCAATATCTTGTTTTAAAGTTTTTAGTCTGTGTGCTATGCTTTCAATTCTACTTATGTGAGAACTTATATCAGAATTAGGCTCATACCTGAGGTTAAAGAATTCTTGTAATAAAGAGTACTTCTGCTGCTCTGAGTCTCTTTCATAAATATTACACAGCTTCAAAAACATTTCTCTTGAGTTTTCACAGTTAATGATATGTAACATCGGTCCCTTCTCAATAGAACTAACTATACACTTCTGAGCCTTGGCATCTCTTTTAATCCAATCAGCCTTCTTCTTTCCATCACCCATATCTTCAAGTTTCTCAGAACCATCAACAATACTCATCAAATCACTGGATTGAAATATTATTTTAATCTGAAATTTCCACAATGGAAAAGTTTCAACTCCTTTGAGTTTTTCTACGAAATCATCTTCTTTTACTGATGCCATTGTTAGTCTTACTTTTACTTTTTCACTCACCTTCACTACACTTTAACTCTTAGGGTTTTACTAGAAGATTACTTCACTTGTTTTTACAGTTATGGTTGAATTAATGGATTTTTCTGGGCCCATAACCTGTTGACTTAAGTGAAAGTAAATTACTAACACCTAAGGTTTTTACTGTTACAATAATTATCTTTTATTTTACTGAAGTACACACACACTACATTTTTACTCAAACATAACTTATTCAACAATCTATATAATTAATACGCTACATGAAACTTTGTCGGTTGAACTCCTCCGCCATTTCTTAACCGATTTTATCCATTGACGTCTCATTGGAAAGAGCGTGTCGCGCATATTTGCAAACTGGCCTTACATTTTTGACAAAGTCCCTTGGGTTCTGCCCCAGTGGCTTTGAAAGTTCCCATGTTATCCTTATGAAGAACATAATTGTTTACATTTTGATCAGCTGTATAATTTAATTGCTGTTATTTATTTTTCAATTCAATGAAACGCATTGAGTACCTTTATTTACTATTTGAGTTTGTGTAAACATAACCCCCAAAACGAAAACAGATCGTGTTAGTATGATTGTAACTTAAATTTTTGAATTTATCGCTGCTTTGTGTAGATATAATTTGTTTATTTGTTGTTTTTTTCTTTTAAATGCCTCCGACGCTACGACAATGAAACATAGACAGGAGGCGTAATCGTGATAACGACCGTAGCTACAGAACAGTGACACGTAATAGGCTCAACTATTAGGTTAAAATGCGCCCTAACACTACCCCAAAACAACTTTTCGTTCAAAATTGGCCCTCTATCAATGACCTGTGTTGCCTGTACAGCGAGGCATTTTGAGAAGGAGGTTTATTAATAATGAAGATAAACATGATCTGAGTTACACACCGGTAATCTTTGAGTTGAATCTTTTAAATTCATTGTAAATATGACTGTTATTCGTTTTGAAATAACTCCTGTAATACTTTGCAATTGCTCGAATTCGAGCAACATGTACACTAGTTCTCATTACAATAAAAACAATCCTAACTATTTACACATGATCAGCTGTTACCAACATAAATTAAATTAAATACAGAACAAGTAACAGCAAACATATTAGGCCTATATAAAAATAAAATTACATTCAACAGTATCCTTATATATAATACGTGAAGGCGATTTCTACAAAACACTACTCCTCCGTTAATAATGGACGGACTTTTACAAACAACGTGTCAAAATAAAGCATTTTTTGTGTAGACGCCCCCTTTCACCAATTCCTGTAATAAAAATCCTCGGGCTTTGCCCCACAGGCCATCAAAGTTGGATTTTCTCCCGTAAGATTAACATGGGGGAATTGAAATATTTAATTGGAAACGTTGTCCCCACTAATTTGAGAGATCGGCTGGGCGTAGGAACTTGGTAGGGGTGTCCAAAGAAAGGTCTTGGTCTGTAGATGAGTTATCAAAAGAAAAACTAAGCAAAATCACTTAGGGCTCTGCCCCAGAAGCCTTTAAAGATCCCTCCACAGAGTTGTTTACATTTTGGCCATGTGAATAACACTTTTTAATAAAACAGCTGTTCCTTTTTAAATTGTATCTCAAACAACACATATTTATTACTGAATTCTACCAAAAAATAAGTATTTGCAATGTTATTTTCTGATTTTAAAATTGATTTTCCAGTACGATATGAACTGATGCCACGTGACGAAGGAAAAATCAATCTTACACTGTAGGCTAACGGAAATACCTCCCTTTGAAGTTAGAATATGTCTTCCCAAAAAATATTTTCTTTTCAAATAAAATCATATTACACTGATGAAATCACAGAAGTGTTTAACTACAAAAGACCCACCAATACGATTTTAATACTATTTAAATGTTCTTCCAATGGATAAGGAAGAGATGTCATATAACATACTAATAATAACTCCGATGACGTACGGTATGGGAAATATTTAAATCATTGAATGATCAACCAGAGTCGGAAACTAACGCAATTAATATCATTATTGTTTTTACACTTATTACTCTTTTTATAGAATGCTAAATGCTTAAAATATGTATATTTCACCAAATTTAACGCAGTTAGACGAATTAACGTAAGCCTTGAAAGTAACCGTCGATTTCGACGGGTATCCCCTAGTTTTGCCTATTCCATGAAATGCAGAGACGGTAATGCAACCTTTGATTGCAAGGAAAGTGAATAGGTTGCTGCAGATCTCTGGAGGGAGTTGAGAACACAAACCACTGAAAGATTATTTTTTATTTTAGCTTTTAACGGCATTCGGTCGTTATAGCTAATTCATGGGGACCCAGCATCCTCTTACGGCCGCCATTTTGATGACGTCATTACGGACGACCGAGGTCCTTAAAAATTGGGGTCTGGGCGGTTTTAGGTTCAGAAACTTGTATACTATAACCACCTAAAATTGCAGCCTCTCCGCCAGAACTGAAATATTCTGCCACTATATGCAGCTATACAACCCCACTATAGGTAACATTTTAAATTTGAGATTTATTGTAGTGTTAAATCAATATTTTGTATGAAGTGCAATGACCTCAATGGCTACTCTTGGGAAATAACCTGGGAATACAGATGGAATAGGTTTGTACAGGAAATATGTTAATTAAGTAAGTACTACCCTATGGCAAGTTCCAATGAACAGAAAACAATATTTTTGGGGATTTTAAACAGTTACTGTGTGTTGCTCTAAGCAAAATAAATTTAAAACAATATAGCCTAGCGTGAATATATAGCCTAAGCAGAAGATTGAGATGGTTTGGTCATATTTCGAGAAGAGAGGAAGACTCCACTACGAGAAATGTACTTGATAGAAACCCCGAAGGCAGGAGACCACGAGGCCGTCCCAAACTTAGATGGAAGGATCAAGTACAACAAGATGTAAGAAGACTGGGAAGGAGTGAAAATGACACCAAAGACAGAGACATCTGGAGGCAGTGTGTGGGCGAGGCCAAGTACCTCTTAGGGTACCAGTGGCCACTCCAGTAAGTAAGTAAGTATAGCCTAGCGTGTATGGTAGGCTATATAATAGTAGTAAGCATTAATAGTAGCGAAGCATTTTTGATATCGTTATTTCATTGTGTTTCACCCACGATTTTATTGTGCAAAAACAGTCTGGAAGTTGCATAAATTAATGAGTCGACATAAAATGAGGTTACTAACCTGTCGTCAATCAGTCATCTATTGTCTTCGATGACTATAATTTCGGGGTTATAACCCCATTTTCAAATCTTCTCTTCAGTCGTCAAATGTCAAACATATTCTCTTGCGTAAGCCGTCGTCAAAATTACTTTACATACACATATAAACACACACAAAAACATTTATAAATGTTTATAATACCCCCGCCGCAGCAAACCTGCAGACTAAGCGAATTTCCATTTGCCTGATTGGATTTACACTAAAATGTCTCCTTAAAAATATCACATTTATCCCTATTTAAATAGAATCAGTTTAACACATACTTAGGTTTGCTGCAACAGGGAGGGTAAAAGTGTTTTTTTTTTTGTAAAATGTTAATTGTTAGTAATAAATAAAAACATGTTCCAAATTTGGGCAAAATATGTTAATAAACAAGCAAACTACAACAGTTTACTTATTCTCCATAAGAATAACATGGGAATTTTAAATTTGCAATTTTTTGGAATTTTCTCCGTAACCATTAGGCGCATTATAACGCTTCAATATACTAAATTATTTGTTTTTTTAAGCTCTACAAAATAGTTTAGAAAGAAATTGCAAAATTTGATGTTTTTTGGGTCAAAAATGGGAAAAACCCATTTTTACCCCATAAAACCCCCCATAAACCCCCGTTCCCATGGTCTGATCATGCTGGTTCGCGAACTCGTTCGAATAAACGTAGGTTTACACGTTTGTACCAAATTTAATCAAAATCGGATCATTTTTGCTTGAGTTATCGCGCTAATGGACACATATATATATAAATATATATATATAAATATATATATAAATATATATATATATATATATATACATATATATAAATATATATATATATATAAATATATATATATATAAATATATATATATAAATATATATATATATATATGAATTTGAAAGGATGGTGTTTTTGGCCTCTAGGGACCTCAAAACGAACAAAAAAATCGGTCCCGGGTCCAGGTCTTACCATGAGTACTACGGTAATAGCTTATTCCCTATATGGGAAATTCGCTAAAAAGAAGCCAGTATGTATAAATTAATGAGTCGGTTCATTATAACCTAACCTTTACCTTCCTAATCTAACCTCACTTCAAAACACTTAATACAGTCACGAATCCGCATAAAACCCGACCTACCTTCCTCACGCTCACATGCCTAAATAAGAACTGATTATTTGGTTTCAAAAATCAAAACAAATTGATTTTTCATTCCGCATTAGATCAAGTATAAACAGTTGTTTGCTCTTCTCACTCAGTCCTACTCACTCCTCACTCAGTACGGACCCGTCCAGTCCAGACCACGCCATATTACCATTACCTTCAATACCGCTCAATTATCCTTAGATTCGTAATCCTCCCTAACCTTCGTTTTACGGCCACTATGGCAACTTAGGAATCTCTCCGACAAAAACTGATTGCATTTTTGGATTCAGCGTTAAAAATACTGTAAGTAGACATATAGAAATTACATCATATCCCAATGTAAATACAGTAAATATTTGCCAAACTGTAGAACGTTGACTGGAGGTCGATAGTATTTAACCTAAACTATCCAATCAATTTGAATTGGTTAAAAGGTTTCCAGTAGCGTAGGCTATTCATCAGAAATCAGTTTTAATTTTTCCTTTTTTACACTTTCGGTAGTCTAACTTATTTTGATTGTAAAACAGTCATCAAATTTAACAAGGGGTTAATAGGGCCTACCTAGGTTCTATCAAATTATCAAACACTTTAAGGTTAAATTGGCCTATGTGAATCTTAGTGAGTTATTGGCAAATTCACACGGATATAATCTTTTACATTTTGTACAATTAGGCCTACAGTATTGTAATTTAGTACTTACCTACTGCACTATTTAGGCCTATGCGTAAATAATAAGTTATTAAAGGTTACAGGAACCATTTAAGTGGCAAAATATACTACACAAAATGATAAGTAGGGTCCAAAACAAAAACTTAAAGCACATATCAAGGATTTGGGTAGAAACAATTAAAACTTAAAAATATTGTTAGAGCTAGAGCCACCCAATAGGCTAAGACTGCGACCAAGAAGGGTTACAATTTATTATCATAGATAAAACATGATTTATCTAGGCATATAATATTACTTACAGCATACAGTATGCCTGTAATTCATACTTAAAATCCCAAAATTTACAGATGACAGTAACTTACATACGGTAATTACTCAAAATTAGAATTTGACAAACACAATTACACAAGAAACTAACAAACAATTCAAAATAGCAGACGACACATCCCGTCCCGGCGGGTACGAAAAAATACTGGGGTACTTATTTATTTATTGAACAACGGCAAACACCATTTTACATTAAGTAGCTACAAATAGGAAAATATTATAAACAAATTAATAATTAACAGAGGAGTAGAAAACAATATTTAAAACTAATTATTACATGGCAAAACAATGGGTATTGATGTTACAGAAAAATATAACAATGTATAAAAAATATAACAATAACAAAATATAACAATAACAAAATATAACAATGAATATATCAATAACAAGAATACAAACAAAATAGATCACAAAATTAACATGAGAAAAGTCAACAACAAAGGAACAACAACAACAATGCTTTTACGGGGTACCCTCAAGGATGCTGTCAGTTACAGAACGCCGAACTACTCCCAAGAAGGCAGTAAGAAGGTCAGCAGAGCTGAGGCGCATAATCCGGGGAATGGGACTGGATCTGGCGTAGTTAGTCCCAGTATGGTCAAGTTCAAATACACGCTGATGTCTCATGATTCTCGAAGAAACATGGAAGTTTATCCTTTCCTGCAAGAAGGGGCAGTTGACTTGGTTATTTATCAGTTTGTAAAGAAAGGTCACATCAGCCACTCGCCTTTCTGTTTTCAAGACTCGGAATTTTATACATATTAGAGAGCTTGTCAACACGGACTTCACGAAAGTGAAGTCCATCAGTCATCACGACATCCCAGGAACCTGATGAAGCGTCTTTGTACCGACTGAAGATGGTAAATATGGCCAAGATGGTATGGTGACCAAACCAAGGAAGCAAACTCGAGTAGCTGCAGGATGAGAGACTTGTACAGGATAATAGGCATAGTTGCTCAAACCATGTCTAGCAGAGCGGAATACCAATCCGAGCATACGAGAAGCCCTGGTGCAGATTTGGTTTATGTGGTGTCCAAACTCGAAGGAGGAGCCAATTAGAAAACCAAGATCCTTGATGGTATTGCATCTCTCAATCCGGTTACCATCAAGAGAGTAGTCAGCTAACACACTGTATTTAATTTCCTTCTGAACGTGATCAATTTAGTTTTTATGGGATTTTTTATGCTCATCAAGGAGAGTAGACGGACGAGAAATATTCAGCAAACAGCTCACACATCTCATGGGTGGGAAATCTCAGTTGGACCATGTTTAAGGGAGCATAGTATGGAAGATGTTCGATTGAGATTCTTCACAAAACTCCAGAAGATCTTGGCATTAGTGGAAATGGTAGTATTAACATGGTTGACGTAGCTCAAGCGACAATCCCTGGATACAGCCCTGCATCGGTACTTGGAGTTCCTCACTTTCTTTTCTTTACTTTCCATAGAGGTGGTCAAATAAACCTTCTCCTGTCATAGGCTAGTCCAAATAAATACACAAATACCAATAGAGCTGCTGCCAAACTAAACAGCTGTTACAGCACCACTTGCGACGTTGCCAATTCGAAGGCCGCGGCCTGGAGTTAAGCATACTATGCTTAATCTATGATAAAACATAAAACTGTCTGAGTGTTCTATATTCCGCGGTCTAAGGCAAGGACGTTAATAAAGAAATAAATGGACAGCCACATGATAAGTGAGTATCGAAGCTTCATAGATGGAGAAAATGCACGCCGCTTCCCACTACTCTACTTTATGTGACTTTTTTTTATGTGACTTGAGGGAAAAAAGAAAAAAAAACAGAAATAAAACAAAACAAAACAAACAATGAAACAGAAACAAACAAAACAATAATATTATTATTACCACCTAACCAAAACCAAAGCACAGCTCGCCCTGCCTTTCGCTTATTTGGTTAATTGTTATTGTTTTTTGTGTTGATTTCATCTTGATGATAAAATAATGGAATATCAAGGTATGAAAATCCTAGTCACGAATGATATCGTTAATGTATTCAAAGCATAATAGCCTAACCTGAATTAGAATAGGTATAGGAATGCTAGGCTATGCTGAGGAATTTAACAGTAGGAGTAGGCCTAGTTAAGTAAAATAAAATTATAGGTTAGGCTAAATTATAGCTGTAATCTGAGGTAGTGAAGGCCATTCTATTCAGGCTTTAAAATGGTAGCCTAGCAGTTTCTTTTTTATGAGCTTAGGCCTAATTGTTTGATTCGTAATCCTACTAACTTGAACTGCATTCATAGAGATAGTGAAGGGACTATTGCAGTCTTTTGGACGAGAAGCCTGGTTCACATGCCCTCAGATACTTCACTTTAACAGTTCCTAAATAAATCACGATTTCGTATGTTGGTATTTTTTGGGGAAGTCATACTGTTCAATATTTTATAGGCCTAATTAGGGCCTAGTGGCGTTCTCAGCCTAATTTAGTTATCTGTATTAATCTAAGTAGGCCTAAGTTAGTAGAGTGAGTCAAAAACATAAGTCTCTGAATGAATGAATAATAATACCACTAGGGTTGCCATATCCCCGGATTTCCCCGGAGATTACCGGAATTTACCGGAGACTTCTGCAAAAAGTGGGGGCACTTTTGGAATAAATTAAGTTAAATGTTTGTGCTCGCAAATATAGTTTACTTATGCAATGACTGAAAAATGCAACTCTTGTATAAGTTACTCTCTATTAAGGTTTTTTTTTAGTTCCTAGTTTCACTTTGGCCAGTAACGTCCTTAGTTTATCGTCTGTTTTATTGCTCCAAGTCCTTTAATTCGCGTCTTCCGGCCAGTCCGAAGTCTGAAGGTATCCGTGTTCACTACCAGAGCCAAACCGAGTCTAGCAGACAGAGAGTGTTTTGTTTAGTCCTACGTTAAAACTTATACAGTACAGTTTTTAGTGATCAATGTGACAAGCAAGATTCAAATTTTATTACTATATTTTATTATTAATATTCAAATATCGTGTCACGCTAAGTACGATATTTGAATATTGACATTTTAGCACGGATATTGAACAGAAATGGTACGGATTAATAAACATAAACAAATGACGTCACTGGCCCGAATGTCAATAGGCCTACTAAGTTAACCCTCTATCTGGCGCTGGTCGATTTTTGACCACTAAAACGTGAGTTCTCAGTGGGGCTGGTCGATTATAGACCAAGACGACATGGGTCAGGCTTTTTTATTATTAAAATACAAAAACCGTTTTACAACCCAATAAATCTTATAAGCCTACCGTAGGTACCATTAGAAAGATGAGATTTTGAGGATTAATTTTCATGCATAAAACATTATTGAGTGAGTATTATGTAGTGTGAAACATAGTTAGAAAAACTAGAGATTTCAAAATAGATTTTGGCGGTGGAAAGTTTTGGTTAACTGACTAAAAAACAGCAGTTTTTGGCGATTGTCAATTAAATTGTAGGCCTATACAATATTAGTACATATTCTGAAACGACAATAAATTCCCTAAAATTCCCTCTAAATCTATGAGGTTGGTTGTAACAATTTTATTTGGTTTTAGAAAAGTCTTAAAAATTATGTTTTTGTAAAAAAAATCTTAAAAATTTTACATTCCAACGTAAATTACTCAAAAATGTTAGAATTCAATTACCGTATATAAGTTAACTATGTTTTCAGAAAGATCTTTTATTTCCTATTGTACAGAATCATTTTGTTTTCTGTTGATGCATTCTATTATTTCCTATGTGACTAAAAAAAATTGGTAGTTTTTCAAAAAAGAAAATATGTATGTAGAATTTATTTTTTTAGCCTATAATTTTATTTTTATGAGTAGCCTATTCAAAAACATTTATATTTCTATGTAGGGAATCATATTTTACACAACCTTTACATTTAGATAATATGTGTAAACAAGTTATTTTGTGGTTTTCTTGTGGGTTGCTTTGAAATTTCTAATTTGCATAATCCAAAAATTTGCAAACCTTTTGCTACTACGCCTAAATGCATTGATTTGAAAAAAATATTTGTATATTATTATATTCTACATTTATCTCTGAAACATAAAATATATATATGTGTGTACTTATATTCAGTGGCGTATCCAAGGAGGGGCGAAATTTTTTTTTTTTTTTTTTTTTTTAGTTGCCCACAGGCTACGACGTAGAATGCTGAATGCTGTTTAAAATCATAGCTGTATACACCCATGCACCCTGTACTGTACACACGGAGACACACGGGAGCTTTGCAACGTGCGTCCTAGAAACACAGTCAAATAATGAGTGCGTACACACTACACAATACACATGCAGTGCCAGTACTTCCGGCTTCGGCCTTCGGCCACCGCACGTTGAGCGACGCCACTCCCCGAGCCGTCCTTACCTACGCGGTGATAAAAATAGACTTGTCCATCGGAGCATCAACCTGACACCACAGTATTGACTAATAATCTAGCCAGATTGAGACGGCAAACAAGCAAATCGACAATTCTTTAGGTCTATTTGATATACATGTTAGTGTCCTTGTCAAGTGGTGGCATTAGTTACACGGTGTTCTAAGTGGTATTTTTGTAATCGACATTGGTGTAGTTGTTTTAATTGAAGATAGTATAGTCTCATAACCTTAATGTTTGTTTGACCATGGATAAATTTGTTTTTAAGAAACCACGATTGGATTGTCCAGGTCCACCTACTGCTTCTAGCTTAGTAAGTTAATCAACTTATTAATTTTTGTAGGTGTAGGCCTAGGTGTACATTTACAAGGCAAATTAGTATAACTTTTTTCGCTACACTACTGTGAAACGACTTGTTTTCGTTACGTGAGCTTTACTACGGAAAAAAATGATTGCTATGCGAAATAAATGTTTACTATTTTTTTTATTTTGCCGACGTAAACAGACGAAAATTTGTTATTGTTTTGTAAACGGTTTCAATTTCGAACAACCAAAACTGTAGAACCAAATATTGAAGTCATATCCTAAAAAATGGTATGCGTTTCGTTATTTGCCTAACTAATAAATAAAAATAATATTGAATGTCTGTTTTAATTGTGAAAATAATTAGTCTTTGTAGCGAAAACTAACGTTCAAAACACGAGTGAAAGTGGGTCTATTCATATTATCGACCTTTTAAAATATAGTGCTCGATAAATCTCACACTCCAAACCTATGATCTCAAATATGTAATGACTCACTTTCTACTCTTGTTATGAAATTGAAATATACTATTCTGTTTTTATAGCCTAATAAGAATTATATTCTGTGCTTTAAGAATATTCCCGTCCAAACAATTATATAAAGATAATTGTTTACATTATATTAATTTATACATTTTATTTAGGCCTCCTTTTTTTGCCAAAATTTTGAACTATTATTCCAAAGTAATTGTTTTTACGCATGGATGATCATTAGAGTTACCTAAGTCATAAAAAAGGGAGATCCATAGAGTATTAATTTTAAACGATAAAGAAATATTTGCGTATCAACGTTTTGGACATTTTATCTTTTATTTTCAGAATGTCCCATCTACTTCTGTGGCTAAGACAAACTTATTGTGTGACTCGACCCCGACTTTACCGAGAGATGAAACCTTTGCCAAAAACGACATTGGGAACTTCGTCGGGTTAAAATCTTTGTCTGACATTGACAAAGAGGCTGTTTTAAGACAGACATAGGAACCTTCAATTACATTTAAAGGCCACATTCAAAAAATAGGAAACAAACAGCGGACATTTCAGATCAAATGGATTAACAAATATCCGTGGTTAGCGTATTCTCAAAAGTTGGATGGTGCATTTTGCAAGGCATGCGTAGTTTTTTCTACTTCGACTGTTGGAAAGGGTAATCATGAAAAACCCGAAAGTTTGGTCACGAAACCTTTCAAAAATTGGAAGGACGCAATAGAAATATTCGAAAAGCATAACAAAAGCAAGTACCATAACCATTCATGCACTTCTAGGGATGAGTTTTTGAAAATTTTTGACAGGAAAATGCTGGACGTTGGGGAACAAATCGTTGCAAAAAATAGAAAAGATGTTGAAAAAAATAGATCCATTTTGAAATGCATGGTGGAAAACTGCATTTTCCTTGGTCGTGAAGAGCTTTCATTCCGTGGACATAGAGATTCTGGACGGATTACGGCGGAAGACCCTATTTCAAATGACGGTAACTTCAGAGCTTTATTGAGATATCGAGCAGCTCACGGAGATAACCTACTGGCTGATCACATTCACTCTTCTGCAGGCAATGCCATGTATTACAGCCCATCTGTGCAAAATGAGTTATTGAATCTTATTGCTGGTCAAATACAGAGGTCAATTTTGACAAGAGTTACTAAAGCAAAGTTTTTTTCCGTGCTTGCAGATGAAACTACAGACATTTCGAGAGTTGAACAGTTCTCGCTTTGCTTTCGATATGTAGATCGTGATCTTTTTGAACTCAGGGAAGATTTTATTGGATTTGTTCCTGTATTTTATTTGACAGGTGCAGCAATTGCAGAAACTATAAAAAGTCAAATTGGGAAGTTTGGGTTGGACCTAAACAACTTGCGAGGCCAAGGGTATGATGGCGCCTCATCGATGCGAGGAGCTTTTACAGGAGTCCAAGCACAGATAAAAAAGGAATATCCAAAAGCAGTTTACACCCACTGCTCTTCACATTGTCTCAACCTTTGTTTGGGTGATGCAAGCAAGATTCCATGTGTTAGAAACTGTTTATCGACCATCTCTAACATTTGCACATTTTTCCGTGCAAGTGCAAAGCGCACTAAAGTCCTGAGAGATGTTTTGACTAGCGCTGGGAAAGATATTAAAACCCTCCATAGTGTGTCAGAGACGAGATGGTTGGAGAGGCATGATGCTGTAAGTGTCTTTGAAGAGTCGTTCGAGTCCATTGTTATGGCTCTTGAAATAGGTAATTATGGACTGGGGTGATGATAACGGCTCTAAAGCATCTAGCTTTCATACATGCGTGTGCAAGTTTGAATTTATCATGACACTAACGGTTATGAGTAAAATGCTCTCACAAACGTACATCATATCAAAGTACTTACAAACCGAAAACATCGACTTGAGTTCAGCCATAAAAAAGATTGAACTTGCCCAGCAAAACATCTCTAAAATGAGAGCAGAGGGAGACAATGAGTTCTCAAAACTTTTTCGGCGGGCTGAAGAAATGGCACGAAACCTAGGGATTGAACCAAAAACACCCAGGACTGTAGGGACTCAAAAATATAGGTCTAATGTAGAAGCGAGAACTCCAGAAGAGTTCTACAGAAGAACAGTATTTTACCCATACGTGGATGAAATGTTGTTAGGGATAAGTGAGAGGTTTACAGCCCACAAAAATATTCTCACTGGGTTAGACAGTGTTCTCCCATGTAATGTCAAAAACAGACAGTTTGCTGATCTCGAGCCTGCCTTGGAATTTTATAGAAGTGACTTAGAAAACACTAACAAAACGATACTCACTGCTGAATGGGACTTGTGGAAAACGCATTGGGAAAACGTCACTGACCCTCCAAAACACGCGGTTGAAGTATTGAAGTCCCTAAAAGGAGAAGATGACACGTTTCCTAACATGACGGCAATTATTAGTATTTTGGCAGTTCTCCCTGTTACAACAGCATCTGTTGAAAGGTAAATACTTAAAATCACATAATTGGCTTGTATTCAAATTCAATGGACAAAGTTTTCCATTAAATATATTACTGAACGGTCAATTGAGAAACATATTCAATCAAAACATAATGGCATTATTATTCAAACATACTTAAGCATAAGAATGTCCTATTTCCTAACATTCTTTTTTGGTTCCATTATTTTTACTGAGAAAACTATTATAATTTAACTTCAATAGTAACGATAATTGTTTTATAGGATTTGTCCCTACATAATTAAATAAACGGATAGGAACAATTCCTTTGTTAACTGGCTTTTGTTTTTCAGATCCTTCTCGAAGTTAAAAAGATTAAAAACCTATTTAAGAAACAGCATGGGAGAAGAAAGACTCACCTCTCTTGCTCTTTTGTCAGTCCATCGTGACATTAAAATAGATACTGAGGAAATCGTGAATCAGTTTTCACGATCTCCAAGAAGACTGGAGTTTTCAAACATAATTGATTCATAGATTTTTTGTAAAACCAGTTTGAGTTTGTATGCAATTAAATGTACAGTTTTGAAAACGAGAGTTGTTTTTTTAGAACTAACTAACAATACCTTTTGGATTCACGTCAAAGCAATTTATCAATACTTAATCATTGATCATTCTAATACCAATACTACACACACTGACACTCTAACGTCTAACCATAGATAAAACCTAGGGGTGTTTTTTTTTTATCTATGGTCTAACTTATCATTTTATTTTGGACATCTAGCGTTTAGAGTAAAATCTACATCAGCGACGTCCACTTCCTGGATAACCTGTTTCCTAAGTAATAATTAATATCTTTCTAATATTACATTTTTTAATTTGATGACCTATACGATTTGTTATGCTATGGTGGTAATAAATGTGTAAAAATCATTCAAATCGGGCAGTTTGAAGTCGTTAAATAGTTACTCGATAAATAGTTTGTAAATAGTAAATAGTTTGTCGATAAATAGTTTACTTATTTAACTTAAATAACATGCTCCTTAATTAATATTAGTTTTCTAGACTATTAACTGTCCGATCAAAAGTATTTTATTATATTAATGATCAGGGGGAAATGCTTATTTATGCCAATTTTAAATTAAAATTTTATTTATATCTGGAAAAAAGTTATTGTTTTTATTAGAAGCCTAGTTGTGAATCATCGTCCAACCAGACATACGAGAGAGGGGGGGAGCGAGATAAGCAAGCCCTGTGTTGCCAGTTAGTGCAAATCTCAAGTGAAAAATTATATAATGTAGGCCTACTGTAAAGTGCTGTACTAGCTAAATCATCTTAAAGTTTATTATTTTGTACTCTGCCTTTTTTGTATTCTACAAGTATCATAAAACGAAAAGTTTTTATACTATGTATGTACAAGTATACTAAGTTACATAACTAACGTGCAATATCATGGTGGAAGGAAAATACTCACAATGGTGCAATATAGTATTGGCTTATAAGTGCCATATTCTTTATTCTATAAGTTGAGTGTAGTTTTATTAGCTTGATTTATTTTATTAAAATTACGTCACACAGATAAATAGTAGTTTGGGAATTTTTTTTTTAATTTCAGAGCAGTAAAAGCTATTTTTTAGTGGTATTACACCTAGATTATTCTCTACTTTAGAGCCTCCAGAGGTGTTAGAAACTGCAATTTTACCCCATAAAATACAAAAGTTTTTCCGGGGGAGGTCCCTTCCCCACGGGGGGTATTCCATACCCCCCAGACCCCCCGGATCGGGCCCCCCCCAAAGCTGAATCCTGGCTACGCCACTGCTTATATTCACAAATAAATGTACTGTGGCAAAATATATGGTACCACTACAATACCCCCACCGCAGCAAACCTGCAGACTATGCGAATTTCCATTTCCCTGAATGGTTTTACACTAAAATGTCTCCTTAAAAATATCACTTTTATTCCCTATTTAAATATAATCAGTTTAAAACATACTTAGGTTTGCTGCAATAGGGAGGGTAAAAGTGTTTTTTATGTAAAATGTTAATAGTTAACTTAGTAAGAAATAAAAACATTTTCCAAATTTGGGAAAAATATGTTAATAAACAAGCAAACTACAAAAGTTTACTTATTCTCCATAAGAATAACATGGGAGTTTTAAATTTACAATTTTTTGGAATTTTCTCCGTAACCATTAGGCGCATTATAACGCTTCAATATACTAAATTATTTGTTTTTTTAAGCTCTACAAAATAGTTTAGAAAGAAATTGCAAAATTTTATGTTTTTTGGGTCAAAAATGGGAAAACCCCATTTTTACCCCATAAAAGCCCCCATAAACCCCCGTTCCCATGGTCCGATCATGCTGGTTTGCGAACTCGTTCGAATAAACGTAGGTTTACACGTTTGTACCAAATTTCATCAAAATCGGATCATTTTTGCTCGAGTTATCGCGCCAACGGACACACATACTGTATATATATATGTTTGCTGTATTTTTTGTTATAGGATTGTTGGTTTTATTGTGTATGATTTTAAAAATGTTATTTTTTGTTCTGTAGCTTAATTTTACTGGGGTATGTTTGAATGTTTTTCTGATTGCTTTGTTAAAATTGTTGTTGTATGGGACGCACATGAATTTCTTTTCTTCTTTGTGTTTCGAATTGTTTTCTAAGTTTGATTTTAATTAATTTCTTTTCTTAATTTTCTTCTTGATCATATTATCAATCAAGATAAAATTAAGAAAAGAAATGAATTAAAATCAAACTTAGAAAACAATTCGAAACACAAAGAAGAAAAGAAATTCATGTGCGTCCCATACAACAACAATTTTAACAAAGCAATCAGAAAAACATTCAAACATACCCCAGTAAAATTAAGCTACAGAACAAAAAATAACATTTTTAAAATTATACACAATATATATATATATATATGAATTTGAACGGATGGTGTTTTTGACCTCTAGGGACCTCAAAACGAAAAAAAAAAATCGGTCCCGGGTCCAGGTCTTACCATGAGTACTACGGTAATAGCTTATTCCCTATATGGGAAATTCGCTAAAAAGGCCAAAATATACCCGCCACTGGTGAATAAAATGACTGCCAGATCTAGGGTTATTAGCCGTAACAACTGGTTTGAAAGTTTTTTGAAAGTTCCATTTAAATATTAATAAAAACGTGTTTACTTTCGGGCCAGTGACATAATTTTTTCATGTATTATGACCCATACAGTTTCTGTTATAATATTTACTAGCTGTTAGCCTGACCTACGTACAGAAAATCAAATAGTCATTTAAAACTGAATATAATTCAGAACTGCTAGTTTACACGTATAAAGAAAAGTTTTGGCAGACTTAATATAGAAAATTTCTTGTTAATAGGCTACCACGTGACCATCTAATTCATTTGTCTGATTATAGGCATGTACAATATGCATTTAAATCCGATAATTTTACAATAAAAATGCAATTGTGTCGATTTTAAAAGCCTTGAAGTGAGATTTGCGGTCGATTCACACACACTGGTTTAAATTACAGTAGCTACATATACCACCTTTAATTGCATATTATCACTTACTGTAGTAGGCCTACCTTATTTCACCTATGCCAACTGAAACCTTTTAAGAGGAATCTTCTATCCTTTGCCTGTGCTAATGTTGATCCAAGTCTGGTGAAGTCTTTCATTGCTTGGTCCTTCAAATAGTGGTCATCTAATTTGTGGTACTCATTGGTAAGATTTTAAAATTTAATGTATCTTCTCTCCTCCACGCATCTAGGTGTTTAAATAGGCTATTCCTCTTAGCTCTCTGTTCTTTCGTATCTCCAACCTCCGTTATTATAAATGGCCCGTATATTTTCTCTGCACTCTATTTCTCAAACCCAGCAATAAGGTTTTTCGGTTCTTTGGTCAGTGCCCAAGTTTCTGAACCATACACTACTGGGATATTGTGTTATGAAATGAATCCAATTTTATGAACCAGACGTAGACTTAAAAACTATTTCAAACTACGTCCATATGTTTACTTGTAAGCAAAGGGAATTGAGTTTGATCAAATGTCAACAGATAGCGCCGCCGTTCCCAAACTTAAACCCTTAACTGTACTTAAGTTATGCCCTTTCTTAATATTCTTAGACGTATTTGCACATCTACGTGAAAATACCTTTAATTTGTCACCTCAAACGTTAAAATCCGTTAAGCCGTTATGGAGTTATGACTGTGAAACGAAAACTGCTTGCGTATTAATATATAGATTTTTCTTATGAAATTTAAAGAAAATAAAAATTGCTATGTATGTTTTTAGGAGAGAAGCTGACCCATGTCTTGCCACACTATATAAAGGAAGAAACTATTGGGTTCTCCCAAGGACCAGCTGGGCCTGATGCGGATGCTGTCACAGATATATTGACCATGTATTGCTCAGCAGACAAGATACCTGAGATAAAGAAATCACTCAAGGTGAGAACAAAATATATTACCAGGTGAGCGATCAACTACGATGTGTTCACACATACGTTATTTCAATATATGGAGTGTTGAAAGATTTTTGAGCTCAGAAAACTTTTTAAATAAGTCATCCTACAATTGTTATTTGTGTAACTAGTGAGCAAAGTGGCACTTTGCTGCACACAAGAGCAACTTATAAGCACGAGCTGCAGGTGAGTGTGGAATGATCTCGAGTGCAGCAAAGGCCTTTTGCACTCGTGTTACACATTATATTTTTCCTACAGTCACTATAAAGCATATAAATAATTAGTCTTTCAAACACTATACAACACGTTTTTAGGTTCAGCTGGCAACACAAATAGGTGCCCTAGAGAAAGTAGTCCCCGGTCCGTATCACTCCGCTATTTTTTCCTCGGCAAGCAATGTGCTCCGCGACTTCAGAAATTAGTTCTGTATATTTTTGTAATTTGCAGTGTTTTCCGCACCTAAAAAATGCTTTTAAGGTATTTTCTTGTTTATTAAGATCATAGGAATGTTTTAAAAACGTTTAAAAGAAAAGTCCACTAAGTTCAGAAATACCGAAAAGAGAACATAAACTATAAACACGAAATGACAGGTAAAATCATAGTTAATCAGCTGCTCATAGTAGCCTATTATTATCTTTAAGTGATGCCAACCTATTTCGAAGCGTACATGGATCACGTGCATAATTAGTAGAACCACACTGTTTTGTGCTGTATCGTTGGAATCCTGATGTGCGCCAAAGTATAAACCGCACGACAAAGTATAAACCGTACGACAAAGTATAAATATGCAGCAATTAGCAGCTTTCTGTACTATAAACAGTACAAGGAAGCCAACTTTGTCGGGTGATTGTAGAAAAATGTGGTTTGTAGTACTGAATTTATGAAATGTAGTCTATGCCTACTCCTGACTAGGCCTAGTAGAAGAGCAGACTTTGTAGTTAAAAGCCATCTAAGGCTTATGACTTCAATATACAAGATGGAAAAGACAATGTTGATTTTTCTTAAGATAACTTTAGGTGTAAAGTGCTATCTTGAGTCACATAAATCTCTAACAGTTCTTTGATTAATCCTTTGGTCTTTGCAGAATGTTGTTCTTTTTGAGAAACATAAAGTTAAACCAGAAAGGAAGATTACCTCAAGATCAAAAAAGACACATTTGAGTTTAAATGAAAAACGAAAGTTAGGACTGTACAAACTTTCTCGCAAAGTTTTAGGCCTAAATTATGAAAATTTCCTTGATCTGAACAATCTATGGAGACAATACTTTCTGGACAGTATGGACTTCAGTATGTTCAAAAACAAAAAGTAAGTAGCCTACCGCATCTAGTTCTATGATTCAAATTGTAAAGCTATAAGATTTTGTGTTGTTACAGTTTGCTACTGTACTATATTTTGTGTTGGTATTGGTACTGAGATAGATAGCTTAAATTGGCATTACTGTTGAGAAAGATGGACTCCGCATCTATGTTCAACACTTCTCTGGGCTATTGATTAACGATGATTTCTAACTAGGCCTATCTATATAATTAATTTGTATTAAATTAAATCAAAATTTGTAAAATCAACCCTATGCTAAGACAGTTAAACCTTTTGTCATCCATTTGCCCACTCAAACATTACCAATATTACACACATTGAATCTAGCTCCAGAAGTGTATTATAACACCTTCAGGCTCATTGCAACTGACAACATTCTCAGAAGTATACTTTTACTGTATCACCTCTGTTATAAAATGTAATATTGTTATATAATTCAATATTATCCTCTTTGTAAAGATATAATATATTAACAGATGTTTAATTATGATAGTAAAAAGAAACATGAATGAAAACATTGTGTGTTAAAAAATAAATAGTAAATTTGTTCCAACTAACTTGAGACTGATTTTATTTAACTCTATTGAGAATTGGTTCATATTTAAAGTTAGTTTACATTTTTGGCGAAGGAAGAGAAGACAGCTTCGGCGACAATTTTTGAAAGCACATCATAATTTTTAAAATGTTTTAAAAGAAGATTTGCCAAAAGAAGAACTCCTGGTAGCCATTGAAACACAATATTTAATTATGGAGGCGACATGTGACAATCTCTTCACTATGGATGAACAGATACAAGACTTGATGCTAGGCGAGAACACTTCTGACCTGGACGCAGAGTACGACGCTTCGTTAGAGTTTCGAGACAAGTGGTTCAACATGAAGGCCCAATACAAAAACCTGGTTAAAACCTCTCCCTGCAGCGACCGAGGTGAGTTGAACTCCTCTAAACATGAAACCAAAATTCGTTTACCAAAAATTGAACTAAAGAAATTTGACGGGCAGTTCAAAAATTGGATTGGATTTTGGTCACAGTTTTCGAAAATCCATAATGATCAGAGTCTGCGTGATGAGGATAAATTCGAATATTTAATTCAATCAATGACACCAGGCTCCGCGGCTCTAAAACTGATCGAGGGTTTTCCTTTGTCTCAGGAAAACTATTATAAAGCAATCGAGCTCTTGAAATCTCGATTTGGCAAAGACGAATTACTAATCGAGTATTATGTAAGGGAGCTGTTGACCTTAGTGTTAAGTAAAAGTAGCCAGGTGTCTGTCACTAACCTCTATGATAGACTTGAAGTGCAGCTGCAGGCTCTTGAAACTTTGGGCGTCACTAAGGAAAAATATTCCGCTATGTTATTCCCTCTTGTCAAAACTTCAATACCAGAGAATATTTTTAAGTTTGGGAAAGGTATCGAGTAGGCAAAAATGTGACCACAATGGAGCCTGGTAATTGCTTACCAGAGCTATTGTTGTTCCTAAAGACGGAAGTCGAGGCAGAGGAGAGATTTAAGTTGAGAGAAGGATGTTTTGGGGTAGTTAGTAGTGAAAATAACAAGGCAAATGAAGATTCACAGAAACAACAACGAACTGGTAAGCCTAAGACACCTTCAGCAGCAGTTCTGGTATCGTCTAATGGACATCAGGATCCTAAAATGAGCACAGGTATATACCCTAATAAGAATCTTTGCGCATTTTGTGGAAAATCAACTCACAATTCATCTGATTGTTTTTCCATCTTTGATAAGACAACCTCAGAAAGAACCGAGATTGCAAAGAAAAAGGGGTTGTGTCTTAAATGTTTGAAGAAGGGACACTTAGCAAGTAAGTGCAGGATTCAGGTAAAATATCACATCTGTATGGGTAAACATCTGGCAATCTTATGTCAAAAGATCCCTACCACTAATGAATCCAAGCCGAGTGGTGAGGACAAGTCAAAACAAACTCCGGTTCAAAGTACTAGTTCATTTTCGACTTTGAACAACAAAAGTAAAACTACCTATTTACAAACTTTGTATGCCTTTGTTAATGTAAATGGGGAACCGAAAAGGGTTAGAATCTTATGTGACTCAGGTTCACAGAAAAACTTCATTTCTAGTTTCTGTGTATCTAAATTAAGTCTCTCAAGCAATGGTAAAGTTCTGATCCAGCAAGAAGTCTTTGGAGGTAAACAAACCGGTCCTAAATATCATAAAACCTATGAATTAAATTTGAGCTCAATAAATGAGAACTTTCGGACAAGTGTCAACGTTGTAGAACAACATGTTATATGTAATCATGTTCCTAAGTTTTGTGATTACAGCTTGATCACTCGTTTAGAGAAAGAAAACATATTTCTGACTGATGTTTCTTCTTGTGATGGCGATGACTTCACTGGTATTGATGTCTTATTGGGAGCTGACATTTGGACACAGATCATCACTCCAGAGTTTCATAAGGTAAATGAGCAACTTGTAGCTGTAAAAACTCGATTGGGCTGGACAATTGTTGGCACGTCTGATGAGGAATCTTCTTTTGTCTCCTCCATGTTTGTAGCTTTCCAATCTTCACAAGATATTAGGCAATTTTGGGAACTAGAGACAATGGGTATAATGGATCCGAGTGTCAAGCAACAGAAAGAGGAGAGAGATAGAGATGTTTTTTCGTTCTTCGAAGACACTGTCGCCAGAGATGTGGATGGACGCTACGAGGTAAAACTACCTTGGATTGAAGACCACCCCCTCTGGATACAAATCGTGAAGTAGCCAAAAAACTTCTGTTGTCAACAACACGTAAGTTGAAACAGAGTAATATGTATCTTGATTATGATTTATTATTGAAGGATTGGTTGACCAAAGGCATCATTGAGCGAGTGACAGATGAAAACATTTCACAGCCATTGAAAAGTCACTATTTACCACACCAGGCTGTTGTCAAGGAGGGAAGCACCACGAGGATCAGACCTGTCTTTGATGTTCCGCTAAAGACATAAATGGATATTCTGTTAATGGATGTCTTGAGTCTGTACCTAACTTGATAGAGTTAATACCTAAGGTACTGACTAATTTTAGGTTACATGCATTTGCTTTAACGGCTGATATTGAAAAGGCTTTTCTACAAATTAGAATTGACCATGATGATCGAGACATGTTACGATTTTTGTGGTGGGAAGACAATCACGTGATCGTTTACCGCCATGCTAGAGTTGTCTTCGGTTTGTCGTGTAGTCCTTTTCTTTTGGGAGCAGTATTAAATAATCTTCTGGAAAACGCTCCTACCAATCTTAGACATGTAGCCAAGGCTTTGCTAAAAACTTTTTATGTTGACAATTGTCTTACGGGAGTTAAAAGTATTTCTGAGCAAGAGAATTTCATAAATGATGCTCAAATACTTTTAAAGCTAGGAGGCTTTAACCTAAGGGGTTGGGCTGGTAACGGTTACTTTAAAACTCCTGAACAAGTTGAGAACGTCTTGGGACTTAGATGGTTATGCTCTAAAGATGAACTGTACTGTAATGTTCAACCTTTGAATATCAAGGACTCAGTACTTACCAGAAGGACATTGCTATCATGTGCTCAAAAGGTTTTGGATCCTATTGGTTTTACTGCTCCGGTTGGACTGATTCCCAAAATTATTTTGCAAACGACTTGGACGTTGAAGGTAGGTTGGGATGAAGAACTATCTCAAAACCTACAGGTACAGTTTCAAAAATGGGTCGAGGAACTAGGCTGTCTGGAAAGGTGTGTATTGAGTAGGAGAATATTTTTGAATGCTTCAAGTACAGTACATGTTTTTTGTGATGCCAGTAAAGCTGCTTTTGGATGTTGTATATTCTTAAGAACCGAAGTAGATGGTATCATTGACATAAATCTTATATTAGCCAAATCACGAGTTGCACCAATCAAACCAATTACTTTACCTCGTCTTGAGTTAATGGGTGCAATTACTGGTGTGAGACTCTCATGTCTAGCTTTACAGTGTCTCAACAACCCCAAAGTCCCAGTTTATTATTGGCTGGACTCCACCGTAGTTCTAGCATGGATTGCAAAGCAAGGGAAGTGGTTTGTTTTTGTTGAAAACCGAGTGAAAGAAATTAACAGATTGACCCAATTTTCACAGTGGAGACATGTTTCAGGACCTGACAACCCTGCTGACATTCTTTCCAGGGGATGCACTCCTAAAAAATTACTTAATTCTCAATGGTGGCTTGGCCCTCAATGGCTATATGATTCTCCTGATAAATGGCCATCAGAACGCCCATCACCTGATCCAGAAGAGCTTAAGGAAGAACTTCGTAAATCTGTCGTCACTGCTAGTTCTGTTGAGCCAATATCAATCGCTCAAATGTTAGGAAATAGATTTTCCAAGTATACTAAGATAGTAAGAACTGTAGCGTGGATCTTGAGAATGTCTCCCAAGAATAAATTGAACTTGGGAAATAACATAAGTTCTGAAGAATTCTTGAAAGCAGAAAAGATTGTATTAAAATTGATTCAAAGAGAGAGCTTTCCTGAAGGTCTAAAATCTCAAGAGCTAAGTGGTGTACAAAAATTCGTGGATGAAGATGGCGTCATAAGAATGAAAACCAGAGTATCAGATCGGGAGGAAGGTTTTGAATACCAGTACCCTGCCATTCTACCTAGCAAACACCCTGCCGTTGAGAAAATGATCAGGCAGTACCATTTACAGAATAAACATGCAGGAGTACAAGCATTGATTGTCATCCTTCGTGACAGAGTGTGGATCCTGAAAGGCAGAAGGGCTGTTAGAAAGGTAGTTCACAACTGTGTTCGATGCAAGCGACACATAGCAAAAGCCTTAGAGATGCCATCACCTCCCTTACCCACAGACCGCACTCAGATTTCTTCATGTTTTCAAGTATGTGGGATTGACTTGGCTGGTCCAATGATCACTAGAGATAATCAGAAGTGTTGGGTGGTAATATTTACATGTGCCGTGTATCGTGCAGTCCACTTAGAAGTCATACAATCCCTCGACACAGAAGCCTTCATAAGAGCCTTACGACGGTTTATAGCTAGACGAGGCCGGATAAGTGTTATCTATTCAGATAATGGCACGAATTTTGTTAGTTTAAACAAGAATCTGAAGTCTCTGAACTGGACTGAAATCCAAAATACATTCAGCCTCAATGCGATTGTGTGGAAGTTCATTCCCCCTGCAAGTCCTTGGTGGGGAGGATTTTGGGAAAGACTGATAAGGATCCTAAAAGGACTCCTCTGGAGGAATTTGGGAAATTCATCTCTCACATACGAAGAAATAAACACCCTAGTATGTGAATGTGAGGGAATAATGAACAGAAGACCACTAACATACGTCTCAGAGGAGACGGGAGACTTAAGACCTCTGACTCCATCTATGTTTCTACAAAGCATTGTGGGAAATGAAGTCACGGACTTGGACATCCTAGAGAGAACCAGTTTGAAAACAAGATGGAGATATATTCAAAGTCTAAGAGACAATATGAACTGAAATCGTCCAACAAGTTACAATCCGACGATATTAAAGTTGGAGACGTGGTATTGGTTCAAATTGAAGACAGAAGAAGAATTACTTGGCCTTTGGGTATTGTAATAAAACTGTTCCCAGGGAAAGACGGCAAAGTTTGGTTGGTACAAGTAAAAACTAAAAAGGGTTAAATACTAAGACCCATACAACGACTGTACCCACTGGAAGTTACCGGAGAAGGACTGAATGAAGACTTCTTATTTTGCGACCTCGCAAAAAAAAAGGGGGAGTGTGTTATAAAATGTAATATTGTTATATAATTCAATATTATCCTCTTTGTAAAGATATTATATATTAACAGATGTTTAATTATGATAGTAAAAAGAAACATGAATGAAAACATTGTGTGTTAAAAAAGAAATAGTAAATTTGTTCCAACTAACTTGAGACTGATTTTATTTAACTCTATTGAGAATTGGTTCATATTTAAAGTTAGTTTACAACCTCCATTACAGGGGCACTGTGAATGTGAGTGACAAGCAATGGGAGCAACTGAGTGCCCAGCTCTACAAGGCTGACTACCATGGGGCAGAACTGACTGTTACAAGAGCCAAGTGTCCATCACTGGTGGGCACTCGGGGCATTGTCCTCATGGACACCAAGAACACCTTCAGGCTCATCGCAACTGACAACATCATCAGAAGTAAGTCGTCTGTCATGTTTCCCCAGGTAGTAGGTACCTTTCTCCAGGGATGTAATGGATAAAAACAGAGTAAATGGCTAAATGATTTTTAAAGTGATAATATCCATAATTTGAAAAGTTTTGGGGAGTTAGTGCAGTAGAAATAATCGAAAATATAGCTTAAGGTGGAACTAATTGCAACACAAATGATTCTTGCTGTGAATGGTAGGTAGTATGCTTCTAATCAACATACTAAAAGTATACATCCGTACTGTGGCGCAAAATACGTTTTTTGGCCGCCATCTTGAAAAAAGTGTCAAAATTTTAATATTCGTAAAAATAACTTTTTGGGTATCAAATTATAGGAAATTTAATGCTGAAAAATGTTATAATAGTGGTTATAAGCACTATTTAGAAATACGATCGTAGTATAAAATACCCCCGCCGCAGCAAACCTGCAGACTAAACGAATTTCCATTTGTCTTAATTGATTTTCAATTAAATCTAGTAATTCAGTTTTAAAAATCTTTGTACAACTAAATCTAAAGTTCTACTGGACCGATTTTATAACCTAATGGGTCATTGGAAAGGAATTCGTGTAGATTTTTAAATAATTACTAAAGTTTGATTTTTTAAGATTTGCTAGGTGAAACCCGTCAACGTCGACAATTAGCTTAGGTTCTGTTGAGTTTGCAAGTAAGATCTTTTTAACTATAAATCGATGATAGATAACTCCATTTTTAAGCAATTTGGGTCGTTTATAATTTAGCAGTGTGCTTTAGGTACGTCCAATCTCAATAATCAATAATTCCAATGGAATCTGGTATTTCACTGAAGATTTTTAGATAAAAACATAAAGGATAATGTAACTGTTGGAATACATTTTTAATTGAAGTAAAAATTGAAAAAATCCAATTTAATTGTTTTCGTAGGGTAATAAATTTGATAGATTAATGATGACAAATATGTGCTTGCATAGCTTTGAGACCAAAATTATGAAAATCGGTCCGGTAAGTTTTAGGTTAGACCGCTTCTTGCTTCGAGAAATAAGTACAGTGTAGCAGATTTATTACGGGACCTTAATGATGATGAATACCCTGACAATCCATAATTAAAACGCTAAATAAGGCGAAGGTAACTTCAAAAACGTTTTACGTATGATCACAACGCCGGTTGTCCACGGAACAGTTCAATTAAGTTTTAATATCAATAGCCCCGATAATATCATCCCGATCCTAGGCACTGCTACTTTCCGTTTCCAGTCCTTCCATTGTAAACAAAGATCGCTGAGCAAAACCGTTCAGCGCTACATATAACAGATGCTAGACGAAAAATATATGTATATCATTGCTACATATGGCAATGTTAGATGTAGCACGTATTTCTTTTGATATTTACCGACTCCCGATGGATAGCACAATTTTAGCTATATATAGCCGGATCTGCTATATATAGCAGTGTTATATAGCACTTTTGTAAAGTTACTTTTTCTACTTCTAGCAAATGTTATATAACATTGCTAGATGTTACACAAATTTGCAATGTAGCAGGTTTAGCTACATAGTGTAAACCCGGCTTAAGGCCAAAATTATGAAAATCGGTCTGGTAGAAGAGCTAACCCAACTCGTAAAAGAAAAACCAATTATTTTTATAGATGGCAATAACTGATTTACCAGTATGCATAATCCAACCATACGAAAAATGAGGTGATAATTTAACAGCTTATTGTTATATTGTTATTTAATTAAATTTTCTTTGATTAAATATTGTTGTTAACAATTTGCATTTGTGTTTAAGGTGTGTTTCTTATGTTAAGTGTGTGATTCTAATGTTATGAGCTTAATATGTACCAAATATTAGTGAGTAAAGTGGTTTATGGATTTCATAACCATTATTTTACTAGAGACCGTTGCATTAATTTAACCTCAATGGGCTCTGTTGCTAGTCTATTAAATAAATAACATTAGGTTTAACGAAACGAGTACCAAGGTTTGCTGCTACAAGGAAACCAATTAAGTGTGTTTTTAGTAAAATATCAATTGTTTAGTATAAAATAAATAAAAACCTTCAAAGTTTTATCAAAATATATCCATAAACAAGGAAACTACAACTTTTTACCATATTCTCCATAAGAATAACATGGGGATTTTAAATTTCCAATTTTTTGAACTTTCCCCGTTACCAATAATCGTACAAAACCCCTTTGATATACTTAACTATTTGTTTTTTAAGCTCTTTAAAAAGGTCTAGAGAGAAATTGGGAAATTTTATGTTTTAAGGGTTAAAAATGAAAAAAAACAAATTTTAAAAGTATAAAAAAAACTTATAAATAAAAAACTTTTCAAATGCCACGTTTTTAAACACACCTTTTTTCGCCCATAGTGCATCACTGTTAACAGTATATTTTAAATTCAACCATTATATTCTTTTCCAGCATGAAATGTTCTATAATTTGATACCAAACCAGATTTTTTAACAATAATTTAAAATTTTATACTTTTTTTAAATGGCGACCAAAAAACCGTATTTTGCGTAACAGTACAAATGTATATTTTTAGTATGTTTTTTATAAGTGTATTACCTACCATTTCTAACTGGAATAATTTCTGTTGCAATTAGTTCCACCTCAAACCCTATTTCTACTGCACTAAGTTAGGATAGTTTTTTGAGCACAGAAAACTTGCAATTTTTAATAAGTCTTATGTTATCATGAATATTTGATTTATTTGATGAGTTATGTTTCAATTTACTTATTTTGCTCCTTGTATTCCACATCTGATATGTACCGTGCGCATCACCGTTATATGAACTTAATCAGCGCATGAGCAAAAGCTTACTGGCCGAAGCGTATCAGCTGTCAAAGGCAATAGAACGAAAAAGGACTAGCAACCAACAATCGTTCTTGTTTGCTCGTCTGTCACCCACCTAGCTCTTACTGGAAAACAGCTCCACAGCAAATTAACCATAAGTAGGCTATTTTAATATTAGTATTAAGTGAACCAAATATTAATTAATTATGAAATAGTTTATTCTTTAGTTAGGGGTTGCCGGGGAGAAACCAGGAGCTTTAGCACAAATTCACATAGCTCTAAATTGTTCAATTATTCTCTGCTGTCAATCCGAGTAATTTATTCCCAAATTACTTTACTTCAATCAGGTTTCATGTTTCACAGTTAGTTCATAATTTTAGTTATTCATCTCAACACAATTCTTACACTTTCAGGTAGTGGTTTAGTTAAAAGATTTTCATGTTATAAATTAGTAAATCACAGCTCATCATAAGCTGGCTTAGGCTGTTTACGGCAATGAGCACGATCAACCTCAGGGTAAAACCTTTCCTTTAAAATAAACAGTTACAGCCCTTCCTAACTCCTCAACCTTATAGTGAATTTATTATATATTTTCATGTCCCAACCCTCACCTATCCATACCACTCTTCTATTATTCCACAGTTTAGTAATTGTGTTGTGTGATTGTGGGTTTTGTTGTTTTGTGGCACCCCACCAGTTTCAATCAGTAACAACCAGTTACAAATTAGCTCCATATCGCCACAAATAGTTGGTACTGGGGCAGCAATAGACTACTACTACTGTACAATATCACTAGGTGCTGCAGACATACGAGGGGGTACCCAAAAAAACCAGAATTTCGTTTAAAATATACATATATTTTTTTTTTACAAAACAACCTTATCACCTTCAAAGTACTCTTCATTGCACTTTATACACTTATCCCATCGTTGTTTCCACTGTTCGAAACATGCTTGGAACTTCAGTGATGGCTGCCGGTTCCTCCGTTGTTTTTTCCTTGACATCATCCACGCTGTCAAATTGGAGACCTTTTCATGCCCCTTTTCATCTGTGGGAATAAAAAGAAGTCGCACGGAGCCAGATCTGGTGAGTAGGGTGCGTGTGGTAGCGTAACCATGCCATTTTTGGCCTAAAACTGGGCGACAGAGATTGCCGTGTGCGCAGGCGCGTTTGCGTGGTGAAAAAAACCAGTCCCCTGTTTGCCACAAATCAGGTCTTTTGCGACGGATGCTGTTCCGTAGTCTTCTTAAGACTTCAAGATAAAACACTTGATTTACTGTCTGGCCTGGTGGAACAAATCAGAATGGACAATCCCCTTCACATCAAAAAAACAAATGAGTATTGTTTTGACACTCGATCTGACTTGACGGCATTTTTTGGTCTGGGTGATGATGCCATCTTCCATTAGCTGGATTGTTGTTCGATTTCAGGGTCGTACCCATAGCACCAAGATTCGTCACCTGTAATTATTTTGGACTCCATGTATTATTTTGGATTTATTGTGGGCTCCATGACAGCCCACTAGCCTCTGATATTTGCTCGATAGTCTGTCGTCGGTCTGCAAGCACAATTTCTTTCACTTGAACAACAAGATTTTCATCTGTTCCTTGAAGTCGATGGTCGTTCAGAACAAGGTTTGTCCTGAATTGACATGTCACCATTTTTAAACCGAGAAAACCACTCGTACACTTGGGTTTTCCCCATAGTGTCGTCTTTGTAGGCTGTCTTCAACATTTCAACGTTTCAGCGGCATTTTTGCCAAGTAGAAAACAAAATTTCACAGCTGCACGCTGTTCACTCAAATTTGCCATTGTAAAAAAACGACAAAATCACAAAACAGCTCTAGCAAAAACTATTACTGCACGGGGACAGAACATGTCAGGTCAACGCAACAGGCGGCAATGAACTGGCTATAAGCAGCGCTACATGAGCCAAGCGGCGAGCAAACTCCGCCCACGGCAGAGCTAATCCGGGAACTTTTGGGTACCCCCTCGTATTGTACTAGTACTGTGAAACAACATGATGATGAAACTCATCTAAATACTTTAGGTGAGCTTTTTCCACTGTTTTAGAACCTCTTTTTGTCCTTCAGATGTTGTTACTCATAGTTTGTCCCCACAAACATATTATTTGAATTTGAATTATCCTTACTCAGATGACAGCTATTTATAAAATTTCTTTCAATTCATGTTTTCGAGAACTTCGGTTCTATTTTTAACCAAACATCACTTTCTTATAATACCCGATATGCAGAGAATGTCGGAATAACTACCTCCCATTTATCCAAGTCTTACTCAATAATCAATTCCTCTTACATTTCAGAAGTTTTATATCGTAATATTATCTCCCTTTGTTAAAGACTTTTTCCCCTTGACCTGTATATATCATATGTGTATATTTATGTTATTGTTTCATTCTGTTTACTTTTTCAATACATTGTTTTTCTTGCTCATGTTAACATGGTGCCTTTTTTATAATTAAAATATTTTTTACATTTCCCAATCCAACACGCATTGTAACTCTTATCAATTGTTTCATTCTACATTGATTACTATTTTCAAGAAATGCATCACTGGCTGGTTGATAGAGTGGGGTGTAGATGAATCAGGACACCTTATCAAAGCAGAGTAGGCCTACAGGAAGACTTGACCCTACTTTATTCCCTCATAATCATTACTTAATTATTAACGTCGAACATACTTAACTATATTTATGTCTATGCCCTCTGCCTTGCATCATTTCCTCAAATTGATCATTTTACTAATTGAGCTTCAGAATTGTTGCCGGTACTTAACAAATTGTAGTATTATTTTTTTTTTTCAGATTCTCTAAATATTTATTAATATTATTGTTTTCCAACAAACACTCAAGTCACTGATAGCGACTAAGCCTAGGCATATGTTTCCAGCACATGTAGGCTTATTTCCTAAGGGCGGGTTTCTGATTCAGGTATTAGTGCTAGTCTTAGACTAAAGCTCATTTTAGTACTGGACTAAGAAAAATGTCTTTCTGATTCGAGTACTTATAAGTCAGCGACTAATCTTAGTCAAGAACTAGTTTTTAAGTCTGGACTAAAGAAATTATGCTTTAGTCCACGGACTAAAACATACTAGATTTTAATCCTGCCTAGGGGTAGGATTAATTTTAGTCGTCCACTTTTAACCTAAGCCATTTTTGTGTGTTAAAGTTTAATGTGATTATGGATTACATTGATTATCATGATTTTTACCGTCTTCGTGGGCCGCGAATTCGTCGTGAGCGGAAAAACAATCCATTTGATGACTTAAGTGAGGATGAATTCAAGGATAGATATAGATTTTCAAAAAACTCTGTGATAGAACTTATTGAATTGATAAGGCCTAGTTTGGAAGGCACTTCCACAAGGGGAACTAGGTTACCTTTGTGGAAGAAAGTGTTGGTAGCGTTGCGCTTTTTTGCAAGTGGAACACTTTTGCGGGAAGCCGGCGATCTAACTAATATTTCAGAATCATCGGCATGCCGCTATGTGCCTAAAGTGGCATTGGCAATATGCCGTGAACTGAGGAAAGACTACATCAAGAGCTTTAACCCCCACCCAAAATCTCTAATTCCCACTGGTCCCCTAAGTTAAATGGTAGAGGTTATTGCTGATATATATGAAATTGTAGGGGTCAAAGGAAGCCTTGACAACAAAAATGTCATTTGAGAAAGTTAGTTTTGGTGTCTAGCAACAGTTTAAACACGTCTTATAGAACATTTTAAGGTGATTGGGAGAACAAGGATTGGTGCTGATGAAAAGCTAAACTTAGTTTAGAGTAGTTTAAGTAAGTTAGACAGTGTGTAAAGAGACTTCCGTAACTTATCTGTTGTCAAGAACAACCGAATGAAATAATTGATTATTCGATATTTAGATTATTTCATTAGTCTGGTCGACAAGTTTTTTAAAAAAAAGGCTAGGGTAGGCCAGTAAGTGGCTGCACTTTACTTTACATCCTACACTCATTGGAATGAAAATATCGATCGATATATTGATTATTCGATAAGTTATATCGTTTGGTTAGTTACGTAAGGTTAACCTAACCTAACTAACCAAACAATATATCGAATGAAACAATCGAATAACCGATATTTTAATTCGAAGGAGTGTAGGACGTAAAGTGCAGCCAAAAGAAATAGGATGAAACACCAATCCTACCTTTAAAACACCTTTAAAGTTTTACGATATAACTAGTTTATAACAATAATAAAATATATTACAACGATAAATGAATTAAAACAAAAATAACCCTCAAAACCAAGGTGTTTGACTGAGATCGTCGTTTGTTTATTTTTTCAGAGCAGTCAGCTGTGCGCACATCAAACTGACAGTGTTGCCAGCATGGCGGCACAAATTACCCTACATTTCCCTTGAAAATCATGAGCTCTTTTAATCTCTGACTAAACTAAGTACCCGCTTTAAATTAGTCCGTGTGTCCTTAATCCTTGACTCAGAAAGTGAATTTTTAGTACATGACTAATTTTAATCCATGACTAGCCTAGTTCTGGACTTATAAATCCCTGACTCAGAAACCCGCCCTAAATGTCTATTTAACATTGCTTTCTCTGAAACCTTCTATTCTTTCTCATTATTATTAAGTTTACATGTATTTTTATCATTATTTTATTTTATGCAATAGCAAGTAAGATGTCCGTTTCACTGGAAGTGTATGTTTGTATTTTATACTGTTCTATATTTATGCTGTTTCATTGCGGATGGGCTGGGGAATTTAAAGGATTTGGTAGAAGCATAGAGGGTATGTGTGAGATGCAATTCAATACACTTGACTCAAATGTGTTGGTGGAAAAAGAACACCGGTCCTAGTTTACAGTAGCTCATAACATAAAAGAAAATTAATTGTTTGGATATTCATTTTTTTGTGTGGTATCAACCGTATCTTTATTATAATGCCACTTAATAAACGTAAAATTTTCTGTTTTGTTTCAGCAATACCTAAAGAATCATGTGTCTTCAAGCTTCATCTACAGAATTTCAGTCTAACGTTATATGGAAGACACTTGTGTATTAAACCTGCAGAGCGAAGCACTAAGAAGATTCGTAGCAACTTATCTGTTGATTTGTGATGTAGCAAAATATAATTTATTCATACTTTTTCTTTTCACTTGTAATTGTTCCGTATTTTATAAAAAGGTGATAAATTATATCAGTGGCATAGCCAGGATTTATATTTGAGGGGGGCCCAAACCGGAGGATTTAAGGTGCTAAAACCAGGGCTGGATTTCTCAACAGGCACGGGCCTATGAGTGCAAGCTTCCAGGCAGCGCTTGGCGGAGCTGAAAATTATATATATTTTTTAAATATCTAAAAATCAACATGAACAGTCATAAATTAAGATATCTTGTGAATTGATTAAAAAAAAAACAGGCTAGTAGAGTTTAAACTCAAGTTTATTGAAACAAATAATTGTTAGTAAACTACTTTTCAATATTACACATCAAGTTTGTTACAGCAATGGTGCTTACTGCTTAGTCACGGGAGAAGGCTGTAGGGAGGGATGTTGTTGAGCAGTACCATTGACCATACACCTATTGTGGCTACTTCTCGGAGTGATTACGGGCACATTCCAATGTTATTGTCGAAACACCCTTACCACCCTAACCTCGCAAAAGGAAAGTTAAACGTTAAACCAATCTTTTACGTTAACATAGTCAGACTTGACACATATTTTGTACAAAAAGATTACAACAGACAGGAAATTAATTATAAAATTCCGTTTCTATGATTTAAGGGGTTCATGAGTTGTGCTTTTCTTTCTTGTTACATAACCAGGGGATGAGCAATTGTTTATGATCAGATTGTCTTATCCCTTTCAGACCCAGCACACTCATTTGTGTAGGTAAATTTTTAAGTCCTGACAACCTAACCAACACGATTGTGTAGGTTAGATGTTTATTTGTTTTTTTGAAGTTTCTGGATCTTTCTGTTGCTCAGACGTGTACGCATCGATTGTGTAGGTTATGGAGATCAGCTGGGAATTTTTGTTTTGCAGTCTGCCTTCATGTCTTATGGTAACACTGATTGTTTTGTTGCAATGTCACGGTAAGATAGGAGAAAGAGGCAACTGTTAAGGTTAATGACTGTTTTATTTATGTTTTTAAACGTATATAATGCTAATCTATATATTAATTTTACCTAACCCGCCATGTTAAACTTCCCTATCCCAAGCGTGATGTATACAACTTCCTTACTTCTCGAGTGATGTAAAGTTGAAAAAAACTCACTCGGTGATGTAATGAAACCCATTTAAATAACATTGAGTGGATGACTTAAAAAATATACCTCTATGGAGCCAACGACGTTCAACGCTAGAAATCAGCTGTGTGTTTGAATTTTATTGTTATGCTTTGAAGAATTTTCCTAACCTGGCTTTTGTTTGTAAATGAACGTTACTGTTAGAAGATGAGTGAAATTGATAATGAAGCATATTGCTCGTAACCTCCTGAATATTGTCGGGTCAGGTAAAATCTTGTACGTTACACGTTAGGCAAGAGCGTGTTTACATCACTTTGGTGAATTATGCAACTCGCCTTCACTCGTTGCACAACATTCACCTGCGTGATGTAAAAACACTCTTACTTCACTTGTAATGTAAATAGCTATGAAACTGTTTTTCTTTGTCATAGCTAAATTGAGAGAACGGCTGGGCGTAGAAACTCGGTAGAGGTGTCTAAAGAAAGGTCTTGGTCTGTGGATGAGACATTAAAAGAGAAACGTGGTAAATTCCCTTGGGGATCTGCCCCAGTGGCCTTTGAATTCCCATCCCATGTTATTCTTATGGTTTAAAAACTGGGTTTTTGTCCCAGCTAATTTGAGAGAACGGCTGGGCGTAGAAACTTGGTAGGGGTCTCTAAAGAAAGGTCTTGGTCTATAGATGAGCCATCAAAAGAGGAACGAGGTAAATTCCCTTGCCTTTAAAGTTGCCTCTTCAAATTGGTTTACCATATGCATAATTCTACACTACTTTTTAATGAAACAGCTGTTAATATTATAAATTGTGATTTATTTAATTTTTCAAAATGAAGTACAGTATTTGCAATGGGTTTTTCTGATTTTACAATCGATTTTATTCTGCATCGTGTAATGTTTTGCAATAATGTTCTATTACCAAATCAGTGGAAAATCCTAATATCACAGTAACTCTTAAAATTATTTCTTAAGGAGTTAACTTATATCTATTGTATGGCTTGGTTTCTGCCTTTTTTTACCACTTCTTGGAGATTGTACATAGGTGATATTCTTTGGCGTATTGCATCTATAGACGAAACTTGGGTTGGTAAAATTATTACAATGGAAAAAAGCGAGAAATCCTGGACAATTTTATATAGGCTAAAAATAAAACTGAATTAACAATATTTTACATTTCTTGAGCAATCATAGAAATAACCGATTTGCAAACAATGGAAACATAGAAAAAGTCATAGAACACAACCAAGTAGAAGAAAAGAAATCATGTTTTTTTTATTTATAATCGTTATTATAGACAACCTAATGCGGCTATGAGAGGGAAAAATTTGTAGAAACACTAAAAAACAAGATCAGCTTTTTGAGAAATGATAAGATATTTACAAAAGATTTTGATTATATCTAACTGTTGTGTAGATCGTGAGTATTTCCATAATCTTCGTGAGTCGCCTGTAATGCTTCAGGTACACTAGTTATTTGAAATGGTTAATATGGTATTATGAAGGTTTCGTCTTTAAAACAAACCTAATCAATAATTTTACTATTTGAAATCTAGGTTAAAAACTAACATTTATTCAAAATTTGCTCAGGACTTTAAAGCGGTCGAGATGACTAAGATTCCCGGGTCTGAAAGGGCTATTTGGTTAAACAGGGTTTAAAATAACTGAAATAACAACAATTATTGTCTTCCTGATCCATAAAAATGAAAAATTTATTATGGAGGTATGTTTAATCTAGGGTATCACTTGCGGACTTACTGTATAGAGTTAATGTTTTTGGGCCTGAAATTTGAAGCCGCCGCAACAGCAGCAACGGCCATGCTTTGTTGCATGAATGTTCTGCGGGTTATATAGTTTTGTTTCAGTCCCACAAACGTGAGCTCACTATTTAATACGTAACATTGCTAAAGTAGGTAAGATAATATTATTTAAGGCCAGGACCAAGTTAATTCTTCAAAAACTTGCAATGATGAAATCACATTTAGGAATGGTGACCAAGCAATTAACATATGTGCCTGATCTAGTTTTTACTAAAGGTTTGTAGGAAATTAACTTTAACCAGATTAGGGGGTAGAAAAATCATGGAGCCTAGGGGCGCCAAAATACTAAATCTGGCCCTGGCTAAAACACAGTTTTATAACACCTTTGAAGGCTCTAAAGTAGAGAATAGTCTCGGTGTAATCCACCAACCTTACCTGCTCAGAAATCTTTATGACAAGTTACCAAAACATTAATATTACGAGCTGTTTGCCCGTCCTACGTACGGGAATCGAGTAGTCCATTATATCTGTATATAGTGTGTCTATTACTAATTCTTTGACAAGACAAATGAAAACATGTGATCATTGTTATTTTCCCAACCTTTCCTCAAAAAGTTAAATAATTTTCATAAGCTTTCTTTTGAAGATTCGTGGGCTCTGATTCTTATACAGCAATGATTAATATCTTACTTATTTCGTATAATCAATGACAAAGTACAGAACAATTAAACTAACCTCATAGTTCTATAGAATATTCTTTAATTCAACCAGCTGTTAGTTATAACAAATTATATTGCACTAAAACAAATTAAATATTTTAAAGACTGCTAAAAAAAAATAACTGAGAACATCTAGAATTTACTATCTATATTTAAACTAGGTAGCGTTCCCAGAGGCATCCACAAAATTGAGCGGAGTCATCAAGGGTTCATATTATATTGTTTTTGGCATACTGCAGTAAAAACTAACGTTTTTAATGCAAGTGTTGCGGGTGTAAAGTAGCATTTTTACTCTTTAGGGAGTAAAAATCGTTTTTAGCCTCTGTCGAGTAAAAATCAGCTGTTGTCAACTCAGTTGTAAATTTTGATTGTAAACGATTGCATGTATCGAAAATATGTATAGATTCGTTCTTCGTAATCATTTTAACCTACAGTCTCTTCCCGTAGCATTTTAGCATTGCAGATACATTAATCCATTCCCACACTTAACACTGCTCACCTTTACTACTTCCTTCACCACCCCCTACGTCGTGGACCTGTTTCCCTCTCTTCCCATAGCATTTTAGGATTGCAGACACATTAATGTAATTGCCAAAGACAGTTCCCACTTTCTGCACTGCTAGCCTTGTAGTGAATAAAATCTACAGTCAATGATAAATACAACTAAACTTAACTCACATGATTAATTAATTATTTAATATGTTTACTGTCAGATGTTATTAGTAAATACTCAGCTTTGTTTATATTCCATTATTGTTCATAGTTCAGTTTTCAGATTAATAAAACCCTTTATTCTGATTACAATTAATCTGGGTTTACTTTCATTACAATTTATTAATCTGAATTATTCAAATGTTAGATTATTTTCCTTACCTCTAACTCTTATACTATGGAAAGATTTCTAAAACCAGATAGATTTGACACTGATCCAAGTTTAAGTTGATAAATACAACTAAACTTAACTCACATGATTAATTATTTAACAGTGCTAAACTTTGGAAACATTTCCTAAAAACATTTGAAAGTTTTGTAAACAAAATTGGAACAAATGAAGAAAGAGTAACTTCAGAGGACAAACTGAACCTTTTAATTAATCATGTTTCCCAACCTATCTTCGAATTCATAACTGAATGTAATACCTATGATGAAGCCATCAAGATTCTGAACAGTATATTTATAAAACCAACGAGCGAAATCTTCGCAAGGTACCAGTTAGCTTCACGTAAGCAAAAATCAGGTGAGACTATCAGTGAATACCTACTATCCCTAAAAGTTCTAAGTAAGGAATGTAAATTTTCTGTAGTCACTGCTGAAGAACATAAAAACAACTTTATTCGGGATGTATTTCTTAGTGGAATTTTATCTTCTTCAATACGACAACGGCTTTTAGAAAATAATACTCTATCTCTGGAACAAGCTTGTAATCAAGCTCTAGCTTTGGAAGCTGCTCATAATCAGTCAGTCTGCTATTCTAATGTTGATCCTGTTGTAAATGCTAAGGTACTTCATCTGTAAATTCTAAGAATGATGTGTCACAGCTTTCAGCAACAACCTCTAAATGCTACTTCTGTGGATACGGTAGACATCCACGTGCATCATGTCCAGCTAAAGATGCAGTCTGCAAGAACTGCTCTAAAACAGGCCATTATTCAAAAGTCTGTAGGTCTAATCTCAAAAAGAGTAACAATAAAGCTTCTAACGCCGTTACAACTGATCCAAATGTCGTTGCTACTGTGACAGCAGCTTCACCTTCTTGTTTAAAACGAGCTGTGGTACCAGTCACTGTAGATAATCTTCAAGCCGATGCATTAATAGATACAGGAAGTTCAGAAACTTTTTTAAGTGATGCATTTGTTTCTAAACATAAAATTAGACTTTTCCATAGTTCTGGTAGAGTTTCAATGGCATCCATTTCACTTAGCTCTCAAATTGTTGGGTATTGCATTGTAAATGTAAGGCTTTTAGAACATTCATACACCAAAGCAAGAGTGGCGGTTTTGAAGGATCTGTGTGCTGACGTTGTGATAGGTCACGATTTGTTAAAACATCACTCACAAATTCAAATGGATTTTGGAGGACATAAATCACCATTAAACATATGCGCTCTAGCTCATGCTCAAATTGATCCTCCGCCTTTATTCAGCAATCTTACTGAAAACATAAGACCTATAGCGACTAAATCTCGCAAACATTCAATGAATGACAGCCTCTTCATTCGAAGCGAAGTTCAAAAACTTTTGTCGGAAGGAATAATTGAAGAAAGTCGATCACCATGGCGAGCTCAAGCTCTAGTCACAACCAATGAAAACCATAAGAAACGAATGGTTATAGACTATTCTCAAACTATAAACCGCTTTACGCTGCTGGATGCTTATCCACTTCCTAGCATAGAAAGCGTAGTTTCTAAAGTATCAAAATACTCAGTTTTCAGTACCATTGATTTATCTAGTGCGTACCATCAGATTCCTATTAGAGAGGATGAAAAGCAATATACAGCTTTTGAAGGTGATGGTAGACTTTATCAATTCACCAGAATTCCATTTGGGGTCACAAATGGAGTAGCTTGTTTTCAGAGGGTAATTGATGATATCATTCGAACTGAAAATTTAAATGGAACTTTTGCATATCTCGATGACATCACAGTATGCGGAAATGATCAACGTGACCATGATGCAAACTTAGAGAAATTTCTTGAAGCTGTCAAGAAATATGGCCTTACTATTAATGAGAACAAAAGCAGGTATTCGCTAAAGTCAATAAACCTCTTGGGATATGAGATAAGTAATAAAACCATCCGGCCCGATCAAGATAGACTGAAACCATTACAGAATCTACCGCTGCCTACAGACACTGCTTCACTGAGAAGAACTATAGGTATGCTATCTCACTACTCAAAGTGGGTCCCACATTACTCAGAAAAAGTACATTGTTTAATACAAACTAAAACGTTTCCAGTTTCATCTCAGGCTGCCGCAAGCTTTGAAAATCTGAAGCAAGAAATAATCAAATCAGCTATTTCTGCTATTGATGAGGATATCCCCTTTGATGTTGAAACTGATGCATCCGAGCATTCAATTGCAGCAAGCCTTTCCCAGAACGGTCGACCTGTTGCATTTTTCTCAAGAACCTTATCATCAAGTGAACAAAGACACTCTGCTGTTGAAAAAGAAGCTTATGCTATTGTCGAAGCTCTGAAAAAGTGGCGACATTTCCTTATTGGTCGACACTTCAAACTCATTACGGACCAAAAATCTGTGTCCTTCATGTTTGATAACACCCACTCAAGCAAAATCAAGAATGAAAAAATACTTAGATGGCGTTTGGAGCTTGCATGCTATAGTTATGACATTATTTACAGGCCGGGAAAACAAAATAATGTTGCTGATACCTTATCCCGAGTCTGTGGATCAACCAATTCAAACAAGCTGCATCAACTGCATGCTCAACTTTGTCATCCAGGAATCACAAGGATGGCACATTGGGTGAGAAGTCGGAATTTACCATACTCCTTGGAAGAAATAAAGAGAATGACTGCTTTGTGTCCCACCTGTGCGGAAATAAAACCTCGTTTTTACAGACCTCAGGAAACAACTCTTATAAAGGCAACTGCTCCATTCGAAAGGTTGAATATAGATTTCAAAGGACCATTGCCAACAAATTCTAAAAATAGGTACTTGCTGACTATAGTAGATGAATTTTCACGCTTTCCATTTGCGTTTCCATGCCAGGATATGACGACTAACACAGTGATAGAAAAGCTATGTGATTTGTTTTGCTTATTCGGTCTGCCTTCTTTTATTCACACTGATCGAGGCGCATCATTCATGTCAAGAGAACTAAAAGATTTCTTAAACTCTAAAGGTGTAGCGACAAGCCGAACCACGCCATATAACCCGCAAGGAAATGGTCAAATCGAGCGGTATAATGGTACAATTTGGAAAGCTATTAAACTATTGTTAAAAAGTTGCAATCTTTCAGTACATAATTGGGAACTTGTATTAAATGATTCCCTGCACGCTATTCGCTCGCTTCTATGCACAGCCACAAACCAGACTCCACATGAACGGATGTTTATTCATTCGAGAAAATCCTCCAACGGTCAGTCCTTACCAACTTGGCTTCTTGAATCCCAAAAAGTATTATTGAAAAGAAATGTTAGACAAAGTAAATATGATCCATTGGTTGACGAAGTTGATCTGATTGACGTTAATCCTAACTACGCAACAATACGACTAACAAATGGAGAAGAAAAGACAGTCTCTCTTAGACAGTTGGCTCCAAGAGGAGACATTGAGCTCACAAACTGTTCTGAAGAGTGTACGGAGCAAAGTGTAGATGAACCTGAGCTTGCTGACATCAGGGAAGAATGTCATTTGACCATAAATGAAGACACCATCTCTCAGACAAAACAACAGCAACTGAACACACATGTTCAGTCACTTCCAACTGTCTATCAATCTCAACCAAACACCAACCAGACCAAAGCTGACCAGTTGAATAGTTTAAGTGATGGTCAAGCAACACTGAGGCGAACATCAAGAATCAGATATCCTCCAAAATACCTGAAAGACTATTCTCTATCTAGGAGGGGAGAATGTAGTGAATAAAATCTACAGTCAATGATAAATACAACTAAACTTAACTCACATGATTAATTATTTAATATGTTTACTGTCAGATGTTATTAGTAAATACTCAGCTTTGTTTATATTCCATTATTGTTCATAGTTCAGTTTTCAGATTAATAAAACCCTTTATTCTGATTACAATTAATCTGTGTTTACTTTCATTACAAGCCTTACTACTTCCTCCACCATTTCCTACGTCATAGACCTGTTTCCTTCCCTTCTCATAGCATTTAGGATTGAATATACATTAATCTGCCAAAGACGGTTCTCACACTATGCTTATACTTAACTACTTCCTAAGCCACTTCCTACTTCGTGGACCTGTATTCATAACTTTCCATAACAATTTAGTATTTTAGATACGTTAATCTAATTGCCACAAACATTCCCCACACTCCCCACTGCTCGCATTTCCTACTTCCTTCACCACTTCCTACGTCTCGGACCTGTTTCCCTCCCTTCCCTTGGCATTATTGGATTGCAAATACCTTAATCTATTGGTCATAAACAGATCCCACACTCCAAACAACTCACCTTTACTACTTCCTTCACCACTTCCTACGCCATGGGCCTGTTTACATCTCTTTCTATAGCATTTTAGTTTTGCAGATACCTCAATCTAATCGACATAAAAAGTTCCTACACTCCGGACTAATTGCCTTGACTATTTCCTTCACCACTTCTTACATCGCGGACCAGTTTTCCTCCCTTCCCATAGCATTTCAGGATTGCAGATACCTTAATCTAATCGTCATAAACAGTTTCCACAGCCCGGACTGCTTGCCTTTACTACTTACATCACCACTTCCTACGTCACGGACCTGTTTCCTTTCCTTCCAATAGCATTTTAGGATTGCAGATACCTTAATCTAATCGTCATAAAATGTTCCACACTTCCCGACTGCTCGCCTTTACTCCTTCACCACTTCCTACCTCATGGACCTGTTTCCCTCCCTTCCCTTAGCATTATTGGATTGCAAATACCTTAATCTATTGGTCATAAACAGATCCCACACTCCGAACAACTCGCCTTTACTACTTTCTTCACCACTTCCTACGTCACGGACCTGATTCCCTCCCTTCCCATAGCATTTTAGGATTGCAGATATCTTAATCTAATCGTCATAAAAAGTTCCCACACTACGGACTGCTCGCCTTTAGCCTACTCCTTCACCACTTCCTACGTCACGGAACTGTTTCCCTCCCTTCCCATAGCAGTTTAGGATTGCAGATACCTTAATCTAATCGTCATAAACAGTTTCCACACTCCGGACAGCTCACCTTGACTACTTCCTTCACCACTTCCTACGTCGCGGACCTGTTTTTCTCCCTTCCCATAGCATTTTAGGATTGCTGATACCTTAATCTAATGGTCATAAACAGATCCCACACCCGGAACAGCTTGCCTTCACTACTTCCTTTACCACTTCCTACGTCGCGGACCTTTTTCCTTCTCTTCCAATAGCATTTTAGGATTGCAGATACCTTAATCTAATCGTCATAAACAGTTTCCGCACTCCAGACTGCTCACCTTTACTACTTCCTTTACCTCTTCCTACGTCACGTACCTCAAGCTAGTGTCGTCATTTGATTATATTTATGATTCATACCGTTTCTGTTCTAATATCTGTGGAATAGTGCTATCCGCTATTTCTTTATCTACTGCATTCAAAAGTCAACAGCTGATCACATGTCTTTGTTTTTGTTAATGTGTCAAATACTGCTTCCATAAGGATTACATTGAAACTTTGAGACCCAGTGGGGCGGATTCCTGAGAGACTTTTTTAACGCCATATAGATGTTGGCACTCACCGATATGGTCTTTATCACTACGCAAAATTTGAAAACCATTGATTCAGCCGTCTAGGAGGAGTTTGCGTATTACGAAATGCATAAGAGTCGACGTATAAGAGCTTCGCTCGCTCCTCTCAATTATCTCTCATCCTCTTACTGAATAAATGAACGTACCAATGATTATAACATTACACATAGTATAAATAAGTCAATTCTAAAGATTCTACGTATGTCATTTCATTTTCATCCAAATGCTGAATTTGTGTCGAAAACGCTGAATGTTTAAAGCTGTTACGTTAAGCAAATAGAATTGTACCAAAAGCTAGAGTAGAATGTTAGCGTCGGCTGCTAGACTTTTAAAAATGTAAAACTTAAATTCTAAAAAACTGTAACCCTAAACTAAAATTATGGCTTTGACATTCCTTAGTTCTCAAAATTATTTTTCTTTCAACACAAAAATCATGAAAATCCGTCAAGTGGTTGATTCAGAATCCGGGTGATGGTTAGCCGTTGATGCTTAGAATGGCCACCGTCACCGGGTGACGGTATGGGCCAAAATTATTTTTACGGTAACAAAAAAACACTTATAATCAACTCAGATGAGAACAATATATATACCATGAGTGAGTGAGTGAGTGAGTGAGTGAGTCAGTCAGTGAGTCAGTGAGGGCTTTGCCTTTTATATATACAGATTCAAAAGTTTGACAACCATGGATGAGAAGCACATTATTTATGTTGATAATGAGGCAGCTGTTCGTTTATAGAAAAAAATCCTGAGTTCCATAAAAGAACAAAGCACATTGTGAGAGGTTTTTTGTTCGTGAGAAAGTACTAGATGGAACTATAAAAGTTACAAGAGCCATCAGAGATTCAAATAGCGGACATACTGACCAAACCTCTGAAACCTGGACGTTTTAAAATTCTGTGTTGTAAGATTGATTGGTGTTTGTTTGTGATTTTAAGCCTAAACAAAAATGGGGAGTATTGAAATAATTTTTCATTTAGTCTAGAAATAAACAAAAATGTCAGATGTAAACTTTAACATATGGTTTATTGTTTTATAATGTTTTCTAGGTCTCTTCTACTTTAACATATAGTACCTGGGAACCGAGCTTTGCTCGGGGATAATCATTAGTTTACTCTGAAAGCAGCCTTAGTATTGCAGATACATAAATCCATTTCCAAACTCCACACTGCTCGCCATTACTACTTCCTTCAACGGGACAGCGACTACGTGCCACCTCGACAACCAGTCACCCCGACCAACCGTCACCTTTTAAAACAGATTTTGAGGTGACACGTTGTCACGCATCGTTCCCGACTACCCGTCACCGTTTGAATGAGGTGACAGGTAGTCGGAGTGACACCTAGACGCGAGCGTGCGAGGTGACAGGTTGTCGTGTACGAAGGCGTCTAGTCGTCACCTCCAAAGAGAGGAGGTGACACCTTGTCTGGGTGACACCTAGACGCGAGCGTGAGAGGTGGCGGCTTAACGTCGATGCAAACGACAACTTGACACCACCTCAAACCGCCACTCCGATAGGATCATCCCTTTTAACTAAAATTACATATGAACAAACTAGCAGAGTACCCGTCCTTCGTACGGGGTTGGCGTATACGTATAAAATGTTTATTGCAGTTATACTCATGCTTTGCGTTTAGTATACATAACATACATAACACATCTAACATAGCCATAATGTTCTACCACTGTACCTAAATAATAGAAGAAAGTAAATCATCAAACATTTGCACAATACCGCAAATAATTAATTAAAAGAAAAATGCATACATAAATGTAAACAATACTACTTTGCAATTTTCATTGTGTATCACAGCTTTTTGTTGCTGCTTAGTTCAAATTAGCTGTTGTCATAAAATAAAATAAATAAAATAAAATAAAATAATAAATAATAATAGTGTTGCACTGTGTTGGTAAATCTTTTAATTTTTAATGGTATTGAATATCATAGAACCAACCAGTTTAGTTGAAACAGCTGACTAAATTCTTTAATTACTTTTAAATATGAATTTAATCATACTAATATTATAAATGTGAAAGTTTTTGTGTTTGTTTGTTCGTTTGAAGCTCAATCACGCATTAACTACTAGTCGGATCAGGCTGAAATTTGGCAAGATGATAGCTCACATTCCCGATTAATGTAAGTATAGACATATTCTTACCTCAAAAATCATTTCGGGTTCCGCCCCAGCGGCTGTAGAATTTCCCATGTTTACCTTATGAGTATTCATATTTATAAGGAATTAAATAATTTTGCCAGCTGTTTTATTCAATAGCATGAAAAGTTATACGGTTTACGAACAGGGTGCAGCATCATTAGTTCTTTATACATTTATGACAACAGCTAATTTGAACCAAGCAGCAACAAAAACCTGAGTGTCAGAAATTTACTTCTTTCTATTGTTTAGGTGAAGTGGTGGAACATTATGGCTATGGTAGATGTTCTATATACTATAGTATACCGTAGATTATAGTAAACCAAATTTTCTCAAAATTTGTCCTCTCTCATTTCAAATGCAAAGCACGAGTATTTAACTACAATAAGCATTGTATACCAACCCCGTACGAAGGACGGGTACTCACTTTAATACTTTCTTATTAAATGGCGACCATACAAAGTAGGAATACTCATAAGGTTAACATAGTAAACTCCAGAGCCACTGGGGCGGAGCCCGAAAGGTTTTTTGATATAAGAATATGTCTATATGTTAATTGGGAATGTGAGCTACCATCCTGCAAAATTTCAGCCTGATCCGACTAGTAGTTATTGCCTGATTGTCGGGTCAGGTAAAATCTTGTACGTTACACGTTACGCAAGAGCGTGTTTACATCACTTAGGTGAATTATGCAACTCGGAGCCAACGACCTTCAACGCTAAAAATCAGCTGTGTGCTTGAATTTTATTGTGTTGATTTAAGAATTTTCCTAACCTAGCTTTTGTTTGTAAAAGAACCTTACTGTTAGAAGATGAGTGAAATGGATAATGAAAAGTATTGAACTTAACCCCCTGTATATTGTCGGTTCAGGTAAAATCTTGTACGTTACACGTTACGCAAGAGCGTGTTTACATCACTTAGGTGAATTATGCAACTCGCTTCTGCTCGTTGCACAACATTCACCTGCGTGATGTAAAAACGCTTTTACTACACTTGTAATGTAAATAGCTATTGTTATATTCAGTAGATTAAGACGAAGTTAAACGGTTAGTCAGTTTTGTTGGAAGAACAGAAAATGCCTCAAGTTCAAATAAGAAATATTGATAACGGTAGGAGGAGACAATTAATAATAAAATAGCTTATGTGTATAAGGAGAGTAGAAAAATGCCTACTCTAACAGATACACATCCAGATACACGTTCACTTGGTGAGATGAATAATATATGCCAGTTCTGCTATGCAACTTACTTTAGAAGTGAAAAATATACGAAGCACATAGTGTTGTCTTGGTGGTTAAGTAAACATGCCTAATGTCAGATCAAATGAATGCATACAAGAAATGTTTTACTTCTGACACTAACAGATCGAGATATTTCAAACATTTAATAGAAACCATAATAATGCCTTGACTGTGATAAGTTCAAGTTAGGGCGGACCTTATGTCTTTATTGTAAACTTTTGAATTACTCACTCTACCTCAATTGAGAAAAAACGCAAATGGATTGTTTAAGCAACTTTCAATGGTGTTGCTGCTTTAGCCTATTTAAAGCAGATTATGGCTGTCCAGTTGGTAACCCAGAGTTTGTGGGTAAAAAATGGAGCACATGAAAGGGTTGAAATCACCATCACCCCACTTTTCAGGATTCTCTACGGAGAAAATTCGTTTGATCAGGGGGATGCCTCAATTCAAGGAAATAAAATGGCCCAACTTAAATTACTTAACACAGGTTATCAGTGGGGCAACAGTTTTTTTTTTTTTTTTTTTTTAATTCTCAATGCTGTGATAACTTTGTTGCGACATGTTAACTTGAATTGAAGCAGATCGTTTAGCATTTATTAGAAGTTATCAGTTAAAACTGAGAGCAGAAATAATGTAGGCGAACCTTTGCGACGCAAATACAGATATTTATAATTAGTTTCTAACAATTGTTCAAACAACTCTAAGATGTAACTAGAATTACTCGAATATAAGCATAACGCTTTCTTCGGCGCTATGTTTCATACTATGCGGCTCATTGAGCCGCGCGGGTTCTCTAGTATTAAATAAACTAGGTAGCATTCGAAGAGGCATCCACAAAATCAAGGGGAGTCATCAGGGTTTATTTTATATTGTTGTTGACATGGTCCATCGAGCTTCATAATTATTTAACCTACCATTTTAAGTAAAGACTTAATTTCGTAGAGATAAATATGTAGAGGCAGTTGTATGTAATAAGTGGGATTAAAAACGGTGTTGTAATCTAAGAAATATTCAGGTAGACTTGGTCAGACTTAACCCGCTGTTGTCAAAAGATAGGTATTGTTGTAAGACGAGGGGGTGCGCTACCCTGTCCCGGCGGTCATTGCCACTGTTTCTGAGAATTAAAGGTAGGCAGTGGCAATGACCGCTGAGACACACCCCCTCGGCTTCCCAGAGATAGGAATTACCAGAGAAGAACAAGAGCTACTGTATGTTTTGACAACAGCGGATTAGGCCTGCCCGGTATCTGCGCGATGATGGACGCAAACATTGTGTGACGTAGCTAGATTTGGAACACCCTGGAGCAAAAATTGAACATGATACACACTTTTTAAAGATGTTTTGTTAACAAGCACTAGAAAAAACTTCTCAAAATTGTTTTCAATTCACAATAACTGAAATGACATACCAGTAAAATCAGTTCAGATTATATTTTGGCACTCTATTTTGCCCTTTTTTGATCTCTGAAAATATTGTGATATGATGTGAGGACTTATATACTATTATGAAATTTGTAATTTATTACAAAATAAATGTTTAACTCATCGTTCAGGACTTAAAAGACCCCATTTAACACAGATGATTTACACAATTGGCAGTACGTGTGGGTGAGTGCGCCAGTGAACAACCGTGTGTATGATATAAAAAAATCATATCAGGCTTCCGGTCTTCCTATTCTATGACAAACAGTTTTAAAAGTAACTTTCGGTCCTTACATGGTATATACTTTGTGGCTGATTAAAATATCCCCTCCGCACATTTATTCATTAGTTTATTTTTTTGTTAATAGTTTAATATGAATTAAAACCATATTCCAAATATATTATATGTACTTATCTTTTCTCCAAGCTTCAATAATTATATAATCCTATGGATATATTTTGGTCTAAGAACCTTCAGTGCAATATCGGTTTTCATTTAAGCTATTAGTCATTCCAATCGGACGGGCTACGTCCAAATTCACCAACATTTTTGGGGTCGTTTCTAATGTCCAAATTCACCAACTTTCTACCTGGAGCAGGTACGATATTTCTCCCGGCGGGCGGGGAAGGAATTCCGAATAGTTTGCCCTCGCCTGCTCCGTCTCGTCTCGGCGAGAGTGTACTGCTTAGCCCTAATAGTACTGTTTAAGTTTAAGCTGTGATTGTTTCAGGCAGCTTTAGGTTAGGTTAGGTTAGGTTTGGTTTGGTTAGGTTTGGTTAGGTTAAGTTAGGTTAGGTTAGGTTACAGTACACTCTCGCCGAGACGAGACGGAGCAGGCGATCACAAACTATTCGGAGGGAATTCCTTCCCCGCCCGCCGGGAGAAATATCGTACCTGCTAAAGGTAGAAAGTTGGTGAATTTGGACATTAGAAACGACCCCAAAAATGTTGGTGAATTTGGACCTGGCCAAACGAGTTTCAAGCAAAGGCAAGGTGAACAACCTACATAAAAAATATTTTCTATAAAGTTTGTCTATGATTTAAAATCAATAGCTCCAGTATTGTTTATGTTTTTGACTCAAAATAACCGTTGAATTACAGTTTTTAATTTAAACTATTGATTGTTAGAATCAGCTAAGTTCAAAACTCTACTATATCAAGAAACAATATTAATAAATCAAAATTCATAAATTTGATTATTTCTATGATAATTATTTCGACACTGCCGAGCAGAATGGGTCTTTTAGTAAATTCATATTTTATTTCCCGTGCATCGCAGAGAAAATCTACACAAACCTTTTAGAAAGATATTTTCCTGTATATGTGCGGAATCCCTATATAAATAAAATAGGCTCAAAAATAAGTACAAAGAATCAGTAAAAAAAATAATACCTCCGCTGCAGCAAGCCTGTAGTCTAAGTGAATTCACATTTACTTGAACTGATTTTCAATTAAATGTATTTTTAGCATTCAGTTTAGTGAGTAACTAAATTTGCTGCTACAGGGAAACTAATAAAGTGTGTATTTTTAGTAAAAGAATAATATCTCAGTATATAATAAATAAATTTGCCAAGTTTGATCAAAATATTTCCATAAACAAGCAACTACAACATTTTACAATATTCTTCATAAGAATAAGATAGGAATTTTCAGATCACATTTTTATAAATTTTCTCCTTACAATAACTAATAATTGTACAAAAATACTTAGATATACTGAATTTTTTGTTTTTAGGCTCTCTAAAGAGGTCTATAGATAAATTGGGAAATTTTGTGTCTTGAGTGACAAAAATGAGAAAACTTTTAGCGGAGCGGAGCTCTTATACGTCGACTCTTATAATAGTTAATAGTAAACAGTGATTAACAGTTAAATAACAGTTAAACAGTTAACAGTTATATTTTGTTTTATTTTTTAAGTAACCCGTTTTATTAGCAATGGATTGGTTTGTTAGTTCGGGGTTTCAAAGAACAGAACGATGTGTTTTTAAAGAGAACAAATTTGAAGTGTTTACATGGTAAGACATACAGCTTTTTTTAATAATAGTATCTTAGTCGGTATTGTGTTTTTTATGCGATAGGCTTACTTGAGAAAGATTGAATTTATAATATTAGCATTCATAAAATAATTAAGTACTATGTACCTGTTGCTCAAAATCGAGCAATTGTCAAGTACCGTTGTTATACAGGCGTTATTTAAAACTGCAGTAACTACAGTCAAAATTTTTGATTTCAATAAGTTAAAAAAACTCAAAGTTTGTATATTTGTATTAACAAGAATACCTTTTACTTAAGTCATGTAAATGCATCCTTTAACATTTAAAAGTCTATTCTTGAACTTCCCAAGTGTCATGTGTTCAATATGTAAGATAAGTTTCTTTCAGTGCTGTTTGAAAGCTTATATTTTGGAATATCAGGTTTAATTTTTAATTGAATAATAGTTTTAATCTGTTGAATAACATGGATTATAAAAATTAAATATATATTTTAATTTAATGATTGTAGTAAGCTAAAGTAGAGGAACTTAATTTTAATTTAGCATGAAACGTATTTTTTTCTGACATATCTCGTAGTTTTTTTTATATTTAATTAGTTCATTTTTGTGTTTGAATACAAGAAACAAATTTCTCTCGTGGCCATAGAAGGCCTAGTGGATAATAATTATTAATTCATCCAAATACACTATGAGCTATTTCAATGTATGTTCAATTAATTGGTCAAAGGTTTAACGGCGTCTTAAAAATTTAGTCTCAAATGTATCATCTGTTATTAGTACAGGTAAAATTGGAATGTAATAAAAAAAAAATTGGCCCGTTGATGAAACTTGGTGAAAACGTTCTTTTTGTCATAAGAATTAAGAATTTAAAGAGTCCATAAAAAAATTTAGGTGGAAGGGTGTTTTTCGGGGGGGGGGGGGGGGGGGGAAATATCACTTTGAAAAACTCAAAATTCCAATTTGACGAAATATAGGCATGTGACACATGTTTTTGGGGTTATTTTTGATCCAGAATCAAATAAAGATAAGAGTCAGACGATATAACTTCCATATAAAGAGCTTTTGTCTTGATTACCTGTTATATTCGATAATTTTCCCAATTAGTACAGGTAATATGATACCAAAAACACCTTGATATAAAAAAAATGTCCGTTGATGAATCAGAGTGAAAACCACTTTACATATAGCTTTTGGCATAAAAATAAAGAATCAAAATAGCGCATAAAAATATAACATACCCCCGCCGCAGCAAACCTGCAGACTAAGCAAATATTTCTAATTACCTGATTGGAGTTTCAATTAAATCTATTTTATTTTTAAATAATACTAGGTTTAACAAGTTGTAACCATTTAAATTAATAATTGCCACAGTTTCCCAACATGATCACTGGCCATGATCATAAAACATATTCATGGTATTTTAGGAGCTCCTTTCCATGAGGGATACCACAATTGTTACATTTAAACATTGGTTTTGCAAATAAAGTTCTGCAGGCACTAAGGAAAGTCCATAACTCAGGAATTGAGTTGAACTTTGTCCGCCCCACTCCTTCCCCCTTTGAAACATGTTCATAGCAGAAAACCTGCAAACTGGACTGAAGTTATACATGAACAAGAACAGTGTGGAAGTTTCCAGAACTAAATTGACGACATTTATGTGGTTTAAAGTTAAAAGTTAGCCATTTTGGAGTCAGCAAGCCTACAAGAAGTGTCAGCAATTGCAAGCTATCTACTTGGATCATTCTTTCCCTCCTGACCACCTTTAGGGATTTATTGGCAGAGGTGAGAATATTTGTAAATACTTTAATTTGATTTTAACCAATTTTGAAATCATATGAATTATTAAATTTAACTTTTAAAATATATTTCAGTGTAACTTGTTCATGATGAAATCTTGGCTAGACATGCAGTGTAGGAGGCTTTGGAATATTTTAAGAATTATTATTAAATATTGTTACCTTTAATTTTAAAGTGATTTAGTCTGATAAATATTGTAGTTGATGTAGAATTCACAATTTATATGGTATTTTTGATCAGTACAATTTATTTCTTAGTAACAGTGGAAAACTTTGCCAACTAAAACCTGTTTTGAGGATGAAACATGAAAGCTGGTAACTGATTACTTAAAATCTTTTAATTTGTCTCTTTATTCAAAATATTAACGATTATGTTGTAGTATACTGTAAATATAAATGTTTAATAATCATGTTCCTGTAATATAGCTGTTGTTGTATTTGTATAAAACTCTCAATCCATATTTTCACATAGACCAGCACACTCACTATGGCTGAATCACATTAGAAGCAATTAATTATAGAAGTTGCCACATTTTAAAATGCTCAATTGCAATTTCTTATTAATAGTGCTGTATATAGTTTGATCTAAAATATTGTTTTATTATGGGTTTTAATGAAAAGTCAACTAAATTAAATGTTCAATGTTATCAGTGAATTTTGAGTCTGACAAAATGATGAATTAATTTAGCAAATTTATAACTGTAAAACAAAGTGAATTATCTTGTGAAGATTTACATAAACGTTCCAAAGTCTCACCAATGTATGTCAAAGTGTGTAAGTATGTATTTAAATGTTTAATAGGGTAAGATGTGTTATTATTAATTTTTGAAAGTGTTAACATTACAGTTTATCATCTCCGTGATTGTACATGAACTTATTTGAATATATTAGCAGCTAGTGAGTCTAAACTTAAATTAAAGCAACCTATGATAAATTTTGGGTGCTAATTTAGAGAGTGAATCATATTCTAGTAGTGAATGGGTCCACAGAAGAACTAATTGCATTATTTTGAATCAATATCTTGAATTATAGTTCATGGACTTTGTAATTTAACTTATATCTTAAACTCAAACTCACTTGAACTGATTTAAATATATTTAGCGTTTCACTTTTGTCATTGTATGTAAATATCATGTTTTAGGTTAGGTTATGTGAAACTTTATATGCCTAAATGAGGAGACTTTATAACATTCATGAACTTTATTCAATTTAGTGAAGATTTGTTGAGTTATTCATGTTTGGGACATGGTGTACTACCAGCAGAATTAACTAGGAACATGACTACTATATTATTAGACCTGAGTACTAGTATGTGTATGGGTTTTGCACAGGGAATTTTTGGACCCTAGTGATTACTTGGTGCTACCTACCTCCCCTGATGTGGTCTTCGGTGCTAGACTGTTGAGTTTCTGGTTCCGTTCTACCTTTTGGGACATCTACTTACCGTGTTGGACTACTTCTCTGGACATTGGTGTTCACTCGTCGACCTGTGGGTGTACCGTGCTCCACCTAACCGTCGCAGACTTAACCAACGCACTCAAACCACAGATAGGACAATTTCATTTTCACTCTTTTGTATTATATGTATATATTTAGATGATTTAAATTAACTTGCTATTGCTTATGTACATTTTCAGGGATTATTCTAATTAGTTTTAAGTGGAAATTCTATGTTTATTGCCATTAGTTAGTGTCGGCCGACAAGTTAGGTATAATTCAGTGGATTTACTTTTGCAAATGTTGAATATTGAATATTAATGGGCAATTGTTGTTGAGATATCATCCTTTACTTCAACATTAAATAATTTTGTGGTGATTGAAAATTGTAGTTATCATTCAGATCACCTGGTGTGTGCCCTATCTTGATTAGATAAAACAGTTATAGTATTTTTGAATATTTTGAATACAATTTGAATTTAGATTTATTTGAATTTTGAATTTAAACTTGGAAACCACATTTATTTAAAACATTTTATTTGAACTTGCCCTATTGTCTACTTTTAACTTCTGGAATTAGTCAGAGAGTATTTTGCATCAACATTCTTATCTGAGCAAAAGATAAGCAGGTATCTTAAGCCATATTATCAAGATAAATTTTTGTAATATTTTAGTAATTAGTATCACTTGGTAGATTTTGCTGAAAAGTGTGTTTAGCCAAGGACTTAAATTAATTAACTGTAGGGTTTAGCCTCAGCCATTCCTTTCAGTATTTTGTTTTTCGAAATTATTTTAAATTTTCCTTGTCCTTGGAACATTTCCTAGTTTGGATCCCAGGAAGTTTAAAAACTAGGTGGCGCCCTTTTCATGAAGAATTATTGAATTATTGATTAAGGATAAACACTCTGTGTATAATATTCATCGACCCACCCCAGACTGAGCAATCCGAGGCCAGAGTGTCACAAATGGCGCCCTGAACGTGGGGCCTGAGCAATTTATGTGTTTGTATTTGGCAATACTGTTTTTTTTAGTATTATTGGTCTACAAAAAAAAAAATTGGACTCTGGACTTTGGAAATTCTTGGCTAATATCATCACTGGTTTTATTATTTATAGTTGTTTGGTACATATTTATCTGAAATTAATTGTTGATTTGGGACAACAGAAGCAACAGGGAAACATTTTGTGGTTCTGAATGGGATATTTAGCCTTAGTTTAATTTGGTGGCGAATGAGCATTGGAGTCTCATTGTTTAATCTTGTGTCAGCTATCAACATGACTGCTTATCATTTAAGAGCAGCGGAAGTAGAATATGAGCTAAGGATTAGGAATGTCTCAACAGAGGGTAAGGCTGCAGACAACAGGAAAAAACTGTCACACTGCTTTAGATCAAATACAGAAGTGGTGGCGGCTTGTGTCAATTCTCTGGATGCCGAGTTGGAATTTGAGATTTGCAACGAGAAATTACAAGATTTGTCGTCACTTGTTGAAAATTATGAGGGGACTTTTAAGGATAATGAGTATCAAAGAATTGTTGCTAGACTCTGGCACTTGTACTCCAGAGTTGAGAGGATTCCTTTGGCTGCTTCAGTGGACTCAGATAAGGAAGAAATTAAAACAGATTTAATGACTCGGACTAGGAAACTTATAGATGAATTCAAAGGGCCTGATCCAACAGCTGCACTAGGTGGGAACTCTAATGAAACTGAGTTGAACAAACCAGATGGTCCTGTGGTCCTAAATGAGATGGAATTGAAGACAAGTTTGGGAATAAATGAAGGAAACAATCTCAAACCTCCGACAGGGAGTTCGCCTCATAATTTAGGTTCTCGGGAGCAGTTCACTTTTGACAAAAAGATTGGATCCTTGACTTCAAATTTAGATAAGGGAAAGAATAACTCCAGTGAAGAAGACAGTTGTAATTTGTACAGAACTGGATTCGTTCCTGTCTATAAATGGGGCCTTCAGTTTTCCAACAGTTCTGGCCAGAGTATTGGTAGCTTCTTGCAGCGTGTTGAAGAACTACGTCGAGCCAGGGGGCTGACTGAAGTACAACTGTTTAAGTCGGCAGTGGATTTATTTTCTGGGAGTGCCTTGATTTGGTACAGATCTACAGTGGGAAGAATCACAAGTTGGGCAGAGCTTTGTCAGGAGATGAAAGAGGTCTTCCAAACCCCGGACTATGATGACATGTTATCACAAGAAATTATGAATCGCAGACAAGGGGACCAAGAAACAATCGACTTGTACATCGCTTCAATGGAAGGACTCTACAGCCGCTTATCCATGCCTACGGGAGAAGAGATTCGTTTGAAGCAAATGCTTAAAAATCTTAATCGCTATCTTCAAGAAAAGTTGTGTTTATTCCCAATAGTCTCCATAAGCCAACTGAGAACCCTGGGAAGGAAAGCAGAGTTAGGTCGTCTTAGGGCAGCCAACAGTCAGTCCATGTCTAGCTCCGCTTCAATACTAGAGCCTGATCTTGCATATAGGAAGTCCACAGTAGTCAAACAACGAGTAGCAGAAGTATCCCACCCAAGAAATCCACAGAAGTTTTCAAAAATGAAATGTTGGAATTGTTCTGAAGAAGGACATAGTCAATATAGCTGTAGTAAACCTAGAACTGTGTTTTGTTATGGCTGCGGGGCTAAAAATGTCAAAAAGACAGTGTGTACCTTTTGCAGTCCAAAAAACGCCCGAGTCGGGGAGCCAGCTCTCAAATAAACGCTGTCTCCCCAAACAATGATAAGGCAGTGCCAACCAAGGATACTTGTTCCAAGCCCGCTAGGGTTGACTTTGTTATTGAATCTGTAGGGGATGATTCTCGCCCATATTTAGATGTCAGAGTTTTTGGTCGCAAAATACGTGCTCTGTTAGATTCTGGTGCATCTCGCACCATTTTAGGAAAAGATGGAGATTGGATTTTTAATGGTTTTCCAGGAAAACTTCATGTTGCTAGTAATACCTTCGTAGAAACTGCAGATTCGAAGAAGCATGCTATAGCTGGAATAGTAGTTCTACCAATTACACTCAAAGGACAGACCAAGTACTTGGATGTATTCTATGTGCCTACCCTTAGCCATAATTTACTTTTGGGAATAGATTTCTGGGAGAAGTTCCATATAGTAGCAGATCTTCATCATAGAAGATGGGAATTTTCAAATGTAATGTCAACATCTTATTGTAGCTCAGTTAGTAGTGGGATTCAGGGTGAAGATCATCTTTCTCCAGATCAAAAAACTCAGCTGAACAAGTTAATCGACCAGTATTTCAGTGTGCCTCAACCAGCATTAGGGAGAACTGACAAGGTGTTTCACACTATCATCACAGGAGATGCACCTGCGGTGAAACAAAGATACTATCCAATGTCACCCGCCCGCCAAAAGATGGTCAGTGATGAGTTGGACAAGATGCTGCAATTGGGTGTGGTAGAACCATCAAACAGCGACTGGTCATCCCCAATTTTGCTAGTTGATAAACCAGATGGGTCTAAAAGAGTTTGTGTGAATTTCAAAAAATTGAATTCCGTCTCAAAGAAGGATGCTTATCCTCTTCCACAAGTAACAACTATTTTGGACAGGTTACGTGATGCTCGCTACCTATCTAGCTTAGACATTAAGAGTGCGTTCTGGCAGATTCCCTTAGACAACCCCAGTCGAGAAAAAACAGCTTTCACGGTTCCTGGTCGCGGCCTATTCCATTTTGTTACTATGCCAATGGGACTGAGTAATGCCCCTGCAACCTGGCAAAGATTTGTTGATAATGTCCTAGGTGCGGACTTAGAACCATATTGTTTTGTGTATCTAGATGATATAATTGCTATCACCCCTACTTTTGAGAAACACATTGAGGTTTTGTCTGAAATTTTGAAGAGAATCCGAGAGGCTAAGGTTACGCTGAACAAGGAAAAGTGCAAATTCTGCCGCCCAGAGCTTAAATATCTTGGATATATAGTCAGCGAAAAGGGACTTAGGGTGGACCCAGAGAAAGTAAAGGCCATCATTGACCTACCAGTGCCCAAAAACCAAAAGGAGGTACGCCAGTTCTGTGGTACTGCCTCTTGGTATAGGCGGTTTATCCCAGATTTCGCTTCCCGTCTTTATCCCCTCACTTCGCTACTGAAGAAGCGAGCTAAATTTGTTTGGACCGAGGCGGCCCAGAGTGCCTTCTTGGACATCAGATCTTGTCTAGTCACATCACCGATTTTGTCTTGTCCTGATTTTACTAAGCCCTTTGTCATATCCTGTGATGCCTCTGCAGTGGGCGTAGGCGCTGTTTTGAGCCAAGAGACTGAGACCGGAGAGGTTGTGGTGGCTTATGCTAGTCGGACTCTAAGCAAGCAAGAGCAAAATTATTCCGCCACTGAACGTGAATGCTTGGCTGTTATTTGGTCAGTCGAGCGCTTCCGACCCTATGTAGAAGGTACCAAGTTTAAAGTGATAACAGATCACTACAGCTTGTTATGGTTGTTCAACCTACGAGATCCACAAGGCAGACTGGCTAGGTGGGCCTTGAGGCTTCAGCCTTATGATTTCGATCTGATACATCGCAAGGGAAAAGAGAACGTGGTCCCTGATTTGCTATCAAGATCAGCAGCAGTGGAGCCAGACAACAATTTTCATTGTGATGTGGTTGTGCCTGTAGAGGTAAAAGATAAATGGTATGTTAAGATGATCAACAACGTTAGATCTGAAGGCCAAAAATATCTACAATGGAGAGTCAGAGATCACCAACTGTGGAGGAAAGTCAATGACAGCGTAGGCCTTTCAGAAGAAGACGATCTTCAGTCATGGAAATTGGTACTACCCAAAGATACTCGAGCTTCAGCGTTGGAGGAATGCCATGATCATCCTACAGCAGGACACCCCGGGATCTTCAAGACCTACAAAAGACTCCAATTGAAGTATTACTGGCCCAAAATGAAAGCGGATGCTGCCAATTATGTTTCTCGGTGTAAAGTATGTCAAACTATTAAGTATGATCAAAATTTGCCAGCTGGATTGATGGGTGAGCGACGTGGGATTGATGAACCTTGGAAAATGGTTGCTGCCGACCTTATGGGTCCGTTCCCCAGATCCACTAAAGGATTTAAATATATTTTGGTCATGACTGATACCTTCACAAAATATTCAGTTCTGGTGCCTCTTAGGGCAGCCACAGCAAGGGCGGTAGCGCAGCATCTCGAAGAAGATATATTTTTGGTATATGGAGTACCCAAATATTTAGTCTTTGATAATGGATCAGAGTTTACTGGGGCTCCAGTGAAGAATTTGGCAACAAGCTACAGATGTAAGATTCTATACACTCCAAGTAGACACCCCCAATCAAATCCTACGGAAAGGGTAAACCGGAATGTGATCACCATGTTGCGTGCCTATGTGGGAGACAACCACAGGGAGTGGGACAAACATTTGGCTCAAATAGGATACGCACTGAGAACCGGCGTCCATGAGGTTACGGGATTTTCACCGGCATATCTTAATTTTGGACGTGAGCTATCTGCTTCAGGAGATGGGGTAGATCTGAATTGTGATCAAATTCCACCGATTGAGGATTGTGGGAAATACGGCAGAAGACTTCAAGAGCTTCAAGACATCTACAAGGACATCAAGGATAGAATGATCAGAGCGCATGAGAAGAATAGTCAACGTTACAATCTTCGAAGAAGACCTCAGGAATTCAAAGTTGAAGACCTGGTACTGAAGAGGAACTTCGCTCAGTCAAATGCTGCTGCAGGATTCTCGGCTAAACTGACTCCTAGATTCGTTGGACCATTCAGAATTGAGAAGAAAGTTTCAAATCTGGTATACAGCCTGGAAGATCTTCATGGAAGAAGTGCAGGAAATTGGCATGTCAATGATTTGAAGAGATACGTCAACTGATTCTGGATGTTATGACTTCAGTCTTCACATTTTTGAGAAATTTTAGGAAAATTTCTTTAGGCGGGGGAGTGTTGTAACCATTTAAATTAATAATTGCCACAGTTTCCCAACATGATCACTGGCCATGATCATAAAACATATTCATGGTATTTTAGGAGCTCCTTTCCATGAGGGATACCACAATTGTTACATTTAAACATTGGTTTTGCAAATAAAGTTCTGCAGGCACTAAGGAAAGTCCATAACTCAGGAATTGAGTTGAACTTTGTCCGCCCCACTCCTTCCCCCTTTGAAACATGTTCATAGCAGAAAACCTGCAAACTGGACTGAAGTTATACATGAACAAGAACAGTGTGGAAGTTTCCAGAACTAAATTGACGACATTTATGTGGTTTAAAGTTAAAAGTTAGCCATTTTGGAGTCAGCAAGCCTACAAGAAGTGTCAGCAATTGCAAGCTATCTACTTGGATCATTCTTTCCCTCCTGACCACCTTTAGGGATTTATTGGCAGAGGTGAGAATATTTGTAAATACTTTAATTTGATTTTAACCAATTTTGAAATCATATGAATTATTAAATTTAACTTTTAAAATATATTTCAGTGTAACTTGTTCATGATGAAATCTTGGCTAGACATGCAGTGTAGGAGGCTTTGGAATATTTTAAGAATTATTATTAAATATTGTTACCTTTAATTTTAAAGTGATTTAGTCTGATAAATATTGTAGTTGATGTAGAATTCACAATTTATATGGTATTTTTGATCAGTACAATTTATTTCTTAGTAACAGTGGAAAACTTTGCCAACTAAAACCTGTTTTGAGGATGAAACATGAAAGCTGGTAACTGATTACTTAAAATCTTTTAATTTGTCTCTTTATTCAAAATGTTAACGATTATGTTGTAGTATACTGTAAATATAAATGTTTAATAATCATGTTCCTGTAATATAGCTGTTGTTGTATTTGTATAAAACTCTCAATCCATATTTTCACATAGACCAGCACACTCACTATGGCTGAATCACATTAGAAGCAATTAATTATAGAAGTTGCCACATTTTAAAATGCTCAATTGCAATTTCTTATTAATAGTGCTGTATATAGTTTGATCTAAAATATTGTTTTATTATGGGTTTTAATGAAAAGTCAACTAAATTAAATGTTCAATGTTATCAGTGAATTTTGAGTCTGACAAAATGATGAATTAATTTAGCAAATTTATAACTGTAAAACAAAGTGAATTATCTTGTGAAGATTTACATAAACGTTCCAAAGTCTCACCAATGTATGTCAAAGTGTGTAAGTATGTATTTAAATGTTTAATAGGGTAAGATGTGTTATTATTAATTTTTGAAAGTGTTAACATTACAGTTTATCATCTCCGTGATTGTACATGAACTTATTTGAATATATTAGCAGCTAGTGAGTCTAAACTTAAATTAAAGCAACCTATGATAAATTTTGGGTGCTAATTTAGAGAGTGAATCATATTCTAGTAGTGAATGGGTCCACAGAAGAACTAATTGCATTATTTTGAATCAATATCTTGAATTATAGTTCATGGACTTTGTAATTTAACTTATATCTTAAACTCAAACTCACTTGAACTGATTTAAATATATTTAGCGTTTCACTTTTGTCATTGTATGTAAATATCATGTTTTAGGTTAGGTTATGTGAAACTTTATATGCCTAAATGAGGAGACTTTATAACATTCATGAACTTTATTCAATTTAGTGAAGATTTGTTGAGTTATTCATGTTTGGGACATGGTGTACTACCAGCAGAATTAACTAGGAACATGACTACTATATTATTAGACCTGAGTACTAGTATGTGTATGGGTTTTGCACAGGGAATTTTTGGACCCTAGTGATTACTTGGTGCTACCTACCTCCCCTGATGTGGTCTTCGGTGCTAGACTGTTGAGTTTCTGGTTCCGTTCTACCTTTTGGGACATCTACTTACCGTGTTGGACTACTTCTCTGGACATTGGTGTTCACTCGTCGACCTGTGGGTGTACCGTGCTCCACCTAACCGTCGCAGACTTAACCAACGCACTCAAACCACAGATAGGACAATTTCATTTTCACTCTTTTGTATTATATGTATATATTTAGATGATTTAAATTAACTTGCTATTGCTTATGTACATTTTCAGGGATTATTCTAATTAGTTTTAAGTGGAAATTCTATGTTTATTGCCATTAGTTAGTGTCGGCCGACAAGTTAGGTATAATTCAGTGGATTTACTTTTGCAAATGTTGAATATTGAATATTAATGGGCAATTGTTGTTGAGATATCATCCTTTACTTCAACATTAAATAATTTTGTGGTGATTGAAAATTGTAGTTATCATTCAGATCACCTGGTGTGTGCCCTATCTTGATTAGATAAAACAGTTATAGTATTTTTGAATATTTTGAATACAATTTGAATTTAGATTTATTTGAATTTTGAATTTAAACTTGGAAACCACATTTATTTAAAACATTTTATTTGAACTTGCCCTATTGTCTACTTTTAACTTCTGGAATTAGTCAGAGAGTATTTTGCATCAACATTCTTATCTGAGCAAAAGATAAGCAGGTATCTTAAGCCATATTATCAAGATAAATTTTTGTAATATTTTAGTAATTAGTATCACTTGGTAGATTTTGCTGAAAAGTGTGTTTAGCCAAGGACTTAAATTAATTAACTGTAGGGTTTAGCCTCAGCCATTCCTTTCAGTATTTTGTTTTTCGAAATTATTTTAAATTTTCCTTGTCCTTGGAACATTTCCTAGTTTGGATCCCAGGAAGTTTAAAAACTAGGTGGCGCCCTTTTCATGAAGAATTATTGAATTATTGATTAAGGATAAACACTCTGTGTATAATATTCATCGACCCACCCCAGACTGAGCAATCCGAGGCCAGAGTGTCACAAAGTATCTAGGGTTGCTGCTACAGGGAGGGCAATATAGTGTTTGTTTAGTAAAGTGTGATAGCTTAGTTTAAAGTAAATACATTTCCCAAGTTTTATGGAAATATATCTATAAACAAGCAACCTACAACAAATTGACCTATTCTCCTTATGAATAACATAGGAATTTTAAATTAACAATTTATTGAATCTTCTCAGTAACCAATAATCGTCAAAACAAACTTAAATATACAACATTATTTGTTTTATCACTATATTAAAAGCTTTAAAGAGAAATTGAGGGCTTATGTTTTGAGGGCCAAAAAAGAGAAAAACTAATTTTTACCTCATAAAATCCCCCATAACACCCAGTTCCCATAGTCCGATCATGGAACTCATTCAATTTTATTCCGCCCTACACCTTCAAGCCAAATTTAATCAAAATCGGAACAATATTACTCATTTCATCGCGTTTACGGATGTGTATATATATTTATGTAAATTTGATGATTAGTGTTTTTGATCTCTAGGGACATCAAAATAAAATCGATCCCCGGTCTAAGTCTTATTGTGCCCCAAACAGTAATAGCTACTTCCATAGGTAAATTCAGTAACATTTTGGGTGGAAGCATGTGGAAGGGTGTTGTTTTGAGTTTTTACTATTACAATTACACCTGGGAAACTTGTATAGGTACCTACCCTTTTCCTCCGAAACCTACAGATGTAAAAGAAAGTACTTAAGAATAAAGGTACTGTAAACCATATTATTATCATTATTTTTAAAAGTTTAACTGTAATTATTACCATATAGTATATCTTTTTAATACACCATCTATATATATAATACGCTAAGCCGATTTTTGTAAACAGAACTCCTCCCTCATTTTTGGACCGATTTTGATGATTAACACGTTCGCTACTGAGCGTCGCATATATGCGACGCCGCGGTCATTGCCACAGACCGAGGTATACATTTGAATCTTACACATAGACCGGCTGTCACTTGGATAACAGTACACACAGACCACGGGCGAAAACCTGTAAAACAGTGATCATTTACATTGCAATACGCTACAATCGTGTTTGTAAATAAATTATTCTTGTTTTTTTGTATATTTTATAACCTTTTGTAATGTCGCATATTTGCGACGCCCGGTCTACAGCGAAGACAATAGTGAAAATTATCATAGTTTTCTTTAAATAGACTAAACGTCGCATATATGCGACAGTTCATTTTGTTTTTGTTTTGAGGTGAAATCAAGTAATAAAATAAACAGATTATTCAAGAACAGTTTATAACTGAACAAATTTAAAAGCTACATAGGATAATGCAGCATACATACTGCATACATACATACAGTGATGCAGAAAAGTAAAGACCAGTTTGTCCAACTATTATATGACGTCACCAATCATCATATCCACAGACTAAGCGACGCAGTTGTGCGTCAGACATCTCTGTAGACCACTGCAGGGAATTCAGTGCCTTCAAATAGACCACTACAAAGATATAAGCATTTCAATAACATTAGAACCCCGACGCAAATATGCGTCGGCAGTCTATTTTAATGTGACTAGCCGTCGCATATATGCGACGGCAGTCTATGGGTGGAAACCGACCGTCGCATATGTGCGTCGCTGGTCCATGTGAATGGAAAATTTCGTACTATTGCAGTAGCGAACGTGTTAAAGTGTCAAATGAATTGCCCTGATCTGTAGTTTTGCAAAGTCTTTTTCGTTTTTTGAAATCTTTATTAGTTTGGACAGGATATTCCATCAAAGTTGGATTTTCTCCCATAAGATTAACATGGGGGAATCTAAATATTTAATTGGAAACTTTGTCTCCATTAATTTGAGAGAACGACTGGGCGTAGAAACTTGGTAGAGGTGTCCAAAGAAAGGTCTTGGTCTCTAGATGAGTTACCAAAAGAAAAACTAAGTGAATCCTGTTAGGGCTCTGCCCCAGAAGCCCTTAAAGATCCCTCCACAGATTTGTGTACATTTTGTCCATGTGGATAATACTTTTTAATGAAACAGCTGTTAATTTTTGAATTGTATTTTAAACAACACATATTTATTGGGAGTTACTGAATTGTCCAAAAGAAGTATTTGCAATGTTATTTTCTGATTTTAAAATTGATTTCCTTCTGTATCATGTCATATTTTGCAATATAACGTTCCATTACGAAATCAGTAGAAAATCCTTTTATCACAGTAACTCTCATTTAACATTTATTTCTTATTGAACTATCTTATATCTATTGTACGGGTTGGTATCTGCCTTTTTCACCACTTTTGGCTATATTTTATCATATTATTCTAGACAGATCATCATAGGTTCGTGAGATTATTGTCATACATGTTTTCAATCATTGGAAAAATCTTCGATTGTGTAATACAATACAAAATAATACAAGTGCAGAAGTGTCTTTTAACTTTAACATTAAACCCACAACCGATTTTTAAAACTATACTAGAGGGTAATTCATTGGCACAGAAGTACGATATGAACTGATGCGACGTGTCGAAGGAAAAATCAAACTTACACTGTGAGGACCTCCCTTTCAAGTTAGAACGTGTCTCCTCAACAAGCAGATATTTTCTCTCAAATAAAATCATAGATTAATCCTTATTACACTGATGAAATCGGGGAAGTTTTTAACTAAAAAAGATCCACCAATACGATTTTAATACTGTTTAAAGGTTCTTCCAAAGTATGGGAAATATTTTATTCGTTGAATGATCAACCATATTTGGTAACTAACGCAATTAATATCATTATTGTTTTTACACTTATTTACTCTTTAAACAATGTTAAATGCTCAAAATATGTATAATTTTACTCAATTTATCGCAGTTAGATGAATTAGCGTAAGCCTTGAAAGTAACCGTCGATTTCGACGGGTTTCACCTAGTACTTACTATTGTGTTAGTAATAACTCTTTCTTTTTATTATTACTGTAAATTAAATGCTTGAATTGATGATTGACGTTATAAGATTCCTCATTGTATTGTTGTATTGCATTGTACTGTATATTGTATTCACCCCGTACGTAGAACGGGCACACAGCTAGTATGTCATAAAGGTACTGGGTCTTCCTGTGCTATTTCTAGATTCTGACCATAAAAAATGGTGATGGTAAAATGTACTGCACTAAGTATGCCCACTTAGTGGGCAGATACTTACATAATACCTTTGGGTATTAATATAAGTATGAATAATGGGTAACTACAATATGAAATTATTAAACAGTTTAGGTGATAAAGAATATATTGTAATGATATAAAAGATAAAAGAACAAACTTATGTTAAATCATTTGACTATAAGCAAAATAAACAAGTGGTTTATACTAATTATCATCTTCACAAAAATGGTTTGCCTTAATTTCAAGTATTTTTGTTCAATGAGTGTTGGTCCTTTCTCTTCTATTTCCGTATTCAGACATGTAAGGCCTTCACACACCTTGCATAGGTGTGTGCGTGCAAGTGATTCAACTCTTCTCGCAGCTGCAGTGTTTTGTCAAAATATTTTGCTTTTGCATATTCATGACACCAACTTCAGAATAGTTTCTGGGGTTAAATCCAATGTCATTTTAGTTGGTAGCAACAAATTCCCATCCTGTCGTGTCCAACCATGGTCCAACCCCACTGTTCAGGCACTAATTTATTGCCAAACCATGGCTGAACTTGGTAATAACATCTGTATGAGTGTTGAGCTGCACTATCTGGTGAGGTTAGCAACGATTCCAGATTTGCACTAGCCTTTTTCAAAGATTTGGAAATAGTCTGTATCCCCATTCATCTACGGAATATTTACCCTTTTCTCCCCTTACATGGACAAAAATAAAGTTTCTCCATCTTCTTTCGCTTCAATTTGTGTTGAACCTTTTGAGTTGAAAGTTGATATGACTTTGTGCATAGCATCCTCAGATTCCAGTATGTTAAGGATATGTTTTTTACCTTTCCGAAATGTAACACTCTTGCTGTCACAACCACTAAATGAATGGCCCAGCAAATACGTAGTTCTGAGTGTTTGAAGACTGCTATTAAAGAGAAGTCAATGACAACTTAAGTTATTTTTTTAGATTTTGAAAAATGTTTTGCTTGAAGGTGTAGGGCGGAATAAACTAGAATGAGTTTGAGAACCAGCATGATCGGACCGAGGGAACAGTGTGTTATGGGGGCTTTAATTGCGTGAAAATAGGGGGTTTCTCATTTTTGGCTCTCAAAACATAAGCCCTCAATTTCTGTTTAAAACTTTTAATATAGTTATAAAACAAATAATGTAGTATATTTAAGTTTGTTTTTACGATTATTGGTTACGGAGAAGATTCAATAAATTTTTAATTTAAAAGTCCTATGTTATTGTTAAGGAGAATGAGTTGATTTGTTGTAGTTTGCTTGTGTATACAGTGTTAGCAAAATGGGAGTGTCGATGGAGACCAGGTCAAGTCCCTTCAAACGCACGCACCCCCACAGATCTCCATCGGCACTCCCGTTTTGTTAATACTGTAGATATATTTCCATCAAACTTGGCAAATGTATTTACTTTGAACTAAGCTATTCACACTTAACTAAAAAAAACACTATATTACCCTCCCTGTAGCAGCAACCCTAGGTACTTGTTAAACCTAGTGTTATTTAAGATAAAATAGATTTAATTGAAACACCAATCAGGTAATTAGAAATATTCGCTTAGTCTGCAGGTTTGCTGCGGCGGGGTTTTTTTCTATTTTTATGCGCTATTTTGATTCTTTATTTTTATGCCAAAAGCTATATGTAAAGTGGTTTTCACTCTGATTCATCAACGGAAATTTTTTTATACTATAGTGTTTTTGATATCATCTTACCTGTACTAATTGGGAAAATTATCGAATATAAGAGGTAATCAAGACAAAAACTCTTTATATGGAGGTTATATCGTCTGACTCTTATCTTTATTCGATTCTGCATCAAAAATAACCACAAAAACATGTGTCACATGCCTATATTTCGTCAAATTGGAATTTTGAGTTTTTCAAAGTGATATTCCTCCCCCCCCCAGAAAAACACCCTTCCACCTAAAATTTTTTTATGGACTGACTTTTTTATGAGATTCTTAAATCTTATGACAAAAGGAAAGTTTTCACCAAGGTTCGTCAACGGACAAATTTTTTTGTTATTGGTGGCTTTTTTGGTATTATTTTACCTGTACTATATGATCTGGAACTGAGTTTATATTTTGCACTAACATGACAATTTTTAATCGCAAAAGGTTGTTTGTATTTCCTTCCCCAGACATAATGACTGACTTCTTTTTAAGCTGATAGCATGCAATGTTGGCTTAAACTAAAATTTATGTTACAGTGTCACTGATCTTTTTATAAACTCTCCTACATTGGAAAATGTCCAAACATTTCAATAACTGCATTTAGATTGCAATTGTTATTTTTATACTTGTTGCAGTATACAGAACCAACCTAATGTTATTCGGTTCTAACTACCTGTATTTTAGTATTATTTTATTACTTTGTTCGATTTTTTAGTTTTATTACCCGGGTGGAGCCTACGTGTATCATCTAGTTAGTGAAGATTAAACATGAATAATTTATAATGTATTTTATTATTTGTTTATTATTTATTGTAACATATACAAAATTATTTGTTTTTAAGCATGGTAGCGCTGATAAACCAAGTGGAGAAATCCTAGTATGCGTTACAAGAAAACGTAAACAGATGGAGCGGGGTGGCAGGTAGTCGGGGTGACACCTTGTCGCGAGCGTACGAGGTGACTGTTTGTCGTAAACGGCAACGACAGATCGTCACCTGGGCCTAGAGTAGGTGACGGGTAGTCGGGGTGACACATTGACGCAAGCTTGCGAGGTGACAGGCAGTCGTCTCTACACACGACAAACAATCACCTCCAGGGAAGAGGTGACAACTAGACGAGGTGACACCTAGACGGCATCGTTATATTTTTACGAGGTGACACGTTGTCGTCTGTGCCCAAAATACCGAGGTGATGGGTTGTCGGGGTGACACATAGACGGCGACCCCCTTCAACACTCCGCGTCGTGGACTTGTTTCCCTCCCTTCCACGAATACTAGAACAATACCGGTATGGATCATAAACATAAACAAATGACGTTGTTGGCCCGAATCCTATACTAATAGCATTAAACATATGTTTTAGCAGTTCCATTTAAGCAATGTTAAATAATGTTTATTTTCGGGCCAAAAACGTCATTTGTTTATGTTTATGATCCATACCGGTATTTTTCTAGTAATCTTGCTCCCTTCCCATTGCATGTTGGTTAGGATTGCAGATAGTACATTAATGTAATTGCCACAGACAGTTCTTACACTCTGCACTGCTAGCCTTACTACGTCCTACACCATTCCTACGTCATGGACCTGTTTCCCATCTTTCCCATAGGACTTTAGAATTGCAGACACCTTAATCTAATCGTCATAAACATTTCCCACACTCCAGACTAATTGTCTTTACTACTTCCTTCACCACTTCCTATGTCCAAACCTGTTTCCCTCCCTTCCCATAGCATTTCAGGATTGCAAATACCTCAATCTAATTACAGTTCCCACACTCCGGACTACTCGCCTTTACTACTTCCTTCACCACTTCCTACGTCGCGGACCGGTTTCCCTCCCTTCCTATAGCATTTTAGAATTCCAGATACCTTAATCTAATCGTCATAAACAGTTCCCACACGCCGGACTACTCGCCTTGACTACTTCCTTCAGTATTTCCTCCGTCGCGGACCTGTTTCCCTCCCTTCCCATAGCATTTTATGATTGCAAATACCTTAATCTAATTGTCATAAACAGACCCCACACTCCGGACAACTCGCCTTTGCCATTAATACTTCCTTCACCACTTCCTACGTCGCGGACCTGTTTCCCTCCCTTCCCATAGCATTTTAGGATTGCAAATACCTTAATCTAATCGTCATAAACAGATCCCACACTCCGGACTGCTCGCCTTTACTACTTCCTTCATCACTTCCTACGTCACGGACCTGTTTCCCTCCCTTCCCATTGCATTTTACGATTGCAAATACCTTAATCTAATCGTCATAAACAGATCCCACACACCGGACAACTCGCCTTTGCCTTTAATACCTCCTTCACCACTTCCTACGCCGCGGACCTGTTTCCCTCCCTTCCCAATAGCATTTTAGGATTGCAAATACCTTAATCTAATCGTCATAAACAGATCCCACACTCCGGACAACTCGCCTTTGCCTTTAATACTTCCTTCACCACTTCCTACGTTGCGGACCTGTTTCCCTCCCTTCCCAATAGCATTTTAGAATTGCAAATACCTTAATCTAATCGTCATAAACAGATCCCACACTCCGGACAACTCGCCTTTGCCTTTAATACTTCCTTCACCACTGCCTATGTCGCGGACCTGTTTCCCTCCCTTCCCAATAGTATTTTAGGGTTGCAGATACCGTAATCTAATCGTCATAAACAGATCCTACACTCCATACTGCTACCCTTGACTTCAATGTATTGAGTAATCTGCTTTATAATCTTTGCTCAATAGTAACAACTGATGTTTTTCCTTTTGTCCTGTATTTTGTTTTGCTAGTATACTGTGGATAGACAACTTATAAGTCTTTTGTTTACTTTTTCCTTGTTATTTAATTCAGCCAAGATGGTTAAGGCCCGTTTTGCCAGAAGCGTCTGGTGTGTCTGACGCTCAGCGATGATCGCTAGAGCGATAATCGCTCAGCGTCTATCGCTCGGGTCTATTTTGCCAGAAGCGTCTGTTGCTTGCCATTATTCGATCAGTGAATGGGAAAATGAGCTGTAAAAAGCAAATAGGAAAGTATTTGTTAGCTGAGGAATTAAACGATGAAGAGATATTAGAAATGTTGTGCAAACCTAGGGAAGAAGTGCGTAATATGTTTTAAGAGAACTGAAGAGGGATATTTTAAGTTGTTAATTGAAAATCACCTCCACTCTAATGAGACCAAGTTTCACTAGTTTTTTCTAATTTTTCACTAGTTTTTTTTTAAATCTTCTTCACTATTGAATCCCCACTTTGATTGTGAGATGTCATTAAACTTGTAAACACGACTTATTTTAGGAAACAAAGATATATCAACAACTAAACACGTGCTTGTTCCAGTAATAATCGCTAGCGACTGCGTCTCCGTCTGCTCCAGGAGCAGTGGTCCACGTCAGACGCTAGCGTCTCAGTTACAGACGCTGGCGGCTGTAGCGATAGACGCTTCTGGCAAAATAGACTAACCTAAAACAATGCAAAGCAGTGGGCAGCGATAGACGCGGAGCGATAATCGCTGAGCGATAGACGCACGAGACGCTTCTGGCAAAACGGGCCTTTACTTAGCAACCCATAAGACTAATGTTAAAAAAATGTGACTTTCAGTTTCATTTTTCTACGTAATTAGATTTTTGTTGGCAGTTCTAACTGCAGTAAACTTGTTTTTAGGCCAGGAATTAACTATTTACAATATTTTAAGAAAATCTTTGGAGCCGTTTTCGAGATCTTTGTGCAAGCAAGCAAGCAAGCAAGCATACAAGCAAACATTGCTCGTATTAGAGTATAGGATACCAAGTTTTGTAAAAATCCGTTTGGAACAATCGAAAGATAAATACCCCCGCCACAGCAAACCTGCCGACTAAGCGAATTTACATTTGTCGGAGCAACAACCATCCTCGATTATTTCAGAGATAGGTCAGATATTAAATGAAGTCAGGCGATAAACAAATAAAAAACATTTATTTTTCTTAAGAATAAAAATACATCAACAAACAAAATATACACACATAGTACATTGTCAACACTTTTGCATTTCCCTGAGTGCAGGGTAAAAATTACTCATTTCGTTATTGAAAAATATTGATCTTGATACTTATTACTTTATTTTTTTTTTTTAATATGATTGAAGATAACTAATGAGAGATTGAAATAAAATGTGCAGCCTTGCAGTTATTTATACATTGTAGAGAAAGCTAACTGGAGACTTGATGATCAGCCATAATTGGTGTATCTGTTTAACAGCCAGTACAAGCCTTGACAGAAGTGAGGGTAACAATAGACAGTGGGACAAGGGGGACGAGGACAGTGTATGTCAACAAGTCAATTGATGGGGAGAGTCTCGTGTGTGAAGGTCATGGGTCCGCCCTCAGCAAAGTCTGCAGCCGTGTGACCGTTGCCACTCAGGATCCACTTGGTGGTCAGCAGCCCCTCCACACCCACGGGTCCTCTGGCGTGGATACGAGCCGTGCTGATACCAACCTCAGCACCTGCACACATCACCCCCGCGGTTAGTACTACAATGTTTCTGGTACTAAACCCAACCAGGATTAATCTTTGGGATACAATTAAGTTGAGGTCTCATTGCTAGAGTTTTCCCTTGTACTTGCACAAACCTCTAAAAACAACAATAAATATGGTGTATTGTTCATTGTTTTAACAATCATCCTATCCCCGCTAACCTGATGACTGAATTTCCAGCAGCATTTTAAGTTTGTATCACAGCATATTTTCAGTAATAAGGGATGAAGCTGTATTTACATTTCTATTTATACCAATACCAGCTGCAGAAATCTGAGCTTGGAGACAGCCCAAAACTTCAGAATAAAAGGAAGGAAAAAAAATAACAATGGTCTTGTAAACAATATTATATCTCTTGGCCAAATTGGTGACCAAACAATGAAACATACTTTTCTACAGTCACCTGACAAAGTGGCCTTCCTTGCACTGATTATAGCACAGAAAGTTGCTAATTGCTGCATCAACTTACTTTTGCTGTACAATTTTTACCTTTGCCGTACAGTTTATTCCACGCAAACCAGTATTCCAACTAAACAACACAAAACTGCGTGCTTTTGTTACGCACGTAATATGTGTACGCTTGAAAATAAGTTGGCAACACTTAAAGTATTACGACTACGATCAGCTGGTGCAGCGTTTCCCATTTCGTTCAATGTTTGGATTTAACCTAACCTAAAAACGTGTTAAACACTGTTTGAAAGACTAATTATTTATATTCTTTATAGTTACCATAGGAAAAATATAATGTGTAGTGTAACGCGAGTACAAACTGCTATTGCTGCACTCGAGAAATTTTCCACAACTATTCACAGAAATAAATATTAGAAGAGAGAGAACTAGCCATCACCTACAACTTTCTAACTAGGTACTTGCTCTTGATACTGTGCTGTCAAACACCTTTGGCCAGTTGAGCAGTTTACCTTCAAATCTTCAGGTTGCAGGTTCAACCCAAAGTGGGACAAAAATCTACATTGGACCCCTTGTTATTGGACTATCAATTGTGATGTGGAAAGCGAAAAGGGACCTCTTGTCATTCAGTACGGCCGATATAAGTAATTATGGTTGAAAATATAAAAATTCTGTTTTTCATCGATTGTTATACCTCATTTAACATAGAACATGAGAGTATCAGTTAAAATATCGAATTGAAGGCGTAAAAGGTTGAAATAAATAATTTTGTTAGCCTCTGCACGGTCTGAGGAAAAGTACCTCTTGTCGCTTAATGTTATTTCGTCGTAACCACAAGAGGTCTCATTTCTAAAATTCACTTTATAAACAGACTTTAGTCTAAAAAATGAATTGTACTGAATTCTAGTGGAAATTTAGAGGTCTACAACAAAGTTCAGTTTACAGAGATCAAAATATCCCACCAATTTTGTGGTCCCGACAAACCTTTTATTATCTTATGGTGAAATAACATAGGGCCGACAAGAGGTCCCTTTTCTGAAATGTGATTTTTACGACATGCTTCGATAAAACAATTATTTAAATTGAAAACTACTGTGAGTTAAGACAAAAATTGGTTTTACCTCCAAAGAGGACATTACAAAGCTTTCTTTTGATACCGAAATCGTTTCTTAAATAAAAAAAAAAAACTGTTTTTATGCGTATTAGAAATTTTCAAAATAGTTTTTTCCAAAACGTTTTTCTCGGAATTTAATAAGGAATTCAAATATAAATATAACTCAAAATAGAAAATTCCCGACAAGAGGTCCCTATTCGCTTTCCACATCACAAATTATGCTATCTAACTAAAGATTGACTGTAACATGATCAGGGATTGGTCCCACCTCCTACAAAAAGGTATAAACTACATGAAATTGAAAAAAATATCTATATTCTTTTATCCTATTTAACTGATTTCTACAATTGAGTTGTCATTTTTTGACAGACATAGCTCGGTAGCTCAGTGGTTATAAGCCTAGTAATCAAAAGGTCACCGGTTCGATCCTGAGAAAAGTAGCTTTTTGATGGTTCGAAACTGGAGCTGTCATTCAACTGGGCTTTTAATTTAAATATTGGGCTTTTAATTTATGTTAGGGTCTTGACTAATGAAAAAACTGGACTCTTTTCAACACTCATCCTTTACTCATATTTTGGTTAAAATATGCACATTGGTGATGACCCTGTCTCGAATGATAATGAAACTAATGATAATTTATTAACCTTATGATCTATTGGAGGGACAGTGGTGAAAAATGAATGGTGACGAAAAAGGTAATTTCCCTTAAGTTCATCGTGTGTTAAATTTATTTCAAAAGTTCACTTTTTAAGATTCTACGAAGCTGACCAACTTTCTTTATGATGGGCTTTTTAAAATATGAATTATAATTTAACAGCGATTCTTCAGTTTAATTTTTTTCCACTGTCATATTGTAAACAAGATTCAAAACAATTTATGGAAATGGATTTTAAAGAGGCTACTTTTTTGATAACTGTAACCTGTTTGAGGTAGGTAAATCACACTTTAAGGTGTAGATCTAGAATCAACAAACTTCACTTATTGTAACAAGTAATAATTACTGTCTTAAACAAACATAATCATTGTAAAGTAAAAATGGTATTGTATTAGCCTTGGAAACAATATTGAAGCCTATTAAAATGTCCAGTTTATTGCGTTGGATTTGCCACAGAAACAAGTTTTGAGTCCTATCAAATTGTGTACGCAGTTATAAAATAAAACACTAAACTCACCAAGTCCAAATCTGTATCCATCAGCAAATCGGGAACTGGCGTTATGGAACACACAAGCACTGTCCACATCTCTCTGGAACAGCTGAGCTTTCTCTTCTGTAAAGTGAAAGTTTACGTTACTGTAGGGCGAGTTTCCATTATGTATTATGTTATATTGAAAAATACAATTTATCGCACATAAATCATTGCATTAGTGAATGACCAAATATACAACATTTTAAAATTTAATCAAACCCCCTCCTTTTCACGAAATAACAAGTTCAAGATTCTTACCTCAGAGCCATGAAAACCCTGAATGTAGTAAAATAACTATTTTAGCATCGTTGAAATATAGGTTATATTATATTGATGAATGACAACTTTCTATCTAGTAAATTACTGTAACTTGTGGTCAAATTCTGGTTATGGTGTATCCAAATGGTTTCTGATGAGATTTTTTTTGTTTCTTAGCAAGTAATCCAATGACACTTAATCCATCAGTAAACAATTGTTTCTAAAATTTTGAAAAAAAAAATATTCCAAATCTAATTAATGACCGAAATGGCCATTCACTGGTTATACCGGTACCCAAAGCTGTCATCCATTAAATTAACAACTGTTTATATAAATGTTGGCTACGTTTTTGATTTAAAAAATATAGAGAAGATCTTAATTTTGTTTGTGATAAAAAAGGTTAATTGACACATTCTTTTAAACAATTTAAACCGATCTTTACCAGTCTGTAGGTTCCTGATTTGATTCCTGACCTCAATCAGGCTTCAGAATTACTTTAAATGTATAACTTAAATGTTGCAGCTGTTTGATGTTTTAACATCCGCTGTTGAGCTTGTTTTAAAGGTAATATCGAGTGAAGGGGATATATTTCTTCACCTAAAACTGCCGAAATATTGTGAGCGGAGTATGAAAGCATTGCAAAAAGTCTAATTTTGATTTTCAAATCTTTACCTAATATTTATGTAAGGCACATAGAGCAAGTTAATTGTTATCACAGTGGCACTACTCCACAAAAGAATAACATAATATCAAACATCAAGGGTTTATAGTTAAACTGGTTTGGAGTTTCAAGGTCATCACATTTTTTATGTAATTCACAACAGTAATTAAAACCTGACCCAGCAAACAAGGAAAGCAACGTTGGTCTCAGATTTGAACTAGTTACTAGCTTGTCTGGCTGTTAGGGAGCTTGATGGAGACCTCGATTTACAGACATCCCTTGTACCTATTCTATTCCATCATGACGAAACTGCTCAAGATATTTTGTGAGATAATCTTTGAGAACCACCTCCATTCTGAATACTATGTCTAACTGAGATATCTGACTCACGGTTCTCAGTGACTATGACGTCTGTGTGTCCGCTGCCAAACTGAGCGATGTGTTCCACAGCCTCCTCCATGTTACTGACGATCTCCACAGCACACTCCAGACTGCCGTACTCTGTCTTGAGAGATTTGGCAGGAGGTGGGCCGAACGTCAACTTCTCTGACAGCTTGGGCCCAGCATACACTGTCACCTGCTCACAAGTAGTCTCTATGTTACTACATAGTAGGCATACTCATGTACAAATGCTGAAATGCTACATTCTTGTTACAGCTCATATAGCTACTTGGAACTCTCAACTGTTTGTCACCATGGGCTCTACTGGTCTATCCGGTGATCTTAAAACAGTGATGTATTGTTATGGAATAAGTCACATGGTCCAGGGAAGAGCTAAGGCCGCAGGCAAAAGGCCAATTTGTATTGCGCAAAAATTAGGACCAAGGCTCAAGCAAAATAATACAAATTATAAACTTATTTCTTATTTGTGCCAAAAGAGGCGAAATATCAAGTATTATTATGTATGTGTTTTATGTGTTCTTTGACTCGTCTGCAACCTTTCATCAGGTGAGTTAGCTGTGTCCTCTCCATCCTATATATTTATTTAAATTATAAACTTAATAATACATTTGAAAAACTAAATACATGCGAACAAATAAAAAAAAGTATTTTACTGATATTTATTTATCAATATTGTATGCCTTTTGTAGCCGATTTATTCTGACAAATTATCAAATTTACTTAGAAAAAATAACGTTAATACGATGACATTCCAATTATATTTGTATCTTTTCTCACCTAGTAAAAGGCGGCCATTGAATTCCTGTAGTAAAATGTGTTTTAAAATCCGCCCAAATATTGAATTTGTTAAAATATTGGGTGCCTAAGGCCAAGGGTATGACATCTGCTACTTACCCCCTCATGTTTGAGCATGTTGCAGACCTCTACAAAGAAGCCACTGTTGAGATGGTCTTCATGTAGCAACAGAGTCTCCATAGCATTACAAGCTGCTGGGTAGTCACACTTAGCATCCCTCACTGCAACCAATCACTCCCTTATCATAATGAATAGGTAACACATCAGTCTACTGATGTGAGCCTTGAATAGGCTATGGTCCGACTTCTCTATCCTCCATAATACCTCTAGTTACATTTACTCCATAAACAATTAAGGCAAATTCAAAAGACAAATTAAGTGAAATAAGAAATGCTGAGGACAAGACTTTCACAAGGATCAAGGGTGCTAAGTATTTAAAATTGTATCTGTACTGTATTGCCTTGTATTATGTAAATAAATGCTATCAGTATTTGTTTTGTTTGACATTTTTGCTAAAAAAAAGTGTGTATAATTTCCTTTAGGGAGGTCGCAGACTTATATTCTTCTGTGTTCCCGCTGAAATTGAGCCTTCCTGATAGTAATTGATTTACATACTGCAATTTGTTTTTACGTATGAATTGTTTAGTTGTCAAAGTTGAATGTTAAATAAACAGTATCAGCAATCTGACACATACTTTCTCCCATTAGCTTCTCAACAACCTTCTATCATATCTAAGCGATGAGAGTAACTATAATTTTTGGACTATTTTTTTTTAGAATTATAAGGACCATAACAGACAAATTTCAATCAAATTCAGTGTTTTTCATGGGTTTTTATGGGAAAATAACACAAGTTTCAATAACTTTTAAACCATAATTTTTACTGAAATGGGGGGGGGGGGGGTTGCACTATTTTGTTAAGAGTTTTAAGGACCATCACATACTAATTTAAATCAAAACCGGCTGTTTTTTTCTTTTTTCAAAAACACGATTTTCTCTTATTTTAGAGTTTTTATTAGTATGGGAATAGTATATTTCATTACTAGGACCGAAAGTGGCATTTTCCGGTGCGCGCTCAAGTTTTTGTGTGAGGCGAAGCCGAACACAGGGAATACCAATTTCACGTGCGAGGCGAAGCCGAGTATATGAGAGGCGGGAATAATGGAGCAAGCGCCGGATAATAACTTTCGGTATGAGTTATGAACGATACTTTTCATCACAATGCAAAAATACGCAAACGCATAATAGCAGGCCTCAGTAATATTACAACTAATTTATTTCTCAATTAATTTGATTAAACATAAAAATAAAATAAAATATTCTAAAAGGAAACCTACATATATTTTCGATTAATAAAAAAAATAAAAATAAAAGAATATATTATAAAGGAAACCTACGTATTTTTTTCAATAAATTTGGAATAAACAGTAAAATAAAACAATAAAACAACTTTTAACAATACATACAGCTGATTCAAATCATTAAATTAAACCGTAACAAAACACTAGCGCACGTAGTGAGTAAATAGAGAACTAATTGAGAGCTAGGGAAAGTAAAATTAGAGCGAGGGAAAATCAGCTGATCGATTTTCCCTCGCCCTAAATTAGAGCTTGGGAAACGACTACTTTCATTGATGTCTGCTGTTATCGAAAGTTACGTAACTTTCGTTACGGAGTGATGAAAAATAATATAGTTTACAATAACTTTTGAACCGTAATTTTTACGGAAATACGATTTTTACCATTTCGTTCAGAATTTAAAGGGCTATAGACTACATAAAATTTTTTTATCAAATTCGTTCAGGCCATTTAGGAGAAAATAAATGTTTCTGTTATTTTATGGGAAAATCACCAAAAAAACCAAAATTTCTAAAAATAAAAAACCCCTGGAGATACCATGGATTAGTATCTACATCCCAAATTTATTCAAAATTGGCTCACGTAGTCTGTAGCTCTGTACACATCCACATATACACAGACACACACACAGACATCACTTTGAAAACCACTTGTTTGGGTCCAGAGGGACCCAAAACGGATATATCCACTCAAAACTCAACTTGAAAGTTTTGACGAAAACAAAACTTTTTCCATATACTATGTATAGGGGGAGAAAGTAAAAGTGTACAGTATTGACAAGATTTACTAAATAACCAGAATAAAAATTGTATATTTCATCACTGTTAAGTGACTTTTTGCTTGTGTGTTAAACTAAATATTTGGTCATAATGCAACATTAATTAGCAAACTTGCAACTAGTAACCGTTAGAAAACGGAAATACTTTTAATTTAAAAACAACATCTCAAAACGACTTCCAACTTGATTTCAGTATTGCTGATGCAAATAACCAACTTTTAGTAAGTGATTTGATCATTTGGCAATTAAGATTTTGTTACTGTACATTTATACTATCGATGCGTCAATCTATTGACAAGAATGCAGCAATAAGCTACAAACCGATTTAATCAATCGATAAATAATTTTGATACATGCGATTACTTAAAAAAAAAATTACAAAAAACTACTTACAACTACTACTTACAACAAAAAAAAAATGGCTATTTTTGCTGCAGTATGACAACAAATATAATATTACCTTCAGTGTAGTTTAAAATTTTGTAAAAAATCAAAAGCAGAAATATCACACTACATTATTTGAAGCAACGTTATCTTAGCCTCCTCTAATACAAGGCCGCTGTGAGACAAAAGTGGCAACACCCATGTCCCGTCAAACCGAAACAGTGGTGTTGCACTAATTTATAATGGACCGTATAGGAAATGTTTACGTTTACACTTTAGTTATTAAAACTGTTATTACCATGGCAATAGCCGCAACGCCATCGCGGCGGCCTTGAATTACAGGAGGGCATGACATTACTGTATGCAATTAAAGTTATACAATCAGCACATTCATTGCCATTGATGAAAAATCCTTATATGTAATACGTGAAGGCGATTTCTACGAAACACTACTCCTCCGTTAATAATGGACATATTTTTAAAACGATATGTCAAAATTAAGTATTTTTTGTGTAGGCGCCCCCTTTCACCAATTCCTGTAATAAAAGTCCTTGGGCTTTGCCTCACAGGCCATCAAAATCCCAATGTATTTCTTATGAAGAAAGGATTTTGTTTACTCAAACAATCGAATAATTTGTATTAATTACAGCTGTTTCATAGTAAATACATGATACACACAAGGGCGTTCGTTTTCAGTTTCGATAGATGGAGTAGAGTGAGCGATCGTTTTCAGAGTGAGCTCGTTTCCAGTTTCGATAACTGGAGTGGAGTGATTGATTACATTATCTTTGAGTTTACTCTTTTAAGTCATCAGAAATCGTGACTGTTATTCGTTTAGAAATAACGCCTGTAATACTTCAAAATAGTTCGAATTTGAGCAACAGGTGCACTAGTTTACTTAAAATTAATGTAACTAAAAAAATACAAAAAAAGTTGAAAATAGTACTGTATTTTAATTTGTATCCTGATATTTTGACATCATCTCTTGGTTCCCAGCTTCAGACAGTTTGTAAAAAAGTTTTATATACTAGAAGATGACATCTTTGAAGTATACGTTAAAAGTTAATAAACACATTTAAACTCAAGCAAATTTACTTACATATTTTTCTTTTGTGAGCATGAAAGCAAAGAAACCATAACATAAAGACATGAAAACTATTAAAAAAATTTTATAAAATGTATAAGTAATAAACAATAAACATACAATAAACAATGTAGAACATATCAACACAAACAGTAACAAACTGCAATAGATGTCACAACCTTCAATGTAATATCTGCTCACAACCAGTCAACATTGTCAACAGTTTACTGAGAGCCGTTTATAAATAAGTTTCCTCTTGACACAAAACCTTCAAACAAATATAATTTTTTAGAATTTTATTATTTGCAGAGGAGACTACCGTGCCTAAACACCCTGATGAAATAAACTGTTTTAATACACTGATAGTTCATCCTTTGATCTTTCAGATTTAGCTTTTCAACTAAATAAATGCTTTCAACATAATAAGTACAGAAACATTCAGGTGTACTTGATAATTGAGCGGAGCGAGCGAAGCTCTTACCTATACGTCGACTCTTATGCATTTCGTAATACGCAAACTCCTCCTAGACGGCTGAATCAATCGTTTTCAAATTTTGCATGGTGATGAATACCACATCGGTGAGTGCCAACATCTATATGGCGTTAAAAAAGTCTCATAGGAATCCGCCCCACTGGGTCTCAAAGTTTCAATGTAATCCTTATGGAAGCAGTATTTGACACATAAACAAAGACATATGATCAGCTGTTGACTTTTGAATGCAATAGATAAAGAAATAGCTGATAGCATTATTCCACAGATATTAGAACAGAAACGGTATGGATCATTAATATAATCAAATGACGACACTAGCTTGGGGTCCGTGACGTATGAAGTGGTTAAGGAAGTAGTAAAGGTGAGAAGTCTGGAGTATGGAAACTGTTTATGACGATTACATTAAGGTATCTGCATTCCTAAAATTCTATGGGAAGGGAGGAAAACAGGTCCGCCACGTAGGAGTGGTGAAGGAAGTAGTAAAGGCGAGCAGTCTGGAGGGTGGAATCTGTTTATGACGATTAGATTAAGGTATCTGAATTCCTAAAATTCTATGGGAAGGGAGGGAAACAGGTCCGCAACGTAGGAAGTGGTGAAGGAAGTAGTAAAGGCGAGCAGTCTGGAGTGTGGAAACTGTTTATGACGATTATATTAAGGTATCTGCATTCCTAAAATTCTAGGGGAAGGGAGGAAAACAGGTCCGCGACGTAGGAAGTGGTGAAGGAAGTAGTCAAGGCGAGCTGTCCGGAGTGTGGAAACTGTTTATGACGATTAGATTGAGGTATCTGCAATCCTAATTGCTATTGGAAGGAAAGGAAACAGGTCCGCGACTTAGGAAGTGGTGAAGGAAGTAGTAAAGGCGAGCTGTTTGGGTTGTGGGATCTGTTTGTGACCATTAGATTAAGGTATTTGCAATCCTATGATGCTATGGGAAGGGAGGGAAACAGGTCTGCGACGTAGGAAGTGGTAAAGGAAGTAGTTTAGGCGAGCTGTCCAGAGTGTTGGAACTGTTTATGACGATTAGATTAAGGTATCTGCAATACTTAAATGCTAAGGAAAGGGAGGGAAAAAGGTCCACGATGTAGGAAGTGGTGAAGGTAGTAGTTAAGGCGAGCTGTCCGGAGTGTTGGAACTGTTTATGACCATTAGATTAAGGTATCTGCAATACTAAAATGCTAAGGAAAGGGAGGGAAAAAGGTCCGCGATGTAGGAAGTGGTGAAGGAAATAGTAAAGGCGAGTTGTTTGGAGTGTGGGATCTGTTTATGACGAATAGATTAAGGTATCTGCAATACTAAAATGCTAAGGAAAGGGAGGGAAAAAGGTCCGCGATGTAGGAAGTGGTGAAGGAAATAGTAAAGGCGAGTTGTTTGGAGTGTGGGATCTGTTTATGACGATTTAATTTAGGTATCTACAATCTTAAAATGCTATGGGAAGAGAGGGAAACAGATCCGCGACGTAGGAAGAGTTGAAAGAAGTAGTAAGGTGAGTAGTGTGGCGTGTGGGAACTGGAAACCGTTTGTAGCAGTTTTAATGTATCTGCAATGCATTAATCTATCTGCAATTTATTGTATGAGCATCAGCATAGTGTGATATCCGTCTGTGGCATCTAGATTAATGTATCCTCAATACTAGAATGCTATGAGAAGGGAATGAAACAGGCCCCACGACGTAGGATGTGGTGAAGGAAGTAGTAAAGGCTGGCATTGCAGAGTGGGGGAACCGTTTGGGCAGTTAGATAAATGTATCTGTAATACTTAAATGCTATGAGAAAGGAAGGAAACATGTCTATGACGTAGTAAATGGTAAAGGAAGTAGTAAGGCTAGCAGTGCAGAGTGTAGGAACTGTCTTTGGCAATTACATTAATGTATCTGCAATCCTAAAATGCTATAGGAAGAGAGGGAAACAGGTCCACGATGTAGGGTGTGGTGAAGGAAGTAGTAAAGGTGAGCAGTGTTGAGTTTGGGAATGGATTAATGCATCTGCAATGCTAAAATGCTACGGGAAGAGACTGTAGACTGTATGTTAAAATGATTACGAAGAACGAATCGATACATATTTTCTATACATACAATCGTTTACAATTGAAATTTACAACTGAGCTGACAACAGCTGATTTTTACTCCATAGAGGCTAAAAACTATTTTTACTCCCTAAATATTAAAAATGCTACCTACTTTAGACCCGCAACGCATGCATTAAAAACTACTGTTTTTACTGCAGTATGACAAAAACAATATAATATGAGCCCTTGATAACTCCACTCCGCTCAATTGTGTGGATGCCTCTGCGAACGCCACCTAGTTATTTTAACACATACTTGCATTTTAGCATTATATACATACGATAGGAGAGTTGAAACTACAATCTCAAAAATGATGATATATTTGTTAAAATAATTTTCATCCTACAGAAATTATATTGTATTCTATTACATCGTTTTCTTTTTACTGAATAATCATCTCTTTTCTTAAGTTTTTCTTGTATAAAAGCTTAAGCATTTGTAACAAAGATCTGTTGGGTTAACACGATAAGATCATTCAAACCTACTTGAGTAATGTGTTTCATATATTTTTCATTTACTGTTGGAAATTTTATGTTCTAGAAATTTTTGGCGCCATTTAGTGTAGCACAATGGGGTTTTCCCCTTAAATAGGTAGTGTTTAACTATGTGAATATACTGGAAGTGTATAGAACCATAATTTGCTGTGCAGACCAATAGAAAACTGTTTCATTAAGTAGGTTGCTGTAGGTATAATGTTTAGAAGATGCAACATTTCACTGGGGAAACTAGAGTTGAAACCCTATAGTTTTGGGAGTATAGGTGATTGCAAATTTAATGTTTTTACTAGAATAATCATTAAGTTAGCATTTCCCAGACCTGATCTTTGGTTTACTATAATTTGAAGTCTGCAAAACTTCAATTCATTGTGTGTTTAAATCTTGTTTTGTAATTGAGTTTTAAGTTTCATTCTTGGACTATGTCTACAAAGTAACTGGGCCCACTATGGTTTGACTGTCTTTTGCAACATTCTTTATAACTTTTGGCACTGATGTTGGTCTTTGTTTGAGACACAATATTGAAACACTTTGTTATGGTACTTGAAATGCTGAAGTAATTTGATTCAACGATAGTAAGAATTCAAATGTTGGTTACCGATCTTGAGTGCCTTCTGTGGGTCCGCCTCCTTGTCGACGTACACATGACAGATTCCCTCTGCATGACCCAAAACTGGGATGTGTTGTGATCTCTCCTGGATGCTGCGGACCAGGTCGCTGGACCCTCGGGGGATGATCAGGTCTATGTAGCCTTCCATGGACAAAAGGTCGCTGATCTCATCCCTAGTGGAGATCTAAAACACACGGCATTAGAACATTATTGTGATTTCAAATTATTTTAAAAGTTTTTGTTACATGTGCTTACACATAATGCACATTAGAAGTAAACCATTTCCCTAGTGATCATAACAGGTTTTTGTTTCCATCACTTGTGGGACCGTGATATTGTCAGTTTAAAAGAACAGGATAATAGACCGATGTCAGATTGTCAGGATAACAGACATTTGTTTATAAATGACTACAGTTGGGGAATTCACAAGAACTTTGGAATGAAATACTGAAACACAGTTTATACGTGAATTAAACATAATATTTATTTTATTTGCTAGGCACAGCAAAAACCTAGAGTATAAATGTAAAACTTTATAACCTTATATAACCTTATATAACCTTTACAACCTATATACAAGACACTTATTTGAGATAAAAGCTAACAGAGGTTGATAATGAAAAGAGTGACAGTTACTGTAATTAAGACTTCACTGCAACTTATGTTGAAGTGAAGTGATAATTTCCTAACTAAGAAAACATTACGTTTAGATTTTTAAAAGAGTTTCCATTTTAAAAAATCCATCGATGGTTAATGCATCGTCTTGCAATAAGAGTAATAAATTACAGGTATGGGATTTCCCTCACTTCTATAAGCAAGAAGCATAAAGAGCCAAGAGAGAGGACTGAACTGTGAAATAATTGATTAACTTGATTGTGACAGTTTCTAAGAGAATTGAAGATAAGCAAGAAACAAAATTAGCAGCTTGGGAATAATCCAGCCTCTTCAGACAAGAGAATTTATACCAGGCAATGAGGTTCACAGTAAAGTGATAGATCTAACTTGGCAAACCCTGGAACTAATTACTCTTTAAAGTGGAGGGAAGCCACAGCAGCAGCAATGTATCGCCACTTACAAGTTTGTTGTGGATTGCATCTGAGTGTGTATTGATCACATGCTTCATTTAACTTTTAAATAGGCTAAATAATTTTGTAAGCTTTTTTCAAAACTCTTAAAAGATTTTAAATACATAAAACTAGGGCATAGATAAAAAGTACTTAGGCTAATTAAATTACAATTGTTAACTGTTCAAGAAATGTAATGTATAGCCTACAGTACGGTATATGAGCTTATACAAAACCTAACAATGGTTTGATTTTGAACCATAATTTATGGACCCCTGAGCTATTGTCTGTTCTTCAAGAATTATTTTAGTAAAACAAATTATTATAATTATCAATTTTCTAACCTTTCATTGATTCATTGAGAACAAAATATAATTTTTTTTATGAACAGTTGTTGATACATTGTGTTGTATTATTATTTACTAGCAGAGTACCGTCCTTCATACGGTTTTGGTGTATGAGTATAAAATGCTTATTGCAGTTATACTCGTGCTTTGCGTTTGCAATGGGAGAAGACATGGTTTATGAAAATATGGTTCTTTTAATTTACGGTATACTATAGTATAGCAAATAACCCATACCTATAATGTTCTACCATTGTACCAAATCAATAGAAAAAAGTAAGGTTCTCATTATGTGTATCACAGCTTTTTGTTGTTGCTTGGTTAACATTAAGCATAAAAAATCAATAGTGCTGCAGACTGTTGGTAAACCTTATAAGAATAAAAGTCTAGCCTGTTAATTGGAAATGTGAGCTATCATCATGCCAAATTTCAGCCGAATCCGTCCAGTACAGTAGTTGATGCCTCATTTAACTAAAAAAAAAAAAAAACACTTTTTGAACTACAATGTTTACAAAAAAATATAATTTTAAAAAAGCAGATGTTTACTTTCACCAAATGTTTTGTAGGTTTGAATAATCACAACATTCTGTATTGGTCATGATTTGAAATAGTGCCACAATGTTTCCACAGAGTGCAGCACAGACAACTATTTTACTTTTGAATAAGTCCAAATATATTAAACCCCAATCACAGCACACCTGTGAAATCAACAACGTTTAAATTCTCCAATAATGCAATTTCCAAATTTGATCAAAATATGTTCATAAACAAGCAAACGACAACAGTTTATTTATTCTCCATAAAAATAACATGGGAATTTTAAATTAACAGTTTTTTGGAATTTTCTCCGTAACCATTTGGCGCATAACAACGCTTCAACATACTAAATTATTTGTTTTTTTAAGCTCTACAAAATGGTTTGGAAAGAAATTTTGTCTTTTTAGGGTCAAAAATGGGAAAACCCTATTTTTACCCCATAAAACCCCCCATAAACCCCCGTTCCCATAGTCCGATCATGCTGGTTCGCGAACTCGTTCGAATAAATGTAGGTTTACTCGTTTGTACCAAATTTCAGCAAAATCGGATGAGTTTTGCTCGAGTTATCACACTAAATTTGAACGGATGGTGTTTTTGGTCTCTAGGGACCTCAAAACGAAAAAGAAATCGGTCCCGGGTCCAGGTCTTACCATGAGTACCTACTATGGTAATAGCTTATTACCTATAGGGGAAATTCACTAAAAGGGATTGCAATGCCTTAATATTTTTATCTTTTGTTCTATGACCACAAAGTCTTACATAAATTATAAAGTGAATAATAATCAAGCATGCTATCTAGGGTATTCAAATGCCTCTTAATTTGTCACTAACCCACCACACTACTGTCATTAAAAGAAGTCCAATAATACTAATGCAAAACATTAATCCACCGAAGCTGTGCAACATTGCCAGACTGACGATTAAAAAAAATGACACCAAAATTGATTGAAGCAAAAATTATCAGTGGTAAGTTTAAAGGATAAATAACTTAGTCTTAATCCCAAGAATACTGATGATTTCATCAGAATTATCCTCTGAATTTAAGTAACTACATTTCCTTTGTGTCTTGCTTTCGCAATCACCATTATAAGGCACTAGGGCAATCCCTGACTATCGTCGGTTTAAATTTAGAAAATGCATGCTTTTCACACGGACGACGGACAGCTGTATGTTGCGTGCCCATGTGGTGGTAGGTACACCTAAAAACTTATATGTTTATACATCTAATGAAAAAACAAAAAAGTGTTGTTTATCCACTGGCAATTAAGTAAAATATTCTTTTTTTTTGTATACACTTTTACTATTCATTGTAAAGAACAAATTACCATTTAAAATAATAGTTGTTAAGCGCAGTAACGTGCGCCGGGTAACTGCTTGTTTATGTATATAAAAAAAAGACGTGTTAAAAGTTACATTACTTATAACTCAAGAACGGCTGGACCGATTTTAATGATTTTTGATTCGTTGGATTTGTCTTTGTCTCGATTAACCTGTAGGCATATTCAGTTTTAAATTTAAGGTTAGGGCTTAGCCTCACTGGCCTGAAAAGTTTGTATGTTAAGCTTGAGGAGTTATTGGAAGAATCTAAATAAATAAACAAATATATTAATTGAATTCCCCTGTAAATACTTTAATTTGACAGTTCAAAGAGCAGAGGTTAAGAGGTTTTATTTGGTTAAACATGGCTTTAAATTACTGAAATAACCAGAAAAAAATTGTAAACAAAGCACGACATCTACAGAAAACCGGACAGAACTAACAATAAAGTTGGCTTCATCTAGTTGTTCCATAAGGATGGGAAACGTACTAAAGGACTATGTTTTATCCATGGTAAAACTATTATAATACAAACCAACGAGATGGCGTTTTGCACTCCCACAGTCGCCAATGCTTCTTGAACAACAGAGAAGAGTGCTTTGTTGCTGTGTGATGCCTCCTTGCCTCCCTTCAGCAGTAGACCATTGGCAGAACTGAGGGCCAGGGCTGCCACCTGTTGCCATAAAAAAACAACAATGACTTGTGTAAATATACAAATAAAAGTTTCACCCACATAAATTGCACCTCTAAAATATTTGCTGTTAAAATTAAATGAAACATCGTTCTCTCTTAAGTTAAGTTGACATACTTAGTGTTGCTATTCTATATATTAATTTGAAACTGGTTTTCTTTGTGACAGCTAATTTGAGAGAACGGCTGGGCGTAGAAACTCGGTAGAGGTGTCTAAAGAAAGGTCTTGGTCTGTTGATGAACCATCAAAAGAGAAACATGGTGAATTCCCTTGGGGCTCTGCCCCAGTGGCCTTTAAATTCCCATCCCATGTTATTCTTATGGAGGAAAACAGGGTTTTTGTCACAGCTAATTTAAGAGAACGGCTGGGCGTAGAAACTTGGTAGGGGTCTCTAAAGAAAGGTCTTGGTCTATAGACGAGCCATGAAAAGATAAACGAGGTAAATTTCCTTGGAGCTCTGCCCCAGAGGCCTTTTAAGTTCCCTCAGCAGATTTGTTTACATTACGACCATATGCATAATTTTACACTACTTTTTAATGAAACAGCTGTTAATATTTAAACTGTGATTTACTGAATTTGTCAAAATGAAGTATTTGCAATGGTTTTTTTCAGTTTTTAAAATCAATTTTCTTCTGCAATCTGCATCGTGTCATGTTTTGCAATATAATGTTTTATTACCAAATCAGGGGAAAATCCTGATATCACAGTAACTCTTAAAAATATTTCTTATGGAGTTAACTTATATCTATTGTATGGGTTGGTTACTGCCTTTTTTACCACTTCTTGGAGATTGTACGTAGGCGTGTTGTGCGTAGGCAATATTCTTCGGCGTATTGCATCTGTAGACGATATTTGGGTTGGTGTAATTATTACAATGGAAAAAAGCAAGAAATCCTGGACAATTTGATATACTAAAAATAAAACTGAATTAACAATGTGCTACATTTCTTGAGCAATCATTGAAAGAGCCGATTTGCAAACAATGGAAACGTAGGAAAGTCAAAAAACACAACCAAGTAGAAGAAATATAAATGTTTTTTTTATATTTATAATCGTTATTATAGACAATCTAATGCAGCTAAGAGAGGGAAACGTTTGTAAAAAACACTAAAAAACTACATCAGCTTTTGAAAAAAATGAGATATTTACAAAAAAAAAAAATGATTTTATCTAACTGTTGTGTACATCTTGAGTATTTCCATAATCTTTGAGTCGACTCTTATAAAGTCATCCGAAATTATAACTGTTAATTGTTTAAAAAAAACGCCTGTAATGCTTCGCAATTGCTCGAATTCGAGCAACAGGTACACTAGTACGGTATGGTATTAAAGCTGGAATGCTGAGTCCCTAGCAACTGATCTTCATAATCAAATATGTGAATAAAATAATTAATACTATGAAACCCCATTTGCCTTCACTGAAGATGCTTGTACCGGTAACTCTGGATTTAGTAGAGATCGGACTGATGACCAATGTAACATGTTTAAGGTGTAGAAACGGAATTTGCATTAATATACAGTGACATTTGTATCAAGCAAAACTGCTGTGACACTTTTGGATCAAGTCTGAAATGGTACTCTGTTCCTGTCCATCTGATGCTTGTGAGCCAGCGACAGCGATAAACCATTGAATTAGGGAGGGAAGGACGAGAAACTACCCGGAAGACATTGGGTTATAATATGCATACAAATTATATTATTTTATACCGTAGATGTATCTCTCTCTTTAAAGTCAAAGGGGAGGGGGATGACTGCCCAACGCTTGCCCAATTCATGCCCCTGCTGTGTGTATTTTTAATAATGTTTTTTTAAAATAATTTTCTTTGATAATTTCAGATTTCCTGTCCCAGCACACTTTGTCAAGGCATACATCTGAAATAGTTACATTTCATTCTATTAATATAATAATCTCAGTTAGAGAGACAGACCTGAGGCAGACAGTCGGGTCTGGACTCAAAGATGACGAGGAGTACTCCGATGGGGACAGTGACCTGAGTAAGGTCCAGGCCCTGGGCGAGTCTTGTCCTGCGCACCACACGGCCTACGTTGGTGTGACTCGTCTCTGCAATCTGTCTCAAGCCTGGTGAAAACAGTGGAGTTACAGTAAGAACTAAAAAATGTAAACGGTTTGAAGTCAGTAGGCCTAATAAACAAAGAAGATGCTAAATACAACCAGACCGTTTACTATTGATAGGAAGATATACCAATCCCATGTTAGACCTGTACCCAGTTTTAGCATAAAAATGATCACATTAAATTGGGCCTCAAAGAGAGTGTACTGATGTCAATTACCAATAGTCATTTGTGTTGAATAAAGAAATGACTTTATTAAAGCCAAACTGGAAGTACCGGTATCAACAACTTAGGGAGGAAATATTAATTATGACAGTAACACATTCTGTGGGAGGCTCACTCAACCCACAGAGTTCTACCAATGGCTACAGCTGCTTGCAGCTGGTCTATATAGCTGGGATAACTACTTTGGTAACCAACAATCAATTTCAGAATTTTGTCATTTCTATACTGTATGTGGTAACTAATATAGGATTTTATACAACATTTTAAAAACAGCGAAAAAACTTTTTATATAGAACTGTTAGCGACATTATTTAAAACTATTTAGAACTAATAAATTATTTTCCCCTAAAGTATACGTTCTCCTCAATTGTCCAAGATAAGGATCCTTAGATTTGTCAGTAAACTGTATTGATAGCTTTGGTGATATTTACCAGCGGCCAGTGACTTGAGCTTGGAGGGTGAGAGGGACAGCCTAGACAGTAGAGGCTTGGCTGTGTTGTTCTTGGTGGCCTCCGCGATGTCCTTGGCGTTGGCTGCTAGAATGTCTGACTGGCGAGAGATGAGCAGATCTGCCAAGGTGAAGATACAGTTGGCTCTGTCACTGGGACTCAGCGCCTGCAACTTCCTACTGCCCGCACGAGCTGCAAACCAAACATCTCTTGAGATTTAGTAATCAATATGATGTTGATATTAACAAAAGTTTTCAGATGTTCGCTTAATTTGATTGTAATGTCTGAGTCCTCAAAGGTTAGTTGATTGTTGAACACTGAAGAAATAAAAGTATAATTTTTTATGCATATACACCTACTAGCAGATATTCGGCGAGCATTGCTGCACTAACAAAATACATCTGTCTGTGTGAAAAGCATGTTTTTTCTACATTTAAACCGACGATAGTCAGGGATTGCCCTAGTGCCTTATAATGGCGATTGCAAAATCAAGACACTCAGGAAATTGTAGTTGCTTAAATTCAGAGAGTAATTCGGATGAAATCATCAGTATTCTTGGGATTAAGATTATTTCTCCCTTAAACCTACCACACTGATAATTTTATCTTGAATCAATTTTGACGTAATTTTTTAAATCGTTAATCTGATAACGTTGCACATAGCTTCGGTGGATTTAAGTTTCGCATTAGTATTATTGGAGTTCCTTCTTTTAATGACAGTAATGTGGTGGGTTAGTGACAAATTGAGAGGCATTTGTATTCAAATGGTGTATTCAAAATGTGTATTCAAATGGGTATTCCCGAGATAGCACGCACGCTTATTATTCACTTAAAAATTTATGTTATTGTGTGGGTATAGAACGAAAGTTAAAAAAATTAAGGCATTGTCATCCCTTTTATTGTTTATAATACTTTGATAAATGTTTTTTTTTTATATTTAACATTGGAGAATTTAAATGTTGTTGAGTGCACAGGTATGCTGCGATTGGGGTTTCATACATTTGGACTTATTCAAAAGTAAACTAGTTTTCTGTGCTGTGTAACGAGTTATTTTTCCTAGGGGGGTAAATATTTGCTATTTGGCCCGCGCGTCTGTTGAGGCAAGCAAGCGGCAGCGGCGAACCTGGCTAGCGCCCTTTGACCCGGCTTATCAGTTCGGATAAGCTTGGGTATCCCGGGACTACTGGATAGCCGAGAAGGACTTTCTAGTCGTGGATCCCGTGCAGTGAAGAGCGAGGGTGTGTCTAGTGAGACGTCCAGTGGTGTACGTGACAGTGGTGTCGGAGTATGCTGGTGGTGTGATCGCGCCGAGTGTTGGTGCAAGTTGGGTACTGACCCACTTGTGGTGAGTGGACGACTTGATATTATTCGTTTGATAATATTAATATCTGGTTTTATTGCGAGAGTTAGAGTTGTAACCGTGCTGGTCAAAGCCTGACGGTAGTTAGGATTTATATTAGTCAGGAATAATATTAAAGTGTATTCCTGACGGTTCTGGGCAGGTGCTAGAGCGCAAATAATATAATTTAATTGACTGTAGTAGATATTATTTTGCGTTGTACCTAGAGTTAGTTATATTACTAATAACTCTGAGGCCCGACAAACCTAGGCTGCACGATTTAGCGTGCGTAGTTGGAAGCACGAGGCCAGTAGGCTAGTAGCTAGTTTTATTAGCCTATTAACAGAAGCCCGGCTAAGCAATATAACGTTGATATAGTAGCAGTAGTGGTAGTAGCAGTAGGGTTGGTATTGATTAATCATTTAATTATTTTAATTTAACCTGAACAGCTTGCTTAGTAATCCAACACGTTAGCTTGGTAGCTTGGATAGCGGAGTACCGGCTATCAGATAATATATTTATCTAGTGTTTGGAACATATTTAATATTTATTTATCTGCTACTAAGTAGCTCAATATTTTAATAGTGCAATTGCCATTTAATTTTGCTTGTTTGGCTTGGTATTTATTGAGACCAGCTACTAGTGGTGTAGTCACTCTACCTATAGTGTACTTGTATATTATTATGTGGTACGATTATTGAGTGAACTGTTTGATTCTTAGCTTGGGCATTAGAGTTGTGTATTGGATTATAGTGGCCTAGTAGACCCCGCCTGGTGATAACACGCGTTGTGGTTTTTATTGGCAAGTCGTCGTGTAACTCACCGTGTTTTAGGCACTCTGGGCTTAACTATTGGATAGTTAGGACGAAGCCCGAGTTGCGTAGTCAGCAACGACCCTCTAGGAGAGTGGAGAATCGGCGTAGGCCTGGTAGTGATTATTGCACGTTTGTTTTGGTGACTTGTTTTTGACTTGTTCACAGTGCCCGTGTATGAGCCAGTCCTATACCGGTTAGACCCGGCTTTTGGCCTAGTGGTTTCCCTGACCTTATCGCAGACCCTGGAACTTTACCCAGCCATTGTAGGCTGAGTTATCCCCGGCAAACGGTAGCGACTGCTGCACTTTTAACTATATTTTCCCAGTGCAGAAAACATCGTCGCAGCTGCACTCTGTAAAAACACTTTGGCACTATTTCAAATCATGTTTAATGCTAATACAGAATGTGTGATTATTCAAACCTACGAAACACTTGGTGAAAGTAAACATCTGCTTTTAAATTATATTTATTTGTAAACATTGTAGATAAAAAAGTCTGACATTGACCCACTTAAAACCCTCTGGGGCAGAGCCCTTTTGACGGATCTGCACCAAACTTCACTGAACCATCCTTGAAAGATGCTTAATAATGCCTGAAAGTTTCATTACAATCTGTCGAGTGGTGTTGGAGTCCATAACGTATATACATATATACACACATACATACATAGTTCCTCTTTTATAGATATAGATATAGAAATATATACCTATTGTAGTCAAATATTACCTGATATTTGAACAAGGATAGTAAATTAATGATAAACATATCTTATTATCAAAAACGTACCATTTTCAGCCAGTACATCAGTGGAGGCTACGCCTGTGGCGGGAGCGTCAGTGAAGAATGTTCCCAACTTGCGGCCACTGATGATGGTCTTGATGGCCTTCTCCTGGTGACCATTGCAGATTACAACACTGACCCCCCTCTCAAGAGCCCAAGTTGCTGCTTTTACCTGTTACCAAAAATAGTATGGCTTATTTTTATGTAGACACTAAACAAAACAAGTACCGTACCGTAGATCTACAGATTTTTCTTAAAAATTGAGATTTGGGAAATCAAACTTATATTGTGTCAATAGTATTGACATTATTCCAGAAGACTAACAACCAAAACTACTTATAAAACAAGTCATTGCTTTTACCTTTGAATCCATTCCTCCAGTGCCGACCTTTGACTTCTTGCCAAAGCGGATGATGTCGTGCATCTCGGAGGTGTAGGTGTGAATGAGACGAGCTCCCTCGACCCATGGAGGTGCTGTGTAGATACCGTCTACATCTGACATGAGGATCAACAAGTCAGCCTGTACCTCAGCTGCCAACATGGCTGCCAAACTGTCATTGTCCTTGATACTGATGATCTGTTACAGACACTCTGATTAGTATAATCATTGACTATTGGATACTGAAGTCAAGTAGACATCTCATCTATGTGGACGAGCTGTTGCCAATCTTTTATTAAAAAAGAACATGTTTGAGCCAATTATTACAGATTGCAATAATCTGTCGGTGGCTCACGTCAACTACGATGATTTCGATTTAAAAACTAGTAGTCAAAGGTAAACTTTTCTCAACTGATCATAGTACGGTATCTTATTTAGATTTTATGGTCCATATCAGAGTACAGTAGTTGATTGATGTAACATTATCTAAAGTGATCCTTTGATCCTTCATGCCCCGTTTACACACTTCAGCCAGTAGGCAGGTGGCTTATCTGCCTAATAGGTAACTTTCAATGTAAACGAAGGAGGCAGGTAATCTGCCCATCTCAATTTATAAACAAATCTTGTTGAGCAGGTGACCAGTAAAATTCCACCCTCAATTCCTGACTTGCATCGCCTAAACATAGCTTTTACTTATAAACTTCATTTCAAACAAGGGCTTTTTTTTGTGTTCTTTCAGTTAAATAAATTGAAATAATATTGCATGTTGATGTTGTCAAATTAGACAGTACCGTACCTAACTTCTAAAAGCTATAAGGTATAGAGATGGTGAGTTGTATTTTTCCACAGATCAGTGAAAAGATCTTTTTGTTAGACTCTTTGACTATTAATACAACTAGACATTCCATCCAAATGTTAAATTTGTAGCTAGATTTTTTTTTATCAAAATCGTCTTAGTTGATGTGATCCACCTACAGACTGAAAGGACTGAAATAACAAAAAAGTATGTTTTTTTGTTATGTCTTTATCGCATCATCCGCGAAAATTCATTATTACATTTGTTTACGACAAAAAGAATGTTTACTGCTATGCAAAAGTAATGTTTATTATCTTTTATGGACATAATCAAACATAAACATTTGTTGTGGTTTTATCAACTGTTTCAGTTTGCAACAGCCAAAACTGAGTACAATCATTGTAAATTTGAACTTTAAATGGAAGGCATACTTAAAAAATGCAATTAGTTTTCAAATGTTCCTAACAGTAAAAGAAATATTCCAAAGTCAATTGTTAATCCATTGCGTTGTTAATCAAACAAATAATAAGTAGTGTAGCCAAAAATAATGTTCAAAAGACAAGTGAAAGTGGGTCTTTTACCATTTACTATTGGATACTGAGTAGGCCTATACTAAGTTGTATTAATAGTCAAAGGTTTTTACCTATTCTTGACCACACATTTAAAGTGCTCAAACCTTGCAACTTCAAACATATGGTCTCAAATAATATGTAGGTAATGACTCACTTTCTACTTTTGATATGAAAGATATACTAGGTAGGCTAGGGGCGATGAGGAAGTTGGACAACGTTAAAAACAGACACTGCTTAAGTCTGACAAAGATGAAAACAGACAACGACAAAACCGGACACATTGAAAAAAGTGTCAGAGTTTAATGTTGCACGCAAACGACGAATCCGGACACATTATTAAGTTGTCCGGTGAAAGCGTTGCACGACACAATTAAACCGGACACATTGAAGAAGTTTCACAATTTAACGCTGCACGCAAACAACATACCCGGACACTCTTAATTTAAGAGACTGTACACCAGGCTAAATCAAATTCTCAGTCTCGCTCGATCGTCTTTGTAAACTCTGAATGAGCATCGTATTACAGAAATTTCGTCAATACGCTTTATTGTTACAAGGCTTATTTGAAATCGACTATTATACTGTGTTGTAGTGACATAGCTCAGCAAAACACATTGAAGATTATAAATTCAAGAATTTAATTGCATGTTTATTTGGTCAGTGTAAAGTTTTGCTCGACATTAGTCAAAATTACAGGCCTATGGGGCTATACATCGTGTCCCAAAAAGAATGGATCAAATCTATAGCTTAATATAAGTGTTGCTAAAGGGTCGTAGAAAAGTCAATTAAGGATAATTTTAAGTATTTATTAGTGCCCTTCATCAATAGTAATTAGCTGTTCCATAGTGGTTGTTGGCACCTTTGAATTTTCAAAACTTAAAATTGCAATATGGAGATGCAGTTGAAAGCACATAATGTATATTGAATGGTTTATAAAGACGAAATCTGTGGAGTGTTTTTTTTTGTCTGGGGATTTTTTAAGATCAAGTGTATTGCTTGTTGATCTCTAACATGGATAAACTAACTAAATTAAGCAAAAAGATGCCTTTGAAAAGATGTCTAATGAAAAGCGCCACAATGTGTGGTTAGTGGTGAAATACCGCCTAAATTTTAATCAAATAACATTTTCAAATATATAGTGTCATTTATGTTTTTTTATGTCTCATCTGGTTGCGTGTTACGTTACAGTAAATACTCAAACTCGTGTATCTAAACATTTTGAACTACCAAATCCCAAACAATTGACTTTGACAGGTAAAAATGTACAGTTAGGTCCCAAAACAAGAGACTTAAGATAAATGTCCAGATTCGTCGTTGCACGACACGACAAAAACCAGACACATTGAAAGTGTGTCCCAGTTTAACGTTGCACGCAAATGACAAACCTGGAAACTTAATCTGTCTTAGTTTATCGTTGTCTGTCCCTGTCGTTGTCCAACTTTCGGCTCGGCCCCATCCATAGGCTACTCTAGCCAGTAATTTACAGTCATAAAGTTGCCGTGTTAAGTACAACTCAGCTTCTAATTAACTCTATGGTTGATTTTAGTAAATAGATTATCCATCCATTTATAATATTATTTGTTGAGGAGTTGACATTTCATTTGATTTTCTTTTGTCAAACATTAAATGTTCTTACTAAAAAAATATCCATCCTTGAAAACGTGTATATAAATTGATTTTATGTCAAGTATAAAATATTGAAAATGCTATTTTAAATACTTCTGGCTTTACTATGGACTATACTCTCTATTGTGTATTACCTTTTTGCCAGTTTTCTGTATGTCCTCCTCAGCCGCTGGTGGGGGTGAGACGGCGTCGTTGGTGTTGATGATAGGAACAATGTTGAGACTGATCAGCTCAGAGAGAGTACTGAACAAGTTCTTGCGAGTCTCCTCGTTGTAGAAGTCAGGTTTAGTCACTAACACCTGACCAACAGAGTACACAGTCACAGTCACTGATCATAAAGGTACCACCAGCACATGCTGTTTACATCAATGTGGGACAAATAAAGTCACTTGTATGTCAAGTTAAAATACAAGGGATATTGGACCTCTTGGTTTAAAATAAAAAGTGAAGTGTAAAATTAATTGTTCATTGAAAAATAATACATTTGACTTGAGTGTGAAATTCACTCTGTTATTTATTTTGACAACAAAAAATAATAGAATGTGATCTGAGTGAATTTCTTCTATAAGGAAAAGGGAAGAAGCCATCGTAGGTGATGATAAGACCTAGACCAGGGACCGATTCACTTTGTCACTTTAAAACTGGCTGGGTAGATGAGTGGTTATTATAGTGCTCACCTAACAATAAAAAACAATCAAAAGGTTGTCACTGGATTCGAAAATAGGTCCAGCTGTTTCTGGTAATCGGGATTTAAATAAAGGTCTTGGCTAATGAAACAGCTGAACTTAGTCAGTAACAAAGCTACACAGATCATCACACTTCATTCTAGACTCATCCTTCACTCATTGGATTAAAATACGCAACTAGGTGGCATCCTCAGCACAATTGATTGATGATTAAATAATTAATGTCCTGAAAGGAAAAAAAACACAATTTGAAAAAAACACCACTTTTGAAAAACACTTTTTGTTTAAATGTATATAGCCTATATGAGATTTACCTGAGCTATCTTTACACCATACTGTGCGAACATAGCATCATACAGTGACATGAGTCCTGACTGGCCCACAGCAGCTGCAGCTCTAGGCTCTACCATGGTGTTGGCCTCCTGTACAACAATACAATTGGTGGTTGGTACAATATTATACTAAACTAATCAACAGCTCATTGCATCAATGTTATAAGTTTGAAACTTTTACATGTTTGAAACTAATCCCATATCCATCATCACTATTGGGCTCGATTGCCTATACATGTGAAGATAAATATTCTATGAGTATAATAGACCGACTCCTCTGTTGATTTCTAAGAAAAAAACAGCATAGATTATCCTAGGAAAACAAATAGCTAAACGTTTAATTTGTAGTTATTTTTGTCTCACCCTTGTCCTTGAATAATACATCCTGGTCAATCCAGGGGTACATTTGGCAAAATCCTCGGCACTGAACAACATTTTTTTTATTCTGATGTCCCCAGAGGCTAAAACACTATTTGTTCAAATGTTCATACATGTATAAATATATGTGTGTGTGTTTCCACAAACACGATAACTCGAGTAATTTTGGTTCAATTTTGATGAAATTTGACATGAATGTGCAAAGCTAGATAAACTTGAATGAGGAATAAACAGATACAGGTGTTGAAGTTTTGAAATAAAAAAAAATGGTTTTATTCAAATATTTATCCTTACACATGGAAAATGCAAAATTTTTATTATCATTACAATTATCATTATAGAGCTTAGAAAAACTAACTAATTAGTAAATTTTAAAGTGTTGTTGTACAGTTACACATGTTATGAAGGAAAATACAGATTAATGGTTTCAGTTCAGCAATCTCTGACACATACTTTCTCCCGTTAGCTTGTCAACAACCCTTCATGGCACATAGGTAAGCAGTGAGAGTAACTTTGATTATTTATTAGAAAAATCTTAAAAGTTGCAATAACTTTTAAACAGTAATTTTTACAAAGCTAGGGGTTGCACCACTTTATTTAGGGATTAAGGTTGAAAGGACTATAAAATACACACAATTTACATAAAATATTGGTCAAGTTGGTTTTATTTGATTTTCCGTTAATTAAATAAAATAGGTTTTTATGGAAAGAATCACAAAAGTTTCAATAAACTACAGTATTGAAATTTAACAAAAATGCAACTTTTACCTCCCCTGATGCAGGAAACCTGTACACATGCAAAGAAATACACTGTAGTAAAAATCATATCTGGCAAATGCGTAAATTCAATTAGTCTGCAGGTTTGCTGCAGCGGTGGTAATGTAATTAATAGATGATCAAATTTACCTTAAACTTTAATTATTTTAAAGACCATTAAAGCCTAAGTAGTTTATTTAAAAGCAGATAAAAATTGTTTGAGTAAGTACCTACCATAATTAAAAGTAAAAATTGTGATCTGGAAAATTAACAAGGTACTGGACAAAATTCCACCCATGAAAATCTCTATTAATTTAATTGAAGGTTCTTGCTCTATATTCAAGTGAAACTCAAGACAGACATTGCTGTGGTTTGAACAAGTACTGTACTTTTGTGGAGTTCAGTTAAAGTTCTGAATTGTTATCTTCTGGAGGTTGGCTATTGTTCTTGTCTCTTGTGGCTCTAAACTGTTGTTTAAACCAGGATAGCATGCAATTGGAGAGATGGCTTTGATGTCTTATAAGTCTGTTTTTTTATTCAACTATATACTCGTATTACTGTTTTGAACTTATGGGGAATACAAAATGGTTTAATCGGGATAGCAATGAAAAAATAAAATATCTTTTTGAGTTGGAACATATCAGATGTATATTAATCAGGTTTTGCTTTATTTTATGTTCAACTATGCTGTAAACTTCTTGAAACATTTTTCAGAATATGAGTACTTCATTAAATAAATATACTGCATATAACGTAGGACTACTATGTAATTTATTTTAGAAAACAATAACATTCCCAAATTAAGAACAGAATCTTTAAGTTTTTGTTTCAACTGTTGAACAAAGGAACTAGGTTTTTAAAAATAAAATATCATTGATTATGCCTGGCTACCCGCTACTAAAACACAATAATTAAGTAAAAATAAGGCATATAATCTTAAAAATTACATACTTACTGTTTAAAACGTACAATGAACAACATAGAGGTATATCTGTTCTTGATGTTGTAAAATGTTGAAAAAATTATATTTATCATATAAACATCTATTAAAGACTCTCAGGGTTAAATACAAATAAAATATAACTTAGGCCTATTAGACCAAAGATAACTTAGTTAAAATAAAAGAACAAACATTTTACAATAAGATATTAGATGTTTAAAATACACTGGCATCCTGATTTGATCCTAGGACTTACTGTACTGTTACTAGGAGTTTACCTGTCTGGTGTGGTCGATGGGAGACAAGGTTTCTCTCATACTGAGGGACATGAGCAGCTCCTGGGTAAGCTGCTGTTTGCCGAACGCCACGGCTCCTGAGGTGATCTTAGGACTTACACTGTGCTGTTATTGTGAGTTTACCTGTCTGGTGTGGTCGGTGGGAGACAAGGTTTCTCTCATACTGAGGGACATGAGCAGCTCCTGGGTAAGCTTCTGTTTGCCGAACGCCACGGCTCCTGAGGTGACCATGATACATTCTCGACCCTCCACGTGACACTCCGCCACCTGCCACACACAACCAAAAGGGTTGAAACTCCCCCTTCATACTACGATCCCCAACTTAATAAAGATACACTAAATTAAACATTTTTCAAATGTTTGAAAATTCTTATTTAACTTTCTTTTACAAAATTTATTGCTATTATATTAATTACTAATATAAAAGTAATATTAAAGTTTTAAATATTATTAAAATTGAAACATTTTTCATAATTTCAACAGATACAAGTTCAAACATCAATCATCATTGACGTATAACGCCAAAGAAAAAACAAAAAACTAGTAATAAAAATCTATAATGAGATGGTTATGTTAATCAGCCATCACGTACTGCATCAATGACACTCTTAGATAACTGATGGAGAATATGTTACTTACTATCTAGTATCAGAATGTATTTAAAAAGTGAATAGCAAAATCAAATGATTTATTTAGCCAATAAACTCAACAGGCAATAGAAAAGTGGAACAATGTTAATGGACGTCTTTTACAGTTTTATAGAACTTCTTCACTGAGAAAAGGTTGTAGAACAAGTTATTAATTTTCTGCTGGGAAAGTAATTCTGGAAGGGTCGTACGGATTGCTGATAGATTGTTAAACATATTCAAACCAGTTAGTGGAGATCTTTTTAAAGACAATGCTAGTTTGCACCTAGGAACATCAAGATTAGCACTGTTTCTAGCGCCCTAGCCTCACTTAGAGGTGCTGACCTGTTCTACAATGGAGGCCAGTCGCCCCAGCGCCAGGCCGTGTTCGTCCTCCCTGGTGATGACAGCACTGCCCAGCTTGACCACGAGTCTGCGAGCGTACTTGAACTGTGACCTGTCTGTGAACGTCCCCTTGCGACCCTCAGCGGTCTGCAGCGCTCTCTTTAGGTCCATCTGACCAGCCTGAGGACATATCACTTGTTGTACTGAGAGTCAGCTTGCTAATCACTAGCAAACTGTACTTTGATACATTCAACAAACTTAAAACAATAATAAATAGATTAAAACAAGCAGTTAAAAAAAATCTAGCCTGCCAATCATAATCCAAAGAACATAACTGTTCATAATAAACTATATGAACATTTTTTTTTTTTAGCTTTTAATCAAATTTTGAAATTTACTTAATATACAAATTAATGTATTAAAAGCCTAAAAGTATAGATGCAGGTTATTGAATTGTATTACTATAGTACAGTAGATAGGTTATATGAAAATAATGATTTTTTGTTTATTGCTTACTAGCTGTACCCGCGGGCTTTGCCCCGTTTAACTTCATAAGTATTCGCATGGCTCATTCACGTCCTGGTTAAAACCGATGGCGATCCAAAGATTTTTATTGGGTATCTTTTAACAAGAGGTGTTGTTGTAAACATATTGAGATATTTGAGTGGAATAATCTAAAGCAGCCAGATACTCATGTTTTTAGCATACACAAACAGATAACAATATTTTGTCAAAGGTCAACAAGTTATTGAATTACACATGTCAAAGAAAGTACATGTATTAAAGTAAAAAAAAAAAAAAATGCTGTGGAAAATAGTTAATTGAAATTTATGAAGAATATTTGTATATACATCATGATTCTAATTTATATCAATACAATAATTGGTACCGGTACAATGACTATATTTGATTTAAATATTAAGTGTTTCAAAAATTCAGTTTGGAGCTACAAAGAGGATGCTAACAATGCACTGCATTATTTCATGTTCAGTGACACCACTACATACTACTGGTCCTTTGTGTTTGTGTTTAATTCAGTTCCAGGGTCATAATACTCTTTGGTGGTTGCCGTGTTCATTATTTATGTATGGCGTTTTGCAATATTTACTTAAGATTCATGGAATAATCTAAACTCCTTTTGCCGTTTACACAACAAACTTTATAGAATATCGTATAAGTTATACACATTTGTACATAAATTTAAGTTTTATGTCATAAATAACTAGTTTATGAAAATAATAGAAGATTTTACTATTAGTGGGGAGGCGAATGGCCAAAATTCCAAAGTTGGCTCACCCCGAAAGGTAACCGGTGAACACTATGCTAGATGATATTGTATAGTAGTAGAGATGATATTTTGACCGGTGTTCACTCTGTATGAGTGGGACTCTCTTTTCTGGACGCCATTTTCCAAAATGGCGGATGTCACTGTTTGATCTTTGTATAACTCGAGCAAAAATGAACCGATTTTGATGAAATTTGGTATAAACGTTTAAACTTACATTCATTCGAACGGGTTCACGAACCAGCATGATCTGATCACGGGAGCGGGGGTTTATGGAGGTTTTATGGGACGGTTTATGGGGTAAAGATGGGATTTTCTTATTCTTCGCCCCAAAGTACAAAATTTTCCTATTTTTCTCTAAACCATTTTAAAGAACTTAAAAAAACAAATAATTTAGTATATTAATGTATTTTTGTACCCTTATTGGTTACGGAGAAAATTCAAAAAAGTGTTAATTTAAAATTCCCATGTTATTCTTATGGAGGATATCGTCAACTCTTGTAGTTTGCTTGTTTATGGATATATTTTGATCATACTTGGTAAACTTATTTATTTATACTAAGATATTAATATTCTACTAACATTCACGCTTTATTAGCCTCCCTGTAACAGCAAACCTAGGTACTCGTTAAACCTAACGTTATTTAAATTGAATTAATTTAAAAACGAATCGCATTCGTACTGAAGTCCAGTCATAACCATCGACATATAAAACTAACTAATGTTATAGTTTTATCCATCGATGGTAATAACTAAGCTTATACCCCTCTGATATGATATTCCTTCTACTTTCACGTAATTAGAAGAATTGTTACAGCCAACAGAGCCGCATGTTGACATTTTTATGTCAGGTTAATTTACTACAATCCAATTCTATAGGTTTTACACTAACACAGTGCAGTCTCTACGGCTCAAATTAAATGGTGTAGCCTAATACAGAAACTAATTTTATATCGGTTTTAATAATTTTCTTGTAGTTTATTATTAATGTATATGATTTATTCATGTTGTAATTTATATGCCAAGCCCTTAACAAACACATCTTCATTTAAAAAGGTTGTCGTGTAATACTTCAGAGTAATCTTTGGAGTACTACAGGCATATGTAATGTTATCATAAGTACGGTAGCTTCATGTACAAATTTACCGAAACAGAAAATTAACTAAAAGATTTCCAAATATGCGTTTTAGTACAATTTTACCCACACATTTATTTTTTGAAAAATAAATTGGACCAACATTGTACAACGGGTTGTTTGTTGCCTATCCACCAGTATGGTGTAAAACGTTCTCAAAGGCATAATATCCAATGAATCTTATCTATCGATTTCGGTACATTGCAGTCAAGAATGTACTGTAAATCAGGCTGAGGTAGACTTGTCAAGGCTATTACATAGAATTGTCAAGATTAAGAACAATTTAGGGCTTGTATGTTGAGCCATTTTCTATAGACAGAGTGAAAAGCATAAATAAGAGAAGCAAATGGTAAGTAAAGAAAAAAGAGATGGCAATTGCTTATAACGATGGGTTAAATTCATGAGGTTTATTGATCAATAACATTTACTCATGTTTTTATTTTGTAATCTATAATATTTTTTTATAAAAAAATGTATTTGTAAATAAGGTTATTTGTTTATATCAATGCTCACTCCGCTCAATTGGCAGACATGAGGCCGCATACCAAGTATTTTAACGCATCGGGCGAATCTGAGATGTACCTGATAATCTAGATTTGTTATTATATGTCAAGTCAAAAGTGTAACGAAATAGCACAGGAAATACATTAGGATTAGGTTGACAGTTAAAACGGATCAATCTAATTAACATGGAGGAAACCCCAACTATAACTGCTTATATCTCCTAAACCACTAGGTATAGGAAGAAAAGTCAAGAATAAAATACCCCCGTCACAGCGAACCTGCAGACTAAGTGGATTTCCAATTGCCTGATTCGTTTTTAAATTAATTCAATTTAAATAACATTAGGTTTAACGAGTACCTAGGTTTGCTGTTACAGGGAGGCTAATAAAGCGTGAATGTTAGTAGAATATTAATATCTTAGTATAAATAAATAATTTTACCAAGTATGATCAAAATATATCCATAAACAAGCAAACTACAAGAGTTGACGATATCCTCCATAAGAATAACATGGGAATTTTAAATTAACACTTTTTTGAATTTTCTCCGTAACCAATAAGGGTACAAAAATACATTAATATACTAAATTATTTGTTTTTTTTAAGTTCTTTAAAATGGTTTAGAGAAAAATAGGAAAATTTTGTACTTTGGGGCAAAGAATAAGAAAATCCCATCTTTACCCCATAAAACCCCCATAAACCCCCGCTCCCATGATCAGATCATGCTGGTTCGTGAACCCGTTCGAATGAATGTAAGTTTAAACGTTTATACCAAATTTCACCAAAATCGGTTCATTTTTGCTCGAGTTATACAAAGATCAAACAGTGACATCCGCCATTTTGGAAAATGGCGTCCAGAAAAGAGAGTCCCACTCATACAGAGTGAACACCGGTCAAAATATCATCTCTACTACTATACAATATCATCTAGCATAGTGTTCACCGGTTACCTTTCGGGGTGAGCCAACTTTGTTATTTTACATATTTTACTAAATTTGCCTCCCCACTATATATAAAACTGATATGCAGAACAAATAACAATATAAAATATAAACAACAACAAATATAAAATTTATAATATAACATTTAAATTTAATTTGGGCAAAACAAAGGTAGTATATATTATCTTTGGTTATAGAATTTGACATATTTGATATAGGCTAATAAATGATGTAATTATAAAATAAATAAAAATATTATTTGGGTAAGCAGAATAGGTATTCAATTTAATTAAATCTGTCTTAACCAGCTGTGTGTCAGTGTAAAAGAAAAAGCATATTACTGTACAATAAATAATAGCAAAGCAGTTCTTTAGCAAAGTGAACTTCATAATGTTTCGTCTTACTGCAGCAAAAACAGCCATTTTTGCATACATGGGTAGCAAAAATAGCTCTAAAGTAGCTCTTTTACCCAATTTTAGTCCCTAGAGAGTAAAAGTCAGCTGTTATAAACAGTTGTAAACTTCGATTGTAGGGCTAAGAAATCGCATGCATCTAAATTATTTATCGATTGTAGATTGTAGCTTATTTTTGCATTCTTGTTAACAAGTTCAACATAGGTATCGATATACAGTACACAATCGTAATAGACGAAATGTTCGAATCACTTACTAAAACATATGCGTGTTTAATTAGAAACATTTTAAACAAGCTGGAAGTCGTTTTGAGAGGTTATCTACTGGCAAAACGTGTCCTTTCAACCGTCGCTCATTTTCCGACTCAGCTTCACCTCGATCGTAAAACTTAAGGTCGGGTGAAAAAGAGTCACTTTACGCCCTAGTGATGAAATATACTATTATGTGTTTAGCTCAATAACTTTGATTGAGAGCCCAAAAGGCCCTAAAGCACATACAATTGAGCAACATTGTCTGTGCATACAGGATTTTATAAGAAGGAATGCAAGTATGAAGAAGACAGAAAAAAGTACCTATATGCGGTATGCATGATATAATTGATTTCCCATGGATGCGCAGTGGTTATTGAATGGAACATGTGGTAATGCATGAAAAACATACTTTTGATTTTATATATGGAAAATAAAGTCGATTCTTAAGATGCATGTATTTGTATATACAATCAACTGTACAGATGAGTCACTACTCACGTTCTGTGTCTGAGAGAAGGCCTTGCGACCAGCGATGGACAAGTAGCGAGTCCGGGCCGTGGTGGGCTGACCCCGAGACAGTAACATCCGGAGACTCGAGGTCCTGGCTGTGGACAGTCCCAGAGGGGCTGCTACCACCAGTCGTCCGGTGCATCTACACCCCGCCAGCATCTCCAGGCACTTCTGTGTATACAAACAGACAATATAATGCAACAGTTGCACGGTACACACAAGATTGTATTGGTATACTAGGAAAATTATACATAATTTATTTTTCTTCACAAATCTCCTTGATCTACATTAGGCCTACTGTAGTATGTTTACAAAAGTTAAGGTGGTTTAAGCGGAAGGTTCCTGGATTCCCTTGCCACTTTTTTAGCTTAATATGCAGGGTTAGTAAAAAGTGTGGAGACCCCCTGTATTTTGTTTAACGGCCCATACTAGAAAAAACTAAACTCGGCACATCTTTATGGCATGTTATGAAGTACTTTTTGGGCATAACCGCCACTTGGTATACATCCCCAAAATGGGGGATTTTGGGGGAAACTCAAAAATTTCAAATAGAAAGACCCATCGAGTGAAATTAACGTGTTTCCACTACGTGGTGAGTAGATTTATTTATAACATAAGCACAGCCAATGTAGGAAATGAACGATATGTTATCAAGGTCACGATGTGTTGGTAGTGACATGATGAGACCACGTGGTCCTCCTTATCGCCAGTCTGAGTGGACCCGCTGCCGAGATAACAGCCACGGCCGCCACTGTGTTGAGAAAGGCACCTCGCTCTGTATTGATGACGTTGCTGGCCATTTAACTATTTTCTACTAGCTGTTGTACCCGTGCTTTGCAACGGGAAGAGAACACGAAATAGAAACATTTTGATCTTTACATCTGTCGATAAAAGAGTTACACATAAGCCTTTAAAAAACAAATTTTACCTTTATGGCCTTTTTAGCTGTTGTCATAAATGTAGAAAAATAATAGTACTGCACCCTGTTGGTAAACCTTATAACTTTTTAATGCTATTCAATATCATAGAACCAACTTGTGTAGTTTAAACAGCTGACAAAATTCTTTTATTCCTTTTAAATACGATTACTCATAAGGTTAACATGGGAAACTCCAGAGCCACTGGGGCGGAGCCCGAAAGGACTTTTAAGATAAGAATGCGTCTATATGTTAATCGGGAATGTGAGCTATCATCATACCAAATTTCAGCCCAATCCGACCAGTATTTTTCGCGTTTACTTGTCACAAACATACATCCATCCATCCATACATCCAAACTTTCTCATTTAAAATATTAATTAGGATACAATATACATATTTAATGAAACAATGCGGCCCGCACGCAAATTAAACATCGTAAGGGGTTCAAAATATAGTCTCCGAGGGATAACGAAGAGGTAAAGCAATACATTTTGAAGATTAATTCGTAGCTGAGGAATTTTACATAGAAGAAAAACTATGATCATACGAATTTAAAAATAATAAATTAACGTTTGTTTCATCTAATTATTAGATTGATAACACATTTATTTTACAATATTTATAATATGTCTATTTATATCAATACAATTAATAGTTGTTAACCTACCTCAATCAGGCTAAAGTTATATCATTAAAAGTAGCTTATTTAAATTAATTTTCATAAGCTTTGTCTCTAGTTTACAAGTGGTAGGTGATTGAAAAATAAATTGTCCACTATTAAAACCGTTACAAAACAAGTCGGCCAGCAGCACTAGATGTTTTTAGTGTCCTCTAGAAAAATCAAAGGCTGGGGGGGGGAGATGAAGAACTGGAAGAATTTTTTTATAGGACGGTGAAAAAAGGGTGTAAAAGAATTTAATTATAATTGGACTACAGACAAATTAACTGTAATAGTAATAGAATATTTCATAGTCAACTGTTAGTACGACAATATGATTGCGCTGTAAGTAGTTTTAAAGCCTTTTTGATGGGAAGTTTTTTTTGTGAAATATTTTTTCTGAAATATAATTGGTTTATCTATAGTTTAAAACAAAATGTTTTTACAATACACACCCACTAACTTTAGTTTGGTTAAACCATATGCCCGTATCACCTTAAAACATTTGAATAACTGTTACGTAAGGCATGTCTTTTGTTTTAGTAAGCTATGATTATAATTTATAAATAAGTATGTTTGGTTTAGGCCAACACACTAGATGAGGTGGTCTCATTTTGAGAATCACCCTGTATATCTGGCAGTGACCATCTCTAAATCACTAAAATCACATATCTTTAAACATACTAAAAGTACAAAGGATAGTAAAGTATAAAGGATAGTATGTCTTTCGTGTTAAAACATTTATTGACAACGCTTAGAAGAAAATTTACACGGATGGTTGTCAGATAATCACGAAGATGTAGATCAGGGACGATTGAGAACAGGGAGAAATGTCTAGTTCTTGACATACTTTAGTTATCCTCTTGGAACAGGGTCGAATTGATTAATAATAGCTTGAAGCTTGATAGATTATCAAATCGAATAAAGTGCTTCTCAGATAAACATTCCTAAATTAAATTATAATTTTGCTTCAATATGAACTATTAGAAACATTTTAAATTTATAAAATTTAAGGGTAGATATATTTAAGAATTTTACTCCTTTCTGGAAAAATAAATATCTTAAATGATTGACATTGGCCAATTGGACTATTATGTTTGGTAGGTGCCCAACTAAGGAGAAGACGTGTGTCGACTACAACAGAAAATCATCAATCATCATCATATTACAACATAAAATCAATCAAATGACTACGCATTCATTACAGTAAATAAAACAAAGCATATACGTTTTGAAAAATGAGAACAAAATTAAAAGTAATTGATACAGATTTAATAATTTTATCAATTTATTTGTCATACAATAATTGTGTTCATAAGATAAATTCTTAAGAAATTCTAAATGATCAGTAAAACAACAGACTAAGGAAATTGTAGAAAATACTGTCTATACATTTTAGTATTTTAATTACATGACGTGTTTTTAAAAAGTAAAGATTTAATGAAACAACTCTTTAGAAACACTCTGTTTTCCACGATATTGGAGCACGAAATGTTTATTTATGTAATCCCGAGTCAATAACGTGTTTTATAGCAGTTCTCAGCAACTCTAACTGAAGCATATTTAGAAGTTTGGATATTTACTATTATAACATCCCTCTCCTAAAGAGAAAGCTTGTTCACTTACATTATGAATACTACAATACAGCAATAAACAATGGTTTCATTATAAGAACACTGTATAGTAACATTTTTGGACTGCTAGTATGAGTTAAATTTCGATAACTCGAGTAAAGATAATCCGATCTCGATGAAATTTGGTACAAACGTGTAAACCCACGTTTATTCGAACGAGTTCGTGAACCGGCATGATCGGTCTATGGGAATACCCATTCCTTTTTGGGGGGATGTATGGGGGTAAAAATTGTTTTTCTGATTTTTGGTCATAAAAAATTGAATTTCCGAATGTTTCTAAACCACTTTGTAGAGCTGGAAAATCAAATATTTTTATAGTATGAAGTGTTTTTGTACGTACGGTTAATCGTTACGGATAAAATTAAAGAAAAAATCTGAATTTAAAGTACCCATGTTCCTAGTCACAGATGTACTCCTAAGATACAATGAGGCAGATGGACATTTTTCTGTTTTTTGCTTGGTTCTTAAATAACTTATTGATTAGCATTGTACGTGTTATATGTTTTGAGTGTTTTTAGACGTTTGTTCTATTTACTTTCCTTGATTTTTAGCAGCCAAAAGAGAAATGGAAAATAGTTCGTCTTACAAAAACTTAGAAATCACACGGCTTGATCTCATCATGCTTTCTTGTCCTAGCCAATCGGCATACTCAAGTATCAAACAGTGACTATTATTCCCACGGATGCATGTTTTCACTTGTCAAACCTGGTGGCACTTCAAGCTACGTGTTATTGGTGTTGTTTCGCGGCAGAGGCAGAGAGCGATACGGACGAGGAAGTGGCAATGGAGGTTATCTAGCAGTCTTCTCTCTAGAGAGACGGCTGTGGACTTCGACTGTTTGCACAACCATTGCAGTTCAAACGGGATTTCTCGCTTATCTCTGATGCTCGTTACTGTTTTAAATCTACTGCGAAATGAAAAAAAAAAAACAGTTGTTGAACGGAAATGTTTTAGTTCTTACTTTTTACATTAAAAAAGAAAACTACCTTATATTAGAGTCACCATATTATATTAGAGTACCATATAGAGCTGTTGGTATGACGTAGGCCTAGTTTTAGCACGAGAGGGCAAAAAAACTCATGACGTTTTTAGGAGTACCATCACAAGTGAAATAATGTTTGGTCAACTCAACGAAACTAAGTGAATAGTTATCAATAACTACTAGGCCTATTCAGTTCTGTGATAAAGAAAAGACTTCTAAAAATTCCTAGTACAGAAATTATTTATATTTATCCCATGAACAACTATCGTTACTGCACTGCTGGAAAACAATTTATATTCTAAAACAGTTGTTCTGCCCAGTTGTAGCCCTAAAATAGTTGTAGCTGCTTTGAAACGGGGCAAGAATACATAAGAATGTGTGCCTCGAAATCTAATGTAAAAACAGTTACACACAGGCAGAAATTAACTCAGGGAAAAAGTAAACAAACTATAAATCACGAATATTTGAACAGAACCAGTATGGATCATAAACATAAAAAAATTTACTTTTTGTCAATCAAAAGTCTCCGACATAGTATAGACAAATTATAAATGAGATTCAAAAGAGGTATATTTGGAATTAGATTATTGTCCCAGGAAGAGGGTATGTGAAGCTAATAGGACTTTATGTTTTTAAATTGAACCAATAAATGTACATGTATTTGAGAATGTACTTGGAATGCGTATTGTGTAGCCCCCCCCCCCATGAATGCTACATTTTTACGAATGTCCAATTTTTTATGCTGTTACAAAGAAAGCTTTCAATAAAATTAATGCAATTTCCTTAACGTTCATATATTATGTTGGTATAATATCAGAATGATAATGCCACCAGATGAACGTAGTTGTAGGGATGACTGTCGTTCACAAACAGTTGTCATAGGCAAGTGATGTCACACCTGATCTGATATTGGAGCTATCAATATCGGGAAATGTTGGTAATGATAGCTGAGCCACCCTAACTGCCAACATGATTTGTGGCTAAGGCATGTGTTATCTTTCCCATTCGTTTATAAAGGATTTATAGTTCATTGAAATTTGTTTTACTTCAGAACATATACTTGGTCGAATTGATTAATAATAGCTTGAAGCTTGATAGATTATCAAATCGAATAAAGTGCTTCTCAGATAAACATTCCTAAATTAAATTATAATTTTGCTTCAATATGAACTATTAGAAACATTTTAAATTTATAAAATTTAAGGGTAGATATATTTAAGAATTTTACTCCTTTCTGGAAAAATAAATATCTTAAATGATTGACATTGGCCAATTGGACTATTATGTTTGGTAGGTGCCCAACTAAGGAGAAGACGTGTGTCGACTACAACAGAAAATCATCAATCATCATCATATTACAACATAAAATCAATCAAATGACTACGCATTCATTACAGTAAATAAAACAAAGCATATACGTTTTGAAAAATGAGAACAAAATTAAAAGTAATTGATACAGATTTAATAATTTTATCAATTTATTTGTCATACAATAATTGTGTTCATAAGATAAATTCTTAAGAAATTCTAAATGATCAGTAAAACAACAGACTAAGGAAATTGTAGAAAATACTGTCTATACATTTTAGTATTTTAATTACATGACGTGTTTTTAAAAAGTAAAGATTTAATGAAACAACTCTTTAGAAACACTCTGTTTTCCACGATATTGGAGCACGAAATGTTTATTTATGTAATCCCGAGTCAATAACGTGTTTTATAGCAGTTCTCAGCAACTCTAACTGAAGCATATTTAGAAGTTTGGATATTTACTATTATAACATCCCTCTCCTAAAGAGAAAGCTTGTTCACTTACATTATGAATACTACAATACAGCAATAAACAATGGTTTCATTATAAGAACACTGTATAGTAACATTTTTGGACTGCTAGTATGAGTTAAATTTCGATAACTCGAGTAAAGATAATCCGATCTCGATGAAATTTGGTACAAACGTGTAAACCCACGTTTATTCGAACGAGTTCGTGAACCGGCATGATCGGTCTATGGGAATACCCATTCCTTTTTGGGGGGATGTATGGGGGTAAAAATTGTTTTTCTGATTTTTGGTCATAAAAAATTGAATTTCCGAATGTTTCTAAACCACTTTGTAGAGCTGGAAAATCAAATATTTTTATAGTATGAAGTGTTTTTGTACGTACGGTTAATCGTTACGGATAAAATTAAAGAAAAAATCTGAATTTAAAGTACCCATGTTCCTAGTCACAGATGTACTCCTAAGATACAATGAGGCAGATGGACATTTTTCTGTTTTTTGCTTGGTTCTTAAATAACTTATTGATTAGCATTGTACGTGTTATATGTTTTGAGTGTTTTTAGACGTTTGTTCTATTTACTTTCCTTGATTTTTAGCAGCCAAAAGAGAAATGGAAAATAGTTCGTCTTACAAAAACTTAGAAATCACACGGCTTGATCTCATCATGCTTTCTTGTCCTAGCCAATCGGCATACTCAAGTATCAAACAGTGACTATTATTCCCACGGATGCATGTTTTCACTTGTCAAACCTGGTGGCACTTCAAGCTACGTGTTATTGGTGTTGTTTCGCGGCAGAGGCAGAGAGCGATACGGACGAGGAAGTGGCAATGGAGGTTATCTAGCAGTCTTCTCTCTAGAGAGACGGCTGTGGACTTCGACTGTTTGCACAACCATTGCAGTTCAAACGGGATTTCTCGCTTATCTCTGATGCTCGTTACTGTTTTAAATCTACTGCGAAATGAAAAAAAAAAAAAACAGTTGTTGAACGGAAATGTTTTAGTTCTTACTTTTTACATTAAAAAAGAAAACTACCTTATATTAGAGTCACCATATTATATTAGAGTACCATATAGAGCTGTTGGTATGACGTAGGCCTAGTTTTAGCACGAGAGGGCAAAAAAACTCATGACGTTTTTAGGAGTACCATCACAAGTGAAATAATGTTTGGTCAACTCAACGAAACTAAGTGAATAGTTATCAATAACTACTAGGCCTATTCAGTTCTGTGATAAAGAAAAGACTTCTAAAAATTCCTAGTACAGAAATTATTTATATTTATCCCATGAACAACTATCGTTACTGCACTGCTGGAAAACAATTTATATTCTAAAACAGTTGTTCTGCCCAGTTGTAGCCCTAAAATAGTTGTAGCTGCTTTGAAACGGGGCAAGAATACATAAGAATGTGTGCCTCGAAATCTAATGTAAAAACAGTTACACACAGGCAGAAATTAACTCAGGGAAAAAGTAAACAAACTATAAATCACGAATATTTGAACAGAACCAGTATGGATCATAAACATAAAAAAATTTACTTTTTGTCAATCAAAAGTCTCCGACATAGTATAGACAAATTATAAATGAGATTCAAAAGAGGTATATTTGGAATTAGATTATTGTCCCAGGAAGAGGGTATGTGAAGCTAATAGGACTTTATGTTTTTAAATTGAACCAATAAATGTACATGTATTTGAGAATGTACTTGGAATGCGTATTGTGTAGCCCCCCCCCCATGAATGCTACATTTTTACGAATGTCCAATTTTTTATGCTGTTACAAAGAAAGCTTTCAATAAAATTAATGCAATTTCCTTAACGTTCATATATTATGTTGGTATAATATCAGAATGATAATGCCACCAGATGAACGTAGTTGTAGGGATGACTGTCGTTCACAAACAGTTGTCATAGGCAAGTGATGTCACACCTGATCTGATATTGGAGCTATCAATATCGGGAAATGTTGGTAATGATAGCTGAGCCACCCTAACTGCCAACATGATTTGTGGCTAAGGCATGTGTTATCTTTCCCATTCGTTTATAAAGGATTTATAGTTCATTGAAATTTGTTTTACTTCAGAACATATACTTATGTGTATACACTCTGTCCATGTCTTGGGAATGTAGCTTCAGGAACGTATTACTTACATTTTCAACGTTTTATCATAATAATTTGAAATGGAATATTGTATTTTTTGAGAAAACCCTAAGCCACACATCTATCAACGGTATGCTTGACTGAAAGATCTTGAAGTGAAACCTCCCCGAAAAATTTCAGATTTTTTATCAACTCTCTCACAAGGGCCCCACCTCCTATAGGGCCTATAGGGCTGTGTTGTATTTAATTACATTGAACATATTAAAGATGCTGTTACATTTGTTTTGATTCATAGTTTGTTTGTTATTTTTTCCCCTGAGTTAATCTTTTGATTCTCATTATATTGATGTTTACACTACGATAAAGTTTTAACAGTTTTAAATCTGACACACGGTTTAATGCAAGAGAGTTTCTAAAAATAAGCAATAAACTAGTACAGTTGAGATTCGCCTATATAATTAGCATGATATATGACCTCAGTTGTGTGTGTTTTTAGAGCAGAATTAGAGACTGACATTCTTCTACATAAGTATTCTTGCCCCGTTGTAGAGCGCGGACAGAACAACTAGAGTTTGTAATGTTGTGAGCTTTGCTTCACTACGTTTTGAACATAGTGACAAACCATATGCTAACGATAAGCTTAACAAGCAGTGAAACGATTAATAGTTATGTGTTCAGTACAGTAACGAAAGACTTTAATTGTGTAACTAATTCTGTATGTAATTTACACTTATTGTTCTTAAAACCTTTTACATACTATGTGAATGTAAATTATATAAGCTATAGAATGTTCACTACCAGGATTATTAGACCTTAAACAACGTGGGAATACACCACTCACAATGCCAGTGGTATAGATTAAAATACAGGATGATTCAAAAAGAAGTTAAAAGCTTTATACATCTATATAAACAGTTACATGAAGTACATCAGTGTAGTTGGTACTAAAGACCAGTGAAATAACTCAATATTTGTTTTAAATAGCTGACAGTCGTCAGCAATGCTAATGGAATTAATATGTTGGGTAAGTTTAAAGTTTCCGAATATAACGGCTCCTACACTTTTAGAGAAATCTTCCCGTGTGCTTTGTTTGGGAAACAACTCAATCAGCTTCTGTTGCTTAACGTATATTCCGGACTCATAATAATAAAGATCGTCATGTTAAGAAGTCGATCTACGATTGGCATGGGAGGTTCAAGACTACAGGTTGTTTGGCCAAAAGACACTGTGAGACCTTCGGAAATGATGCTGATGTGAAGTTAAATGGTACAAACATACACAACATATACTATACATATACTATATATACATATACTAGTATGTGCATAGTACAAGATTCAACTCACATCCTATGAGAGTAGCAATGATGAAGTAGCAATGATATGTAATACCTATGCATTACTTTCATCCTCTTCAACTTAAACTCCTCTCCCATCAACACTATTGCAGCCGAGAGAAAGCATTTTCCCAGCCGTGTTGGATTATTCATCAGCCCACCCTTCAGCGAGTTTGTTAACGACATAAATATCGGATTTACTTTCGCTATGTGGCTCGAGATGCACATATTGAACATTTGTAATGTGTGGGGAAAACTTGAAAATATTTACTTTCTGAAAATGTGTATTGTATTGTCCATGTAGTTAAAACATACCTGTACTTGACCAAAAAAGACGTTAATTTCTTTTTTAATCATCCTGTATGGATTTAAAGGTAATATTGTAATATTGTAATATTGTAAAGGTAGTATTTATTAGTAGGATACAGCAGTCCATTTATTTATAGAAGAAATTCATAGGACCCACCGACTAACGGTGGTCCCTTTCCGTAAAAATCCGTAAAGGTCAATCCGTAGGAATTGTTAAAAGACTCTCCTCTAAAATTAATTATTTCACATCAACGTTTGGAGAAACAATAAGCTGAACCGGCTGCTTTTTATGACATCTCGTTGTTGAGCGAATGTGTTTCAATGACAACTTTTAATAAGATTAGTTTCTTGCCGTTAACATTGATATTCGTACTTGGAGGTTGAGTTTCCAGGATAATGATCTGATAATCACCCTGTTGCGCGTAATAGTACCAAGTAACGATCTGTTTAATCAATCCTTTACCTACGTTTTGTCTTTTATGTCACTTGATGCTATAGTTAATGCTATTTTAAAAAAGTATTCATTCATTAAGTTAATACATTATTTTTCATAATTTCATATCTTACTTAGGCGTTGTTTGTTTTAAGTTTTCGAGTTAAAAGTATAAAGAAAACATTTTGTTTAAAACTCATTCTCGTGTAAGGTCAGACAAAGATTTTATAAACCTTTTTCTTACAAATAATACCTTTATCCCGTAACGTATAAGGTATCAATCTTACCCAGATCAAGATTTAAATCGTTTAAATAAGTAATGATTATTGAATGCAATCTTTTAGTTTGTTATATCTCAAGAATGTTTATCTAACAAAAGTATGATTGAACTACTGAGTGACCTCGAAACCTTGAGAATAATAACCTTGTTTATCACTAAGAGCCTTGAGATAGTAAAAAAGGCTTCGAGCGTTTTAGTTTTGGGTTTTGACCCATATATACTCATGTAACCTTTTTATATATATTTTCACCCTCTATTATGCTTTACTGTAAAGCTAACATTAAAGTTACAACAGCGGGAAATATTCATTATACTTTTTATAGTACCGATTTTGTCAAATACTTTTGCCTCAGCAAACCTACAGACTAAGGGCATTTTCCTTAACGTGGCTGAATTTTCACTCAAATACTTCCTAAAAAAGTAGCATTTCAATAATATCAACCAATCTAAATAATATTAATCATGTTGAGTACTTAGGTTCACTTCAACATGTAAGGTAAGCAAGTGTGTTATTAGTGAAATGTTGATGGCTGGGTATAAAATTTAGAAAACACATTTACAAATATATACATTGAATCAAAATATATTTATAAACAATAAACTAAATCAGTTTATTAATTCTAAAAAAATTAGACATTTTAAATTAACAGGTTTTTTTTAGTTTCTCTGTAACCATAAATTGTACACCAACGATTTATCATTTTAAATAATTTGTTTCCCTATATAGTTAAATTCGCCAAAACTAGGAAATAATAGGCCTATGGTTAATTTAAACTTGAGACATAAACTTACGTTATATACAGTACATCCAAAAATGCAACCTGGACTTTGGTTTCCATTTATAAGTTGTAACCATTCTGACTCAGACTTACAACTACAATTATTAGTTTGACCATATTTTCTGTATCTAACTTACTCTATGGGAGATCACTTGGCATATGGATATTTAGGATATGCTTAAAGTAGCTGGATAGTTTAGGGGTTGTGGTACACGCCTAACAATCAAAGTGTCACAATTCGATCCTGAGAAAATGCAGAAACTTTTGATTGGTTAGAATTTAGACCTAGCTTTGCATGGGCTTTTTATAAACGACCCTGGCTGAAGAGACAGCTGATCTAGTCAGTAACTAAGCTACACATAGTCATTTCACTTCATTTTATACCTATTATGAGTTACTTACATTTGGGTAAAAAAACCAGTAGCGTAACATTTAGAATACCTATATATATATTTAGGGCGAATAAGAATGCAGGACGAATGTTTAATGTATGTATCTATCTTGCATACACATTTAGTAGCTAAGTGGTTAACTACGTGTTTAATAGACGTATTGAATGTGGTGTTGACTTTGGTAATATAAAGGCCAACACTTGAAAAATGAACGTGTGGAGATCACCTTCTTGAGCAATCAATAAAAGTATATCAGTTTATACCAATTTGTATATTATCTCTAGAAGTACTAAGAAGAGCATAAATATAATGGTACGCTGTCGTTGAGTTTATTTTATTTACAGACCAATTTCAAATTAATACAACTCAACTGCAAATGCGAATGTTTATTATTGATTTTTTACGGCAGTCACAGTGATTGATATATTATATGCTGTTCCTATTCTAAAAATATAAGTATGTCTATTCTCAAAACTTTTATTTGTTCTAGTTTTAGCGAATTTCCCATATAGGGAATAAGCTATTACCGTAGTACTCATGGTAAGACCTGGACGCGGGACCGATTTTTTTTTCGTTTTGAGGTCCCTAGAGGCCAAAAACACCATCCGTTCAAATTCATATATATATATATATATATATATGTGTGTGTGTGTGTGTGTCCGTCAGCACGATAACTCGAGCAAAAATGATCCGATTTTGATGAAATTTGGTACAAACGTGTAAACCTACGTTTATTCGAACGAGTTCGCGATCCAGCATGATCGGACCATGGGAACGGGTGTTTACGGGGGGTTTTATGGAGTAAAAATAGGTTTTTCCCATTTTTGACCCAAAAAACATAAAATTTAGCAATTTATTTCCAAACCATTTTGTAGAGCTTCAAAAAACAAATAATTTAGTATATTGAAGCGTTATTATGCGCCTAATGGTTACGGAGAAAATTCCAAAAAATTGTAAATTTAAAATTCCCATGTTATTATTATGGAGAATGAGTAAACTGTTGTAGTTTGCTAGTTTATGAACATATTTTGATCAAATTTGGAAAATGTTTTTATTTCTTACTAACTATTAACATTTTACAAAAAAAAAAAAAACAGTTTTACCCTCCCTGATGCAGCAAACCTAAGTACTTGTTAAACTCATTCTATTTAAATCGGGAATAAATGTTATATTTTTAAGTAGACATTTCAGTGTAAATCCAATCAGTCAAATGGAAATTCGCTTAGTCTGCAGGTTTGCTGCGGTGGGGGTATTGTTATTTTTAGTTGGTCCAGCGTTTTTTTATTAATCACAATTAATTGAGATTTGAGGGGTTATCTTCTTACATAAGGATTTACTAAAACTGTAGAGTTTCGAGTTTGTAACATATTCCAAATGTTTGGTATTGTATAATATTTCTAAAATAGCAACCTGTTCGTAGGGCACGTTGTTTATTTGTACTTTTGCAGAAGCTGTTATTCTAGACCTTATAAATGTACACTAGAAAAGCTGGTTTTCATAAAGAGAATGTGATGAAAGAATACAGAATGGATAAAACTGTGATAGATTTTGACCCCGCTAGATTGTAATATGTTTGTACTTATAAAAAAAAACTTACAACCCATTAAAAGATCAAATAAAAACAAATTGCTTTTGGTTTTAATTTTATCAGAATTAGAATGGGTTTGGTTAATCGACATTTTAAGCTAATTAAAATCTATTGTTTTTACGTATTAAAATTATTGTATCAGTAATCGTTGCTCTGTACCTTAGCCCTTACGTAAATCATTTACACTTATCAAAGCCTAGACAAATTCAATAAGATCGTAAGCCACTTAGATAAAATGTCACTGACGTTCTGTAAATAACAAGGAATCTTCTTTATGAAATATTAGACTACATGTATTGTGGGCATATTGAAACACAGTAAACTGTATTCCTTTCTAAGAAAATACATACTTGACATAAAACAAACATAGCAAAATGATTCCAACAAGAGGGAATTGATCTACAAACAGTAAGCTTAGTCTGCATGTTATTTTTAGATAATTTGAATATACAACTCGCTCCACTACACCTTTGAATTATTGATACTCGACATTGCTCAAGATTATACATATTTATATTATAAACGTATATATTATATACATAAATATTATATACATATATATTATATATATATATTCATAAAAATGATGTAATGATAGAAAATTGTGATACATATTATTTTTGTTTGGCCTTTCAAACTATTTGTCATTGCTGAATACAATCTTGTTTGTTACGTTTAGTTGGCTTGCACGAGATTTAAAATGTTTACGTGGGATGAAGAAGGTAAAATAATAATTTCAAACAAATTTCGTATGTACAGGCTCATTATGATTTCAGTATCTTAGAATTGGATCCTACGAGTATTTTTAAAATAAAAAAAGTTTGTGTCAATGTTAAACAAACTCCACATTTTGTTAAATTGTTTTTTTTTCTATTAACACAAAGTGTAATACAGTATCACCATTAATGTTTGGATAGTGAAATAGTTGCCCTATCAATGCAGACCAACTGTTATGTAGCCAATTGTTTAATTGAAATAAAACATTGAAGAATTACTAAATTACAAAATTACAGAGTGTATTCTATTCCCTACTTAGCTTAAGCGTATTTCTCTATACGGAAGTAGTTATTACCGTAGGTGGCACGGTAAGAGCTAGGCCCGGGACCGATTTTCTTTTTCATTTTATGTTCCCAGAGGCTAAAAACACTATTTGTTCAAATTATTGAAACTTAAGTTTTTTTACACTATTTGGTTACGGAAAAATTCTAAAATTCTAAAGTTTAAAATGCCTATTCTTATGGAAACTAAGTAACATATTATTGTAAGTTTAAATCTGTTGTAAGGTTGCTTATTTAAGGATATATGTTGATAAAATCTTGCAAATCTATTTAGTTCATCCTATGCTATTAGTCTTTGGCGGGAAAACACTTTTTACCTCCCCCATAGCAGCAAACCTAAGCACACTTGAAATCTAATGTTACTTAAATGGGAAATAAATATTTATTGTTTATGGACATATTGTAGTATTAATCCAATTAGGCAAATGAAATTCGCTGTCTGCAGATTTGCCGCGGTGAGGATATTTAGTATTACATTAGTTTATGTAAAATAGAAGATAATATTGTTTACGATGGTTAAATTTTTAATTATGTTTGGTTAAAAAGAGTAGGCCTGACAAAAAGACACGTTTGACAAAAATCAGTATTTGACAACAGCGCGTTTGATCAATGTCATTCAATTTCAAAAATATTTGTTAAAGCTGTCTGCGACCTACAAAGGATGTCTACTTCTAGTGATAGTCAAAGATCTTACCTATAAACAGTGTACAAGAGGGAACACAAGTGATGCGGTGCCAGTTGTACCTCGCACCAACACTGACTGAAGTCTATACTCTCTAGAATGTAGAGGGTCTCGTGTGTGAGTGGACTTGGTCCTCTGACGTCACCAACACTTACAACACTGGGGTGCGAACTTTTGACTGTTACAAAACTGACTCTTCCGCTTCCCAGTGCTTAGCGAAAATAATAAAGTTTTGCAAGTTGGCAATGTAAGTGAAGTGATGATTAGTGTAATGAGGCCACAACTGTAGCTGATAATTCAAATAAATATTTCACTTGACTGTCAGTGCTGGACAGATACTTACAATTATATTCTTAAATAGTTTTTTTATGTTACTTTTAATAAAACTTTAGTAGTATTGTGTTCTTATATTGTGCTTATAGCGTTTATTGAATGCGTATTAACAACTAAAACTGAAACTACATAGAAAATTGCCACATCTACACTGGTTCTCTGTTTTAACCCTTGAACCCTCGAATGGCAATTCTTATTGAACTCTAGTTGACAGATCTAGTCATAGAGAATGTAGCATAAACACTTAATTGTATGGTGGCTATCTGAAATGTCGAGATGATTGAAAACATATTTTTAATTAGCCTCATGACTTTACGTGGGTATCCTACTAATATTATAAGTGAGTAATTTTGGATGTATGGATGGATGGATGGATGGATGTTTGTGATAAGTACACGCGAAAAATACTGGTCGGATTGGGCTGAAATTTGGTGTGATGATAGCTCACACTTCCGATTAACATATAGACACATTTTATCTAGAAAATCCTTTCGGGCTCGACCCCAGTGGCTATGGAGTTCACATGTTAACCTTATTAGTATTCATATTTAAAAGGAACGAGAGCACGCCCCGTGGTCGAAAAATCGACCAAAAGTATGTATTGTACAAACTTCTCTATTTTCATCCCACACTGTAAATAAAACATGTGATTGGAATGTCTTCCATTTGTTTTGATTTTCTGTTTATATTGTGTTGTTATTTTGTCATCACCATAGCAACCCATAACACCCATGTTAATTTTTTAAAATTTCAAATTCATTTTTTGTGCTTATTTTTGATCCTATTTTAATTTATAAAGGGATTCTGCACACCTACAGGAAAATAGTTTTCTAACGGTATGCGTAGATTTTCCCTACGATACACACGAGCTGAGAAAAAAGGTTTTAAAGAAACATGCTTGCCTATTAATATATAGATAAAAGAATTTTGTCAGCTGTTTCAACTACACAAGATGGTTCTATGATATTAAAACATTACAAATTTATAAGGTTTACCAACAAGGTGCAGCACTATTATTTTTCTTTTTGCATTTATGACAATATCTAATTTTAACCAACTATCAACAATAAACTGTGAAAAATGAGAATTTCACATTTTTATTGTTTAGAGGCAGTGGTAGATGTGCTATATATACTATAGCATAGCGTAAATTAAAAGAACCAAATTTTCTTAAACCGTGTCCTCTCCCATTGTAAACGCAAAGAACGAGTATAACTGCAATAAGCATTTTATACTTATACACCAACCCCATACGAAGGACGAGTCCTCAGCTAGTTTATTATAAAATCAAGTGAATACTGTACCCCATAAAATATAAAACTACATTTTGGAGTAAACCTATTGTATGTGCCTCCAAAGTAGATTTTGTGGTGCAGACTATAAATGAAAATCATTCATTAGCATTGTTATGCTAACTATATGAACGATATATATTTATATATAGTTCTAAATAGTTTTACTATACTTTTTTAAGGTCGTAGTATTCTTACGTTCTGCAGTTTGTTTAGAATGTTATTCTTATAGGCCATAAATTATCTTCTAGATAATATAACTGTTATTCAACCAGGTTGAAATTAAATTGGTTGCATCGTGTATAAATAACGATAGATTTACTAAACATATTAAAGCCACCCTCATTGATGTGCTAGTGAAGAACACTTGCTGTTCTGGAAGATTACAGTGTTAACGACATAATTGTACCTATCTGCTCCTCTGCTGGTGGTGATTATCCACCGACCTCCTACCAAGCCTTCACTGATAAACACCCAATCACAGAAAGGGCACCAAAGTGCACGATTTGTAAAAATAACAAGATATCTTTTTATATTTGGTTGTAGCCTTTTGTTCTTGATGTTGATGTACATTTCGCATCATTGAGACATCTTCAGAATGTCTACAATACCAGTATTTATAATAAGGTCTTGAAACTAGGTAACACTATATACAAAATAGTATAACTAATCCTAATTCCAAATATTTTTATTGATTTATAGTGATTCCTCTAATGTAGGAACCTTACTTTATGTTATAAACTGTCACAAGCTTTTACAGTTTGTCTCCACATGTATAAAAAATAAATTAAATTTAATTATCCAGGTATTTGGTAGGCTTATGCCCAATCGGTGTATTTTTCACGTAGGGTACTATAATCAGTGATACTATGCTGCATTGATATATATATTTCACTTACAGTCTTCTACCATCATGGGAGCTATAAACTGCATGTGTGAGAAATTTTAAATTGTAAATACTCGTATTTATTAGATAACGAAATATCTGTCGGAAAATTACGGTTACGTAATATAATGAAAACTAGTTGTGTACCCGTTTCCGCACCGGGATAAAGTTAGTTAAAACTGTGTATAACTCAGAGCAGCTGGTTTAATAATTTTGAGTTAGATTTTTTCAAGAGTTGCAGACAAAAATATAATTTACATAAAGGCAAATTTTAACAGTTTAAAGTGAAAATTTACCTTGTAAATAAATGTTGCATGGTCATTTGCTTTATCATCCAATTAGATAAGGTATGCATTTTAAATCCGGTTATGTAACAATAAAATATCAACTTTGTCGATGTAAAAAAAGCCTTTAAGTGAAATTGGGGGCTGATTTCCACACTTGTTATAGGTAGTTACATACCACCTTCCATTGAATACGTTTCACTGACTTACCTCCGTGGCCATTGAAAATTTAAGTGGTTTTTGGCCTCGCCAACTAACAAAACACATATACTTCCTTCTTTCACCTGGTCTTCCAATGTAGACCCCAGTTTGGTGACTTCATTCACTTCTTGGTCTTTCCACTTCATCCTTGGTCTTCCAAGTGGTTATCCACCTTATGGTATTCCTCAGAATCTACTTTTAAAAGTTGATGTATATTCTTTCATACACGCATAGCCTGTTCACCCTAGCCTTTTGATTTTGGAAAACATCCCTATATCTAAATACGTATTAGCCAAAATAAACAGTACTGAAATACTTTTAATACTTTTAATGGTAATACTTTTATTTTATGTATAAATTTTAACAATACATATAAGTCAAAGGAAGCAAAATCGGCTAAACACGGGTAATAACATGTTCAATATGAGCCCCGTTCAGTTTGAGGCAACACTCGTACCGTTCTTGTAGGTTTTGCACCATTTTTATGAATAGGGGTTGTTCCATTCTCCTAATACACATGGTTATTTTTTCTTTGAGTTGAACGATGGTAGATGGTGGGTCCTCACGGAAGATGTTTTCTTTCAACATTCCCCACACGTAAGCATCCGGTGTTGTAAGATCGGGGGAGTGGGCTGGGTAAGGAAAGTTTGTTCTAAGGGAGATGAGACGGTTGCCAAAGGTTTGTCAGAGGAAAGCAATGTTGTTAACGGCAGTGCGACTGGTTTCGCCATCCTGCTGGAACCACTGTGAACCTAACGGCAGGTTTCGTGCACGACAAAATCTCCTGAGGTCACTCACAAAACGATCAAGAATGGCCCTATATCGATCCCTATTCACAGTAACAGTCTCTCCATTTTTGCCTTCAAAAAAGTATGGTCCCACTATACCCCTCCCTGACACAGCGCACCAAATGGTTACACGTTTACTATGCTGTGGCCTCTCTACAACAATGTCAGGACGTTCAAATCCAAGGAAACGTGTTGTCTGCTTGTTTATGTAACCATTAAGGTGCACATGACATTCATCTGTAAACCATACATCACTCAGAAAATCAGGTTCTTCATAGCATATTGCTAACATTGAAGCACAGTACTGAACTCTGGCTAGTTTGTTTATACGATCCAATGGTTGTCCAGTTTGTATCCTGTAGGGAAAACCACCAATATTTTTGAACATTCTTCTCATTGACGTATTGCTAATATTCAGTTTAAGAGAAGCTCGCATTAGACTTCTTTTCGGTGACTGTAACACTTGCTGCAACACTCTTCCGTGGTTTTCATTTGTACAGACAGTAACTGGGCGACCTGAAAAGCCCTTTCGCTGTGTCAAAACACTACCAGTTCTTCGAAATTTTTCGACAACACTAAGAATCACAGCATTACTAGGCGGGTTTTTGTGGAAATGTTCCTGAAAACGTAAAGCAGTGTGTGACAAGCTTGGACCACCCGCACGTCCAATTCCGTATAAGCGAAAATAATGCTCTACGATAAAAGTTTTTTCTAAAGTTGTTAGCACCATGTTAACAAAAACTAACCTCAAATAAGAAAGAAGTAATGAACGCAAAGCCGTCGCAACAATCACCTATTGAATCAGCTGATCGAGAAGGCAACTACAGCTGATTCAGTTTCAGTACTGTTTATTTTGGCTAATACTGTATTTATACAAAAAAAGTATGCCGTACTTGTTATCTTAGCTCTATGTTCTTTCATATACTCCAACCTCTGTTATCTTGAACTGGTCTATATATTTTTCTCTATACTCTATTCTCAAACACAATAATAAGGTTTTTCGGGTTCTTTGGTCAGTGCTCGGGTTTCTGAGCATAACAGTGCCAATAGACTGGTTATGGTAGGGTATACATTGATTTTGTTACGAGATACAGCCATTAGCACTTCTTTCTAGAGACCAATATTGAATTAGAACTTTCAAAACGGAAACCACTTATAACTTAAAACATTTGGTGATAGTTTGCAGAAAAATATTTTCCTTACACGAGTTAGAATTTTTACAGCGTAAAGTTATTCACACAAAGTACCACATTGAAAACGAAACTTTATTAATTGTTTAAGGAAAATAGTTAAAAATTACACGAAAATCTTTTACGGTAAGAAAAAAACTAAATTTAGTAACATCGTAAAAATATGTAATACACAGAACACCAGTATCTGTGACTATACACAGAATACTTATATTTTATCGAGGATCAATATTTTTGTATGTATAGCTTGTAGTGTAAGCATTTGTGTGACAGTTTGTAATCCTCTGTTAGCAAGTTACATTTAAACAAACTTAAAATGATAGCGTCAGCTGCTAGACTTAAACAAAATAAAAAACTTGATTCCTAAAAAATCCGAAGCTCTTTGAAATGATAGCTTCCATATTCCCTCCTTTTTCAAACGATATTTCTTTCAACAAAAATAATCATTACAATCCGTCAAGTGGTTGATGTAGAATCTTAAATTAATAAAAAAATCTCCCACGTTTTAATATATAAGATAATGTGGCCTAGGTAAACTTTATAAATATCAAAACTAGGATAAATAGTTGATCAAACTAAACCTTGCTTGCCAGTTTAAAAGATATTCTAAAAATATAAACATTTCTGTTATTAGAACTTAAAAAATATAGGCTATGAAACAAATCTACAAACAAATACTACAGAAGCACAATATGCTGCGGGAAAGAATATGTTGTTACTGTTGATTACTTATCATTGTATATGTATTCGTTTTTTTAGGACATTGCCCTGGGGTAGCAAAATTCTAAATTTTCCCCGCGGGTAAAATTCCAGGGGGGTAGAATTCCTGCGACCCACTACCCCTCGAATACAGTGAGTCATAGATAACGGAAGATTTTCAAGGGATGAAGACAAACAAGATATGTAGGTTCCATCTTAGTGAGTCAGTGTTTTACAATATTTTTGCCCTAAAAATGAGCAGTAAAAATAATGGTAATAATAAAATCATGGATGAATTAACTGTAGAAGTATCTTTATTAAAAAAACTCTCGGGAGTACAGTCCTCTTAAAGTTTTCTTTCATGATAAAAAAAACTCGTAATAGTATGTCGCTTACATTACATTCACAAGCCATGCCTGGCTGTCTGGAGAGGATACAGGGCTAGGCGAATAAACCTCGTGCATGATATTCATCAGTACATATACACAACTTTATGATACATAACTTAAACTTTTAAAAGAACCTGAAACCAACCGAAACTCACATAGGTGTTCGTGACGTTCTGGACATGTAAAATAACAAAATCTCTGGTTTAATGGCGTTCAACAACTGAGGCAGCACGTAAATGAGGCCCTGGCGTGTGCTCAACATTGATATGGCTATTTCTCTACACGACAACTGTTGTGTTATGTAGTGCTCCGAGTACACAATTGTTGCAAATGATTATTGACTGCTTCCACTCTCGACAAAAGTTAAATTTACCTCAACAGTTGCATGTGACACTGAACTGGCAGCTTCATCGTTACATAGGTACTGCTTTCTTAATACAGTTCCTCGGCGGTTAAGTCTTGAAAAAATGTTTATATTGTTCTGCGTTTACGTTGTCAGATTTCTGAGTCCAAATTGTAAATTGTTGAATTGTATTGTATTCACATGTTTTCTTAAAGTTATAGTTTTTAAATGACATTTATTTGTAGCTTAATTATCAATATATTTATTTTCAGGCTCTTTTTTCTTGACGATTTTATGCTCAATTTACGAATATCATTCAAATTTCTTAACTTGTAGTCATGAAAAAAGGATCATGTCTTTGGGTTTTTGTCTTTTATCAATAAAAAATAACTTTTATTTATGAGATATAAAGAAAAAGTTCAAAACATGAAACATAAAGACCTGATCAGCATTCATTTGGATTAATTAGCCCCTGATTTGTAATTTTATGTGTTGACACTACTATATCAATACGTATAAAATACAATTCAACTTCCAATTCTATTCGACATATTTACACTTATACTTACACGTACCGTAAAACTTTAAAGAAAAGAATTTATTTGTAAAAATAAACACGTCTGCCTTAAAAAATAAGGTTGCTAATGACACAGAAAAAATATATACTTAAAATATTGAAGGATTATAACAGCTACTAGCAGAGTACCCGTTCTTCGTATGGGGTTGGCATATAAGTATAATACCCCCGCCGCAGCAAACCTGCCGACTAAGCGAATTTCCATTTGTCTGAATTGATTTTCAGTTATATATATTTTAATAACATTAGGTTTAACGAGTACCTAGGTTTGCTGCTACAAGGAAACTAATAAAGTGTGTTTTTGAGTAAAATATTGATAGCTTAGTACAAAATAAATAAATTTGCCAAGTTTGATCAAAATATATTCATAAACAAGCAAACTACAACATTTGACAATATTCTCCATAAGAATAACATGGGAATTTTAAATTTACAATTTTTTTTAATTTTCTCCGTTACTAATAATCGAACAAAAATACTTTTATATACTAAATTATTTGTTTTTTTAAGCTCTTTAAAAAGGTCTAAAGAGAAATTGGGAAATTTTGTGTTTTGAGGGTCAAAAGTGAGAAAAACCAATTTTTACCCCATAAAACCCCCCGTAAAGCCCCGTTCCCATGGTCCGATCGTGCTGGTTCGCGAACTCATTCAAGTTTATCCCGCTTTACACCTTTAAACCAAATTTCATCAAAATCGGACAAAAATTACTCAAGTTATCGCGTTCACGGACGTATATATATATATATATAAGTCTATATATATATATATATATATACATATATAAAAATTTGAACGAATAGTGTTTTTGGCCTCTGGGGACATCAAAATGAAAAAGTAAATCGGTCCCGGGTCTAGGTCTTACCGTGCCACCTACGGTAATAGCTACTTCCCTATAGGGAAATTCGCTAAAATGCTTATTGCAGATATGGGTGAGGACATAATCTAAGAAAGTTTGGTTCTTTTGTTCTACCACTGCCCCTGAACCATAGAAAAAAGTAAAGGTTTCATTGTGTTGTACACCCTATGTATGAACCAATTGGCCTACAGAATAAAATAATTTATAATATTATAGCTTTTGTAGTAAGACTGGTGTTTGTCAGGTCTTTTAATTTAAGAGTCATGTGGTCATGGGGATAATTAACTACTCCCAAATCAATATAGATGTGCTTTATAATCTGGATATAACAAAATGATAGTTCCTCAGCAAAATAAAAATCCTTCTAAAATATATTAATAAAATGAATAAAACGGGGAGATCTTACTTAATTTAGTAGACTACTTGGGGCTGAATTGGCACAGGCAATAAAGGTTATGTTTCCATCAACAACTGGAACTCGTCTGAAAGATTTACCAAAAAGATTTAATTCTAAGCTAACAATACTAAACTAAGATTTTACATGATTTAGGCTACAGTTGGAACATACAAATTGTTTCATGTCGAAACGAAAGTAGTTACACATATTTAAGTTCAAACAGTACAACATATCAGATAAATACAAATTGATCGAGATTCTTGAAAACTACATATTTCTGAAGTGAAAACAAATCATTAAAGTACACAAATTATATTTAATTATTTCTACTTTTTTTATAAAATTATTTCTACTATTTTATATTTATTATTACTATTACATTATCACGAGTTATAATATTGTCAAAGTGCCAACCCCTGCTTTCCTGACTGATACAGATTCAATGCAGTAGCCTACCACGATTTTCCGGCTAGGACATGTACAATCAATGATACCACTACAACAAAACAAAACTACTTTCATCTAACTATAGTTACATATATAAAACATATATATTTTTTATGCAAAGAAAATAATCGGTACAAATTCTCCCACTACTTCCGGTAAAAATATATATTTTTATTTAAAAAGTTACACTACAATTCAAACAAACCAAACAATTTATTGTCTTTAAATATAATATTTATAGCTGTTATTTTAATTAATTTAATTTTCATATTTACAGTGAATTAAGTCAATTTCATGTACTACAAAATATTTCTAGGAAAGGAACCGTTTCATGTTTGCAAATCCAGTTTGTTATCTACAAAACGAGTTTTAAACCGCTTATCAAAGAATGGTCCGGAAATTTCTGCATACCTTACTAGCCTCTATGAAACCCCTGTCTCGAATATATTCAGTTGTAATTTGTACATGTAATGAGTAAGTCATGTCAGTGCGCGCGTCGTGTGTCCAGTGTTGAAAGTGCGTCCCGTGTCCCGTGTCAACGTTGTCGTGTGGGTGTGTGTTGTGTCACAAATTGGCGTTTTAAGTGTCTAGTGAAGTGTCAAGTGTAAAAAATGGAATATCTCTTTCACGCGTTAGTATACACATTTTCTCAACTCATTTGTACTATCATTTGGGCCCATAAATTCACAGATCCATACACAATCACATACAATAATTTTCTTTCGCTAATATATTTGAGACATATAATAATCACTAAATCTAAAAACAAATTCTTAATTACAACAAGTTTATTTAACTCTAAATTTCGTACTCGTTTTGTTGATAAGAAACCCAACCGATTGTTTAATAATATTTACAACTAATATTCCAATAAACATTTTTAATGGCTTTACTACAACAAACAAATACTTCCTTAAACTTTTTTGAAATAAACCAAAATTTTTTGTCGTGACAATTTTAATAAAATAATTAATGTTTACATCTCAATATCCCAACTTTACTGTTTGTACAGTTTTAGGTCAATAATATGAAACTTTTTAATGTCTGAAGGATTATGTACATGTTGGATAAGGACACTGACATCTCTAATGAACCATATCATCTTGTATGGACCAAAATATTTTCTTGCTAGTTTCTTGGAAGATTTCTTCGCCTTTTCGCTCAAGTAATGCGTCTTCCAAAACACTAGTGAGTTTATCTTGAAAGGATGTTGACGTCTCGTAGCTGAATATCTACCACGTTCCCGGTTTTTTGCAACACTTCTCTTTATGTTCTTCACAGTTTGTTGAAGTTGTTCTTGTTTTTCTTCCCTGCTCAAATCATGTTTAGTAAAACCTCTTTGGTTTGGGTTGAAACGTATATGACCTCTTTTGTCTAGAACTCTTTCAACACTTCTTCGTAAGACAGAGCAAATAGATATAGGTCTCCAGTTTTTAGCATCTTTAACGTCACCTCCTCTGTAAATTAAAACAGTTCTTGCAAGTTTAAAACAATCAGGTACCCAACCTTTAGCATCATAATTGTACATATCTTTGCCAAAATAACCGACGCTTTCTCACATTTAATAACTCTCATTAACACTTTGTCTACCACAGGAGAAGTGTCAACAGCAATTGATTTCATAGCATTCATAATTTCTTCAGCAGTGACAATTATTTCTTCTAAGTCTTCTCCTTCGTCAAAAGTAGTTGATTAAATGTTTTCGTAGTGATTTCCAACTGATGTATTTTGCTTTGGCAAAACGATTGTAGAACTCATTGTACAAATAATTTGTAGATATCTTACATCTCCATATCCCATAAGCATCCTGCAAGCTCACACATTTAATACAGCCTTTGATTATAATACAGATATTCTGATTTTTTCGTACACATATTTTTATTTTATTTTGGATTTTTCTCTTTTGAAGCTCGCATTCGATTGCTTGAGTTTTTATAGGTTCCATTATTCAAATTTAGGTTTGAGTTTGTTAAGTTATAATATTTCATCGCAGTGTGTTTACGTCCAGGCAAATAATTTACAGCTGAAGCTAAAAATGTTGCAAACTCGTTCATTTGTTGATTCAACCGTTCCATGTTATCTAGATCTGTTATTTAATCTAATTTTTCTTCCCAATCACATAACATTTTTTGAAAGTTTGTGTCTTTTGATTGGGTTTTAACTTTGAGGGTAAAATTTTCTTGTACGTCATCAAAGTACGAGTATTTTTCAATTAGTTTATCTCTATGTACTGTTGCATGGGGCTCTGCTTATGTGAATAACCAGACTTTTTACCAATTTCCCACAATGGATATATGTTATACTTTTCTTATTACTTGAATCAATGTCAATATTTTTTACAAAGTTTTCAATGCTTTATAAAACCATTTATTTGCTAGGTACCATTTATTTTCTTTGCATTGTTAGGTTTATCAGTCAATTTGTTATTAGGTTTAAGTGACGTGTGAAAATCTGACTCTGAGTCGCTATCATTATCATCGTAACATTTCAAACAAGGTCAGATCTACTTAGGATCACGTGAAGGAGGTACCTATGACCACAGCAAATTAATTTGTAGATGAAGGGCCAGGTATAGACCCATTTTGCAAAGATACCCTTGATCTGCCAGTTGATACTTGGTCCTTATGTGATGCTTTAATGTGTGAGCCTAATCTAGTAAATGATTTAAGACAGAAAAGACATTGTTCTTTTGTAGCATTTTCACCTGTAGGACCTGGATTCTCGTGTATATCACCACATAAAAGCATAAGAAGCACAATTGTGTTGACCAAATGTTTTGCTTCAAGTGATTCGTTCATAATGTCCAGTTATTTTGATTTGTTTAGTACTTTATAGTTTACTTAGCTGAATTATGGTTTTTTATTTTGTGTGTGTATAGATAAAGGGAAGGTAGTTAAACCTTCCGTCTATCTATTTCAAATATATGATGATCCATTGCTTGCTTTTATATATATGAATTTCAACTGATAGTGTTTTTGGCTTCTAGGGACATCAAAATGAAAAAGTAAATCGGTCCTAAGTCCTACCATGAAACATACGTTAATAGCTTACTCCGTATATGGGAAATTCGCTAAAAACAACAGTATCCGTTGTAATATCCAATTTTATTTAAGTTAAACTGTTTATACTTTTATATAGGGAATAAGCTATTACCGTAGTACTCATAGTAAGACCTGGACCCGGGACAGATTTTTTTTCGTTTTGAGGTCCCTAGAGGCCAAAAACACCATCTGTTCAAATATATATATATATTTATTTATACAGGGTGAGTTTTAAATGAGTTCCCCCCCTACTTTTTTCTACATTTTTTAAGATATCAACTCCGGACCACGTCAGATCATTGTAGAGTAGTAAGTACTTCATTTTGACTGGGTATAAATGTTTGGCCGCCATCTTGGATCCGCCATATTGGATACAAATTTTTTTTTCAAATGTAAAGGTAGGGTTGTGACCTATTGTTTTAAACTAGATTTTTATGCTGAATACGATGCAGCAATTAGTTTTTAAAAATATTGATCCATTCTAAAGTTATGAGAACTTTTTATAACATTATTTTAGCCCATTTTAAAAATAATGTTATAAAAAGTTCTCATAACTTTAGAATGGATCAAGATTTTTAAAAACGAATCGCAGCATTGTATTCAGCATAAAAATCTAGTTTAAAACGATGGGTCACAACCCTACCTTTACATCTGAAAAAAACTTTGTATCCAATATGGCGGATCCAAGATGGCGGCCAAAAATGTATACCTAGTCAAAAATGAAGTACTTACTACTCTACAATGATCTGACGTGGTGCGGAGTTGATATCTTAAGAAATGTAGAAAAAAGTAGGGGGGAACTCATTTAAAACTCACTCTGTATATTATATATGTGTTCGTTAGCACGATAACTCGAGCAAAAATGATCCGATTTTGATGAAATTTAGTATAAACGTGTAAACCTACATTTATTCGAACGAGTTCGCGAACCAGCATGATCGGACTATGGGAACGGGGGTTTATGGAGGCTTTTTTGGGGTAAAAATTGGGTTTTCCCATTTTTGACCAAAAAACATAAAATTTTGCAATTTCTTTCCAAACCATTTTGTAGAGCTTAAAAAACAAATAATTTAGTATATCGAAGCGTTATTATGCGCCCAATGGTTACGGAGAAAATTCCAAAAAACTGTAAATTTAAAATTCCCATGTTATTCTTATGGAGAATAAGTAAACTGTTGTAGTTTGCTTGTTTATGAACATATTTTGATGAAATTTGGAAAATGTTTTTATTTCTTACCAACTATTAACATTTTACAAAAAAATAACACACACTTTTACCCTCCCCCTGTTGCAGCAAACCTAAGTACTTGTTACTAATTATATTTAAATAGGAAATAAATCAATGACAAATGTGATATTTTTAAGGAGACATTTTAGTGTATATTCATCAGGCAAATGGAAATTCGCTTAGTCTGCAGGTTTGCTGCGGCGGGGGTATTGATGCATTGGTTTAGTTTTTAATGAGCATGAAATATACAATATACAACATGCAAATTTCAATCCATTATAATCAAAAGAAAATCAATTGATCGACCGAAACTTGCATAATGATATCCAAGACACTCAACTGGAATTGAAACGTTATAACTTTGTTCGTTCCTATCACAGTTAAAAACTCACTACTTTACTTCTCGTTTTAGACATCCAAAATGCACAGGAGTATGGGAGGGGGTTATTACTTCTTATTATTGATTTAATTTTTTGCTAACTTGAATATTTTCAGATAAATCTATTATAACATCCTTTGGCAAATTAAAAAGCCATAGTTTTTTATGTACACTGGCAACAAAACATGTTTATAAACAGAGTTTCGCAGCAATTCTCAAATCGAAATATAACTACTTAAAAATAAAATGTTTACAAACAGTGTTTCGGAACAAAGTTCCTCAAATCCAAATATACGTTTAACTACTTAAAGAAATGTTTCCATGCAGTGTTCGGAACAGAAATACGGTGTCTCTCTGCATGTTCCTTTTTTTCCGTAGAAAGCGGTAAGATCAAAAGATGTTTATAAACATTGTGAAATGTTTTGGAAACAAAAGATATTTACACGTAGGAATATTTTTACGAAACACTGTTTACAAAAATGTTTTGTTGCCAGTGTGCAAAATGGACTAGTGGATACAAACAAGGATACAAACAAATTTGATAAACAATGTTTATAAAAAACTTAAATAATTAATTCCTACACTATACACACTAAACACTAGTGCAAATTTAAGGGGACATAAAAAATAAATGTTAAATTATTGTAATTTTTGTATTAATTTGTTATCCATCATAACTTATTTTATGTGTACTGTGTTTACAGTATTCTTATACTGTACAGATAGTATTAAATTTAGTATAGATAGTACTAAATTTGTATACAGTAGGAAGTACAGCTGTTACAGTAAACAGTAATTTGTAAAAAATTGATGATCTTAAAGTTTTTAAAGTTTTTCACGATAAAATGTTTTAATAGTTAGGCTAATCTTATTAACTTATGAACTGAAGACTTTGATGAGGAACTCAATGTAACCATAGGAAGTTTGACCAAGCTTTTTGTAAATAAGTATTTTATTTCTCATTGTTTTTGTTTGGTTTTACAGTAATACCAAAACATGATTCTTCTGAAACTTGTATTATAATCAAGGATAAACTAATAGTATTTTGAAATAAGATTTAAAATGAAACACAAGAGTATTATTCCAATATTATTAATGTTTTTATTACTTAAAATGTCCCTGGTTTATCACACAAGAGGAACATTTCTGATCAAATGTTTGGATTTATTTATTCTAATACCCTCCTAGGGCTCTGCCCTGACAGCTTATTGAGTACAATGTTGATCTTCGAAGTAATCATGAAAAGCCACTCGAAATGTCTCCCAACCTGGTACGGCAATCAATAGTTTTATTAATACTTATGAAGTCGAACGAATTGTTGGATTGTTAATAATATGATGAGCAAAACTCAAGAAAACAGCTAAAAAATAATTAGCTAAGTGAAATGGTAGCTAAGTGAATCATCCGAATCAGTATCAATTATATGTGTTGATTTTGATAACATCTAATTATGAACAGCAAGCAACCCGAAACTTATATTAGTTATTAACTTTCCTTGACTGTAGTCTTGGTGTAATTATTTTTCTCTCGATGTACATTTTGCCAGCATATGTGACATCTTCAGGGGTTTTTTTTATTACCTACTTACACCAATACTACTAATGTAGCTTAACAGATTGAGAGTGTCAATAATAAAACAAACTAAAACGTAAACTATAATCGTGATAGGAAACGTAACTATGTCTCTGGTTAAATGTAGCAACGTTTTCTCAAATAAAATAAACAAACCACCATAAAAAAATGAGCTTAAAAGCAAAGAGTCATACTTTATAGGTTACTGTACTAGATGTTATTTTATAAGCCTGATAACTTTCGAAAGAAAAAAAAATGTTAATTGAAAAAATGGAGATACGAGAATACTCGATCACCTTTTAGAAATTCTAATTTACAAACTGTCAAATCCCTCGGCACAAAACAATTGGATTTGAAAATTCTGTTTGTATCAGATCCAATAAACAACACGGCCTAACCCGCGACAATAATCTTGTTAAGTGCTTTACTACTACAATACCTGTAAATGCCGAGTTTCATTGTTTTTAGTTAGGTTATAAGGTTTTGTTAATATTTTAAATAAATGAGTTGTTTTTACCCAATAATCATTCACATTATAGCCCTTGGAAGCCTTTATTGTCATTTTGATCAGCTCTGTTGATTAAATGGGGTTTAGCTTTCACCCCACCATCCTAATGATGTTAATTCATATACATGCGTTGTATTGATTTTGTTAAACATTCTTAAAAACCTGAGGTGTTTCAAAAATGCATCATCTCGAAACAGGCAAATACCATGATAGATACCACTGGAACTGCAAGTAATATTACAATTGAACTCAATTTTGTATTCAATTCCGTTGTTTAAGGCAGCGATGCTCACTTTGGTGCGTATGTTAAGCAGAATATAAATGAAGGATGAGCAAAGAATGTGGTGAGATGATCTGTGCTGCAGTGTTACTGACTAAGACCAGTTGTTTATTAGCCAGCACTATTGTTTTATTTAAGTATCCACAAAAGTAAATGTCGCACTTTCGTGGGTAACACACTGAATAATGGAGGTCGTCTTCAAGAACTTCCTTCGTTTTTTTAGCGAATTTCCCTATATAAGTAGCTATTACCGTAGGTGGCACGGTAAGACATAGACCCGGGACCGATTTACTTTTTCATTTTGATGTCCCCAGAGGCCAAAAACACCATTCGTTCAAATTTTTATATATATATACAGGGTGACAAAAAAGTCTGGAAACGGCTTATATCTTTTAAACTAAAACCGTTAGAAAAGTCAAACCTTTCACATCAACTTACATGTATAAAAACAACTTTTTCCAAGCATTTTCATGTTTTTATCTCTACCAGGGGACGACCCATGAGGAGTTGGTACATAATCTTTAATGTAAGCATAGGTTGATATGCACATCATTTTAAAGGTCTAGTCAAGTGGAGTTCATTGTCGGAACCGCGTCTCAAAAGGTTGATCCGTTACAAAATGGTGGATGTTCAAAGTTCTTGTGGAATATACCTTTACAGGCCTTAGTATTGGTAAATACTCGTATTAAACATTATCTTGAGAGCTGAAATTGTACTTTAAGGTCAACTAGCTCATAGACTAAGTTTATTCAATCTTCCAAACAAATTTAACCGGGTTTCAGATTTCCCGGCTAATTTTGACTATGAGTATTTACCATTACTAAGGCCTGTGCAGGTATATTCCGCAAGAACTTTGAAATGCCGCCATTTTGTAACGGATGAACCTTTTTTGACGCGGTTTCCGGCAATGAACTCCACTTAACCAGGCCTTTAAAATGATGTGCATATCAACCTACGCTTACATTAAAGATTATGTACCTACTCCTCATGGGCCGTCCCCTGGTGAAGGTACAAAAATGGTAATGCTTACAAAAAGTAGTTTTCATACATATAAGTTGATGTGGAAGGTTTGAATTTTCTAACGAATTTAGTTAAAAAGATATCAAGCCGTTTCCAGACTTTTTGTCACCCTGTATATAGATATATATTTATACGTCCGTGAATGCGATAACTTGAGTAATTTTTGTCATATTTTGATGAAATTTGGTTTAAAGGTGTAAAGCGGGATAATCTTGAATGAGTTCGCGAACCAGCATGATCGGACCATGGGAACGGGGCTTTACGGGGGGTTTTTATGGGGTAAAAATTGGTTTTTCTCTTTTTTTACCCTCAAAACATAAAATTTCCCAATTTCTCTTTAGACCTTTTTATGTCAATAATAATACCAATAATTTAGTATGTAAAGGTATTTTTGTTCGGTTATTATTAACGGAGAAAATAAAAAAAATTGTAAATTTAAAATTCTTGTGATCTACAGAAGCTAATGATTTCAGATTTCTTAGCTCTGGAAAAACCCAAGAGCTTTGCGAAAAGGTTGGGCACATAATGCGGATCCCTGAGGAATTAAGAATACCCCCGCCGCAGCAAACCTGCAGACTAAGCGAATTTCCATTTGCCTGATTGGATTTACACTAAAATGTCTCCTTAAAAATATTACATTTATTCCCTATTTAAATAGCATTAGTTTAACGAGTACTTAGGTTTGCTGCAACAGGGAGGGTGGTAAAAAAGTGTTTTTTTGTACAATGATAACAGTTTAGTATGAAATGAATGCATTTTCAAAATTTGATCAAAATATGCTCATAAACAAGCAAACTACAACAGTTTACAATTTTCTCCATAAGAATAACATGGTAATTTTAAAATTACAATTTTTTGAATTTTCTCCGTAGCCATTAGGCGCATAATAACGCTTCAACATACTAAATTATTTGTTTTTTTAAGCTCTACAAAATGGTTTGGAAAGAAGTTGCTAAATTTTATGTGTTTAGGGTAAAAAATGGGAAAAACAAATTTTTACCCCATAAAACCCCCCATAAACCCCTCTTCCCATAGTCTGATCATGCTGGTTCGCGAACTCGTTCGAATAAACGTAGGTTTACACATTTGTACCAAATTTCATAAAAATCGGATGATTTTTGCTCGAGTTATCGCGCTAACGGACACATATATAAATATATAATATATATATATATATATATATATATATGAATTCGAACGGATGGTGTTTTTGGCCTCTAGGGACCTCAAAACGAAAAAGTAAATTGGTCCCGGGTCCAGGTCTTATCATGAGTACTACGGTAATAGCTTATTCCCTATATGGGAAATTCGCTAAAAAGGACGAATGAGGTATACTTTAAGAATAAGAATAAGAATATTTATTTTCCTTTTGACAAAGTACATGCATTTGGAATCGTCAGTTAAGCAAGGCATAATGATCACAAACTCTACAAATTCAAATTCAATCAACATGCTTCTACCAAATCTCTCAAAAGTTCTACAATCTATATAAATAAAATTAGAGTTTTGTCTGTACATTGCTTAGAATAATGAACTTTTTGGTTATTTTTACATTTCATAGGTCAGAGAAACCGAATCAAACCTTATCTCAATTTCTGTCTGTCTGTCTGTCTGTCTGTCTGTCTGTCTATCTGTCATTCTCTTGGTAACGCTAAAATACGCACTTTATTACAACTACTCCTCAATAACTATAGCACTGTCCCGCCTGAAACTTATTTTCCAAATACTATACATATATGAGATGGTTTTAGACGTATTTCATCGAATATGAGACAGTTAGATATTTAACAGTAAACCCTTGAAAATCAAGTTTTTGTCGATTTTTGACGTGGAATTTCTGGAAGCCCATGTTAACCTTATGAGAAATGAAATTATTGAATCTTAACAGCTGTTTCAATTAAACAAGTTGGTTCTGTTCTGTGATGTTCAATAGCATTAAAGTTACAAGGATTACCAACAGGGTGCAGCACTAGCACTATTATTTCTTTTACATTTATGACAACAGCTAATTTGCAACCTGGAGGCGAGTGAGCGTAGCGAACGAGCTAACCTGAAGGCAAGTGAGCGTAGCGAACGAGCTAACCTGAAGGAAAGTGAGCGCAGCGAACGAGCTCCAACATACAGGTGAGTGAGCGTAGCGAACGAACTTCAACCAGGACGTGATTGAGCCATGCAAACGAGATCAGATAGTAAAAATAAAAGTAAGCCTACCGTTATAGGATCGACCGGCAGACACAGAGGTAATTTAACCTTTTATTGATTGTCATACCGATCCGGAACAACAAAAAACAACATAAAATGAAGCTATGTATAATAGTTTGGCCAGCATATCTTAAAATATGCAAACCAACTGCTGTTCGTTATATAAGAAGGTTTCAACTGAATATTATAAGATCCCCGTGCGTAGAACGGGTACACAGCTAGTAAATAAATAAATACATAAATTATTGATAATAAATAATTACTGTATGTTCACAACTAAAAACTAAAAGATTCAAGGTCTAATTACACATGCAAGTCAAATAAATATCACATATCAAGAGTCAACACTTAAAAATAGGTACTTACGGATGCTGCTGGTATATAAAAAAAAATCATTCCAGGAATATAGTGGGTTGGCCAATAAAAGGTTTCTGAGGTTGGTTTTGAATTTTGAAAAATACTGGTTTCGGGCTTCACATGGGAGTCTGTTAAAAATCTTAAACTTAATAAGCTGTGTTGAACTTGACTTTTTCTTAATCTAACAAATGGCACATCAAAAAGGTTCTTAGATCTAGTGTCATGCTCATGAAAATCCTATCTCAAATTAACATTATCCAGCTTACTTTTTTAATTTAATAGGAACACAAATACATACAAGCTAAAACATGTCATCAAGCCCTCAAAAGTTACAACAATTGGCTTACAATGATCATTTTATGATGATGTACATAGATCATATTTACAAAATCTAAATGAATACATACAAATTCATGGTGAAGTTCACGGCAAAAGTTTGAAACATCAATGAGATTGAAACTGTTTGCAAGGGAGTTGGCTAAAAATAGAGCCACACCTCCGTGTTTCATCTCAGTCCTACAAAAGGCACTCGCACTGTATATTTTCAATTGGAAAGGATCAACTTTCTACTGTTATTTTATTAACAGAAAATATGAAAAGAGCAGTCGAAGCCTTAATCAAGACTCGACAAAGATTTGGAATCAACCCAAACAGAATTTTTGTCAGACTTGAAAAGGGGATGAGGCCCTGAAAAGTAGACAACGCCCTTGAATGGGCAAAAAGTGATAAAATTAAAAGATCCAACAAATTTTGGTATTCGGGGGATAAGACACCTGACTGTAACGCAGGGCCAAATGCTCACAGTAAAGGACCCTAATATCGAATCAATTTTTAGGGAGGAACTTTATCACTCCGAGCATGTAAGCAAAATGTATTATAGAGGAAACCTAGCTTCAAGGCTAATTCAAGGCTACGGTTAGCTTCTTTTAGAGGAGATGAGGAAGGGTTAAAAGCCATCGAGCACAGTCACTTCATCAACGGTACTTGAGAACGTAGACGAAGGAGTCAACTCCCCTCCAGCAAAGCACCAGATAGAAGACCAGCCCTCAACAGAAAATTAATACAACGAATCGACCCCACCAACACATGGAGTTCAATTGACACCACCAGAAAATGAAGATCACCCCTCGACCCCACCAGCTATTGAAGACCAGCCCATTACCCATTAGTTAGGTGAGAAAGTGTAATGACAAGGCGAAAAAGGACGGAGGAAGAGGATAACGCTCTCGTAAGGCAGTTTGCCAAAACTATAAAAATGGAAAAAAGAGTAAGTGGTGAGGAAATTAAAGACGCCCTATACAATGAGCCATGTCTGAGAGGCAGGACCTTTGCTCAAATCAGAGCACGACTAAGCATAGTTAGAAACAAATACTAGCTTAGTGAACAAATGAAGAGAAAAGGATAGAGTGAAAAGGAAAATAAATGTATAGCAAGGGAAAATCTGCTGATCAATTTCCGCTTGCTAGAAAAGCTTGTCCCTGTATGACATCTCGCTGCCTTGTCTAGAACATGTGAAACAATTTTTTTTTTGTATCAGCTGTTATAAAAATAGGTACTTTTCATACGTAGTATTGAATAAATAATTAAATTACATACTCTCTATACATGACTCTATTATTTATTATATTGACAACAATATTTGTAGTTTAGTAAATCTACTTTATTTTTAATATTTATAAAGTTATAAAAATAGAAAAAAGAATTAAAATTTTAACTGCATAATTTGATGTTTTTATTTTGGTGTTAAATAATTACTAATACTTTAATGAAAAAAAAAACTACCAAAATAATTAAGTGGGATTCATATGTTTTGATGTGAGACCCGTGTTTGATTAATGTTGATCAAATTTATATCATACATTCTACGTTTCAATTAAGTTATTAGCCTAATTAGACATGTTCCATCACTGGTTGTGATTTGCATAACTGTAATCATTGTGGAATTATTGATTAGCGGACAAACATGTTAACATTAGTGTAATGTGTTGAAGCAACTGCCACTTGTGAAACTACAACGCGTGTATTGTATTTTACTTAATTTGTCATAATTCCTCCAACTTATTACATTACCACACATGAACATAATCCTCTTAAGTCCCTTAATACTAAATGCCATATTGAAAGCCACAATCTATCTAATATATAAAATTCTCGTGTCACAGTGTTTGTCTGCAAACTCCTCCGGAACGACTTCACCGATCGTTATGAAATTTGGTGTGTAAATTCTGTAGGTATGCGAATCGGACGTAAACTATTTCCCGTTTCGAAATTCTTAAAAGGGCTCCGCCCCAGTGGCTCTGGAGTTTCCCATGTTAACCTTATGAGAAATGGAATTAATGAATCTTAACAGCTGTTTCAATTAAACAAGTTGGTTCTGTTCTATGATGTTCAATAGCATTAAAGTTACAAGGATTACCAACAGGGTGCAGCACTATTATTTCTTTTACATTTATGACAACAGCTAATTTGCAACCAAAAGGTGAGTGAGCGTAGCGAACGAACTTCAATCTGGAGGCGAGTGAGCGTAGCGAACGAGCTAACCTGAAGGCAAGTGAGCGCAGCGAACGAGCTCCAACCTAAAGGTGAGTGAGCGTAGCGAACGAGCTCCAACCCAAAGGTGAGTGAGCGTAGCGAACGAACTTCAACCAGGACGTGATTGAGCGATGCGAAGTTTGCCATTTAATATACAGGGTTATTACAAATGATGTTCATGATTTCATACATACATGAAATATAGTTTTATTTGTTATACAAAGAAATAAAATGGTTACAACTTTTGAAAAACTCAAAAAGTTTGTACACAGATACACAGAACTGTAAATGTCGATACGGGAACCCCTTGTGGTACGACAGATGTCAATAATGTAGTCAAGCTCTTGCTAGACTTTGAAAAGTGTGTCTAGGTCTATTGTTTCGATAGCATTGGTAATCCGTTGCTGGATCTCAAGTATGCTTGATAATGGTGGTGTGTACGCCTTATCTTTGATGTATCCCCACAAGAAAAAAATCAGGGGGTGATGTCCGGAGATCTTGTAGGCCAGTTCAGGGGTGTGTCATTATTCGGACCACCGAGCTCGTTCCATATCTCAGGCAGCACATTGTTAAGTTTAGCCCTACTACAAGTAACATTCAAATGCAGCCGTTTCTCTTAAATTTCAAGTGTCACTTGCCAATATAGTGGTTACTAGGAGGATAAACGTTAAACCTGGTTCTAAATTGTCGTTGCACACTAATAACAGATTGGTTAATGTAATATTCCAACTGGCAAAAAGCTTTCCTGCCTTCAAATTCAGCCATTACACAACACTTACAACAATTGACTTGACAAACAGCTGATATGCACCCAAACCAATGTAAATTAAACTTTATGAGTTTTTCTTTCCAATGGTACCAATTAAAATAGTCTTAAAACAAATTAGCCCAGTAATATTTATAATCAAAATCAGGAACATCATTTGTAATAACCCTGTATAATGTAATAACTGAAAAAAAACTTCATTCTGTTGGTTTTGTCATTCCATATAAGTAAGTATTCCCTGAAAGCTAAAACTCAAACTGAGTTTTGGAATTTCCACTGAGCTCAGTCGCTTTACAGGATTAAGAGGATTGTTGCTATGGGACGCCCTGAAAAATAACTCCACAAGTGTTTTACGGCAGATCCTCGTTTATAATTGTTTGGGTGGTAGTTACCGGCAATCCAAAACATATTTAATAGTTAGATGATGTTTATTGGTTAATAATTGATCCTTTTTCCTTATATTAATCCCGCAGCCTGTAGTCGACAATGAACTTCCTTCTCTAACCACCACAAGCTGTTAACATTCAATTGGTTTACAATATATAATGACTATAACAAACTGTAAACTGAATCTGACTTTGGATAAAACCAGATAGATTTGCTTGTATGACTAAGCAATATAATTTATCACCTCATAATATACAACAATATAAAAATAAAAGTGGAGAAAAGATGTCTGGGATAATCAGCTGTTTAACATTTTATACTCTGTTTAGTTACTCGAAAATAAAACAAATCCATTTATTCAGACCTATGTTTTTGCTTTCTTCCTGGGAGCTCGGTCATACTTATGCTGTTTAAAACTCCGTTGTTTGGTGGTTGTTGAGCGGAGCGAAGCGAAGCGAGCGAAGCTCTTATACTACACTCCTGCTTTTGTTTTACAAATACTCCTCCTGAACGGCTGAAGCGATCTGCACAAAATTTAGCCCAATCATAGTAACCGACCATGGGAAGGTATAAATCTGAAATGGTACAAATCGGACCACAGGGCTTTTCTCTACGTGAATTCAAACTTTTGGAAATTTAACATGGGCCTTATGGGTTAATTGGTTGCCATGACATTATTTGCAAGATAACAATAAAAAGGTAAACAAGAGTCGCAACATATGTTAGTCAACGAATCATCTAAATAGCATATTACAAATACCAAATACCGTACAGAAAAAAAGGGAAGAACAATCGGATTAATATCATTGAGTATAATTTACTACAAAATGAAATACCAATAATTATGGTCGGCGGAATAAGGCTGATGCACCATTGGCTTTAAATAATCCAAATAGCCATTCCATTTATGTGAACCAAATCTAGGCCTACGTACAATTTAGTTTGGATACTGCAAGTAGACATTCCATTGACGTGAACCAGGCGTACCATTGACTTTGGATACTGCAAATAGACACTCCATTTATGTGAATTAAATGAACCACTGCTTTGGATACTCCAAGTAAACAATTCGTTTACGTGAACCCGACGTATCATTGACTTTGGATACCGCAAGTAAACAATTCGTATAATTAACTTGGAATACTGCAAATAGACATTCCATTTATGTAAACCGTCAACGGCATACCATTGACTTTGGATAATGCAAATAGGCATTTTATTTATCCGAACCAAATGTATCATTGACATTGGATACTGTAATTAGACATTTATCAGAACCAGATGAAACGCTTTGGTTTCTGCAATTAGACAATTCATTTGCGTGAACCAGACTTATAATTGACTTAGAATATACTGCAAATAGACATTCCATTTAAGTGAACCAAATATACCATTGACATTCGATCTGCAAGTATTTAATCTCATTTGCGAGGAACAGATGTAAAATTGACTTTAGAAAAGTATTGGATTAATATGCTAGCTCCGCTCAATATTGCAACATAAAACTGCATTGCACACCTAGTTTTACTTTGACATTGTTAACAATAATTGTTAAAAATGCCAACTGTTGACATGGGAACAAATACTACAATTCGCTTAGTCTGTAGGTTTGCTGAGGCGGGGGTATTTGTAACCCTAAACCTTCTTCCCAATCGGTTATTTCAGCGTTAGTGAGGAATATCAGCGCAAGAGGCCAGCAACCGAAACATAAGCTATCGTTTACAGTGCCTTACTAGGATCGTAAATTTTGCATAATTCAGTAGCTAAGATTATTATAAACAGTCTATAACGTAAATAATGCAGTGACAGTTCGCAAATCATCACATTGACACACCTGTAAACAGTAGCCGCCTTCTTCATTTATTCCCGTTCACTAACTCAGCTGAGTCCACTGTTGAAGTTAAAAAAAAAAAAAATTACACCAACATCTGGTAATGTGTCTAAGAAAGTAATTGGTTGATTCCAGTCATTAAACAACACACAACTCTATCAGCCATCTATTTACAGATGAAACTATTGTAGAGGAGTGAGAGTCATATGGACGTTGTACAAAAATCAAACATAACCTAAAAGACATTTTCTGTACAACCATTGACTATTGGATACAGAAGGGTACAACTTAAAGGTTAATCAGTAGCTACGATTGTAGGAAAGATGTTTTGTGTAAGCACAGTCATTGCCGCTCTCGAAATGAATGGCGGCGTTCAGCTTATACCATCTACCTACAGTGTTCTCGATCATCAATGATGTAGTTTACGCTCAAAACACTAATAGCTATTCTCTAAGCAGCTGGTTGTTATTAAATGGATGACGTGTCTATACTATAATACGAGTAACGTTTGCACACAATGATTAAAAAATGGTTCCTATGATTCACTGTAAATTGTTAGGAATATCTTAGTTTAGGGCTAAAAACAACATCCATGCTAGCCACTGTTCTGAGAAAAATCGTTTTTCGTTAAAACACTGTAAATTAAAAATTTCAATATATTAAACTTTGGTCTAATGGAAAGCTAGGTAGCCATTTAACAGTTTTATGAAAATGTAAATAAATTAATTGAAACATATGCTTGTAACAAACCATCTACAGTTCAGTAGCAAATTACTAAATACAGTACAAAATAAACGGACATTCCCCTAAATAACATTTAGCAATTGTTATTTAAAGTATTTCTTGGTAAATATATAGGTTTATTTATAGAAATTATTATAAATTTTTTTCGGCCTAAGTCACTAACAAGACTACAAGATCGTGCCACTCATCCTACACTCATCTCTATTCATACTTGGCTTAAAATACCTACTTTGTATGGTTGCCATATCAAAGAAACGTATTAAGTAAAGTATTAAAATATTGAACTTCACTGTAGATATTTTCAATATTGATTGTTCTTTTGTATGGAAATGATTGTTAACTAAATTAAGAATGCAGAAGGAATGTCTGCCGAATATAAATTGGCTTTAAAATTCAATTAAACGTGGCACAATTGAAAATGGAGATGGTTTACACGGAAAATAAGGAAATAAGGAATAATTTTTGTATAGGTTAACTCGAGTTCTAAATTAATAGTTATATTTTAACATGTTCGTTTAATTTGGACATATTTGAGTACTTCAGAATAAAAACTAACCTTTTCACACTTATAAATATGCTCTAGACTCAAGAGAATTTGTAGTAAAGGCTACAAATTTTTGTCTCGCAAACATTCATTCCTTGAAACTACATTATACTGCAGAAACCCACATCTTAAAGTATTCCGAGTGTTTACTTGCACTTTTTACTAACTATTTTGCCGCTTTTATGTTAACACTTAACTTATTTGTAAGAGTAGGTTGATCAGTGGAATTCATTAGTTTTGAATAAAATTAACATTTTCTTAGGCCTGTACGATGCATCCAATGGCAATTAAGTCAATTAATTGGTAAGCCAATTAATAAATCGAGTAGAGGAAACCCGATGTAAAATATAGGCCAATAAACTATCAAATATGATATTAACTATTGTATAACATTAATTCTTATGCAACGGCCTGGATTAAAAAAATCTCCTGATGTTTTGTTCACTTTTACTAATGCATTAGTTTTACTTTATTAGTTAATTCACTTAAATTAGGCCTACTACACTACATTTTGGGAAACACCTAACAATTCAAATATTATAAAGTTTTACAATATTTATTAAACACTATTTTAAAACAGGTAACTTTTAAAAGTCACTCGATCACGTGATATCTGGCATAGTTTCCACTATTGTGTTGTATACCCGTTATTTCAACTCAAACTCTACAGTGTACAGTGTAGTTGACAAAGCACGGTCGACATTTGTATCAAAGTCAGTTGTCTTGGTTTGCCGCTCCTACGTGACCGTGGCAGAGGTCTGAGCTCGAGATATTATTTTCGTCTTCCGGATCTGTGTTTTGCTGTATTTTTAGTGTAAGTAATAAACACAATATTCTCTTAAAAACATGAATAAAAAATTTATTAATTTCACATATCTATATTCTATAATTACATAACCACTGAGATAAGCTAAGCAAGCCACTGAAATAACTGCAGTGTTTCCCCTGAAATAAATAATGTGCACCCAGCAGCTTTACAGAGTATTTTAGTAATGTATAAACAAACAGTGTTTATTAACTCTGTGTTTAGTATTTTTAATAATTAACAGTAAACGCTCAGCTAACAAATTCTAATATTACATAATGCCAAATTAAATTTAAAACTCCAATCCCAATTCTTTTATATTTCAAACACACATGTATAAATATTTACCATATTCACGTTGAGGATGGAAGTGAAAAGAAAAAATAAGTGATTTTTTGGCAATTAGAATGAATTGTTGTTTACTCTCGTTCCAATCTTTTTATTTAAATTTAAAAACTTAAAAACAATTAAGAACTATATATTTTATATATTTCAGTCATGACTATTATTTAGGGAGTTTATTTTATACTCTTTTTTTGATGATAATTTTTCAGTATATAACGTATTAACTCTTAATTCACAACATGTCAAACGACATGGCGATAGTGAACTGATAATCGCAAATACAGTTTAAATCCGCTGCGTTCGTTAGATATATAGAGTTGGCACAGAAAGCCTATCTTCAATGTATTTCCCAGCAAATTGTAATTTGTTACAACTGCTTTATCTGGACTGTGGTACTTTATCGTCTGTGGACTAAATAAAGTCCTGAAACAAAATTTTAAAACAACAACTATATATCTTTTCTCTTCATGATATAGAATCAGAAACGTTTAGCGACTTTGTAGATAAATATTATGAAAAATAATGAAGGATTCCATCTTCTCTTGATAAATTAAAACATTTTATATTGTGGTAATGTCTGAATAGATAATGATTTCTCGTCAAATAAATACAGTAAAATAAAGTTAGCAAGTTGCAAAACATTTAGGAATAGCATTTATAAAACAGTCATTAAACGATTAAAGAATCTCTACAGAACTATACGACAATCAATTGAGTTAAAGACAGATTATATATTATCATTCGAATTGTTGAGCATTAATAGATCAAAAATACATTTAGGCTTGTCTTCTAGTGCAAGTTTATCATGAGTTACATGTAGTTGTTGGTAGACATGTTTATCCTAGTCATAAAGTTATTATCAGGTTTTACGAACCACAGTCCATTAATTGCATAAAAACGTACAATAGCGGAACAACTCATTCAAGTAGCATTTTGATGAGAAAGATGAATCTGTCTTACACCATACTTGTTTATGCTTTAGTAGACTCCATTGCTTGAATTCATGATGTTTTTTGGAAGTAAATCACTATAGGTTCAATTATTAATGCGTAATTTCAAACAGTTAAACTTCGACTAATGGGACGGGTGGTGTCGTCCTGTAATCCAGCTACTAGGAGGTCACGAATTTTGGATATTTATAAGCATGCACTGTGGATGCGGTACTCCCTGGTGTGGATTAACGTCCGCACGGGCGAGTACTACGACTATCCGCAGTACTATCCTGATAATTAGACCAATTCGTATCTACCAAAGGCAAAAATGTGGTTCGGATTCCACTATAAACTGTAGGTCCCGTAGTTGCCATTAGCTGTATGAACTGTTAATTAACAGCTGTGACTTAAGGAATACGTCGGCCTTAGTCACTAACAAGACTACAAGATCGCGCCACTCATCCTACACTCCTCTCCATTTATACTTGGCTTAAAATACAGCAACTACTTCGAATGGTCGCCTTTTCATTGTAAAGTATAAAAGTATAAAAGTATTTGTGTGACTGCATTCAGATAGAAGTGATAATTTAGCACAAGTTAGCATGGATGAAATTGTTGGCTTTTTACGGAATCCAATTGATTGTTAGAACTTCCAATGTACCTTTGTGCTGCAATGTTTCAATGGAATGGGTTCTTATATTTTACAAATGCTCTTTTAGCGAATTTCCCTATAGGGAAGTAGCTATTACCGTAGGTGGCACGGTAAGACCTAGACCCGGGACCGATTTACTTTTTCATTTTGATGTCCCCAGAGGCCAAAAACACCATTCGTCCAAATTTTTATATATGTATATATATATATATATATATATATATATATATATAGACTTATATATATATATATATATATATATATACGTCCGTGAACGCGATAACTTTGTCCGATGTGTTGTAATTTTTGTCCGATTTTGATGAAATTTGGTTTAAAGGTGTAAAGCGGGATAAACTTGAATGAGTTCGCGAACCAGCACGATCGGACCATGGGAACGGGGCTTTACGGGGGGTTTTATGGGGTAAAAATAGGTTTTTCTCACTTTTGACCCCCAAAACAAAAGATTTCCCCATTTCTCTTTAAACCTTTTTAAAGAGCTTAAAAAAACAAATAATTTAGTATATAAAAGTATTTTTGTTCGATTATTAGTAACGGAGAAAATTAAAAAAATTGTAAATTTAAAATTCCAATGTTATTCTTATGGAGAATATTGTCAAATGTTGTAGTTTGCTTGTTTATGGATATATTTTGATCAAACTTGGCAAATTTATTTATTTTGTACTAAGCTAACAATATTTTACTCAAAAACACACTTTATTAGTTTCCTTGTAGCAGCAAACCTAGGTACTCGTTAAACCTAATGTTATTAAAATATATTTAACTGAAAATCAATTCAGACAAATGGAAATTCGCTTTGTCGGCAGGTTTGCTGCGGCGGGGGTATTTATTTATTTACATCGCCCTAAAGACTTATAAATACATTACGATAGTAATAATAAACAATATTTTTCCACAACAGAAATAAATATTAAACGTCAAAAAATGAATTCGCAAATAATGAATCCTATTTATAGGTACATACCTTACGTCAACAGTTAAAAAAGTTATGGTGAAACTCACTACATGTTTCGCCTATTCAGGCAACGTCAGGTAATATGTACAAGAATGTTTCATCCAAATTAGAATCGTCATCACAGTCAAATAAATGCACATTTAACACGCAACGAAAACATTTAAAAGATTTAAAGTGGGCAAACTAATTTACCGGTCGCGGTACGGAGGCAGACCACCGGTTTTGGTCTGCCTCCGTACCGCGACCTAAATGTTTTTTCGTTGCGTGTTTACCATGTATTTATTTGACTGTGATGACGACTCTAATTTGGATGAAACATTCTTGTACATATTACCTGAGTTTCACATCAACGTTTTTAACTGTTGACGTAAGGTATGTACCTATGGATAGTCTAATTAAACAGTTCAGTGGCTACACGATGAATTTACATAATGAATCGATTACACTTGATTTGAGAATTTAGTTTCTTTGAACAAAATCATTCAGAAATATTTATGGTATCGTTAGAAATATTTATTAGGATCTTTTTGTACGACAATAGGTCGGTCTAAATGATTAAGAAGTGGGAAATATTTTAGATATTTTTATACATTTTTAATTTTACTACTGAGATTAAAATGTAAAATGTTTCGAGATATGTAAGAAAGTAATATCCTGTGCAGTTTGCTGTGTAGCATTGTCAAGATAGAATAAGAGTGGCGACTATTAATTAGTTGTATTAGATTAAATCGCAAGAGGACAATATAAATCATCTGCTATAATCTCCGTCATATAATTCATTGTAACTGTCTCTTATTGGATACATTCAGTCCCACTCGTGTGTATTTGATGAGCTTCTACATTGTTTATCTATAGAAGCGTGCTTACATTCAGCATCCGTTTAAAAATAATATCTTTTCTAATTATTAGATTTTATAAAATATTTTCATAAACGTTTTTCATTTCGTAATTCTATTTAATCTAAAGTTAAATGAATAGTCATAATTTGATTAAAACTTCACCAAATTATAACGAGCTCGGTTCAATGCCGATAAAAGGTCCAATGATGCTGACTAGCTTTCTTAATAACAGTTTTAAATGTAAACCGTCATTTAACAGCTAACCCCTCAGTTGAATGTTGAACACTTGGCAGATTGTAAACAAGAGTAGCAACAGTTTATAACAATGGATTTTAAAAAGGCTACTTTTATTAATGATTTGTATGATAACTTTGCCTGATCGAGGTATGTAAATCACTATTGTTATGGCATAGATCTATAAATTTAATACACAGTATTGTAAATTAATAGTTTTGTTCGCCTAATAACTGTCTTAAACAAACAAAAGGGGGGCAAAAGGGCACGGGTATTAGAGGGAAAAAGGGTATTGCATAAACCCTCTCCCAAAGGCATAAACCCGCTTAAATACCTCTTATTTGTTTTTATCTATGATTGTTGGTTTATTTTTTCAGTCTTTGAACTTTTGATTCTTATAATATGACCATGTTAACATAGCATAAAGTCACAGTATACGTTTTGATTCTGTCACGTAGCTTATTTCAAATAGTCTAAATGAGAGTTGATCATTAAAGTAAGCAACAAGTACGATTGAGTTTTGCCTCCATTATCCATGGGAAGTGTGTGACCGTGTTTACCGTAGATTTAAAGAGCCACATTATCCTCTCATGTATTGTCGACCCGTTGCAAAACACGGTCAGAGCAACTGGTTTCAATAAAACTCAAAGCAGAAGTTATTTGTACAATAAACTTTATATTGTGAAAACATATAAAAACACTGGCGTAAAAACACAAATAAAAACAATCAAAAGCGTGACAATAACATTCAGTATATCTCAAGCAGATTCCATTCTTACGCCACAATGTTTATTGTTATGCCTAATAGCCTATCAAACCACTTGATTATAGTGTTTAATTACAATTACTTATAAATCATGTGAATAAATGCGATTCACACAGATACCTAGCGATCCACTAGAAATGCGATTCCATTAGGGTAGAATAAAATTAGGTTTTCATGTGAACCGCACTAACATTTTCCACATGCTGAACTGCATTAGGTTTAACCAGCAACATGCTCCTGCACAGTATGAAGAGCCAATGCCAATACGGGCAAACTGTTTAGCCGTATGATTGGTTTGCTGAGCGTTGACATTTATGTGGGCGAAGGGACGGTTCACTGACTCTTATTGGTTTTACTGATCTCTAAAACCTCCTCTCTATTCCTTCAAAATACAAACATACTAGATAGTAACAGCTAAGTGGTAGAGCACGGGACATTGGTCCCTGAGGTCCGGGGCTCAAATCCCGCCAAATCACCAATCGATTTTATCGGACTGTATGTACATTATTAATATTATCTTTACTGAAGTGTATGCACGTACCGGTATTTCTATTTATTATATTTTTTATGGAGAGGAGGGAAAATGCTTTTACGCACACATGTAGCCAGCCTGTAGTGTGAGACTCAAGAATTTATCTCAGACCACTCACTACTAAAAAAACCCCTCTACTCTGTTGGACACAGACCTGGAATTGTTTGTCACATTACTTCAAGTCAGGCCAACATGTGACCTAAGCTCTCAGGGCTCTCGCCGTTTCTGGTATTTAGATTCTTTATGACCTACGCCGCATCCCGGCCAAGGTCGAGCTTCTTGGCGCGGAGAATACCCTGGATGTAATGTGACCTACAGGTCCAATTGTCATCATCGGTATGACCGTGTCCACCGACAGCAGTCCTACTAACTGTTGAGCCTTCAGGCGGGGCCTTCCCAACTCCGGCAGTGGAAAAAGGTATGTTCCACGTCATCGGGAATGTCTGGGCAGTATATGCAATCGGGTGACACGGCTTTGCCCATCCTGAACAGGTACGACCGGAAAAAGACGTGACCCGTCAGAAATTGGGTGAGGTAGTCCTTATCTCCGCACCGCCGATTAACCCAAGGTTTGACTTTCTGTATCAGTCTCCTGTTCCCAGCTCTCCCGCCACAGCTGGAAGGTCCGGGTGCGTTCCTCTGTTCGTGCCTGGTTCTCCCCACGGCGCTGATAAATTGCCTTTCTCTCCGCCGCAAAAAGTTTGACGGGGATGACTCCAGCAACCACCAGGACGGCGGTTCGGACACTGTTCGGTAGGGGATGCTACTTTCAGTGCCGCCTGACGCTGCACTCGGGCGAGCCGTATCCTATATACCTCCTATAACGTACCGGTAGTAATTAGTAATTCTTTACAAGGTATTAGAGGTACCTATTTTTTATTTTTCATTGCAAAGAAGACAAGAAGGTAATTGTATCGTAAAAAAGTAAAAAAGTATGTTGTCAAACTAGAGAACGGTTACAATATGACAATGAACCTATATTATTTTGTAATTCATAGTCATGTTATCATTAGATGGTTATTATGAACAACACGTATATTTAAAAAATATTGCAACATAATTTTACAAACCAACCATTCTATTGAGCGTTTTGGGTTTATGTTTTACTATTTCAACCACCCTTCTAAAGTGTTAAAATTCCAATTTCTAGCGAAGTGAAAAAAAATGTATTTCACTGTTATAATTATTCATATTTTTAAGGATTTGCCTTCTAAGAGGTGTTCAAGAATCAGACAAAAGTAGTTTAGTAACGTCTTAAATAATACTGTTCTGGTGTTTTACAAGACCCATGCAACTTTTGTTTTCCGTCTCCCCTACATTGCATGCTGTGCTGACAATGTTTACTAACTGTACGCCTATTCAGTGAGTCACTATAAAACCTTTCCGGCTTATCTTCATACTAAGCTGAACAACAGTTTTCCTTATCTAAATCTTATCTTCAATATCTCCAAACCTTTTAGTGGAATTGGAAGTGATGAAGACACGAGATAATAGAAGTTCCTTTACATTATTACTGTATGTGAGCTTTCCACACACTTCACCAACTAATATACGTTATAATTTACTCCACGTATGGACTTTATGCATCAATCAGAGTTCAACAATGAAGCCAGTGTAGACTCCTAGTTGAACGTGGAACTGTTCTGGTGACAAGGTAGCATTTAATTATATGCAATTTACAGTCTTGCAATCAGCTTCCATAGTGACTTGCTCTTACTTGGTTTGTTCTCTAACACATTACGTTAGACACCTGACAGCCACAAATAGGTAGGTGCAAAGTTGAATCTAGCTAGTGGTGAAGTTTCTGTGATTTCAAGAGTCCAATATCTACCATCAATAAATTTTAATGTTTCATTGAATTCTGAAAAAAAAAAATTTTTGATTACACCCTATAACGTTAAGGAATGTGCAATTTAATACAAGTTTGGTTGTATTTTGGTTATTAACCTAAGGGTTTCACAATGTTTGAGACTTTTATAGAAAGGAAAAAAACATTAACTTGCCAAGAATACGACATCTAAGAATTTTAATAAAGGCACAAAATAACCAAAACTTAATAAAATGGCCATAACACAATGCAGTCGATGTGATATCCTACCGAATATGTACACAAACTAAGCAAACGGTTATAAACCATTCTGTAAGTTCGGGAGGGAGGCTTGGACGTTAAACTTTTGCCACAAGATGTAACCCAAATGTATACAATATTATTATTATTATTTTAAGCAAGTTAGGCATGATTAACAAATTTATTTGAAACTGAATTAGACCACTTTTAATTTGACTAATTTTACTAATGGTGGTCTAGGAGATTCAGTTCCCGGACTAGGTAGCCTACTCTCCTTGTCTACTCCTTACAACATCGATCTATGTCATGCTATTAGTCGTGGGGTAATAAATCCAATACTAACCAGCAAACTTGATCAGTGGACAATTATAATGGACAATTATAATGGGTTTGAAGGTGAATAAGATAAATAAAAAGGTTGATTCATAAAACAGTGGACTCAACAATTATTTACTCCTAGATACAAAAACTTATTATAATTCCCATTCTGTTAATAATATGTTTGCTGTAGCGTACTGATGTGATTGAAATGTTCACTAAATAGGTAGAGACAAACCATACGAGTGCAAACCAACTCGGTGTACCATGCCAATGACGGTAACCACTCATTCGTAGCGTATGATAGCTTATGTGACAAATAATGTATGAAATTACATCTTTCAAAATTAAGTATATCAAATTAACCACGATTTTTTTAATTAGGATCTAAAACCGGCTAAGTATAATTTCAACCAATAGCTTTGTTTGAGATCTATAATTTTACCAATTGGACCCTAAAAGCCAAGGGGTCAAAGTGACATTTTGGTCCAAATTGAGTTGAGTGCAATAATGGGTTCTAAAAAATCATATCTTTTGAGTGCAGAAGAGATCCAAGTTCAAATCTCGACAGGTGCTGCTACCTAGCGGAGTTTCCCTTAACCACCTAGACAAAGTAGTTCATCTGTTTCAGCACTAGGGGACCAAGTAGGCACTTGGATCCCTCTTCCACCAAAAATTCTATTCACATGATGAGGAACAAGATAACATTTACGATACCGATGCAGATGAGTGATGTTATAAATCGTGTGAAGTAACTTTGAAGTTTAGCTTACATTTTTGTGCACTTTTATAAGTAAAATAAATAATTCTACCACTGAAATTTGTGATTTACTATCTACATTAACAAGTCAAGGGGTCCAAGTGCAGTGGTTCAAGGGATCCAAGTACAGCCTATAAAACCTTGATGTAACTATGGTAATAAAAATACCTTTGAACACTTAAAATGCATAGTTAAATACTTCTAAGATGGAAACTAATACTCAAAATTAACATATATTTTGACCCTACCTAAATATATTTTTTTGAACTTTGACTTCAATTATCTCGAAAAGTGGTTTTTGGTACTTTGATCCCTTGGCTTTTAGGGTCCTCAGTAAAACGAGTAAATTCTAAATTTAACTTAAAGAGGGATTCTAAAAGTAATTGTATGAGCTTTTACGGTGGATTGGACAAATAAACATATTGGACAAATAAAATCGTTCGATAGGCTTACCAATATTACAATAAATAATTACGACAATTTAAAAATATAATTGTTACTGTGACTAGTTATACTCTAATTAACCTAATTTCAGTTTATGGAAGAGCATATTTAGGAAGGTTTGAGAATTGAGAGGTATGGTATCAGAAACTATAAGGAATTTAGTTGAGGCTGAAAACTGCGTATATTATAAAATCTACAACGCAATAACCGTATAGAAGATGGTGAGTTTACATTTCAATCAACATTATGAATGTAATTCCTGACACAAGTACTTTCACAAAAGTGGATCGTTCCCTTTGTTCGCCACATTATATTATCAATGTTTATTTTATAAACCTCTAAAAACTTTTAGCCTTCAAATTAAAATTGAGATGCGTTCCAAAAGAACTTTACCGCTTCACGATATTGGGAACTAAATATATGACGGAAATTCCTCGATATTACGTGGAGGAACGACTTGTAATCATTAGACCTCTATGGAATGTTATCTCACGGGGTCTTAATATTACAGTTAAGAGTCTTGATAATTATGAGCAACTGATTGTATTGTGCGATAACTGTGTGTTAACTGAAACGCGTCCCCTGGATGACACAATCAATTATAAAGATCGATATGTAAAAAAGAAACATTACAACTCAGAGTCTAAGGGTTAATGTTTCGAGTCTTGCTTGCTTGCTTGTTTCTGATTTTCACATTTGTTTGTCAGCTTAGTGAATATCTTGTTTTGCTGTACTCTGTGAAATACCACGCATTGAAATAGTTATTTGTGTAACTAGTGGGTGAAGTGGCACTTTGCTGCACACGAGAGCAATGTTTACGCACGAGCCGCAGGCGAGTGTGGAATGATCTCGAGTGCAGCAAAGGCCTTTTGCACTCGTGTTACACATTATATTTTTCCTACAGTCACTATAAAGCATATAAATAATTAGTCTTTCAAACACTATACAACACGTTTTTAGGTTCAGCTGGCAACACAAATAAATGCCCTAGAGAAAGTAGTACCCGGTCCGGTGGGGCACAGGAAGATTTCTCAGGTACCGTTTGACGTCACTAACTGCTGCGTCTGAAGAAACAGACAATTTTATAATTTTTCTATTATTAAATTAAACTGTCATAACCTAACCAAACTAACCAAACGTGCCGATAATGGAAAAATCGAAAAAAGGTTTACTAATCTAAAAAATAGTTTTGTTCATAAAATGAAATTATAAATGCCTAAAATTGAATTTTTTAATTTTTTAATTATAAAATTAAACTGTCATAACCTAACCAAACTAACCAAACTTGCTGATATGAAAAAATTGTTGTCAAAAAGTCAATGCTACCAGCGGGATTCGAACCCGGTACCTTAGGATTATCAGCCCAACACGCTGTCCACTACACCACCGAGGCCGATGGCTCATACCGTATCGACTATATCGACTATGGAACATACCGTATCGTTGCGGTATTGGTGTTCCCTCAAAGTGACATCAGCAGTTAGTGACGTCAAACGGCACCTGAGAAATCTTCCGTGTGCCGTTTCGGTACCCGGTCCGTATCACTTCGCTATTTTTCCTCGGCAAGAAATGTGCTCCGCGTTTTGAGAATATGGTTCCGTATGTTTTTGTAATTTGAAGTGGTTTCCGCGCCTAAAAAATGCTTTAAAGGTATTTTCTTGTTTATTAAGATCGTAGGAATGTTTTAAAAACGTTTAAAAGATAAGTCCAGAAAGTTCAGAAATACCGAAACTATAAACACGAAATGACAGGTTAAATCGTAGTTATAATAGTCAATCAGCTGCTCATAGTATTATCTTTAAGTGTTGCCAACCTATTTCCAAGCGTACACGGATTACGTGCATAATAGAACCACGCTGTTTTGTGTTGTTTCGTTGAAATCCTGATGTGCGGCAAAGTATAAACCGTACGACAAAGTATAAACCATACGGCAAAGTATAAATATGCAGCAATTAGCAGCTTTCTGTACTATAAACAGTACAAGGAAGCCAACTTTGTCGGGTGACTGTAGGAAAAATATAAATGTCCGTGCGCAATACTTCAACATATATTACTTATTGATAGATTTTTCACACAAATATTAAATGAGGTATGTATGTACATGGAGAGTTAGTTCAAAACTGAATGTAAAGCTTCGATTAGCTGTAACAATGGTCAACTGGTTTCATATTTGCAACTGAACGTTGCAAAGTTGAGTGAAATTGAAAAGTAAACGAAGTCCTTGTATGCCAGTAAATATCCAGTGAATTGTTTCTCGACCATGTTCACCCATGTTGCATATAGAGCCAGTCGCATCACAAACGTTGACTTAACAAATCATCAATTTGTTCTCAACACACCGTAATGCAATGGAACTCCCAGTGACCGATTTAAACTTGCGTCATTTTAGTAGAGTCCCTTCACCTTCAGCTTGACCTTACCAATGATTAGTTTTCAATCAATTCCTCGTCATTACACATTCATAGCATTATTTAATGAAAGGCCAAGTAAACGTTACAAGTTTACTTCACGGTACTTTGTTTTCGTTCATAGCTAATGTGCTCTTCAATCGCTGCGTTTAAACACAAATCATTGGCGTCGGTTTATTAACAGCCGGTCGCATTTAGGATACCTCAACCGCTAACAGTAATATTAATTAATTAAAGCAAATTGTATACAAAATAATAACTTAGTTGTACAATACAACATGTACTTCTCGGTAATCCTTGGCCTAATTAACAGATCCTGATAAACACGAATAAAGTTGAAAAAAGTTGGACTATTCTATCTATGCTAGATCAGTAATTTAAAAAGTTACGCGTTATGAATATAGAATATTTAGCGGAATTGATATACTATGATGTAAACAAGGGGTTATGTAGTAGATAAGACTTTTCATTAGTTGAATGAGCTTGGAATAAGGTTTATAAGTATTCTTAAATTACTTTCAAGATTTTTATCAATTGATTTGATCTCACTTGAAGCAGGCTCAGAATACAGTCCTTCGCACGCGAATTTAAAACACGATTTTATGGAAGCAAATTTAATGGCGTTTAAACTGAACACACTTGGATCGGATCATGTAAATATTTAGTTGTGATGCAAAAACCCTTAAGTAATCATCCATCCACTCATTGAAACAAAATACAAAACAAAAATATAAAATAGGATCTTTTGTGTGCATTAACATTGTGGTATCCACAGTGCCTTTTGTTTCGCGTACCTTTATTTAAAAATACATCTACAACTCCATGTACGATCATGAAAAGAAACTAATAAGAAGAAAATCTGATGTTTTTACATTTCGCTTACATTTCGTACGATCATCATACTAATTTGTTTACTTGTAGTTTTTTGTCTCTATGTATAACAATAATCTCATTGTAATATTATTAAAGTTATACAGTTATTACAATTATTACAGTTAAGTTATATAATATTATTAAAGCTATATATTGGTTATTGCTTTATTGAAAGATGGATGGATACAATTAATGCACAGAACTGGTTAATTTCCATGCAACAGCCGTAAATAATCATTAGCATTGCCACCAGTAGATTTTAGTCCATTCCAAGTGGTCAAGTTAGCATTGGCTGTAATGGCGCCATTAGGAACCATGGTTACCTGGCAACATTGTAGCTAGTAATTACTTTTAGTTCCTAGCTAATGCTACTTTTATGCAAATATTCATGAAGAAAATTTAAAAACCGATTTCATGGCATTTTGTGTTCTGGAATCTAATTCTTTTTCCAGTTGAGACAGAACATTTATCATGCATTAAAATTTGGAACTGATTGACTGGGCAGGCATTGGAGTAAAACATATTTTTATATTGGGTTAGGGATTTTTAAAAGTTAGTTACTACATAGTAAACTATTCCTGATACTAACAAATGCAGGTCTCAATGAAAATGAACTATAATTTATTCCTCGTGTGAAAAATATTCCAAGAAAAATAAAAGGATGATATTAAGAAGGTTCATAATTAAAATTATGTTTACTATGCAATTATTTTGGCGACATGGAACAACACATCTGAATGAAAACCCCCAATTCCATCTATTGATTCGTGGACAGTGTTTTATTTGTTATTACAGGATGTTTTACTATTTGGTTATCTCAATAAAATAATTATAACGTGTTTTATTACAACATGTTTAGTCTATGGATCATGTATTTTACAAATAAAAGGTTAAATATTTCTTGTATTGTTGGTGATACGGGTTTAGGTCAGAAACCCGGGTTTTGGACATAAAGGTTCATTTTCAAGCTTTCAGTTAAAAGATACTCCAAATCCTCTTCATCACTGGGAAGAGTAGTTAAATACACCAAACACGAACACGAAAACGTTAAACAAATGTTGGCAAATAATAATACTGATACGGTAGCATCGTGGTGTAGCCGACAAATAATGAGTCATGACTACCTACCATAGGCCTAGTATGTTTTAACTATGAAGAAAGCTTGAAAGTGAACCTTTAGGTTCGAAACCCGGGCCGCTGACGTAAACCCGGATCATCGACAGTACTACTGGTATTTAATCTTTTATTTGATTTATTACAATATCAAATCCATTGTGTACAGTTTTTACAGGAATAACAATAAATTGGTATTAAGTTTAAGAGCCTTGACTGTAGTCATGTGTTACAGTCAAAACATCGTATCTTTATTTTTGTAAATATTGAGAGTTTATTTTGATATGAGACATTTCGCAGATTAATTATGAAATAGTGGCCCCATTGTTTACTACGAGCTTAATCTCTGTTCATAACGCCATTCTTGGTTTCAAAAGCATACATAACACAGTTAATGTGCCTTTTATTTCATTAAACATGACTCCACACTGCTTTTCACATAAGCATTTTCTTCTGCAAAGAAGATATTAAAAAGTTGAGCAACTCGTTATGAGCGTCGAAAGAGGTTGACGCATAAGCAACATTGTGTTTTTGGGTGCAAATACAACATCATTAAATTAGGCTTATATAAATGTACTTTTTATAAATAAACATATTTACTTTACTATATAATGTATAACAAACAGTTCTATAGAGTTTTCATGATGATGTAACGTTGAAAGATAATGTGTTTCAATGAATCGTGCCTGCTTAGCTTAAGAAAATTCTCTGGCAAAACATCCATACCATCTTTGTCAAACTGCATAATAGAATAGCCAAGATACATAGTCTGTGTAGCCGAGTTTTTATAGTGCTCACCTTCAAATTTGAAAGTTGTTGGTTTCATTCCAAACGATAACGTTACCACAACCAGATGCTATTTGTCAAATTTCAAACTTAGTGGCTAAAATATATGACATAATATACAAAAAAGAATGGTACAACATCAATTTTAAGTCCTACTGTTTGCTTTCAATGTAGGTCTACCATACTTTACTTGTGTTGGTTGTATAAACCACATTCGTTTGGTTTTACCCAGAAATTACGACAAGTTTGTTCATATGAATAGATCCTGTGACCTAAAATTAAAATTATTGACTACAGATCAAATAGTTAGGTATTGTCTAGCTTACTGCGTTCCCGTTTCCAACACCACCCCTTGTAATTGGTTCTTATAGAGCAAATTATGGATATTGTAAAAAAATAAATACATATATATCTGAGTTACTAAACTAAGACGGAGAATTTTGTTCTTTTTTTCAGTAAACTAACTAAATGTCCCTTAAATTTAATTTATTCTTGAGATTTCGCATTTTCGTTCGAACCCTTCATCAACTAGAAGGTTTTTTTGTGACCGATCTTATACGAATAAATCATAAGGGGTGGACGTTGAAAAATGATAGTTAAGTTTAATCTGAAATCGTACAAATCTTTTGTGGCCACCCTGTATTGTAGAAACTTCAAAATTTGCTTAAGAAATTGCTATTGTGACTTTTTACACTAATAGGAAATAGTTATTTGTGCAACTAGTGAGAAAAGTGAGCAATTGACTCACTCGAGAGAAATCCTTACTCACGAGCCGTAGGCGAGTGAGGAATGTTTTCTCGAGTGAGGCAATTGTACTTTGAACTCGAGTTGCACATTATACTTTTCCTACAGTTTAACAGTTACCATAAAACAAATAAATTTGTGAAGAAACCTAACCTATTTTTACACAGAAGTGAACTTTTAATATAACATTTAATGTGAAGTGACAGATACAACAGTACAACAGCTGACCAGCTGATTTACAGCCAGTGCTGACAACGTATTTCGCGCGCATACGACGTTGCCTGCATGTTACGCGCTCACTATTTCGTGCCTTCACGTTGCAAATCTGGAGTGAGACAAAGTAATTAGAGTGAGACAATGTTAACATTGTCTCACTGATGAGCGAATTGGCCACTTTGCTTTCTCAAATCAGTGAGAGAACATGTACATTGTTAGGTAACTGTAGGAAAATAATCTTTCGCATTTATTTACTCTTGAATAATTAATTTTGGTCACACGTCACCCTGCAGTATACAGTATACAGTACTTGTATCGTTGTGTTTTAGCAGTTGCCCAGTAGGTGGTTTAATGTTTGGATTATCCATAGACTATTTCCCCCGTGCAATTTCATAGCATATAATTTAACTTGCGATTGTGATTATGTGCTTTGTAACGAATCATCAAATTTATAAGCACAACCAGATTTAAAATAAAAAAATAAGTCATAAAAATGTCAGGAAATATTTTACGATTTCGGCTAAGTTAAACGACTTATTTCTAGCTATAATCCACAATGTTGTAGCCATACATAATAAATATTAACGTTATAGCACCATAGAGATTATTTGTATGAAATTTAGTACACATTTTGATAAAATGTCAAAATTGTAATCTTTTAATATAAGTTTCAAAGTCCGAAGTCAAATAAAGACACAAAATATAAGAAATGCAGGCATTAAATTTATTAAATTGTTAGGTGCTAGATTCTATTACATACAATTCTAAAGTCACTATCGATCTAATAGGTTGTCTAACACAAAATGTATAGCAAAATAAATGATTTCTTATGTAAAGTGGCTTAACAAATGGTAGAATTTCCATAACAGCTAACATGCTGAGGAGTAAAGCATACAAATTATCCAATATACACACGTATGATATACGACTAATGCCTCGGCCCGAATGTACAAGACAATGTTTATTTTGCTTATAATGGAGAGTGCGATTACAACTTATATACGAATTTATATATAGGCTTTCATGTAAGTAAGTACGAACATTTCTGGAAAAGGTTTAATGGGTCAACATTAAACGAAAACTCCGAATATTATTTCTAAAAACGCGTTGTCATTTAAGTTTTTTCAAATGAGGTTTTGATATACAATTAATAACATATTTTTTTGTAAAAATTAATCATTATAACAATATTTTTCGCTTTCTAAAATGGTGTCCATTTGAATTTTTACAATATAATTTGATAAATGGTAGATTTTATGAACAAAATGTCAAGATTTATTTTATTAGACACTAAAAGTGTTCTATCAAACAACATAAAATGCAAAAAGACTACTCGTGTTATCGACAAAAATTTATGTAAAAGTAAATGAATCATTTATTTGTATTTATATTTATAATAATAACAAATAAAAATAAACTATTATGTTATACAAAAATCTAATGGTGTCTATGAAATTGGTGTAAATTGGTGTAAATACCCGTTTCGTAGTAATCCTAATTGTTGTTAGTGTCGCAACTAGTTTCGACTTTCTACAAAAGTCATCTTCAGACGTCAAGGATGTCAACTAACAACCATCAGGATTACTACGAGCAGGTATTTACACCAATTTCATATATTCAACGTAATCCGGAGGCTAACTTCTAAAATGATAACGATGTCTGTCTGTGTGTGAGTTACTCAATCATAATTACGTAAAAAGTTCTGAACCGAATAGGCTTAAATTGTACCAACATTTCTTTACTATACCAAGGAACGGTTACGGCTATTACTGCTTCGATACTGACCCTGGGATTTGCCCTTTTGGCTTTCAAAGTTCTGAGGTGAGGCTTTTAAAAATTAATATTGATTGGCCTCCATGGCTGCAATGAAAAAAAAACTCACAATGCTGACATTTGCAAAGACTTCTCAATATAAACAGACAGAACTGTCGAATTGAGTTCATTTTCCAATGTCACTCAGTGACTTACACAAATAACATGTTACTAGCGAACCTGGCGCACGGGATCGTGGGGAATTTGAACACAGTGTATAAGAGAATAATGACTTTTTCTTGATCCTTTTATGGTTCTATAACTATATAACGGTGGATACAAATTATTAATATTTACTTTTGAAGCCCTCACATCAAAACTTTGGACGTCCAAAGGGCGTAGCCCGGGAGTTCCTCTGGGAAGTAATAGTAAATATGCCCATGACATTCATAGATATGTGGGCAACCTTTGTGCTTAATTTTGCCTTTTGGCTGTATTGGTTTAGTATTTTAGTCGTGACAGCTGCCCAGACAGACAGACACCACCCCAATTTTATAATAGTATAGAAAAATGGACAATCATATGGCCACTTTCAAGAATATTTTCAATCGTATTCGTCATAATGTTAATTTGTATATATTGTGTAGAATTATTTATTCTCACGAATACTAGAAAAATACCGGTATGGATCATAAACATAAACAAATGACGTTTTTGGAAAAAAAACATTATTTAACATTGCCTAAATGGAACTGTCAAAATATATGTTCAATGCTATTAGCATAGGATTCGGGCCAACAACGTCATTTGTTTATGTTTATGATCTATACCGGTATTTTTCTAGTATTCTTGCTTATTCTGTAGTTGTGGGAAAGATGTTAGCCACCTGTTACATCCCCCTAACCCCTACGTTTGTAGCTTTATCGCTATACTAATCGAACTAAAGATAGTTTCACAGTTATTGCCTTAGTAAAGTACCCACGACTCTTAACATGTGACGACTTGTTTAATTTCCCCCATAAATAAACATACCCTCTATTAAATACTTTGCAACCGCCAAGTAAGCAATCATTTGATTTTAACACGAGACAAAATTCTGGATTTCATCCTGTCTCCCGTAGGACTTTCTTGTCATGGCTACATTGAAAAGCGAGCTAAAGGCCAGCTACTAAATTTTAATTCAACTAGGTGAAACCCGTCGAAATCGCCGGTTACTTTCAAGGCTTACGCTAATTCATCTAACTGTGATAAATTGAGTGAAATTATAAATATTTTGAGCATTTAGCATTTTTTTTTGTTTAAAGAGTAATAAGTGTAAAAACAATAATGATATTTTACTGCGTTAGTTACCAAAAATTGTTGATCATTCAACGAATAAAATATTTCCCATACTGTACGTCATCGGAGTTATTATTAGTATGTTATCTGGTATCTCTTCCTTTGGAAGAACCTTTAAATAGTATTAAGATCGTATTGGTGGATCTTTTGTAGTGAAACACTTTCGTGATTTCATCAGTGTAATGCAGATTAATCTATGATTTCATTTGAAAAAATGTCTGTTTGTTGGGAAGACATATTCTAACTTCAAAGGGAGGTATACGTTACAGTTTAAGTCTGATTTTTCCTTCGTCACGTCGCGTCAGTTCATATCGTACCTCTGTGCCAATGGATAACCCTCTAGCACAGTTTTGAGAAATTGGTTGTGGGGTTACTGTTAAAGATTACTGTAAAAAGAATTAATTGACATGGGGGACGTCAGTTAGTTGTCTCAGCCTTAACAATTGCCTACATAAAGCTGTCAATATAATCTCTCTACGGAATGTTAGGTGTAGTGGAATATACCTGAAGTGAATTTGGCTTTTATTCTTGAGCTGGGGCCTCCTCGTTTATATGGTCGTGCGGCTTCATTGGCAGCAAATAATGTAAATAATATAGAAATGTGGCATTTCAAGTCTGCAGTATATTGCAGTTTTCCAGCTTAATGACTTTCTAAATCATGCACATATTTCTACACAAATATTTTAAAATGTTTGTAACATGTATGACAATAATCTCATGAACCTATGACGATCTGTCTAGAATAATAATATGATAAAATATAGGCAAAAGTGCTGAAAAAGGCAGACATCAACCCGAAAATTGATATAAGATAGTTTAATAAGAAATAATTGTAAGAGCCTTATTATGCGCGGCCACTCGAGTGGCGCGCGACCGCGACTGCTCAAAGGCCACTTTTAGCGGGCCATGTTATCATATGGAGCTTATTAAGCGACGCGACTGCGGTGGCGAGGCACGCGACAGTCGCCGCGACTGGCCACTCCAGTCGCGCACCCCCGCTACTACTAGCGAGCCCACGCGACTGTCGCGTCACCAGCGGGCCATGTTATCATATGCTGTTTATTACGCGCGGCCACAGTCGCGGGCCACAGCGGACCCTACTCTCTTCCCTCGCCTCAGTCCTGATATTTGTTTCAGCATTTTATTATATTTATTATATATTATCTATATATTAATAAATATTGGTTTTCTTTTCCGAGTCGGTTCGGCTCTTCTACCTGACCGATTTTCATAATATTAGTCCTAAATTAAAGGTATTCACGAACAGATTTGCCACCAAGCATCATCATCCATGTATCTACTGTATTACTCGACCAAAAAAATAAATCAGATTTTTTAAATTCTTTCTGCAATTAAAGCCTATTTCGCAAGTTCTGATTACATTATCCTATATGTTTTGCTCTTAGAACATTCAGTAAAATGCCATCTTTAATTTTGAGATATTAATTATTAAGATCGGACGTACGTGAAGCACGTTACTGAATCACGAATCAACAATAATAGTTATTATTTTAACACTTATCTGCAATCAATGATACGTAACTCCATTTGTAGTTATTTTACATGTCTTAGTCTTAAAACAGGGCTGCCCCTCAAAACAAAGGCTTTTATTTGAGATGTTGACCTTTTGAATCAGTTAAGTTCAAGATACTGTCTGTATTTACTCAATTATTACCATTATTGTGAATTCTATGTTGACCCGGGCAACGCCGAGTTTTGCTGCTAATATTATATTAATATTATGATTAAATCAAGTCAAAACCATTACAATATTTAATTTAAGGAAGTGCTTGCCTCTCCTTAGCTGAAATAAAATTATTCATTTTATTATGCGATACGGATAAGTCGCCTTATATTCTTCCTAAAAAGAACGTCTCCCGGTAACAACTAAAATACATCTTGTCGTCATCTCTGAAATCATCGTAAACACTGAAAAATACCCCTGAGGTCTTACTTTTAGTATTGTTTCGTCTACGTTTACGACGCTTAAGTAAAAGTAAAATTAATAGTTCAGCTTCTTTACCTATTCACTCTGAGAAACTACATGTATGTCTGAAAAAATTCAGTCAGTCGCGTGGCCTCGCCACACCTGTGGCTACCCCAAGCGACTGGCAGTCGCGGTCGCGCGCGACTCGAGTGGCCGCGCATAATAAGGCTCTAAGAGTTACTTTGATAAAAGGATTTTACACTGATATCATAATGAAACGTTATAATGCAAAACATGACATGATACAGACGAAAATCAATTTAAAAATCTGAAAATAACATTACAAATACTTCTTTTGGACGGTTCAGTTACTCCCAATAAATGCGTGTTGTTTAGATTACAATTTTAAAATGAACAGCTGTTTCATTAAAAAGTATTATCCACATGGCCAAAATGTAAACAATTCTGTGGAGGGATCTTTAAAGGCTTCTGGAGCAGCATCTTTTCTTATGGAAAATGATCTACAGACCAAGACCTTTCTTTTGACACCTCTACCAAGTTTCTACGCCCAGCCGTTCTCTCAAATTTCCCCATTAACAACAATACAAATTTTCGAAGTCAAATAATACAAGTAAAAAATAATACGCAGACTAACTACTAAAATCAGTTACTATAGGTCGGCCGCTTAGAAAACGACCTCCTCCAGCATTGGTTTAGCATTAGCGCGCAGGTCGTTTTCTAAGCGGCCGAACTATACTAAAATTACAGGCAACTAAAACTGAACTTACATAGTAAAACATATAAATTTTAATTAAATGTATTGAAATGTTGTCATGAACGTTTATGAAAGTACATTGATATAAAATGATCTTTCTTCGTTTGTGAAACATTATGCTATGAAATTGTATCTGCCATGTAATACCTATTCAAAGGTATAATATCAAGATATGGTCTTTTTTTAGTATGCCTATTTTATTCCTTTGTTAAAATAATTTAATATAAATTAAATTTATTAATTTAATATAAATAATTTAATAATTTAAAATAATTATTGTTAAATTTTATTCCTTTATTTTAATTATTTGTTCCTATTTGCTGACGATACGGCTCTAGTCTCCTCCGGGCCAAATTGGGACGCCGTATACGACAGGGCGTCCTCCGACTTGGGCAAGCTCAAACTATGGTTTGACCACAACATACTATCCTTAAATGTGTCCAAGACCAAATGTCTGCCCATTTACTTTAGATGCGACAGTGGTCCGGGCCATAGAGTACTCAGGTTGCACGGCTGCGGGGGTCCATGGACAGCGCCGTGCCATTGTGAAATCATTGAGCAAGTCGAAAATTACAAATACCTTGGGGTCATAATTGACTACAAACTTAGCTGGGCTCCACATGTTGATTACGTCAACAACAGATTAAGAAAAATGATCTTCGCTTTTTCACAGCTTGGTTGTGTGCTGTCTGTGGACCATTGCAGGTGTGTATACTTTGCGTATGTCCAGTCACTGTTACGGTTGTGTCCTAATTGCGAACAGTCCAGATTGCGAACAAGGGTAAAATCGTCCAGACTGCGAACACCTCAAAAATGCTGTGGACTACCTGAACATGAGTCGTCCAGACTGCGAACAAATATTTTGGTATCTGTAAAGATGGTTTAGTCGCGGTTGTTGAACGTGAGTTTTAATTGCTTGTTTTTTAAATGTTTTTAGCTAATGATTGAGTTGGGAATGTGTTTGAATGATTGATGTTGTAATGTGTATTGTGTAATGCATATACATGTTATTTCGGATGTAAGATGTATGTAAGTATTGTATTTGTTTTAGTTGCTATTTAAATGACTCGTTGACGATGTTTTTTTACGTAATGATTGAGTTTGGAATGCGATATTGGCAAATGCATGTTATTTCGGCTAATTATGTTAAACTCTAGTATTATCCTATACTCTAATACGAGCAATGTTTGCTTGTATGTATGCTTGCTTGCTTGCAGAAAGATCTCGAAAACGGCTCCGACGATTTTCTTAAAAAATTGTAAATAGTTTATTTTTGGCCTAAACTCGACTTTACTGCAGTTAGAACTGCCAACAAAAATCTAATTACGTGGAAAAATGAAACTGAAAGTCACATTTTAACATTAGTCTTATGGGTTGCTAAGTAACCATGTTGGTTGAATTGAATAACAAGGAAAAAGTAAACAAACGACTTGTAAGTTGTAACATGTGTTCATAAAGGCATCTACCCACAGTATACTAGAAATTACATTGACAGTACAAAAGGAAAGATATCACTTGTTCCTATTGAGCAAAGATTATACTGAACCTTACTCGATACATTGTAGGCCTAGTTTTGTTTTATTACTCTGAGATTGTCGTAAAGGCATAGGGAGTATGTTTTATCTATGGTAAAGGATAGCAGAGTGCGGAGTGTGGGATCTGTTATGAAAAATTACCCATCCTTATGGAACAGCTTAAGCCAATTTTATTGTTAGTTCTGTCCGGTTTTCTGTAGATGTCGTGCTTTGTTTGCAATTTGTTTCTTGCAAAAACACAACATCTACAGAAAACCGGACAGAACTAACAATAAAAGTGGCTTAAAGCTGTTCCATAAGGATGGAAAAGGTATTTGCAATCCTAAAATGCTATGGGAAGATAAGGAAACAGGTCCGTGACGTAGGAAGTGGTGAAAGAAGTAGTAAAGGCAAACAGTCTGGAGTGTGCGATCTGTTTATGACCATTAGATTAAGGTATTTGTTATCCTAAAATTCTATGGGAAGGGAGGGAAGCAGGTCCGTGACGTAGGAAGTGGTGAAGGTAGTAGTAAAGACGAGCAGTCCGGAGTGTGGGAACTGTTTATGGCGATTAGATTAAGGTATCTACAATCCTAAAATGCTATGGGAAGGGAGGGAAACAGGTCCGTGACGTAGGAAGGGGCGAAGGAAGTAGTAAAGGCGAGTAGTCCGGAGTGTGGGAACTGTTTATGATGATAAGATTAAGGTATCTACAATCTTAAAATGCTATGGGAAGGGAGAGAAACAGGTCAGCGACGTAGGAAGTAGCGAAGGAAGTAGTAAAGGCGAGCAGTCCGGAATGTGGGAACTGTTGTTAATGACGATCAGATTAAGGTATCTGCAATCCTGAAATGCTATGGGAAGGGAAGGAAACAGGTCCACGGCGTAGGAAGTGGTGAAGGAAGTAGTAAAGGTGAGCAGTGTGGAGTGTGGGAACTAGAAACCGTTTGTAACAGTTAGATATATGTATCTGAAATTGAAATACTGAAATGCTATGAGAAGGGATGGAAACATGTCCACGACATAGGAGATGGTGAAAGAAGTAGTAAATGCTTGCAGTGCGGAGTGTGGGAACCGTTTGTGGCAGTTAGATTAATGTATCTGTAATACTTGAATGCTATGAGAAGGGAAGGAAACAGGTCCATGACGTAGGAAATGGTGAAGGAAGTATTAAAGGCTGTCATCGCAGAGTGGTGGGAATGAATTTCCCCGAGCAAAGCTCGGTCCCCAGGTACTTTACGATTGTTTTATTTCTTTTACTCTGAGATTGTTTAGTTATTGTAGCTGCTTGTTCAAGTCAAACATGTTATAATTAATTTTAAATAAAAAGCCACTTTAAATATTATCAAAACGGATTTGTCAGTCTGAAAGAATCTGTCTGTTAATATACAAGCGGCTTTACGTAAAATTATACTACGTCTCATAAATACATGTGTCTTCAAGAACATTCATCCTCTCCATTATGTATATTACCAGTCTTAAGTTGTGATTTAGGCTAAATCATTCTGTCAAGGGTTTTTATGAAAGGGTTAAAAACTCCGACCACTCAAAATGTGTTCGCAATCAGGAATCCTCCCCACCCCACGGACGACCCCCTCCACCTCGTAGACCCAAACATGTTCGCAGTCTGGACTGTTCGCAATCAGGACTGTTCGCAATCAGGAGGACACCACTGTTACAGTACGGGATACTTGCGTGGGGGGCTGCGTCTGCCTCTGTCTTGGCTCCTCTTGCTGTTACCCAGAAATCCATAATTAAACACATACTAAAAAAAGACCAAAGATACCCCACCTACCTACTTTTTCAAAATTTTCCAGTCCTTAACATCAGGAAACTATTCCTAAAAACAGTTATAACCTTTTCAAAAAATAATAAAAGCAAAATTTTCTCCGATTCGCTACATTCTTATGACACTAGATCTAGAACACACATAGGCATCTCCGTTCCCAAATTGAACAATAAAGCACAGCTTCTTACCCCTCACTATCTAGCCCACATTATACACACTAATCTCCCCATACAGATAAGAGAATGGGAGGGAGACAGTGTCACGGTTTTCAGCAGAAAGATCGGGCGCTGGCTTCTCGGTCTGAGCGATGATGCTGCCGAAGAGCTCATCAGATCCCAGTACAGGGCATAATGAAAGTCAATGACAATTCTAAAACTAAATTAGGCTAATAATACCAAACTACTTCAGTACTGGCACCCTCATTCAAGTACTTCAAATATTGTTCATGTTCAGTCTTTTTTTGCCAACAATATGGCAAAAAAAATACTTCTTTTTATTTAAGTAATTGTTTATTTTGTTATCTTGTCTGTGAAGTGGTGAGCGACGGAGAAGACTCTCCCCACACGCAGATGTACAGTCTTTGTGGGGATTTTTTTCCTTTGTACTTTGCTTTACAGACAAGATTGTAATTTTTGTAATTTGTAATTTTGGAAATAAATATATTCTTATTCTTATTCTTATTCTTATTACATTTTTAATAGACCCTTAAAGTATACACGTTGCTCTACCCACATTTCCCTGATTTCCCTGTGATTTTGGGTTGCTTTCCCTTAGCCCTGATGAGGGATGCGTATTTCGACCTAATTTTCCGGGTTTCCCTGGGCTCTTGGTTCTGTAGACCCTGTTGCAGCTATCGTTGCTACACTCTCATTTCCCTGAGTCCCTTCGATTCTTAATTCACTATTCCTATACAGCCTGGTACGTCAATGTACCCACATTTACCTCTTTTCCCTTCGCTTTACTTCGCTATCCCTGTGGGCCTTGTTGCATGAAATTATTGGTATATATGCCTAAACGTTCTCTACAAGCATGCAATAACCTAGTGCAGTTTGATTAACCATACAGTTCATGACAGAGACAGAACTTGCTTGTGGGAGAGATTAACTGGGAAGTATTTGGGATCTTTGGTTAATCATGAGATTAAAAATTCCTCGTGGTGTAAAAAATATGTTAATATTAAACAGTTTGTGAGCTAAAAAAATCGTAGAACAAGTAAGTAATAATGGTTTCGACTATGTAAAACCAATTCCAAAATACTAACAACGCAAATACACATTTTCACATTTTTTTTTTTAAGAAACAATCATTATTTGCTTTGAGCTAAACATTTCTAAGATTAGATTGTATTTGATACTTGTATGCTAAAATTAAGTGTTGGGCTATTTAGCTTTGTGTTCGTTCCAAATCAATCATGGGTATTGTTAACCCTTAACGGGTCCAAAAGCTCTTACGCTTAAAATTAATAACATAAAAATGGGGTTTGAGTTTACCTTCTTAGTTGGCTAGTGTACTCATGAATAGGGTTTTAAGAGTGGACTGTCCTCCGAATTGCTAAGTGATTCGGGGAAAAGGCAGCTAACAAACTACCATTTGGAATGAATCCTCCAAAGTCGTTAGGAAGTGATAAAAGTACCCTCTTTGACAGCCCCGTTGGGTTGGCCAATGAGGGTTCTTTGATCAAAGAGTTATTTTTTAAAGTGACATTATTGGATAGGCGTTTTGAATTCGCAGAAAGAGGGTCAAAATTGATAATCATGTTACTTAAATTTATTCCGTTGTTGTATAGTTTTTCCTGGAGATATAATTTAATGGTATCAGCACGATTAAGGAAAGGGACAAGATTGAAACACATTTGGAAAACCACTCGAAAAAGTAAACACAGCACAACCTTACTTTTTCACATGAAAACTGCTGAAAGAGTAATAACTAACAATTTGGTGTGACGCACAACAGAGTAACCACAATATCATACATGAGCACACTTCTCCTTGAGTAAATTGGCAATTTGCAAGTTAATATAGCGAACGTTATGTGACTTGATGTTACCTCTCAAAGAACACGTGTTCTCGATACCTCATGTATTTATCTCCTAACATGTTTAATTTATTAACGAGCCCACAGAAATATTTTACACTACGAGTAGTTCATTCAACAATATGGACCTGAGAGCCGTTTGAAATACTTAATTGGGATCATGCTGAATTTCGATGTAGTAGATAGAAATGCTGTATTTACCTTTTAACCAAATATGTCACATCCAAACTAACGTAGTACATCAACATTTTATACAGGGTCCTACAACAGTCTAGGGAAGACCTTTTATCTTTTTAACCTTTACAGAAAATGCAACAAGGATTTAAACATTATTATAACACCTAAAAATCTACTTTTCGAAGCAAATTTAAACACTTTCCAATCATATTGGATATGAGTAATACATAAAATTAAAGGTAAATAACACAATTTCTTAAATCATAAATCAACTTTGTTGTTATTGGATTGCAGGTCTTCCTCGTGCTTAAAAATGCCGAACTTCACAGAAGAAACTTTTAATTTATTAGTAACCTGAATAGCATTAATAAAAAAATAATTTATCTCTAAACATTCACCACCGGTATTACTTAGGCGAGACATTATTACGTAGGGTCAACAAACTACGAGAGTATGATTATATTCATATGTATGATATACTGGTGGAGACGTGTCTCCTGTGTACGGAGAGGCAATGTATTGTTGTGGTCCATGACATCTCGCCTCAATAAACAGAAATGATACAAAAAATATAAATAAATAATATAAATCACATAAATAAAATCAATCCAGGAGGCTATGATATAAAACATAATTAAACTCTGTTGTTATTGGATTGCAAGTCTTCCTCATATTCGTTGTTAATACTAGTGAAACTGTTTCATGTAGGACTAAAATAAATACCTAATAGTCAATAAATCAACAATAATAATATGGTAACACAGAAATATGTTAAATCACACATTTTCTTTGGTTATTTATAGTCTAATATATAGTTAATAAAAACATTAGTATATAATATATAGTATATATATATATATATATATGTTTGGTACTTAACAGATATGATTATTTACCAATATTCTACCACTAAAAAATTAAAGTATTTTAGATCTATAAAAATACAAAATTTTGGTACTCCGTGTTACAAAATTACCTACGATGCTTAGACTCGCCCTTTAAGGAAAATAACTTTCAGAGGAAAAAGAAAACATTACAATTTCGTAAAAGTAACAGAGGCAAAAGAAAATTACACCTATTCCTCAACTCAGGTTATTAGGGGTGGCTCATCTGCTGTCTAAAACGTTAAATCTTCCATCATATTTCTCCATTCTTTATTGTGATAAATACCATTTATTTGATATGGTATAGCGAATTTCCCATATGGAGAATAAGCTATTACCGTAGTACTCATGGTAAGACCTAGACCCGGGACCGATTTACTTTTTCGTTTTGAGGCCAAAAACACCATCCGTTCAAATTCACACACACACATATATATATGTGTCCGTTAGCACGATACCTCGAGCAAAAATGATCCGGTTTTGATGAAATTTGGTACAAACGTGTGAACCTACATTTATTCGAACGAGTTTGTGAACCAGAAAGATCAGACTATGGGAGCGGGGGTTTATGGTGGTAAAAATAGGGCTTTCTCATTTTTGACCCTAAAAACACAAAATTTCACAATTTCTTTAAACAACATTTTGTAGAGCTTAAAAGACAAATAATTTAGTATATGAGGCGTTGTTATGCGCCTAATGGTCACGGGAAAAACAAAAAAAATTGTAAGTTTAAAGTTCCCATGTTATTCTTAAGGAGAATAAGTTTACTGTTGTAGTTTGCTTGTTTATGAATATATTTTGATTAAATTTGGAAAATACATTCATTTCTTACTAAATTGTTTACATAAAAACACACACTTTATTACCCTTTCTATTGCAGCAAACCTAAGTACTCGTTAAATTAATTCTATTGAAATAGGGAGTAAATGTGATATTTTCAGGGGGCATTTTAGTGTAAATCCATTAAGGCAAATGGAAATTCGCTAAGTCTGCAGGTTTGCTGCGGCGGGGGTATTTGATAATTTTTCAGGTTAGCTGGTTTTATTGAGATCCTATAAAGGGTTGACTTAGCTGTAGCCGTAATGGATGCAATATATTCAAATCAACCAAAGGCTATACGGGCTTTCATATCACATTAAATATGTTTAGATTATACATTTTATTTTGATAATAAAAGGTCCATAAACTATAATGACGAAACATACTTTTTCACAGAATAATGAATCATAGATTATATCAATATTTTAATACAACAACATCTAAACGTCGACATGATGCCACGGTAGATTGGTAGCTTCAGTAAAGGCGTGATTATTGATGACTTTCTATGTATTGTTCAATGTATCGATATTTGGTAGACTTTCGTCACCACTAGCCTAACTCAGTTTTTGCAAAGGACGGATTCGAGGTTGAAGGTTTATCCTACGTTCTAATAGTACGTCCACCAATTTTCTAACAGTTTTTATGGCCCTGTTTCGTTGAACGCCAATCTCTAAAACATGAACACTATTCCACAAAACTAAGCGAAGTATTTAGTGGCAACATACCCTACTTACTTTAAAGCATATCAATAATTGTCTTTCACATACTATACATACGTTTTTAGGTTAGGTTTAATCCAAGCATTGAACGAAATTGGAAACGCTGCATCAGCTGATCGTATTCGTTAAGTGTTGCTAAGCGTACACGGATTACGTACTTAGTTAATGCCCCTAGTGTTCATTATTTTTGTAGTTTAAAACATAGTAGTACTTTACTGCATAACACTTTTTGTAATAGCTGAATTAATTTAAAAATCAGGATATTAATACATATCTGAGTTTCACCGTAAAAAAATAACACTTCATATGCGTGGAAGATATCAATGTCAAAGAAACAATGATTTGCTATCGAGTATGCCGTATTATATTAATGGATGGTACAGTTGGATTTTTTTACGTAGAAGCGTGTAAGGTGTGGTGGAATATCATTGAAGATAACCTATTTGGCTATAGTGCGATCATGTGATAATACGTGTCAAATTTTGAGGTTAATTCAAAACAAAAAAACTGCTGGCATACAGTATAATTCTTGGTATTTACAGCAATAGTTAAATATGTATAATTTTCACTTACTCTACTTTTATAAAATCACTTGGCCAATAGAGCACAATGTGAAATATAGACCTGATTCAGAAAAAAATTCAAATCAATCAATGAATAAGTTGTTATTAAATTATTGTCTCCAAATTATAAGTTATGGTTTCTTTGAAAATAATGGAACAAATATTAAAATATTGAAGCTTCTTACAAAATTAATGTCGATCATTATATTAATAGAATAATGTGGCTCCAGTGACTGGGATACACATGATAAACTGTTGGGACATAGGCATAATGATGATTTACGTTCGTTTGAAATCTCGGTACATTCGTATTATATGGTTACCTCCCGCTATCTCCGCGTCCCGCCATCTCCGTGTCCCGCCACCTCCGAATTTCAGAGTGACCCCTATAATCCTCGGTATGCGTTAAGACTTTCCGTCCTATCCTAACCTAACCTCACCTAACCTAACCTAACCTAACTTAACCTAACCTAACCTAACCTAACCTAACCTAACTTAACCTAACCTAACCTAACCTAACCCACGGGTTAAATTTTCATCAAACCTTCCATCCACGAAGGCAGCCGTGGATGCAATGACAACTACCAACGCAGGTGATGACGGGATTATAAGGGTCACTCAAGAATTCGGAGATGAAGGGACAGATTTGGGTTCGGAGGTGGCGGAACGCGGAGATAGCGGGAGCACACGGTATTATATGGAGGCCATCCTTATACAGCATGTGGTGGCAGTTATGTTAGGTTGGGTTATAATAAATATCTTTGTAGGACTTTCCTCGTTTTGTTAAGAATCAAACAATACCAGATGAGTCATACTTTCGCCCGCCAAATCCCCTCCAAGTAGGCCAAGGTCAGGTCTTTGACCGGAGTGTGCGCATCACCTGTCACCTCGCCTGCCTGTATCTGGTCCAGTAACCTGAGTGATGACTCATCTGGTATCGTTCGATTCACAACGAAAAGAGTGATAACCCAACCTAACATAGCCGCCGCAGCGCGCTGTATACCTACTTGGCGGAGTACATGTTGCTGCTAGCGGCGGCGACGGATTCAACTCAATCCTCGCCCACATCCCTGCCTTCTGGGAGGCATCACTCAAAGGCCGCTAATTGTAATCATGAAAAAATTTGGACAGTAAGTCAATTAAAGTATGTTATTTTCAATTACGTAGTTATATTTAGTCTCCGATAAAAAAAAATCCTTCTTTAATAAGTGGCCTCCGAATAATACAAAAGTACCTCTCTTAACATATATACCTACCTTTTAAGAGTTTCAAGTTAGGTCCAGAGATGACTAGATAAAACTTGATAGACTATCGTTTTGACCCATTTAAATTATATCTAACAGCTAATTGTATTGCTAATAATTCACTACAAGGATAGATTTATACCATAGGCAAAGGAAGCAAGATTTGGAAGTTTGATTTGTAAAATGCAGTATCCTAAATACTGAATTTTACTAATAATTTGGACAGTGAAATACCTATTCTAAATTATTTGATTTTTTCTTAAATAAGCATACTTTCGTAAGTAATAAAACACGGCCTATAATTATTGATAACATGCCAGTTTTTTTGTTTTGATTTAACCTCAAAATTTGACACGTATGAACACATGATCGTTCTACAGCCAACTAGGTTCATCTTCAAAGATATTCCACCAAACTTAACCGCTTCTAGCTAAGAAAATCCAACTGTGCCTGCATTCATATCACTCTATGATTTTTTGTAATGGGTGTTTAAGAGAGAAAGGGCTGCGTCCCGAAAGCCACGAAGTTTTTTAGCCTAAGCTGGGAGACGATAAGGGAAAGGTCAATAAGGTTTTAATCCTGGGGACGTTAAGCCACGACGATTCCGTCAACCGAGCGCCGCGTCTCTCCAGCGGCGAGCAGACCTTCTGGCATAATCTGACAGTTTTGACAGTCGAATTTGAAATCACAAAAGCATTGAACTGGGTTAAGGCGTGTGAGCATTGTATACGGTCAACACTGGAATAACGTTAATTTTACATACATTTCATTTTCATTGCAGACCTCATACGTTTCGAATTCTAAATTAACATTTAATGAATATTTTCTAAATCGGACTACAGAATCTCGTACTTTTAAGACGTATTTACTACAGAACAAAGTTAGTGGCTTCGAGAATCGTTTGCCAACAATCGAGTTTCTGAAAATATTTAATTATGTTTTTGATGTTTTGAATTCTCGTAGTATAATGGGTTACAAAAAAGCTCTTTGTCCTGCAAATATTGAAACCAACACAGCTCGCTTGATGGAAGCTAAAGATTACATTTGTAATCTAAAAAAAAAACAACATGGGAGAACCAATTTTTAGACACGTAGAAAGACTGGGTTTCTCGGGTTCCTAGTGTGCATTGAAAGCTGTATTTTAATGTATCAAGAATATATTGGTTTGGTGATGCCTCCTCTACCCATCAGCTGAAATACCTGCCATTGTATAAACTAAGCCAAGACCATCTAGAACGCTTATTTGGATACATTAGAAGTAGAGGTGAAAGTAACAACAACCCTACCTCAAATCAATTCACAGGAACGTTTAAAAGAATATTACTACATAGTGAAATACACGAGGGTAGCTCAGGTGAAACTGTACCCGCTTCTCACAGACAAAACTTACCTGACCAAAAAATAAAAAAGTGGGTAGTAGCCGACTAACTTTTTCATGTAATTCTAATTTACTTTATAAATTCATGCATACAATTAGTTTTACTAATAATATAGAAATAAATAAATATTTTTGCTTACACATTCTGTATCATGAATCAATACAGTATAAACCTGTGAAGTTTCAAGTCGATTGGGTAATCACAAGTAATTTAAATCTTAGTTTAAGAAAATCTTTCTTTAACTAGAGTCGGAAGAATATGCGGTGATGGGAAAACTTGCCACAGCCAAAATGGCCGATTTTAGCCTCAATTTCCTCAATGTCATTTTTATAGGGACGTCTACTCTAGGGCTAGATATATACAAGGGTAAAAGCAAGCTAAGCAAGCTCAGAAAGTGATGCCAGGTGGCTCCCCACCGACCCCACCACTCCGCCGCTGTGACGTCAGAACGATACCTCGGGCTCCCGGCACCGTACATCTTTGCCTGAGTGAGCGCTGGCATTGCCGCACATTTAGTGTCAAATAAGCACTTGTTGCAAATTTGTTATTAGGTATTACCGAATCCAACAAAAAACCACTAAGTGGTAACACTTTCCCCGCCAAGTCAGCAATCCAAAAAAGATAATAAATCATTGCCTTTTTCCGCCAAGAAAAACAATGTAATGTATGGCTTGTTAAATACTTCAAAACTAGAATGAAATCTTTGCAATGGCAAAAGTTTACTGTTAAATTTATTTTCTGTAGTAAAACTACATCATTTTGTTGGTTTCTACTTTTATTTTTTATTTTTGAAATCACCAAGTTTGGCAACTTGGCGGCAGGTATTCCTAAGCACCTGGTGGAAGGATGGTTATGTTGTAAATTTAGAAGTTCTCCCTAGTTTAACTTAAGTAGTCACATTGGTTTAACTAAATTTGTTGGTTATAATTAACCTATATGAATGGATTGAATATACATAAATTTTATTTCAAACTATATCAGTGATTTTTTTATTATTTCGTACATATCAGGTGACACACTAAGCTACTTAATTTAATTGTCGTGAGCAAAGCAAAGATGGGCCATGATAGTTTATATATAAAATAAAAACTGTTTCATTTAAAGCAACGTAAAAAATAATGCACGCCATGATTGATTATAAATTACGGGTATTTAATTGTTATTTTAAGCTATAAAGCTGGATAATCAGACAGAGAAATAAGGTGTGTTGAATTTTAGTCACTCAACGGCCTTTTTTCAAACAAATATCAAGAGATTTCATTTCTACTTATACAGAATTACTTAACACTTTTATTAAACCACGTCCACAAACCAGTATAATATATAAAATATGATGTTTTACAAAAAAAAAAAAAAAAAAAACTATTTAGACGTTGCAATACCTCGGTAACCAGATAAATTAACAAAGAAATTAAATTTAATGTGATGAAAAATATTAAACTGCAACGTTATAACTAAAAGTAAACAAAAATATGTGGTCAAACTGAGAAATGGAACACAAATAATCGTCAGAGATAAAATTCGATATGCTCGAGGCTGATCGTCATTGTCGTTTAATTGGGCTTATATAAACAGTTACTAATGACAGGTTTACAGCTTAGGCAAACTCTTTCATTAAAAATCGAGATCTAGAGTAAAGCCTTAATTAAGTTTGTTTACTTTGCAGACAATTTATACAATTTTTTCAAGGGCCACACGCCTGAACAGGCAGATAGTGGGTGAGTGTTCTGCTTATTTATTTATTTATTTTTATTTCTTCAATATCCTTGTTGGTAAAAATATATTAATTACAAACTTGTTTTTTTCCTCTTTCTTTTCAAAATCACATTTATTACACTGCATTTTCGTTGTAAATATTAGACAAAGTCTTTCATAATTGCTCTAGTCATAATCTGTTACTTATTTAAGCTAATATTTATTTTCTTGAACATGCCTGTTTTCCTTGTTATTTATCGTTATTATATAATGCGATCGTAATTGTTATTGTTTTTGCCATTAGTTATTGTTGTTAATTACTATATTATTGTTATTTGTTTTTGTTGCCTATGTCTAAGTGTAAAGATTTTACAGTTGTTATTTAATATTAGTCATCTTGAACTGTACAATGCTATCTTTAGTACCACATCAAACAAAATTGAATGTCCGTTGAAATTAAATAAAATAAAAGAAAATCCAGCTTTTAAATATGTATCGTTTTCGTAAGTAATTTTCTGTCAGAACAATATTGTAGTTGTAACTAATGCGACTTGAACGAGGAGCTGGAACATCGATTTAATTTTATTCGTGATTTGTTTATTCCTTCTTATAATACACACTATATTTTTTAAACCCAAAATAGAAAGTAGTAGTAGAATGATAACGGAATATTAAGTGGACAAAAGAGGCAGAAATAGTTTTCACTGTAGGTAAATGATGTACGTTTTAGTGGATACTGGACAGGGCTTTGTTCTGTTGTTTGACGTCAGAATCATTGTAAGCTAAGTTTACACTTTACCTGTTTAATTTCAGGAGGGCAGATTGAAACGGAGAAAAATACCTATATTAGCGAATTTTCCTTTAAGGAATTGGCTATGTATTAAAACTACTAAAATGTACTAAACATTACAATAAACTCCATTTGCACATAAATTTTAATGCAGCTATAATAGCCATATACTATATATTATTTAACTAATCAAATACATGTTATTTTAAAGAAATTGCAGCTTGAGTCGTTTCGCGTTTTTCAAGAGAAGCTATTAGATTTAAGAACGAAAAATCAAAGAAGCAGTAGGTATTTATACATTATTTTAAAGATAATTAATTGAGGCAGTTTTTAGTACTATTTGGCACACTCAATAGTCCAGAGTAGCATAGAATTGCCTGCGTAAAAGTTAAGGATGTTTAATAAAAAATCACCACTTCAAACTTCCATTGGGAACACATAAGGGCTTATACAGATGTTTAATCTCAATGTCTTTGTACCATTATTATTAGAAATTAAATGATGAATTTGAAAATGACAATGACTTTGAAATAAATGAAATCTTTATTGCACTTATGGTAATTTTATTTAAGCAAATACAAGTATTTTGAAAACAAATCTTACTTTGTTACTGCCTACCTGTGAGGGTATGAAAACTTAAGTTGCTGCCATTTTTTTAGTATAGTATTTTAACACATAAAAATGTTTAACAATAACTTCGTTCCACCTGGTAGAAAAATCCTATATTATTCTTATGACGGAAAACACAACTGTTTTAGTTTGCTTGCTTATGGGCATATGTCTATCAAATTGGAAAATGTATTTATTTCACTATCCACTATAAAAATTTGATCAACAAAAACCTCTTCACTTCCCCCATAGCAGAAAACATAAGTATTCGTTAAATATGATGTTATTTGCATGGGGAATATATAGGCTATGTCTGGCTTATGGAAACATCATTGTAAAAATTCAATTATACAAATTGAATTTTGCATTGTCTGCAGGTTAGCTGCGGGTGGGTATCATTCTTTAGAATTCACAGTGTTATTCAACAACATTTCATATTTTCAAAACGTTTTCCTACGATAATCGGAAATAGCTAGTAGTCACAATCTGAAATAAATCTTATGAATGACCTTAGATAGACATAGACATATTTTATTCATGAATAAAGTACCAATACGCTAAGCTTATAGATACATGACTTACATGTCAATCGTCAAAGAAGTATATTGATACAATAATCTGTTATAAACCAATTTCTTCAAACAGCAATTTGGAAATCCTATAGATGTTGTTATAAGACGTAAAATAGTACTTAACGACCTACTAAAAAATGTTTAAAATAAAATAGCAAAGGAATTGTTTAAAAAATGAGCAAAGCCTAAATAATTTGTATTTATTTGTGTTGTGCATACAGTTTACACAGCTTCTATTAGGCCTACATAAAAAAATGTACAACCATCGATGTATAATGTTTACAAATAGGCCTACCTTTTAATTGACTTAATATTGGTTGAATATAATTAAAATAGTGGAAAGTATATTTTTGCATTGCAGCTTTGAACGCATTTGGGTGATTAAAACAATTCTACTATAGAATAATGATAGTATTTTATTGTAGATGTTAACGATGAGTATAAAACGTGATTCTAGTTATACCACATTAAATAATTCAATTATTTGAAACATGATGCTAACCTATGGTAATGCTACCATTACGCTTGGGATTCTGTACATGTAGTTTATTTTTAATATTCAATTGAGCTGTAATACACATGCATTCATTAGTACCATTGTAAAGTGGTATGATGTCTGGCCACATTTCACAGCTTAAAACCATTGACTATTAGACACTGAGGCTAAAGCCCTTTCAAAGATATTTTGGAGCTCGGTTTTACACTGTAGCAAATACAATATGGTCATACTGAGTAAAGATACATGTCAGACATTAAGGTGATGCCAGATACAATAAAGGCTAAGTGCGATAATTTGTCAATGGCGACTGTGTATGCTGTCATGCTGTGTAAAGATACATGAGAGACATTAAGATGATGCCAGTTACATTATAGGCTAAGTGCGATGATTTGTCAATGGCGACTGTGTATGCTGTCATGCTGAGTAAATATACATGTCAGACATTAAGGTGATGCCAGTTACAATATAGGCTAAGTGCGATGATTTGTCAATGGCGACTGTGTATGCTGTCATGCTGAGTAAATATACATGTCAGACATTAAGGTGATGCCAGTTACATTATAGGCTAAGTGCGATGATTTGTCAATGGCGACTGTGTATGCTGTCATGCTGAGTAAATATACATGTCAGACATTAAGGTGATGCTAGTTACAATATAGGCTAAGTGCGATGATTTGCCAATGGCGACTGTTCCGTGTATGCTGTCATGCTGTGTAAAGATACATGAGAGACATTAAGATGATGCCAGTTACATTATAGGCTAAGTGCGATGATTTGTCAATGGCGACTGTGTATGCTGTCATGCTGAGTAAATATACATGTCAGACATTAAGGTGATGCCAGTTACAATATAGGCTAAGTGCGATGATTTGCCAATGGCGACTGTTCCGTGTATGCTGTCATGCTGTGTAAAGATACATGAGAGACATTAAGGTGATGCCAGTTACAATATAGGCTAAGTGCGATGATTTGCCAATGGCGACTGTTCCGTGTATGCTGTCATGCTGTGTAAAGATACATGAGAGACATTAAGATGATGCCAGTTACATTATAGGCTAAGTGCGATGATTTGTCAATGGCGACTGTGTATGCTGTCATGCTGAGTAAATATACATGTCAGACATTAAGGTGATGCCAGTTACAATATAGGCTAAGTGCGATGATTTGTCAATAGCGACTGTTCCGTGTATGCTGTCATGCTGAGTAAATATACATGTCAGACATTAAGGTGATGCCAGTTACATTATAGGGTAAGTGCGATGATTTGTCAATGGCGACTGTGTATGCTGTCATGCTGAGTAAAGATACATGAGAGACATTAAGGTGATGCCAGTTACAATATAGGCTAAGTGCGATGATTTGTCAATGGCGACTGTTCCGTGTATGCTGTCATGCTGAGTAAATATACATGTCAGACATTAAGGTGATGCCAGTTACAATATAGGCTAAGTGCGATGATTTGTCAATGGCGACTGTGTATGCTGTCATGCTGAGTAAATATACATGTCAGACATTAAGGTGATGCCAGTTACAATATAGGCTAAGTGCGATGATTTGTCAATAGCGACTGTGTATGCTGTCATGCTGAGTAAATATACATGTCAGACATTAAGGTGATGCCAGTTACATTATAGGCTAAGTGCGATGATTTGTCAATGGCGACTGTGTATGCTGTCATGCTGAGTAAATATACATGTCAGACATTAAGGTGATGCCAGTTACAATATAGGCTAAGTGCGATGATTTGCCAATGGCGACTGTTCCGTGTATGCTGTCATGCTGTGTAAAGATACATGAGAGACATTAAGGTGATGCCAGTTACAATATAGACTAAGTGCGATGGTTTGTCAATGACGACTGTTCCGTGTATGCTGTCATGCTGTGTAAAGATACATGAGAGACATTAAGATGATGCCAGTTACATTATAGGCTAAGTGCGATGATTTGTCAATGGCGACTGTGTATGCTGTCATGCTGAGTAAATATACATGTCAGACATTAAGGTGATGCCAGTTACAATATAGGCTAAGTGCGATGATTTGTCAATGGCGACTGTGTATGCTGTCATGCTGAGTAAATATACATGTCAGACATTAAGGTGATGCCAGTTACAATATAGGCTAAGTGCGATGATTTGCCAATGGCGACTGTTCCGTGTATGCTGTCATGCTGTGTAAAGATACATGAGAGACATTAAGGTGATGCCATTTACTATATAGGCTAAGTGCGATGATTTGCCAATGGCGACTGTGTATGCTGTCATGCTGAGTAAATATACATGTCAGACATTAAGGTGATGCCAGTTACAATATAGGCTAAGTGCGAAGATTTGCCAATGGCGACTGTTCCGTGTATGCTGTCATGCTGTGTAAAGATACATGAGAGACATTAAGGTGATGCCAGTTACAATATAGACTAAGTGCGATGGTTTGTCAATGACGACTGTGTATGCTGTCATGCTGTGTAAAGATACATGAGAGACATTAAGATGATGCCAGTTACATTATAGGCTAAGTGCGATGATTTGTCAATGGCGACTGTTCCGTGTATGCTGTCATGCTGAGTAAAGATACATGTCAGACATTAAGGTGATGCCAGTTACAATATAGGCACTGAGGCTAAAGCCCTTTCAAAGATATTTTGGAGCTCGGTTTTACACTGTAGCAAATACAATATGGTCATACTGAGTAAAGATACATGTCAGACATTAAGGTGATGCCAGTTACAATATAGACTAAGTGCGATGGTTTGTCAATGACGACTGTTCCGTGTATGCTGTCATGCTGAGTAAAGATACATGTCAGACAATAAGATGATGCCAGTTACAATAAAGGCTAAGTGCGATGATTTGTCAATGGCGACTGTTCCGTGTATGCTGTCATGCTGAGTAAAGATACATGTCAGACATTAAGATTAAGGTGATGCCAGTTACAATATAGGCTAAGTGCAATGGTTTGTCAATGGGGACTGTTCCGTGTATGCTGTCATGCTGTGTAATCTACCCTTTCTGTTTGTGTATTTATTGTAGGCTTGCAACAAAAGACAAACAAATAAAGCAATGATGATCTTTGTTTTACAATGATAAACCGTCTTTTACCTAAAATTACAAAATAATTTAGTATTTGATTTGCCTTAGCTTCACAGGGTACAATAGTTGAAATTTTAATCTCATGTGGGGTTCCGTGCTGGGCTTGATAAAATCGGATTATGGTTTAGTTTTGAAGAGAAAAATTACTTTAATTTGAGTGGTTAATTTTGAATTTAAAGTTTTATATTAAATGAAAACAGCAAATTACGCAAATATATGTGAGAAGAAGCATTTAGAATAGCTTCGAGCCACTTTGAAATCTATGATTGACTCTGGAAAGCCAAACTTGACCATACAATATATAAACAGCCCCTGCTATAGTGTAAAAAAACGAGTAATAACCAATGGCAAGCAGAAAACCCCAATTAACATTTACTGTCAGAACGTTAATGGCTTGCGCTCTAAACTAGTCAAGCTAAAAAAACAATTCATCATCTACTGTCAAGGGCATTATTCTGCGCTGTGAATCGAGCCTTTGACTCTGAAGTCGTTAGTGATAACGAATTCATTGTTTCATCGATGCGATAGATCGTCGATAACCAGTAGCAAGCAATCCGGTGGTAGGGTTCTGGATTGCAATAACATATCTAATAGACGTATCTACTCAAACTTTAATTTCGAATGTGTTTTTGAGTTGTTATCCTTGGGGAGGAATGCCAATTTTCTACTGGTTTGTGTCTATATCCCTCCCATAAGTAAATTAAATCAAATCGAAAGTTCTTGATTTATTTTATGCACATTGGTAAATATAAATAGTGTCAATCAGTTACAGTAAAAATACATCAGTATTAAAACCTTCACTACTTAACACAATTTGTACTCAAATATACTTTTAGTTCTGTTGTGAACAAAGGTGGAAAAACTCATCTACAGCATAATTAGGTTTGTTTATTATGAATTCTTTGAGTTTGTTCAACTCATTGCAGCATAGTGTTACAGTAAATGTAACACCAAATGTTTGTCCATTGTTTCACAGTGTTACACTTTGTGTAACACCACATGTTTTATTTTTTTCCAACCAGACACACAGCGCTATTATTTCGGAACTGTTCCCCTGTAGTTCAACACATCACCACTAGATAGGGTATGTGGGTATTTGAGGGAAACCTATTTATTTATTGTGTTCAGAGACGTTCACATGTGATCGTGTTGGTGTTTACTGTTATCATTGATACTTTCATGATTATTGAGGTAAGTTTATTACTGATTATACTTATTCTAAATGGAAAATGAACTTATGGTTTCGTTATACAATATAAAGTTGTTTTCCCATAATTTATTTAAGTTATACGTTGCTAGGTGATAGGTCAAAACAATTAAAAACAAGCATTTTTGCATTTGTCATAGTTCCGTGCAACATGGGGTCACAGAACTAGGGATGGTTCCGTGCAGCAAAGAGTTTTAATTTGTCACTGTATTTCAGACTTTATATTTTGGTAAATAAATAAAGAATTTCCTTCCCGAATATATTGGTATCTGCATACACTGATTTCTGGGGTGCTGTTGCCGAGATTACAGAGATATCCAACTATCCTCAAAAAAATTTCATCTTTGGTGACTTTAACTTGCCTGGATACGACACAAATCTTGTCACCCGTGGTCTGTGCTGGTGAACAACTTAGAGACATGGCAACCGCACAATCTCTTCACCAAGTTAATCATGTGCGCAATCATAGAGGTGTGTCTCTGGATCTTATCTGTAGCGAGGATCAGGGCACGCAGGTCACCAAAGCTGTTCATTGCTTGATTGAGGCCGACGATCGACGATCATCATCCTCTTTTGGCCGTCGCTCAGACGGACCTCGGGCTCACCCTCACTCTTGATGGTTATATGGGCCCTAATTTTTTATAGAAATTTGACCTTCCCTCTGTTTTTGTCATTTTCGACGTACTGATATGAGCTTTATCAGCAAGGACAGTCCCGTAGAGTTATTATACATCGATGGGACAGTCCAATAGAAGACCAATATAGCCGTTTGCAGAGCATCCTAGGCAGTATAACCACCTGTGCGAGCCCGTAGAATGGATTTGGTATTATGCATTTTCCGAGATGGTTTAGAAGAGAACTTAAAAACCACGTTATACAGAAGAAGATTGCTCACAGGTATTATAAAAGCAGCCTTAATTTTGCCCATTATTATTATTTTGCCAATCTGAGAGATGCCTGCAGGTCTCTGTCCCATGAAGGCTACAAGCTCTATATGTCTAATGTGGAAGCGAACATCTTTCCGAACCCTTGAACTTTTTGGGGAGTTGTCATAGGAAAACACCTGATATACCTTATCATAATTATCCTGATGCAATCGAAACTTGTTAATGAATCTTAAGAAAGAGTTGTATTTACTGAAGCGCAGAAGAGTGATTATACCACACTCAAGCCTGGTGACCCTGCTGACACAAAAACCTAACGCCCAATAACCATTCTGCCTGTCTTAAGTAAAGTCTTTGCGAGCCTCGTGGTAGACGAGCTAAACTTTCACATCTTAAGTTCCATTCACCCATCTCAGCATGGATTTTTACGAGGTAGATCAACAGTTTCTAGCCTTCTTACCTTTTGACTGCCTTCCAGAAGAATACACAAGTCGTCGCTGTTTATGTTAATATGGCCAAAGCATTCGTCTGAGCTGTTCACTCCATCCTCTTATCTAAGCCCCATCATCTTATAGGTTATCTTAAGCTTGAAGGATATGGTGTTGTTAACCCTCTATTATCTTGGTTTTCCAACTATCTGCAGAGTCGCATGTTAACAGTAAAAATTGGCCCATCAAGATCACCTCAGTTCTCTCCATGTTTTGGTATCCCACAGGGTTCAGTGCTTTGCTAGGCCCATGTCTTTGTAATGTCTTTATCAACGACCTCCTTCCTGGTCATGATTGATGCCAATCACTACAGTTTTCAGATGACCTGAAGATATTTACAGAAGTGAAATCGTAAAGAGATTCTCAGAAGTTGCAGCAAAAGTCTTTCTGCAATCGAGGAGTGGTGCATTGCCAATTGTATGTCTGTCAATCAAAGCAAATGCTCTACAATAACATTTTGCTGAACAAAGTCTCCAGCTGGATACAGTACCTAATATCAAGTATTCAAATCCCAAAGGTCCATAAAATAAAAGACTTGGGTGTTTACGTGTGCAAATCTAGAAAGAAATTATTCTAACTGTAGTTAGAATTTGTAAGTACTCGCAAAACAGGTCGATCAAATAATTGTTTACATGGGAAAAACTGTTGCCGTAAGGCAAAGATTTCTAAAAATTCAGTTATTCCAGAGTTTTTTCTTTAAAAACAAATCAAAATCAAAATCTGTTTTATTTCAAAATTTCTTAAAATATATATACATAAGAAATACGAAAAAAATAGTACCGCATAGGCCATACAAGACCTATGCGCGGGACGAGCTCTATTACAAATTTGGCGTCACATCAGTTCTTGATCGGAGAAGGTATATACAAGTAAAGTTTTTATAAAGAGTTGACGCACCGAATATAAAGTAGTTGAGTGTATTTGAACAATAAATTTGTAGAGAAACGCCTGTTGAATTGAAAAGCTATTTTAATAATTAGTTTTTGTATGACAAACAATGGATTTAAAATATTACTACTAGCTCCTCGCCATACTATAATTCCATATTGAAGTATTGATTGGACAAATGCATAGTATAAATCTCAATAATGTTTAGAACTTCACGTACGTTTCTAAAAACATAAATTAATTTCCTAAGTTTTGAAGTTAGCATTGTCTAGTACTCGCAAAATAAGTTGATCAAATCATTTTTAACATGGAAAAACTGTTGCTGCAAGGCAAGGATTTCTCAAGATTCAGTTATTCAAACGTTTTTTCTTTGAAGTTAGAATTTTCTAGTACTCGCAAAATAAGTTGATTAAATAATTTTTAACATGGAAGAAACGGTTGCTGTAAGGCAAAGATTTCTCAAGATTCAGCTATTCCAGCGATTCTTCTTTGTTCTTCATGCATAATTATTTACTTAAAAAAATAATTATTCATTTATTAGGTATGTAAACATTTCATTAAAAAAATATAAGTTTATTTCTTGTCTACCAGCCAGTAAACTAAATAGAAATGTAAACGGAGTATTTTCTAGCTGCATATTTTTCTATATAGAAAAGGGCTATATTAGAGATTTGCTTTCGTAAAAATTTTCCTTGACATGGGAAGTAAACATCTGTAATGTCTTACTGTTTCCAACGAGTGAAAATTACACTACTTATGTATCGGTTTTAATTGCTGAATGTTTACATGTTATAGAACGTTAGGTTTTTACGCTAAGACCTGGATCCAGGACCAATTTGCTTTTTCGTTTTGATGTTCCCAGAGGCCAAAAACAACATCCGTTCAAATTCATATATGTGTCCGTTAGTACGATAAATCGAGCAAAAATGTTGATAAAATTTGGTATAAAAGTGTATACCTACATTATTTTATTCGAACGAGTTAGCGAACCAGCATGTTCGGACTGTGGGAACGGGGTTTTAAGGTGGTAAAAATGAGTTTTTTCGTTTTTGACCTTAAAAACATAACATTTTGCAATTTCTTTCCAAACAATTTTGTAGAGATTGACAAAAGAAATAATTTAGTATATTGAAGCTCTGTTGTATGCATAAAGGTTACAGAGAAAAAATATTAATTTAAAACTCCGATGGTATTCTTATGGAGAAAATGAAAACTGTTGTAGTTTACTTGTTTATGGATAAAATTTGTTGTAGATAAAATTTGGCAAATTTATTTATTTCATCCTATGCAAAAACACTTTTTACCTTTCCCTTAGCAGCAAACCTATGCACTTGTTATATATAATGTTATGTAAATTGGGAATAAATATGTCTCATTTATGGAAATATTTCAGACAAGTTAAAATTCGCTTAGTCTGCAGGTTCGCTGTGGCGGTGGGGGTATTTTTATTTATTACATTATCTCCTTATTTATGGCACATAGGTTAAGTGGTAGAGACTTACAGGTCCTACCTTCACCTCGCAATAAAGTATACTATTGTCGTTATTACCTGTAATTTTACCCCTGGTAAATTTCTATAACGTACCAACATTATATGATATTAATAGAATGCCTTTGACCACATTGACCACTTGTCTTGCACATAGTTTGAAATAACGTTTTTAAGTTTATTACAAAAAAATAAATTAAAATGAATGTCACACGTATTTTATCCACTATATTAAGAAATGCTAGGGGATTTGCCTGTAAAACGGTGTCACCGTTGACGAGTTTTTGATGAACTGCAGCTTCTGATAAATAAGTAATAGTATATTAATAATCTTTCATACGGACATATGGACTTTCATATGGACAAAAAAACTTCTGACATGTAGGCTATATCTTTGCGTTTTAATTACTCGTTTACACACATTTTTTTGTAGTTTTTATTTTGTATTTAAATTTATTTTGAAATGGGGCTATTCATTGGTTAGATTTTTTATTGAGGCACAGTACAAGGTAAATATTGTTTCTTTTTTGTGTAATGACTATATGGTCGATTCCTTATGTTATTAAAACACTTGTCGAATACAACTTGTTTTTACCAACTGCAACATCAAACAGTTATGTAGCCTACGGTTAATTTTTGACATTCATATCAGGAAAAACCAATTGTTGTATTAAAGTTTAACGTTTCTTATCTATAATGTGTATGGCACCTCATTGTATTGTGGAAGTATAAAGTAATGTGTTACTCAGTCAGGCAGTGGTGTTGCATTGTTCTTGGTTCAGGATATGACAGTGGATTATGTTATGATACAGCCGGATGTATACCTCTGTGATGGTTATGTGTACATCTTAACACCCGACGGGAAACCGTTATTTGTAGAAATTATCGGTGTGCTCCAATGTTTAAGATATTTTTCTTAATGTTCTGCTTAAATTATTCTCTAATATGAATATTCCTTGCTTTAGTAGACACATTAAGGTTTGTGTTGGTAAATATAAACAATGTAAGATGGTAAAAAAATATTCTTCAAACCTCAGGGATAGTAATAATCTTCCTACGGATCCGTTGATTATTTATTTGGTGATCCCTAACACAAGCTTGCAACCTAGGCAGTGCTATATTATTATTCTAGTCGAATCTTTAAAAAAACCCTATTTACATTTTGAACAATTCAAAAGCAGGTGATTAGCGTGTCATATTGGGAGTTGAATTTAAAGATCACTTATATACGACTAGGCCAATATAAGACATGGTGTAGAGGAAGGTGTTAACAATGTTGTGATGAAAGTCAAATGAGTTGAGTTAAATTTTTTTTAGATACATTTTATTTAAACAAACTAGAGTTTAGCTTCACCAAACACTCCCGCTGTAATTGATTTTGCTGCCGAATTCCATTCCAAGTCAAGAGATCTTGGAGGAGATAGCGAACTACTTCTCCAAGCTTGGGATTGTCCTTGTACAAAAATATAAGAATATTCCATTGTATAATCTTCCAGCATCAGAACCTAATATCAATTGTTGTAAACTAAAATTATTAGCATACAGCATTTTATAATTGTTTAAACCACAACAGGCAGTTCATTTTATGAAGTCCCTTATAGTAAATTTCATAATATTTAACTAATTAATGGTTAGTCTACATTTCATCGTCTCTTTTAGTATCGTTGTGAACATACAGCCTGAGGTTATTGTAGTACATCATAAAAAGTAAATTCATTTTTAGGATCAGTTGTTGGCTTTCTTTGTGTTATTCTACGCTTAAACATACTATTTTAATCGCCAAATCACAAAAGTAGCTGCTTACATCTAACTGAACTGAACTAGTCATGTATTTATTGTGTATTTATAGAAATTGGAATAACTTAAGATAGATATACTTAATTGTTTTTTCGTGGCTATATCTATGAAATTAGTTTGAGAAAGATCTACAACAAATTAATATTGTAATGTGGATCAACACCCAATATTGTATCACGCTTTAAATATTCACCGTGTGAAATACACGTATCTATCTATAGATACGTTTTAGTTGAATTTGTACAGAAATACATAAACCAGACAAGCTGTGTTATGAAACTGCAATAAACAGTGAACAATTGGTCGATGTGTCTAGAATCGGCACACTATATTACAATTAATGTGATAGACCATTTGAAACACAATTAACTCTCAGTCTCGACAGCCTATGTGAATGTGGCTGCAATAAACATTGAGCGATTGGTCGCTGTGTCCGACATTGGCACCCCACACTGGGGTTACTACAACAGACATGGTGGACTTTTTATTCTTTGTAAGCTATTATTTGATGATGAAATTGGAAATGTAAATACTTTTATTAAGTAAGAAAATTGGTTATGTACGACAACCATAACATAAAGTATAGGCCTACACAAATCAAACAATATAAATAAATATGAAAAATGTAATATTTATTTGATGTTGTATTTATTTTTATATATGCAGGGTGGTTGTAAACTATTGTACACATTTTAAGATTAAATAAATAAATAACCAAGCAACTTAGAAACATGGGAATCGTTTCAATAAATAGCAAATTTAAAACAGTTTTATACATTAACTGCAATAAATAATTATAAAAGTGTCAGAAATTATGAAACGTTGTTATAAAAAGACTGTAAAAATCACCTAAACTTTTATATGTTGGACACTTCTCAGTCGTTCAAACTGACTGTACCATCATTTAATAGAGTTCTTACATGGATAATTACGGCCATAATCTAAACGAAGCTTTCTTTGAACAGTTATTACAGATTTGCTTTCATGAAACCAAAGACTTTGTTTTTTATGTCACACTAGTAATTTTGTTACTTAAGTCAGTTAAAAGTTTGATTCGCCAGAGCTGGCCTAATGTCATACACAGCTGGTGTACAAAGGTCAATTGTTGGCCAGCTGACTATGTCACAACACAAGTCATTAAAAAAACATAAATTACACTCACAGTTTGGGTGATTTTTCCACATTTTTTATAACCACTTGTTATAATAACTGGCATTTTTATAATAATTTCTTTGCAGTTACTGTATAAAACTGTTTAAATTTTGTTATTCAGTGAAACAATTCACATGTTTGTAAGTTGCTTTGTTATTTGTTTATACTCTTAAAATGTGTCTAGTAATTTATGACTACCCTGTATTATTAATTATATTTATTTAGGTGTTTATGTTACAAGAACTTATAAAGTAAAGTTATTTTATTCTGCCCACAGGTGTCAGGCTAAGAATAAAATAAATATATATCTTAAAAGACTTTTTTACTTGACAATATTAAAATATATTGTATGGTTAGTTTGGTTAGTTTTTTTAGACAATATATAGAAACTATTATAGATAGATGATAGATTTAGTGCCAAACAAAGAAATAAAATCCAAACAGTTTTACAACACCGTATTTTATACTTTACCTGTAGCTCCAACGGGTATTATATAACCCGTTGTGGTTTCCCCGGTTTAGATTAGAACCGGAGCATTCGCTGGCTTGTCGTAAGAGGCAACCAACTAATACAGAGGTTGGGAGTGCATTCTCTTTATGCTTCCAACATTCTCTAAAAATCATAATTTCCTTCTTATCTTTGGCTTGGTTCCTAATTCATTCGGTTTTCTTTATATCTGTTCTCTCAACCCTATTTCGAAGTTTTCCTTTTGCTTTTCGACCGGCGCGCAACAATGAGCTTTGGGAGTACCCTCCCTGTGCAGAGGTGCTGATTTGTGCCTCGTGCTGGCCGTTCTATTCCCGAAGAACAACAAGGCTCTTGGACCTGATGGCTTAACCGGTGAGGCACTCAAGAAGGATTTATTGATAAATCCCCAGATTCGTTTGATCACATAAAATGCCTGACTGGCTGAGTGGTGTTTCCCTCCTGCTGGAATTATCTAGGATTGTACAATTGGGGAAGGGGAAGGGAAAGGGAGACATATACTTCTACCTCTTACGTACCTCTCTGTGTATTGGTTATTGCTGGGAAAGACCTCGAGAAGTTGATCAGTTCCCCTCCCGACTGGATTTAGCCGTGGTCACTGTATGGGATATGTTCCCTCATACGTACGCCTTCTAGAAGGATCGTTCAACGTTCAACGCTATTGAGGAGGTATAGCGAGCTGCTTAGCTTATTTGAGCTAAAAGTTTCAACCACAGCTCTCGCCGGGTTGAGCTACTTGTAACACTCGAAATGCAAGTCCGCGAGGTGATGCGGTATCCTAGACGTTCTAAAAAGCAAGGTCCACTTTCCGACATATTTATGCGTATCATATAAAGAGGATTGACAACATTGTACCGGTGAGGGTGGGGAGCGTCTGAAACTTTCGTGCCTTGGGGTCATGGTGGATAGCAAGCTTCGTTGACGGTACCAGATCTTCCATTCGGTGGACAGGGCCGCTTAGGTGGGCTTAGGCGGTTTCTTCTCTTAGCCAGGTAATGACCAATGTCGGAGGTCCACGGTCCAGTCACAAACGGCTGTCTGCGGTCAATTCCGTTATCCTGTACGGTGCAGAAGGGTAGACCGACGCACTCAATGTGGAGGTATACAGGATGCGGATCACCCGAGGGCAGCGTCGGGCAGCACTCAGGGTAATATCCGCTTATCGGACAGTGCTTACAAGCCATGTTAATCCTCTTAACCATTTACCATCTACTCGAATTACCAGTCTTACAACGATACGCTAGTTATAAATGCCATACTTGCAATAAGTTTGATTCCTTAGTGTTAAGTTATTTACATTAGAGAAAAGACCTTTGTTATGGAATGTGACTAGAACATATTCGCATGGATTTTGATTCGCCTTGTAGTTAATAGTAATTATAGTTAAAAATATTAAGAAGATATGATTTTTATTTTTATATTATTTTCAAACATATTCTTGAGATAAAGACTTCAGACTTCAATTAAACATGTTTTAGTTGTTTTTTGAAAGCTATGCATATTGATTATCATATTCAATTTTTTTTAAACTAGGTGAAACCCGTCGAAATCGACGGTTACTTTCAAGGCTTACGCTAATTCATCTAAGTGCGATAAATTGAGTGAAATTATACATATTTAGCATTGTTTAAAGATTAATAAGTGTAAAAACAATAATGATATTAATTGCGTTAGTAACCAAATATGGTTGATCATTCAAATGAATAAAATATTTCCCATACTGTATGTCATCGGAGTTGTTAGTATGCTATCTGGTATCTCTTCCTTTGGAAGAACTTTTCAATTGTATTAAAATCATATTGGTGGATCTTTTGTAGTTAAACACTTCCGTGATTTCATCAGTGTAATGCAGATTAATCTATGATTTTATTTTTAAAAATCTCTTCGTTGGGAAGACACGTTCTAACTTCAAAGGGAGGTATTTTCGTTACAGTGTAAGTTTGGTTTTACCTTCGTCACGTCGCGTCAGCTCATATCGTACTCATAATGAATAACACTCTAGCACAGTTTTGAGAAATTGTTTGTGGGGTTACTGTTAAAGCTAGAATTCCTTGACATGGGGGATGTCAGTTAGTTGTCTCAGCCTAATCAGTTACCCATAAAGTTGTCAATATAATCTCTCTATAGAATGTTAGCTGTATTGAAATATACTTGAAGTGAAGTTGGCTTTTATTCTTGAACTATTAGGGGCCTCCTCATTTATATGGTCGTGCAGCTTCATTGGCAACAAATAATGCGAATGACATAGTAATGTTGCATTTCCAAAAAGCAAAAAAATAATGTAAATTGGCTGTTACGTAAATATTGACGTTTACATGCATTGTTAATCAACGTATCGTATAAAGGAAAGGATTATGTGATCTAGTTTAAAAGGAATATGACCTTTCTGTCACGACAGTAGCTGCTTAAATAGTATTTACTCATTGGGAAAATTTTTACAGCCAAAATGTCTTATTTTCAATAATGTTACCAACCCAGTGGGCCACGGTTCGTAGTATAGGCCACTGCAAATAATTTGTCAAGATAGGTACTATTTTAGGCAAGGTTTCTGTGTTTGGATGTCATTAGAAACGGTAAGAGCACAATAAAATTCTTCTGCAGATCAATTTTCTGTTGGAGAAATATAAGCCGAATTATAAATGTCACAATGCGAGTTTGAGCATTTTGTAACTATATTATATGGGTAAGTTACGTAGATTTTTTAGGCTGCTGCACTTTTATAATATACATTTTAGAGATAAATTAAATGGTTTTTGTTGCTGGGTAGTGCTAGTAAACATACACAACCCCTTTCATTAGTCTAATAACATTCAAAGACTCTCTAAGAGTTCACGTTCTCATTTTAGTGCAGTAAAAATAAGAGAAAAATTCCATAAACCTAAAAAAAATTAGCACAACCGGGGAATTTGGTACAGATGTTGGATGTACCTTCCTTTTGAACATTCTAAAAGTCCCCTAAGATTGAAGCTGTGCTACGGCCGCCATATTGGAAAATGGTGGCATATTTCTGTATTTTTCGCTATAGTGACTTTATTATTAGAGATACAGGAAAAAGCTTAGTATACAAAATGTAGGTCATCTAAAACTACACATTTTTTGTATTTACCATCTTTCTCTAAACCCAACGGTTTTTGAGTTATTTGTTATTAAGTATATTTAGTTTTTTCTATTTATCAAAAATAGGTGAAACACATGGAAATTGACCGTTACTTTCAAGGATTATGATAATTTATCCCATTTAGTTAAATAGTGTGATACTATAAAATCTTAAAATTAAAGCTTATTTTATGAGTAAAACAACTCTGCCACAGCAAACCTGCAGACTCAGCAAATTTCCATTTGATTGGATGTTTTATTAATTGTATTTAAATAAAATTAGATTCAACAGGTACCTAGGTTTGCTGCTACAGGTAGGTTATTATAGTGTGTTTTTTTTTTTGTAAAATATCAATAACTTAGTATAAAAAAAATTAATTTTCCAAGTTTGATCATAATAAATCTATAAACAAACAAACTGCAACAGTTAACTAATTCATAATAATAGCATGGTAGCTTAAGATTTACAATTTACAAATTTAAATATACAAATTTTGGTTGTGTTTACTGAAAATATGGCGATTATTTGTCACGATTCGAATACTAACCGAAGGGGTTTTCAAAAGGAGATGAAGCAAGTAATTTAAGTACTGTAATATTAACTCGTACCAAGTATCGGAAATATTGTATGCAGTGAGGAAATCAACCATATTTTGTAAACTACGCAATAGTCATATTAATATTTTATACTCATTTTTACCCATTTAATAAATTAACATTTTAATATTTTGATGGCACTACCACTATCACTCTGATATCAACTAAGGGGGATGAATAATTGTCGTAAACCTTGAAAGTAACCGTTGATTGCGATGGGTTTCACCGATTTTTGATAAATAAAACTAACTATACTATACCATACTTAATTAGTCATCAACATGAACTAGACACGAAATACACCCTTCCAAATTTACAATGGGATGTCAAGTATAGTTAGTTAGTGTGGTGGTGCCATAAAAAAACTAAAATGTTAACTATTAAATGGGTAAAAAATGAAGATAAAATATTAATATGACTATTGCGTACTTTACAAAATATAGTAGATTACCTTACTGCATACAATATTTTCGGTGCTTGGTACGAATTAATATTACTTAAATAACAGGCTCCATCTCCTTTTGAAACCCCATTTGGTTAATATTCTAATCGTGACGAATAATCGCCATCTTTTTAGTAAACACAACCAAAATTTGTATATTCAAATTTGTTTATTGTAAATTTAAAACTCCCATGCTATTCTAATGAATTAGTTAACTGTTGCAGTTTGCTTGTTTATAGATATATTTTGATCAAACTTGGAAAATTAGTTATTTTATAGTAAGCTATTGATATTTTACTTAAAAAAAACACACTATAATAACCTACTCGTAGCAGCAAACCTAGGTACCTGTTGAATCTAATATTATTTAAATACAATTAATAAAACATCCAATCAAATGGAAATTTGCTGAGTCTGCAGGTTTGCTGTGGCGGAGTTGTTTTACTCATGAAATAAGCTTAAATTTTATAGTATCACACTATTTAACTATATAGGATAAATTATCATAATCCTTGAAAGTAACAGTCGATTTCCACGTGTTTCACCTATTTTTGATAAATAGAAAAAACTAAATATACTTAATAACAAATAACTCAAAAACCGTTTGGTTTAGAGAAAGATGATAAATACAAAAAATGTGTATTTTTAGATGACCTACAATTTGTATGTTTAGCTTTTTCATGTATCTCTAATAATAAAGTCACTAAAGTGAAAAATACAGAAATATGCCACCATTTTCCAATATGGCGGCCGTAGCACAGGTTCAATTTTAGGGGACTTTTAGTATGTTCAAAAGGAAGGTACACCCAACATCTGTACCAAATTCCCCGGTTGTGCTAATTTTTTTTGGGTCAAAACATATTTTTACTGTACTATTTGTAAAAATTTTATTTATATAGACATATCTATATTGTTTCCATTAAGCTGAATGAATAAATCGAAGTAACCTCTATAAAAAGTCTGCAGTATATTGCAGTTTTCCAACTTAATGACTTTCAAATCATGCACATATTTCTACATCAATATTGTAGGCCTAAAATGTTTTATCCAGTTGCTGTAAACTATTAATTCAACAACATATGGACACGGCTCAAATGGGCACCGTGCCCTACTGCACTTGTATTATTTTGTATTATATTACACAATTAAACATTTTTCCAATGATTGAAAGCATGTATGAAAATAATCTCATGAACCTATGATGATCTGTCTAGAATAATATGATAAAATATACAGGGAAAAGGTGTGAAAAAGGCAGACACCAACCCGTAAAATAGATATAAGATAGTTCAATAAGAAATAATTGTAAAATAACAGGATTTTCTACTGATTTCGTAATGGAATTTATATTGCAACACATGACATGATACAGAAGAAAATCAGTTTAAAAATAAAAAAAACAACATTGCGAATACTTCTTTTGGACTATTCAGTAACTCCCAATAAATGTGTGTTATTTGAGATACAATATTTTAAAACTAGGGTTGCTTTCAGAGAGGTGAAAGCCAGTTGAGCGGAACAAACGTGATTTGATATTTGTATAAGTAACTAAATGTAAAAAGGTCAATAGATTTATTTACTAATGCTGGTTTTAAAGATTAAAATTATAATAATTCAAATTTACCTCTTCGAGAAGTGCATTATGGTAGTTTTGACCAGGAAAATATTACAGTAGTTGGAATCTGATATTAACATCCAAAAAGGGCATTAAAGTATAAAAAAGAGAAAGGAAATTTAACATTCAAATTCAACTGTAGCCTACAACAAAAACATTGGACTTCATTTTTCACCCTTACAATTGGTTAAAGTATTTAAGTATAAAAAAACAGTACCTATTAAAAAACGAGTATTGTATAACAACAGGAGAGGAAATGTGACATTTAAATTCAACTGTGCAGCATAAACATAGGTTAAACTCAGCTTTCTTTGCTGGAAATAATTTATGATTGTTAATACCAAGTATTCTTGATGGAGGATATGTTTGTAATGTAACTGGAATGTAGGTCTTCTGCCATTATTAGGACGATTTAGCGGCATTTTAATACTGGCCTTAATAATACCATTGGCCATTGAATACAGTAGATTTTGATGAAAATGCTGGCTACAAATTCAACATGGGGATGGAATGTCTAGTTGTATTGATAGTCAAAGATAAAACATAGGCCTACTAAAAATGTAGGGCTATTTTAATGTAAGACTCAAATATAAAACTCCTTTAAAAGACTATAATAAACTGAATTATCAGTCATGTATTTCAATGTTTAAAAACGTAAAAACTGCAAAAAGTCTTACTTATTGAACAATAAAATAAGATGGCTGAAATGTAGGCATAAACATAAGTAATAAGTAAACATCGCATTCAGTTGATTTAAGTGAAAACAGAATAATATAATAAGTAGGGAAGACATGCCTTAAATATACAATGTAGATAATATAATTAGAAATTAGTAGCCTACTTCTGGACAGGCCTAGACAATTATCCATACCGTGGTTAAAAGTGTACTTCTATAAGCCCAGGTTTACTTATCAACGGTTGTAACTGGACGTATGTATAGTCCGTGTCTTGGCAATCAAAAAACAGTATTTATATAGGATAGGCTACTGTTATCGACATTTGAAATGACTGAATTGTTACCAAATTACTGTTTCACAAAATGCAGATTCCATTTTCAGCCGAGCCATTAAAATGAGGATTTTCCGAACAATTATTAATATTACAGAATAGTATATAATGATATACAACTTTTCACATTCCATAATTATATGTTAGTTTTGAAATCGTTTCCCCGTTTAACCTTAACCAACTATTCCATTCCAAAAGATAAAAATTATATGGTGCAACACAAATAAACAACCCGATCGCCTACCTATAACCTACACTATACCTTCCTAATCTAACCTTACTTCAAAACACTTAATGTAGTCACGAATACTCATAAACCCCGACCTACCTCCCCACATGCCTAAATCAGTGTTCAATCTGCGTTTTATCATAGACTAACCAACACAAGTAGACTTCTCATCCCATTGTAAATTTTGAAGCACGTTTTTCGTGTCTAGTTCATGTACGTGACATAAAGGCGCTAGTGTCGACGAAACTTTGTTTCTATTATTTTAGGGTTAATTTCTTGATTTGTGCTTTACTGTTTGGTTATATAACTAAGGGACAAGTTATTGTTTATGATTAGACCGTATTATTTGGTTAAACGAGGTTTTAAATGGCTGTAATAACGGGAAACAAATTGTAAACAAAACACGACCTCTACAGAAAACCGTACAGAACTAACAATAAAATTGGCTTCAGCTGTTCCATAAGGATGGGAAATCTACTAAGGGAGTATGTTTTATCTATGGTTTTATCAATAAGTGTAATAACTTACTGTACCGTCGATGTAATTCAACATAATATAACCTATGAGGTATTATCGGATTAAATACCGATTTCGATGCGGTTCGATATATCGCTTATTAAATCCTGATTTCTAACATTGGCTGTTTCTAATCAGCTGGCAACACAAATAGGTTCCCAAGAAAGTAGTCACCGGTCCGTATCCCTCCGCTCCTTGTTTATGCTCCGCGCATTGAGAAAGTAGTTCCGTATATTTTCTCGATTTTCAGTGAGTTCCGTGCCTTAAAAAATGTTTTAACGGCATTTTCTTGTTTATTAAAATCATAGGAATGGTTTTAAATCGTTTAAAAGAAAAGTATAGAAAGTTCAGAAATACCTTATGATTCTCTTGTTTAGCCTACATTTTTCTTGTAAACAAAAAACTGTCATAGCTACTTTAGTCCCGTAAGCCTAATGTTAAAAATTTTAAATTTTACGTTCGTTTTAAATTGCATTAGCATTATCTAATTGAAATTTGTTTGTTTACAAACCATCTCATTATTAGTCTAAGTAGTCTTGTTAAGTTTGGCTGAAATGTGTTCAGCCGTTATTGAGTGATGGTGTTAGGCCTATATTGTTTGCATTGAAGTTGATCCCAAAGAGCTTCGCTCGCTTCGCTCGCTCCGCTCAATTAACAGCTGTTTTATTAAAAAGTATTTATGACCAAAATGTAAACAAATCTGTGGAGGGATCTTTAAAGGCTTATGGGGCAGAGCCCTAAGCGAATTTACTTCGTTTTTCTTTTGATAACTCATCTACAGACCAAGATCTTTCTTTGGACACCTCTACCAAGTTTATTACGCCCAGCCGTTCTCTCAAATTAGTGGATATAAAGTTTCCAAGTAAATATTTAGATTCCCCCATGTTAATCTTATGGGAGAAAATCCAACTTTGATGGAAGATCCTGCCCAAACTAATGAAGATATCAAAAAACGAAAAACACTTTGCAAAACTACAGATCAGGGCAATGTTTTTGACACTTTAATACTTAAATCGGTCCAAAAATGAGGGAGGAGTTCTGTTCACAAAAATTGGCTTAGCGTATTATATATATAGATACATGAGAATACATGCTGAAATACACATATACATTGAATACATGTTGAATACATGCAAATTAGGTACCTAGAACACGATTCATTCAAGTTAAAGTCCTAATCGTAAAAAAATGATTTATAGACACGGAGTATTGCGCAATGGTATTCATCACGAGTTTTTACCCATCTATAATTATTTTGTTATGTATATTAATCAATCCACGAAGGACCAAACCTGACATGGAGTTCACGTTAGAGAGCTAGAGCTCTCTGGGAGGACTAGAGCTCTAGAGTCAATCAGAAAACTTTGCAAGATATTGTGTGTGACTTAAAATAACAATATTTAAGTCAACTTTTTGACTAAGTTGACTGTTATATACAGTAGCTATAAATTATAAATATACTGACATAAAATGAGAAATATAAATTAGTTTGAAAACTCAATTAATACAAGAATAAACTTCTTAAAGTTTGCAATATCACAACGGCCAATAAAACCAAAAACATTTTTCAAGGGGCAATATGTTCAGAAATCTTTATACCACATTGAAAACTAATTTAAACGTAACCTTTGTGAAGTGATGACAATGTGGTACTTTTTATATTAGTTAACATGTTGTCTCCTATCTAATCCATAATAAGCAGTTCATAGTAAGACAGGGCTGTAATTGCTTTTTCTGGAAATTGGAAATTCAATTCCTTCAAGAGAACTCTGACAATGGCAAGCCTCTTCTTCAAAAGGGAACGTGTATTATTTTCAGCCTTTGATTAAAAAACACACACGATGAAAGAAATATTGCCATTGCCTTTTCTACACAATGTATACCTTATTATTAGTTCTTGTTTACAGTAGTTTAACTTTAAGGAGTCTAAAGGTAGGTATATTCATATGGTAGAACTTAGTTAATTCAAACCATCCTAGGTTATTACGAATTCATTTTACAATTCTCCTAGAAAAGTAATTCTTATTCACTAGCATTGGCTGTAAACGGCCTATTCCGGTACTAGCACAGGTAGTATCCGCAGGTACTGGAACAGGTAGTAACCACAGGTACTGGCACAGGTAGTATCCACTGGTACTGGCACAGGTAGTATCCGCAGGTACTGGCACTGGCAGTATCCGCAGGTACTGGCACTGGCAGTATCCGCAGGTACTGGCACTGGCAGTATCCGCAGGTACTGGCACTGGCAGTATCCGCAGGTACTGGCACTGGCAGTATCCGCAGGTACTGGCACTGGCAGTATCCGAAGGTACTGGCACGGGTAGTATCCGCAGGTACTGGCACTGGTAGTATCCGCAGGTACTGGCACTGGTAGTATCCGCAGGTACTGGAACAGGTAGTATCCACAGGTACTGGCACAGGTAGTATCCGCAGGTACTGGCACTGGTAGTATCCGCAGGTACTGGTACTGGTAGTATCCGCAGGTACTTGCACTGGTAGTATCCGCAGGTACTGGCACAGGTAGTATCCGCAGGTACTAGCACTGGTAGTATCCGCAGGTATGCACTGCACTTAAGAGTTTCACTTAAGTCGACTAACTAATTGCTCAATAAAAAGCTTTCTCTCCAAATCAATTCTAGCATCAGTTTGAGTGAAAGTCAACTAAAAAGGATTCATAAGAAAATACAAAATACTTTGCAAAGTCACCAACAGAGCGAATTTGAACATACAACTTATTTACTATACGATCGAGGAGATAAAATAATACAAAACAACAGTTTGGCATCTACCATGATGGGTTTATTAACAGAACAATGGTTGTTATTACGGGACACAAACATAATGTTATTTTTCCCACTGTTCAATCTCCTAACCGACTGTTTTTTTAAAGTAACACCTGGTTGTGATAATCATTATTTAAAATGTTTTTTTTTGTCAAAACAAAAACAAAGACAGTAGGCCTATGTCAATGTTTACAGTAATGTTATTCTTTTGAAGTTGAATAAAGTTACATTTCTATGCAATTCAGTGCATTTTCTTAAAACAAAATGTTGGACACACCAACATTGTACATTTTGGTCCTTCACCCCGCGATAAAACCACGACCTCAAGGTAAATTAAAAGTACTCACACATTTTTAAATATTTAGTCAGTTGTACATTCATTAAAGTTTTATTGGACATTAACAAACAATGTCAGAGCAAGATCATTTACAACAACTATTGAAAGCTAGAGGTAATATTAAGGCTAAACTTACAAGATGTAAACAATTTTTTGATAAATGTTTAGGAAGTCAGCATGTAAAGGAATTACAACTTAGGCTATAAAAGGTAAAGGGATGTTGGTTAGAATTTGAAAATGTGCAATCTAAGATGGAAGACATTGATTCAGATTCAGAATTGAATCATGAAGCTTAAAGGGATGAGTTTGAGCAGCAATATTTTGAGCTTTGCGCAGAAATAGCTAGCTTATTTATTGAACAACACACGTGTCCACCACCAAAAGTTAACGAAGTTGTTGTTAATCACGATTCTAATTCAAATATAGGAAACAACCCAACAAGCTTAAGGTATTTACTAAATAGCGCTCTAATTCACATCAGGGCTTTAAAAGGGTGATGTGTTTAACTGATGTACTGACCTAAGACCATATGTGTATGTGAATCAATGATCACCTGTTATTTTGCATTTGTTTTGTTTGTATTAGTTTTTCAGTTTGATATAACTGAACTAATTTACTTATTATTTGAAAATGTAACATTGGTGACGAGGAAAACGAAGAATGGATGGACAAGAGTTAAATAATCTAAAGAAATCACGAGCTGTAGTAAAAGAACAGTCGAAGAAGGCAGACAGATTCCAATTTCAAGGTAGTCTTACAGTGACTGAGGTGAGTGTTAAACTCAAAGCAATGGCTGACCAGTATGAACGTTACAAAAGTATTCAGGACCAAATTGATACATTAACCGATGAAGAAAACTTGCACCATGAAATAGAATGTGGATGTAATGTCGATGATAAGTATTTAAATCTTACAACACAACTTCAAGAGCTGATTATGAATGAATGTTCCAACACTAGGTCTACACCACTTCACCCAATTAGCAATCTATCTAAAGCGACACATAGTTCAATTCACGGGTCCTCATTGTCGGGTAGTATACATTTTACAACTTTTCACCCAGAGGAAACGGTTACAAAATTTAATTAAGAGACTTGAAATATTCCTACGCCTTAAAAATCTAAGTACAGATGGTAATGCAAAAGTTTACATGCTACTACACGCTCTTACACCCCAGTTACACCAACAACTTTATGATTATGTGCACCTGAAAACCCACTTACAAAAGACTACAGTGAGTTAGTTCAGATACTAAAGGATTTTGTGGAACCACAGCCAAGTCAATGGGCTTTACAACATAAGTTTATTTCTCGTACTCATCAAGAACATGAATCCATAAATTAATTCTCAATAGCACTTAAGAAATTAACTAGCAACTGTGACTTTAGTTGTGATTGTGGAAAGTCGGTTGCAGAGATGTTTCTTAAACTTCAGTTTATTCGTGGTTTGAATGACATAGATATTCAAGCCAAACTTCTTCAAGGTCGAGAGAAACGCACGCACAAAGACATTGTTAACGAAGCGTCGGCAATGGAACTAGCTAAATCTGAGAGCAAAACTGTATGTCGCAAAACAATGGAACACCTTCATTTGAACAGGGTGGATTCCAATAGGAACAAGCCAAAGAAAATGTTGTATCGACAAACATTTCAAGAAACTGGCACGAGACCCAACACAAAATTTGACAATCTAAAAGGGAAATGTTACAATGCGATTCACCTTATCATCGAGCTAACAAATGTAAATTTATAGATACTTAGTGCAGAAAATGTACTAAAATTTGACACATAGCAAGTGTATGCTTACAGAAAAAGAACCAGACTAACAGAAATTTGCAGCAATACCAGACTCAAGATGGCTCGGAGAAAGGCAGGGAGTATGAACATGAAATTTATGTACTAAGTGACAGACATAAAGGTAAACCCATTCTTGACATATCGATTGAAGTTATAACTGTACCAATGGAATTGGATACAGGTGCAGCCCTTTGTACAATGTCCTATAGGCCTAATGATTTAATAAAAAAAACTGAATGTACGTACAAAAGTATTTAAAACCAACATCGAACTTAGAACGTAACACAGGTGAACCTATCAAACCCAAGGGTATGATATTTGAACATTGCTCATACAAGATGCAAACATTTGTTGTAAAACTCTACCTTATTGACCAATCTGACTGGGGAACTCCCATTGTACCAGTGGTGAAGCCAAACGGACAAATATGAATTCGTGCTTATTACAAAGTAAAACTGATCAGAGTAATAAAATATGAGAACCACCCTATTCCAAGAATTGAAGAAATCCATTCTCAAATGAACAGAGGAAAAGTATTTTGCACGCTAGATATTTCTAACGCATATCTTCACATGAAAATGGATGACAGGGCACACATGCAGACATTGAGTACACATAAAGGTCTGTACTAAGTTAACCGTTTAATGTTTGGTGTCAAAGTTGCTCCTTCACTTTGGCAACAGTTCATGGACAAAACTTTACAAGGTATTTGCGGAGTGCAATGCTTTTTGATGACATTATTATTATACAAGGTAAGACATCTGAAGAACTCTTGAAAAGATAAAAGGTTGTTCTAGAAAGTGAAGAAGTAAAAACTTAAAATTGAACGGAGAAAATGTAACAAAGGGTTACACATAAAGATTAATGAAAATGATCCATTCATTGTCCATCTCATAACTACGAAGCTTAACGTATCCACACATAAGGAGTGGGAACTTTCAACCATGCCAAAAGAACTTCCCTCTTTAAAGGAACTTACAGACTTCTTACATAAAAAGATGTCAAATATTAGAAAACGTCATCCACAGCAGTGTTAACACTAACTAAACGTCATTTCAACACCATAAAGGACTGCTCATACGTAGTTTGATTAATCCTCGTATGAAATATTTTAATACATTAAATTCTATAAAGTGGTCATTGATGTAAACAATATTGACTTAATGGTATAAACCATATTAAACTATTAATTCCTCGTTTGGAAATAAATTAAACTAGGTCAACAAGATTGGCTTTACATAGTGCATGGTACTTTGATTACCGACAGTTAATTACCGCTTCGTTAAATGACATGATCAGTTAATTTGGTTTAATCAGCTAATTAGTGGAATTGCAATGTAGTACTAGTGTTCACTAGCTGCTCCAATGCCCAACTAAATCTACCATCTCTTTAAAATTATCAATAACAGTTTATTAGTGCAACTTAAAAATTAATTGTCAATTGTATCGTTAATATACAGGGTGAATTTTTAATGAGTTCCCCCCCTACTTTTTTCTACATTTCTTAAGATATCAACTTCGGACCACGTCAGATCATTGTAGTGTAGTAAGTACTTCATTTTGACTGGATAAACATTTTTGGCCGCCATCTAAACCTTGATCCGTTCTAAAGTTATGAGGACTTTTTATAACTTTATTTTTAGCCCATTTTAACATTGTGCATTTACAAACTAAGACCATAATCTCAAAATAGTGCTAGGTAAAGATAAGTATACACCCCCATTTATTGTCGACCTATTATCACTTGGTTATGACGGATGTATTTTTTTGGCCGCCATCTTGGATCTGCCATTTTGAAATGTGATAAATTAATTAAAATATGAAGGTGGTGTTGTGACCCATCATTTCAGACTACTTTTTTATGCTGAATTCAATGCCGCAATCCGTTTTTGTTTCTCAGGCTTTCTTGATGAAATATTAAAATTATCTTACTTAAATTTCCAATATTTCAAAAAACAAATATGAAAAGGCAAAACGGATTGCGGCATTAAATTCAGCATAAAAAAGTAGTCTGAAATGATGGGTCACAACACCACCTTCATATTTAAATTAATTTATCACATTTCTAAATGGCAGATCCAAGATGGCGGCCAAAAAAATACATCCGTCATAACCAAGTGATAATAGGTCGACAATAAATGGTGGTGTATACTTATCTTTACCTAGCACTATTTTGAGATTATGGTCTTAGTTTGTAAATGCACAATGTTAAAATGGGCTAAAAATAAAGTTATAAAAAGTCCTCATAACTTTAGAACGGATCAAGATTTTTTAAAACTAATTGCAGCATTGTAATCAGCGTAAAGTTCTAGTTTGAAACAATGGGTCACAACCCTACCTTTACATTTGAAAAAAAAAATTTTGTATCCAATATGGCGGATCCAAGATGGCGGCCAAAAATGTTTATCCAGTCAAAATGAAGTACTTACTACACTACAATGATCTGACGTGGTCCGAAGTTGATATCTTAAGAAATGTAGAAAAAAGTAGGGGGGGAACTCATTTAAAAATTCACCCTGTATATCATTACATTCAATTGAGAACAAATAGGGAACAAATAATCGAAATCGCTTTTATAAAGTACTAGCAACAATGCCCGTTGTGGTTAAATACAACGGTCTCTAGTAAAATAATGGTTGTAATATCCATACACCACTCTACTCACTAATATTATTGGTACAGATTAAGCACATAACATTAGAATCGCATACTTAACATAGGGAACACACTTTAAACAAAAATGCAAATTGTTAAAAACAACATTTTAATCAATGAAAGTTCAATTAAATCTAATATATAAAATTCTCGTGTCACAGTGTTTGTCTGCAAACTCCTCCGGAACGACTTCACCGATCGTTATGAAATTTGGTGTGTAAATTCTGTAGGTATGCGAATAGGAAGTAAACTATTTCCCGTTTTGAAATTCTTAAAAGGGCTCCGCCCCAGTGGCTCTGGAGTTTCCCATTTTAACCTTATGAGAAATGGAATTAATGAATCTTAACAGCTGTTTCAATTAAACAAGTTGGTTCTGTTCTATGATGTTCAATAGCATTAAAGTTACAAGGATTACCAACAGGGTGCAGCACTAGCACTATTATTTCTTTTACATTTATGACAACAGCTAATTTGCAACCAAAAGGTGAGTGAGCGTAGCGAACAAACTTCAACCTGGAGGCGAGTGAGCGTAGCGAACGAGCTAACCTGAAGGCAAGTGAGCGCAGCGAACGAGCTCCAACCTAAAGGTGAGTGAGCGTAGCGAACGAGCTCCAACCCAAAGGTGAGTGAGCGTAGCGAACGAACTTCAACCTGGAGGCGAGTTAGCGTAGCGAACGAGCTAACCTGAAGGCAAGTGAGCGCAGCGAACGAGCTCCAACCTAAAGGTGAGTGAGCGTAGCGAACGAGCTCCAACCCAAAGGTGAGTGAGCGTAGCGAACGAACTTCAACCAGGACGTGATTGAGCGATGCGAACGAGATCATCTTGAAAATTAAACGTAACGGTACTTTCTTTCCATCGGTCTGTCTTAGGGGAAACCTATAACTTAGGCGATACGAAGTTCGCCGGGTCAGCTAGTAACAATATAAAAATAAGCTGTTAAATTATTAACACATGTTTCGTATGATTATATTATGCATACTGGTAAACCAATTATTGCCAGCTATAAAAATATTGGTTTTTCTTTTCCGAGTCAGGTTAGCTCTTTTACCTGACCGATTTTCATAATTTTCGCCTTAAACTAAAGGTATGGATGCACCACAGATTTGCTATCAAGCATCGGCAATAATTTTGACGCATATTTTGAGTTATTCACAAAATGCGTCCCTGTACATTTCTTTTGGGAGTTAAATTTGTTTTTTCGAGATCGTTTGGCTCTTCTACCAGCCTGATTTTCATAATATTGGTCTTAAAATAATGCTATGCAAGTAAAAATTTGTCATCAAGCATCATCAATTTATTTAATGTATTACTCAACGAAAAAATAACGGTACCAAAATCAAGCTTTCGTGATTATTTGCAAATCTACACAAATTAGGCTTTCCAACCACCCTAAGCAACATAATCGGTCCAGTATAGGTCTACATTTACCTGTACAAATTATAACAAAAATATATCTAATTCAACATTTTCTCACCACTATAAATTTTGAAACAGTTGAGAGCTTAGCAGTGCCGGTCCTTATGATGCATTGACGGGCGGAGCTGCGTGGATGCACACAATGCAAGTTGTGCACAAGCGCGTGCATCCACACGCGCGTGCAGCGCGTGGGCTCACGGGGACACTATGGGAATGGAACTTTCCGCAATGTGAGGGTAACGGTTTGGTGGTCACACTCCATCAGCTTATCCCTGTCTCTGAGTCCGGTGGGTATATCCTTTTTTTTAATTTTTATTTGTAATTGTAAAGAACAAATTACCATTAAAATATGCGTTAACCACTACTTTATTTTTTCAACCACACTATTCGAACTTTCAATCGTTGTGAAACGTGAAGTTCATGTGAAATATCTAAGAGAAGCAAACTGTAGCTGTTATTTTCATTCTATATATGTAATTTTGTGAAAATTCTTGCCTCAGAACGTTGTAAGCCCATGAGGCAAAGCCCTAGCTTGATATGGAAACGGTATTAGGACTATAGTGACTGTACCAACATTACATGATACATTAGCTATCATTGTGTAAAATTCCATTTTAATTGGTTCCATGGGTTTTGTGTGACAGACAAACGGAAGGTCAGAAAACATACATTTAATTTTTTAATGACAATGGAAATTTTACGGAGACGTTTTTATTCACAAATTTATTTATTTAAACTTTCAACACATAAAAATTGGAAACGAAACGATATTAATCTAAGTGAGTGAATTCCTTCGATTTACCTAATGTAGTAACCGCCAGTTCAGCGGGATCAGGCACAATAGCTGTCGGTAGATTAATGAGCGGCTACTGATTAATTTTCTCACAACTAATTACCTGACAATAACCAATGGCTCGTGGTGTATACTTAACACTGATAAATGACATTAAGAACTAATATTTAGGAATAAAACGCTGTGAAACATAAGTTGTATTATTAAAATAATTCATAAACGTTAAATAGTGCAAGTTGTTATTCAGCCGATTGTGAAATCTAAGGTCTATTGTATGAGTGTTTTTGTATTGTTTATTGAGAACTGGTGTCAAAGAAGCTTTATTTATCGTATTTTTGGTCAGGCTTTACAATCTGTGCATTACTGTTTAGTAATAATGTCATAAGAGAAGTAATTGTTCGGTAATAATTAGACCATTTTATTTCGTTTGAGTTTAAAACATGCTACGACCTAGAAACACATAGTAAACATTGGAAATAAACGATCCTCTACACAAACCGGGCATATGATAAATTGCGTTCACAGGATTATTTCACAAGAGTAGTTAAATCTATTTTAAAAATAGTTGTTTAGCCTCCGGATTACTGTATTATACTTAAAATGGTTTACAATACCTGCATATGGTAATCCTTTGTTGCTGATTTAGGCAACTAGTTTCGGTTCTTGTTTTGAACCATCTTCAGGCCTCAAGGTGTCAAGTGATCACTTCAATCGAAGGTAGTTAACAGAGTTCTAGACTAGACTAGACTAGACTTTACCTCAGCCCGGTCACGATCATTTATCAATGTCCCTTCGTGTTTTTCGTGTTTTTTGTAATGTGTGTCCGTTCCGTGTATCGTGGTTTGTATATGTTTTATTTATTGAACTCTGTTAACGACCTTCGATTGAAGTGATCACTTGACTCTAGTCTAGACTTTACCTCAGCCCGGTCACGATCATTTATCAATGTCCCTTCGTGTTTTTCGTGTTTTTTGTAATGTGTGTCCGTTCCGTGTATCGTGTTTTGTATATGTTTTATTTATTGAACTCTGTTAACGACCTTCGAATGAAGTGATCACTTGACACCTTGAGGCCTGAAGATGGTTCAAAACAAGAACCGAAACTAGTTACTAGATTATTATATGCAGGTATTGTAAACCATTTTAAGTTAAATCTATGACATAACCTGCATTTTTGCTTTTAAATGTTACAATAAAGTTACTGGGAATATTACAGTAGCTGTAAATATAGTGTGAGGTTAATGTTTTTTACTATATTTTGTGGAACTGTCATCATTTAATGAACATAAAACTGTAATGCTATAATGATTTACTTGCAAGGAAATTTATACCAAATAAGCATCACACCTCGAGATGATGTACTGATATTTTTACGGATTCCCTGGTAGTATAGCAATGCGGATGTAAGAAGAATGAATGGAAAGAAGTGATGTGTTTGTCCATTAGGTCCACCAGCTGCTATTAGGCATATGTTTCATCATCAGAGTTCCCAACCCACTTTGAAAACCTTTCCAATAAATAATGCTTCCGAAAGTTTAAAAAAAGGCATGATCAAATTTGTGATATCTTATTTAGAAGGTTCAAATAATTTTGTATACAGGATTGACTTAGGAAGATAGTTTAATTCGTCGGGAGAATATTTTAGGCTATATTGAATTGAACAGGGGATTAGTTATACAAAATATTTTCTATAATCAGGATATTTTTTGACATTATATGTAAAATATATTTAACATATTTTATAACATTTAACATTTTAACATTAACTATTCTTTGTAGTCTTTGATTTTGTGAACAAAAATTATTTCATTTCATTGGAAGCAATTTGAGATTGTTTAATTGGTCACAAAGACTTTAATACCAAATGATTTATCTGATTTTGATTTGTAAATACTATAGGGTGTATTTCATTTTATGCATCTGATCTGACATATAACACTTAAGTATACAGTAAAACAATTTATTTGATGTCTTACTTGCTTTAAAAGCAATATTTGTTAAATGGAGCGTCCGTTAAAAAACCCGTATGTTTGGCAAAAATCAAGTATAAATTTAGAACGGAGAAGAAGTGGTATATTAAAAATGTTCACCGGTTTATTTTTTAGTAAAACCTTAAAAAATAAGGACGTCATACATTCTCTAAAACAGTTTTTTTTAGAATTTCTAAGATAGATTGTTTACTAAAAAACCCCTGGATCGCAGTTTTAAACTTAATATTCAAATTATTGATCAATAGAATTTACTTTATTTTATTTTTATGTTGTAATAATATTTTTAATAGGACATTCAATTTGTAAAGAAGGTTATTTTTTATATCGGTGCCCACTCCGCTCACATTGCAGACCTGAGGCCGCATACCCAGTTATTCAACACAGGGTGTGAACCGAATTGCTTGGTATATGAAAACCACAAAATATACAGGGTAATTAAAAAAGAATGCCCCGATTTCCAACAATTATATCTTTAAAAAAAGATGGTGCACACAAATAAATTTTACACCAAAATACTCACAGGAGCATTAAGTTTATGATGATGTATTATAAGTGTTCTGTGTCCTCCTTTAGAGGCTCGACTAACATCTATACTCCGTTCAAACAGCCGTGGCACCTGAGGCATTAGGAGGCCCCAAGGGTTACCATGGGGTGTCCTAATCCGTCAGGTGCCACGGCTGTTTGAACGGAGTATAGATCGTAGCCGAACTCATCCCAAACCGTTGACACCGTCTTCCTGGACTACACCACTGCATCCGATATCTTGGTTTTAAGCTCCTCAATATCCCGAGCTAAGGGAGGAACATAAAAACGATCTTTCACGTATCCCCACAGGAAAAAGTCGCACGGTGCTATGTCCGGCGACGATGGAAGACAGGAATGGAAATATAAGTATTACGGTCCTGTGAGCCTTATCCAACTTCGAGGCAATTTGGTATTGAGGAATTGGCGTACATCCTTGTGCCAGTGTGGCGGTGCTCCATCTTTTTGAAAGATGAAGTTGTCCGAGTCAGCAATAAGTTGAGGAAATAGCGAATTTCGCAGCATTGCTAGGTAAAATGAACCATTAACTGTTTTTTTTCCTCAAAGGTAAAAAAAACCTTCGTTTCGTGAAACTGCACAGAAAACGTTCACTTCAGGCAAATCTCGTTTATGCTCTATTGTTTGATGAGTGTTTTCGGTTCCCCATAGGGGATACTCACGTTATGTCGATTAACTTTAGCACTTAAATTAAACTTTGCTTCATCGCTGAATATCAACCATTGCAAAGATGAGGTAACTTCTTTCATGTATTCTTGGATATTATGGCAAAAGTCATCACGTCTCCTTATGTGACTAGCACAAAGTGCTTGTACAAGTTGTAATCGGTATGGTCTTAAGGCCAAACACTACCTTAACACGCACCACACAGTCGTCTGAGCTACTCCAAGTTCTCGGCCCCCACGCCGTGTTGAAGTTCACGGGCTACGCTGGAACCAACGATCACATAAGACCAACCTGGACCAACCTTAGTTGCACTGTCTCCTCAGATGTGCGTGGTCGTCCGGAACTTTTCCCCTTGCACAAACTAAACACTCTGTATCTGCAAACTGTTAATACCAACAACGGATGTTTTTCTTTCAATTTTTTTTTTGTACGCCATACTGTTTCAGACTGACGCTCAAGGTTAGCGCTCTTATATACGTTTATCGGTGATAAAAAAAAAAAAAAAAAAAAAACTCTAGACCTCCCTAGTTGTCAGTAAAGCAGTTTCAGTGGCCGCAATTCACTAGGATCAATACTATTTTTAGATAAAATCGGGTCATTCTTTTTGAATCACCCTGTACTTAAGGTACAATAAGACTATAAGGCAAAGACGATGAAAAAAGGTGATAAAGAAGGATAAACTATTTTACCTCTCTGTAAGAGGTACGGAGGTGACATAATCCAATGTGACATTTCATAGACTCCAGAAATGAGATTATAAGCATTACATAACGTATATTTATGTTGTTAAACAAACATAAATATTTGTTAACTCAACCACTTTACCTAATTTTTGCTGATCAATTGCCTAAATACATGTTTTAAGAGTACATCTTACTCGGTATTCAAATATGCTAAACTAGTTTGAATCTGATTGATAAAGTATGATTACCAATTATCCAACTGTCTACAGACACCTGGAGGCAGCGATCCTATTTGAATCTGATGTAGCTGCGAATGGGCCAGACATCTCATTATTAAGGTATATTATTTATCATTTATGTGCAGATACAGGAAAAAACCTGGGTTTAAGAAAATAAATTTTTCAAATGATGAAATAATATATAGCTTAAGAAGAAACGTTAAATTGTCAACCAACTTATATAGCCAATGACAAGTCATAGTTTTCTTTACTAGAAAAAATGTTTGTTATTAGTTTGAAGACATGGCTGAACTGACTCAATTGATACCATTGCAGCAAACAGTAACCACAAGTACCACATCAGTACCCTTTAGGCATGACTTGATGACAATGTCTAAATTGTCTATTCAGTAGTATTATATACTTAGGTACACAGTTAATGGATTGTTGAAGGTGAGTGCACCAGTGAATGACCACCCCCAGTTAATGTCTATTTTTAAAAAAGAACATCATGTTAGGCTTTCTGTTTTTCCTATTCTTTCACGAACTGTATTAAAAGTAACTTTGGGCCTTATTAAAATGCACTCTGTGACTGATCAAAAAAGTAAGTGTCAATCATCCTTTTGTAACATAAACAAAATTAGATGTTTCAAAGCAGTTCATTGTTATGCTTCCCACTATAACGTCACGCACAAACATGGTTGGTTGTAATTTGTCACGGTTCCTTAATTATTGATTGGAACTGTAATATATTACATGTAATTCACAGTTAACATGTTAAGGTACAATTCTGTACTCATTAGATCAAAATCCCAACCAATTGTTTATTTAAACAGCCAGTAAATTACTGGTTCACAAAATTAGGGTATAACCAGTGAATGACCGTTTCGGTTATTAACTGGATTTGGGTCAATTTTCTTTATTGATATTGATGGCAATGTTTTCTGATGGAGCAAGCGATTGCTAGGAAACACAAAAACTCATAAGAAATTATGTGGATACACTATAAACTATATTTTAACGACCCTGTTATCGTTATTTTTCACTACAGGGCTTCCAACTTCGATGCGAAAATCTTAAACGAGAGTTATTCGGTGAAAAGGAGGAGGTTTAATACAATTTTAAAATTGTTATATAATATGCGGTCATTCACTGGTGCGATGATTTATGTGCAAAGAGTTTTATCTTTCGACACTTTTTTTTACATAATACATTAAGTTGTATCATCGGGAAGTACAGGGAAATATGGGCAATACATTTCAACGACTTCGTAGAATGTAGCTTAGAAGTATATTTTCCCATGTCGTTTACAAGTAGAAAGTCAACCTTAAACGGCCGTTCACTGGTGCACTCACCCTTATTAGGGCATTATAATATAAGTATGATAAAAACATAGATATACGAAATTATCATTAATCTGGTTTTGTGCACACAAAATAAATCCGAACTGATGAATCCTAATTTAAATAGGCTACAACTTACGGTAATTTAATGTTCTTAAATATGTTGGGTAGATTATTAAATTTTAAGTTACAAATTGTACACTATATTTATCAATCCTCATAATTTTAGGAATAATAATTAGGCTATAGTGTACCACTTGTAACTTTTAATACCTCACTAGGTGAACCCGTGCGAATTCGCACGAATAAATTATAATATATTGTAGCAACGTAGAAGTTACGTCGTTGTATCGACGTTGGTATTGAGCTCGATCGTTGGCTATATATATTCTTTTTGCTGTTCAGTAGGAGTATTTTGCAGGACGGAGCTTATCATGCTGGAAACTTGCGCGAATGGATTAATCTATATAAATAAAATTAGAGTTTTGTCTGTACTTTGCTCAGAATTATATACTTTTAGGTTATTTTTACGTTTTATACATTAAAGAAGCAGAAACGAGTCTTATCTCTATTTCTGTCTGTCTGTCTGTCTGTCTGTCTTTCCCTTTGTCTGTACTCTGTAACACTCAAGATGGCATTTTACGCAATCTTCTCCGTGAAAACCAGAGTACCTATCAAGATCCAAGTCATTTTAATGTATTCACTGGACTGGCGAGAGTGTCTTTATTGATTTAAATATAGCCTCACTACTTTGTAAATAAAATTACGGACGTTCAAAAATGCAGTTTTGTGCGATTTTTGTCAAATTTTCGTTCAATTTTTATCACATAATCGTCTATGAAATAACGAACAGCTGTTCGGATCAAGATTATTTTTTCTAGCTGTCAATGATATGTTTACAAATGTTGTTTACAAATACCGCAACCATTTCGAATCACGTTTTGAAAGCAAATCCCAACCAAGTGAGATTAAAAACGTTTTTCTTACATAACGGATTTAATTAATCGCAAGTGCAATAATATAGTCTAATAGTGTAACCGTAAATGAAATTAAATAACTAGACATCGTCCAAATCGGAACCAGAAATTCTTTGAGTATAAAATGTTTCTTGAGTTTTGACAACCAGAAAGAAGACCTTGAATCAGTGTTGTATAGGGCTGGACACTGAAATGATCGTCGCCAATAGCTTACAATAGTTATTTGTGTAACTAGTGGTGAAAGTGGCACTTTGCTGCACACGAGAGCAATGTTTACTATGATCTTAGAATGAGTTATGTTAGAATGATCTCGAGTGCAGCAAATGCCTTTTTCACTCGTGTTACACATTATATTTTTCCTACAGTCACTATAAAGTATATAAATAATTAGTCTTTCAAACACTATACAACACGTTTTTGGGTTCAGCTGGCAACACAAATAGGTGCAAATAGAGAAAGTAGTACGCGCGGTCCGTATCACTCCGCTATTTTTTCTCGGCAAGAAATGTGCTCCGCGTTTTAAGAATATAATATAGTTCCGTATGTTTTTGTAATTTGAAGTGGTTTCCGCGCCTAAAAAAACGCTTTAAATGTATTTTCTTGTTTATTAAGATCGTAGGAATGTTTTAAAAACGTTTAAAAGAAAAGTCCAGAAAGTTCAGAAATACCGAAACTATAAACACGAAATGACAGGTTAAATCGTAGTTATAATAGTCAATCAGCTGCTCATAGTATTATTATCTTTAAGTGTTGCTAACCTATTTCCAAGCGTACACGGATTACGTGCATAATAGGACCACGCTGTTTTGTGTTGTTTCGTTGGAATCCTGATGTGCGGCAAAGTATAAACCGTACGGCAAAGTATAAACCGTACGGCAAAGTATAAATATGCAGCAATTAGCAGCTTTCTGTACTATAAACAGTACAAGAAAGCCAACTTTGTCGGGTGACTGTAGGAAAAAAAGGTTTCCACTCATTGACGGCGCTTCAATGGCGGTTGTGTAAAGTGTAAAGTAAATAAACGGTATCAGCATTCTGACACATACTTTCTCCCATAAGTTTGTCAAAAACCTTTTTCATATGTAAGTGGTGAGAGTAAATATACGCAAATGGGATTTGTATAATTTCGTTCACAATTTAAAGGACTATAACATGCTAAATTTTTATCAAAATCGTTTTGGGCCATTTTTGTGAAAATCCGATTTTTCTGTTATTTTATGGGGGTTTTATGGAGAAATGACATAATTTACAATAACTTTTGAACCGTAATTTTTACAGAAATGGGATTTGTACCATTTTGTTCAGAATATAAAGGACTATAACATACTAATTTTTTATCAAAATCGTTCGGGCCATTTTTGGGAAAATCATATTTTTCCGTTATTTTATGGGGTTTTATGGGAATATCTCCATTAAAAAAAAATTTCTAAAAAATTAAAAAAAAACTATCAAAACTGTAAAGACTATAACATACTATGTTAAATCAAAACCGGATTTTTTTCAAAAATCCTATTTTTCGTTATTTTATGGGGTTTTTATGGGAAAATAACATATTTGACCATAACTTTTGAACCGTAATTTTTACAGATATGGGATTTGTACCATTTTATTCAGAATTTAAAGGGCTACAACATACTACATTTTTTATCAAAATTGTTCGGGCCATTTTCGAGAAAATCCGATTTTTCCGGTTTTTTATGGGTTTTTATGGGAAAATCCCCATTAAAAATAAAAATTTCAAAAAAATGAAAAAAACGCCTGGAGATACCATGGATTAGAACCTACATACCAAATTTCATCGAAATCGGACCACAGGTGTGGTCTCTAGCTCTGTACACATCCAGACACACAGACACACACACACACACACACACACACACACACACACAAAGACATCACTTCGAAAACCACTTTTTTGGGTCCAGGGGGACCCAAAACGAATATATCCACTCAAAACTCAAACTCGACAATTTTGACGAAAACAATACTTTCTCCATATACTATGGTATAGGGGGAGAAAGTAAAAATCACAACTGCAGTGGGTGATTGTAACAGAGGTTTAACAGAGGAAGTGCTAAACTCGCTTTTCCAATGTGTCACTTTCTGTTTCTACTCACCGTGTGATGCAATCGCTGGACCATACAGCCAATAGGCCCATAGCTCATCTTGGGTACGTAAGCCTACATATTTATTCATAACAACCTTTTTGACGACGATCCTTGATACCGGTACTTTTCCATAGAATACATGGCCTACCTACTTAAGAAATATAATTACAAATGACCAAAACCCCAACATTGTGTGATTTTCGTCACATTTCCTTCTAATGTTAATAGATATACTAATCATTGTTTAGAGAATGCGTAATCTATTAAATAACAAAAAGTTGTTTGGGTAAGGTTGTTTTTTTTTTTCAAACTGACACCGATAAGTTTACGCTATAACTTTTTACGAGAAAATCCAAACGCAAGAGATCAATAACCTCGGGACTAGATATTAATGTATTTAATTGGTCGGATGTACTATAGTTCTTAGGTAGGTCCTTACGTAGGTACTGGTTCTTTTCCTTAGAACCGTTGGTAGCTGCTAGAATCATTTTTACGTAGGTAACCAACACATCACTGTAGTTTACAAATTAGTTATCGTTGGTGTTGCACCTTATTTATTAGAGCCGTCCGTATTCAATTTAAGTGATGTCTTAACTCTGTATAAGTTTTGCTTTTTCTGTCTGGATTCCAAATCTTAGCTTACCCGGTATGCTAAGAAAATGATAACCTATTTGAGTAAAACATTTGTTGGGCAAACCATCATGAATTGTTTACGCCTTTATATTGTTTTGTTTATGTATCAATAGTTCGTGGCCTTTTTTGATTGTTGTGTGTATGTCTGTTGGTAACGCATTAATGTCATTATTTCTCAGTGTTTCACGGAATGGACAAGAGCACCTTTGATACTGAAAATGTCAACCGGAATAAAGTGTTAAATGGTGAGGTTGAGGTAGTACTTTAAATACGTTTAAGTTAACCGATGTGGAAAGTAACTTTCAATTATAGGCCTACTTTAGGGCTACGCTTCATGGATCTATAAAACATTTTTTAGTTTAATCATTGGACATATGGACCATAACGATCCGGGTGACATTTAATTGCGAAGCATTTATTTTGGCTTGAACTGTCAGATACTGTATTTGCGAAGGTTTATATATAATAGTATTGCCAGCATATCTGCAAATATGCAAACTAACTGCTGTTCTTAATCTTAATATAAGAAGGTTTCAACTGACTACTATAAGATCCCCGTGCGTAGAACGGGCACATAGCTAGTATCAACTAAATGTTTAGTCAAAATGTGCATGAGTTCAGTGCTGCAAGAGCCATTAGCTTTGTTTAGCATTCATACTTGAACAGAGGTTTCGACGTCGTAGATATAAATTTGGGCATATGTGGGATGCTCCACTTCTGACAGTTGAAAGGTGCCAATAGAGTGATGAATTGTGTCGTTCACCTTATACATGAAAGGCCCTCCACCGTTATGTTCTTCAATTTTAGCTCGAGTGCTGACCATTGCGAGCGCAGAGTTGTACGATCTCATGTTCTCTTTGTAGTTTCTGATCAACTGATTTGCTCCATTTGGTAGGCTCTGGATATAATAGCTTTCTCGGTATGGTGATAGATTCACTTTTCCTTTATTGCAGCAGGATGAAAATCCTTCGCCTCGTCCTCTTTGTTCTTCTTTAAAATGTAGCACACCACATTTCTGACATTTTAATGCCATCTCGCCGAGTGAATGCTGCTGAGTTCTTGTATTTGTCAGTGCAATTTTGTAAGTACACGTTGCTACTAACTGTTCCAGTTCCTCGTCTGGGCTCATTACGTTATGCATTGCTTGCCATATGTTGACTCGCCGTGTCCGACCGGCAATATTTCTTTGTCGTCGGGTACTTGGCATGTTTAATTTAAAATAAAATGTAAAACTTTTCTCCCGTCGTGTCCTGTAGGTAACATTTCTTTGCCGGGTTTCTAATTATTTTTTAAAAAACATGCTAACTGTTTACATTTCAAAACCAAACAAAACAGCTGGGATTTCTTTTACTAATGTATTGACATCTGTTTCAGAATATAATAACATTCAAATCAATCACAGTGTTATCTTTATGGAAGGAACTTTGAGGGCAGCCCACGCCCTTCAAAAGATATATTTCGAAAATCTAAAGCCAGTTTGCACCTCTACACCCATAGACGAACATTTCGGTATATAATATGTGGGATTAAATCTTAAAACAAAAAAGCCTTATTGTTCACAATTTTTCATGTCGCATATTAAATATATAGATTGCAGTATTAAGCGAATATAATTTTAAATATCAAGCGATTTAATTTTATGGTTAACAAATTAAATAATGTAAACATGTATTGTTATGAATATAGTGCACGTGTTTTAAACTTTCTGTACTTTGATAGGAATTGAATGTAAAACTAAGCCATAAAATTAACTGGTGATATTTCAAAACTATAAATAATTTTAAATAATAAAATACGACTTTTACTTGGTTGATATACGGTGATTACATAGCTGTACAATACGGCGATTACATAGCCGTACAATACGGTGATTACGTAGCCGGACAATACGGTGATTATATATCCGGGCAATACGGTGATAACATAGCCGTACAATACGGTGATTACGTAGCCGGACAATATGGTGATTATATAGCCGGGCAATACGGTGATTACATAGCCGTACAATTACGGTGATTACATAACCAGAAAATACGGTGATTACATAGCCGGACAATACGGTCATTACATAGCCGGACAATACGGTCATTACATAGCCTTGGGTACGTATATTCTTAATTAAACGTGTACTATTGGAAATTACGTTATGGTTAACATGGATATTACCATAGCTGGATACGAAATTTCCTCGTTTATAAACTATGTTTGTTGCAGAATACAATATAAAATACCCCCGCCACAGCAAACTTGTACTATGACCTTACTAATGACTGACCACTTAAAAAGTGGTTTTCGAAGTTATGTTTGTGTGTTTGTGTCTGTATCTATGTATGTGTGTGACTACTGTACACCTGCTATCTGATTTTGATGAAATTTATTTCGGGGGCCTAAAGATTTTTTCAGACTTGGCAATTTTGTAGATCCCATAATTACGGGATAAGATCTCACATAATAACGGGAAAATCAGAGTTTCTCAAAAACCGCTTGAAGGATTTCAAAAGTTATTGACAATTTTATGATTCTTCTATAAAATATTTTTGTTACTCTGACCACTTGCCCATGATAAGGGTTGTTGACAAGCTAATGGGAGAAAGTATGTGTCAGATTGCAGATACCGTTTATTTTTATATTACGGTTATATTAATAAGAATTATAATAGTTTTATATTTTTTTTGGTCTGTTATTCTGTATGTGAGCATTTTCGTCGTAATGAAAAGTGTTTTTACGAATTGAATTTAATAGACTTTGGTTTCATACCCACAATTTAAAAGACTTTGGTTTAATAAATTACTGTACTGTGTGGAACTAACATATGATCATATGTTTTATTTATTATTCTGATTTGTAAAAAGAGTAGTAGTAGTGATGTGATGAATTTTTAAGCATATAAAGCTTCTTTAAGAAAGTGGATAAAACAGGTTTTTTATTTAGCTATTACTTGTTAGAAGCTGAAATCAGGGAATATTTTTTAAGGATTATTCCCCTAAGTTGTAAAAAGTGTAGTCCATAACTATTGTACAACATATTCCTTCCTGATACTTGCTTTAATTATTCCTGTCTTGGGCTATGCGTGAGCATATTTTTCAAATGCTCGGCCTCGCCTTGCACTTTCTATTTGGTGATCCCGTGTTCGGATTTGCTTCTCACATGAAACTTGAGGACCGGAAATTCCACTTTCGATACTCGTATGAAATATAACCTATTTTCACCACACTTCTTTGGGTTCTGTTGTTTTCGTTATTTTAGCGAATTTCCCATATAGGGAATAAGCTATTAACATAGTACTCATGGTAAGACCTGGACCCGAGACCGATTTACTTTTTCGTTTTGAGGTCCCCAGAGGCCAAAAACACCATCTGTTAAAATATATATATACTAGTGGAACACCGTCGAAATCGACGGTTAATCTTGAGGTTTTATGTAAATTGAGCTAACTGCGTTGGATAGAGTGAAGTCATTAAAATCTTAGTTATATGAAGGGAGGATAAGCAATAATAAGTATGACGATTGTGTTCCCTAAGAATCGTGATTGATGAATTCGTTTAACACAACATTTCCTACCTTTCTTTTTATCGGCTTTAGGTTGCCCAAAAGGTTTTTTAGGAGTCTTATAATCGTTTCTTCATGAGTTTGTTTCATACCGAAGCCACTTTCACTATATGGGAGAAAGAGTTCATATAATTAGTCTATCATGTTACGGAAAGAGTCAATATTTATTACTAACCACTAATTCCATCTGCTTTAGGAAAATCATTCAGATTGTATCCGGATTTATAAGTAAATCTTAATATTTTTTAGCGAATTTCCCTATAGGGAAGTAGCTATTACCGTAGGTCTCATGGTAAGACCTAAGCTCGGGACCGATTTACTTTTTCATTTTGATGTCCCCAGAGGCCAAAAACACCATTCGTTCAAATTTATATACACACACATATATATATATATATATATATATATATATATATATATATATATGTGTGTCCATCCGCACGATAACTTGAGTAATTTTTGTCCGATTTAGATAAAATTTGGTTTGAAGGTGTAAGGCGGGATGGGACCGCGTCTCGTTGTCCCTCCGTCTCGTTGTCCCTCCGTCTACTTGTACCTCGAGGCCTAGGGACAACTAGTCGTAGGTACAACTAGACGTAGGTACAAGTAGACGGTGGCTCACCCGACTAGTTGTACCTGCAGATTTTTAGGAGGTACAACTAGACGTAGGTACAAGTAGACGTAGGTACAACTAGACGTGTATCCCACCGACAAGTAGTATCACCTAGCTTGTACGGATGCGACCAGTTGTCCCTACGACTAGTAGTCCCTACGACTAGTAGTCTCTACGACTAGTGGTCCCTCCGTCTAGTAGTCCCTACGTCTAGTTGTACCTACGCGTATTTTGCGTCCTTATAGTCTAGTTGTATCTATCCTTCAATTCGTTACTCTGTTTAATTGATTACTGCACGAGTACTTTTTAATAATACCCTTAATTAAATCAGGAACTGCAGTGTTCCGAGTCGTAGAGTATGATTGGCAAATATTTTTCACCGCAATACGATGTTTTAGTAGTTTTACAGACGTTAATTGGAGGCTGAAAGCTACGCATTGCTGTCCAGGGTCGAAATGGCAGCTATAGTTGTGATTAAAATTTTCCAGCCCTAGTACCGAAAATCGCTTATTTAATTAAAACATTTATATATATCATTAAATATACAAGCAGTATATCCCTAATGAATTGCAACAGACCACTGCCCAGCAATTATGTATTACTATTTTTGCTGATTCCTTTAAATATTTTTTCACATAACCTTAAAGTATTTGCATTGTATGTGTGCATATCCTATAGTTTACAATGGATTTCCCAGTGATCAATGAACAATGAAGTGTACAATGAAGTTGAGGTCCAGCGGTTGAAAACTCGACAAAAACTATGCAATGTACTACACATACTTCTCCATTTAACATACACTGTAAATAATAAATGTGATTGGAATATGTTCCATTTGTTTTGATTTTATTTTCATAATTAGTTGTTATTTCGTCACCAGCATAGCAACCCGTTAAACCCATGTTAGTTTTAAACATTTGTAATTCTTTTTTTATGTCTTTTTAGCCTATTTTAATTTATAAAGGCATTCTGTAGATCGACAGGAAAATACATTTCCACCGATATGCGGATATTTTCTCTGTGATGTTCACGAGCTGATAAAAAGGTTGTTAAGAAACATGCTTGCCTACTTTATTGATATATTTTCTCAGTTTTGTATAGTTTGGTGAAAAACAGCAATCGTGCCACGGACCGATTTCATCTTCGTCTCGAACTTAAAAATGATCCCGAGCTGAAAAAAGTCATTTTCGGCCCTAGGTACGAAATATACTCTTAAACTATCGTAGGATCGGTGAATACTAAACTCTATCTTGGAATTGCATACACTCGCTCCTATCTTTAAGTTTACGTTGTTGCCATACAATAAATGTATAAATAAACACAAAAATTCACAAGTTTTGTTGTAAGTACCTATATCATGTATAAATAAAAACATACAATAGCATCATGTGTAAGTGTATTCTGTAAAACTTTAAACAAATATTAGTAAAATAGTTTTCAGGTAAACTATTGTTGAATGAATTAGTTTTAAGTTGTTAAATTAACCTCGACCCGTGCTATATGTTTAATGGAGTTTGTCCGGAAAAATACCATAGTAAAATTAAATCAAATAAATAAAATCAAAAGCAATTCATAACAAAAGAATAATAGATACAGAATGAACGTAATTTCTGAAAATCGACAGGGCCCACATATGCGAAGCCTGTGCGTGGGGACCAAGTTGACTCAATAATTGGCAATTTGTCATAGTCTTGTAACATAATTAAATACCACTACTATAATTATCAATACATTTTCAAAGGAGAAACAAACGTCCGATTATTTCTAGGCAGCCACAACAGATAACTTTAGAAAACTACATTATAAGAATTAGAACAACTCGAAAATTAAATTGTTAACATGATTTGTTTAGCCTAACGAAGAAAATCATGAAAACCAAATTTAACTCCCATAAGAAAAACATGGGGAGCAATTTCGTTTACGTATAAGCCGAGTGAGATACAGTAATAGAAAAATATACGCCGATGCTTGATGGCAAATCTGTGCGTGCATACCTTTAATTTGAGACCTCAATAATAAAAATGGTCGGGTAGCAGAGCCAAACGAATAACCCATTTTCTTAAATTTATAAGATTATTTAATTATTTATTTATTTTACTTGACTGTTAATACCAAAGCAAAAGCCTCAACTTCGTGTAGATATTATGCGTCCGGATTACGAATAAACATAAAACAATCTTACACCAATTTACCAATAAGTTTAATAAACCAAAATTGCACATACTCCGGACAGATTTCTTATAAAGAGATGCTATGACAATATGATCAAATCTCTATTTAATATCGTTTAGGTTACAGCACAAAACAAACATATAAAACATAAATGTAAAACATAAAACATAAATGTACAGTACATAAATAGCGTAATTGTTACAATAAATTAACAATGATCATTTGTTAAATTAATCAGTTCAATGTTATTTATATAATACGACCATAAAGATCGGCGTATGTCTCTCGTGTTTATTAGGACAATAACACAATATACCTTATTGTTGATTCAGGAACACGCCATGAACAGCTATTTCTGAGAAAGGTGAACGAAATACCTGTTGTAAAATGCAGCTAAAGACATCTGCTACAACGTATTTGACTTATTGTTTAATATAAGCAAAACCATATAGATTCAGTACTTGGAAAGGTAAAGGAAATATTTTGTAAACAGCGTACAGAATGTCCCGTTAATCCCCACACGTTACTCCGAATGGACTTCATTTGCAAATTCTTAGAGTTTCCTTTCACAACAATCCATTCCAGTTATTGGGGTGTTGGGTCAGCCCTCTATCGCGTAGTTGCGAGAAAGTGATTGACCTCCAATCAACCTAAATATTGTTTTGATTTTACGTAGTACTGTGGTAGTTGCTAAAAAAAAAACTCTTTCACTCACAGTATTAAACATTTTCAAAAAAATGTTGATTATATCAAACTGTTATGAACAGTGTGATTTTTTTATTAATAACATAAGCTTTTAGTTGAGTATTTTAAACTCCTTGAATGACAAAAGTTTTAATGTAAAACAGATCTATAATCTGATGTACGCTGCCCAACAAAGACGTTATTTATTTATTAGTTTTGAAATAATTCCTGGTAATACACATAGCTTAAAAATTAGTCGATTTCGAGAAACAGGTACACTACATTATAGTGCAAACAAAACGTAAATAACACTTAGATTTTCAATCCATTACTGATTTTAAACTGATTTTAAGTCTAAATCTACACAGGCAACGTAACTTATGAAATACTCTTAGTTTATGAAGGCTTGGCATAAAAAGTCTTGTAAAGTGCCATTCTTGTGTGTTCTCTGGTTAGGAAACTAGCCTTAATATTTAGTTGTTTATGATATAAGCGGTCTGATTCATACCTACAGTGTATTCAGGTTTTGGACTGGCTAGGCCTATATACAAATATGCATGAGTGTTCGATGTCATCATAAGCGTTGGAATGTTTACCTAAAAAAAATGTCGTAGTAGAGGGTGATAGTGTAAATCATAGCTGTTCCCTGGTCCATCGGCCGGTGCCTCGAGGGGTAATGACCGACGGACTAGGGATAGAGCTGATGACTCATCCGGTCATATGAACATCGATATATTAACTATTATAATACTATTTAATAGTAACTAGGTGAAACCCGTCGAAATCGACGGTTACTTTCAAGGATTACGTTAATTCACCTAACTGCAATAAATTGGATAAAATATAGGCTACATATTTTGAGAATTTAGCATTGTTTAAAGAATAATAAGTGTAAAAACAATATTGATATTAATTGCGTTAGTCGCCAAATTCGGTTGATAATTCAATGAATAAAATATTCCCCTTACCGTACGACATCGGAGTTATTATTAGTATGTTATCTGGTATCTCTTCCTTTGGAAGAACCTTTAAATAGTATTAAAATCGTATTGGTGGATCTTTTGTAGTTAAACACTTCCGTGATTTCATCAGTGTAATATGATTTTATTTGAAAAGAAAACTTTTTTGGGAAGACATATTCGAAGGGAGGTATATCCGTTACAGTGTAAGTTTGATTTTTCCTTCGTCACGTCGCGTCAGTTCATATCTTACTTCTGTGCCAACGAATGCACCCTCTAGCTTACTTTTGAGAAATTTATTTTGAGGTTACTGTTGAAGCTGGAATTTCTTGACATGGGGGATGTCAGTTAGTTGTCTCAGCCTTATCAATAACATAAAGTTGTCAATATAATCTCTCTACGGAATGTTAGGTGTAGTGTAATACTTGAAGTGAAGTTGGATTTTATTCTTGAACTGTTAGGGGCCTCCTAGTTCATACGGCCTTTTGACTTTATTGGCAGCAAATAATGCAAATGACATAGCAATGGGACATTTCCAAAAACAAAAAATACTGTAAATTGGCTGTTACGTATACATTGACGTTTAAATATTGTTAATCAACGTATTTTATAAAGGATTATGTGATCTAGTTTAAATGGAATATGACCTTTCTGTCATGACAGTAGCTGCATAAATAGTATTTTCTCTCTGTACCATATCTTACAGCCAACATATCGTGTTATTTTCAATAATGTTACCAACCCAGTGCGCCAAAGTTCGTAATATAGGAAGGTGCAAATAATTTGTCAAGATAGGTACCATTTTAGGCAATGTTTCTATGTTTGGATTTTATTGGACATGATAAGAGCAGATATTTGTACATAAATATTTGATATGTGTAGAATAATATGATAAAATTTAGGCAAAAGTGGTGAAAAAGGCAGACACCATCCAGTACAATAGATATAAGATAGTTCAATAAGAAATAATTTATGAATTGCTGTGATAAAAGGATTTTGCACTGATTTCGTAATGGAATGTTACATTGCAAAACATGGCTGAAAAAAGAAAAACAATTTTAAAATAAGAAAATAACATTAACTCCGTTGTTCGAAATACAATTTAAAAATAAACAGCTGTTTCATTAAAAAGTATTATTCACATGGCCAAAATGTAAACAACTCTGTGGAGGGATCTTTAAAGGCTTCTAGGGCAGAGTCCTAAGGGATTTTGCTTATTTTTTCTTTTGATAATTCATCTACAGACCAATACATACATTTCTTTGGACACCTCTAAATTAAAACTATTTACATTAGTCAGTTCTTTTGGTCTTAACAAACTTATATATAGTTAAATATAGTTACTACCCGAGTTTGTGGAGGTATAATATCGCTTTAAACACGGAGCTATGTCTCTATATTGTAATGATACCGGTATGTTTGCGTATTCTTTCGATCCTTTGGTCCAGCATAAGATAGCGACCAGAAATCATAACGTAGCCAAAATAAAGTGTCTCCTAAAACTAATAATGTTTAATGGTAGCTCAACGTTATTATCTGAAGCAACATTGATTGAAACCCAGATTTGTGTATGTTAAAAATAGTATTTATATGTTACTATAACTTTTACAGTTAAAGATATTTAACAAGGGATTGCGACGTTGTATTCCGCGTTGGCTGGTTACTACATTTAGCTATGTAAAACAGGTTAGTTAAACCTTCAAACCTAACAGAATTGAGCGATAAATAATTAATTGTAATTAAGAAACTGTAAATATTGTACATTACTAATAACGTTGATGTAAATAGTGGCCGCTAAGAATGTACATGGTAAGAACAGCATATAGGAATAGAGGTCGTACGGAACGAGGTGAAGCTTGGAGGGGAATAGTGGTGTGGCGGGGGATGTGTCGCTATGCGAGGCGACGATCGGCTCGTCTCCTACCCCCACCATGGATTTCCCCGCTTTAGACTGTTCCCGCCGAAAATCTCAGGCTTCACCTCGTTCCGCACGACCTCTACAACTGAAAAGACCAAAAGGCCGCTTCATACATTTCCAGACTTGAATTTGGCTTAGGTAAAATTTGTCTAGTAATGTATGAGCAACTGTTACATCTACACTCTATCTATTCTATCAAGCCAGTAAGCAATATGTTACTTCATTTTTGTTGTTTTTTCCTCCCACAATATCTAAATTATTACTAGAGGTTAAAATACCTTATAATACGTCAGTGTGACTTTTTGATCACACTGACGGATTATAAGGTATTTTAACCTCTAGTAATAATTAAATATATTACCTTTGGACTACTTATTTGCCAGCCAATTCTGCAATGTAGCCTACTGTACACAATATAAAACCACGAATAACCTTACTTATAATAATTCAGACTTTTTAGTTAGTCTTACAATGTTGAAATCATTATTTAACTGTGCAATTTACAAACTTGTGTATTTTTTTGTAAATTAGTTAAACACGTGATAAGTAGTTGAATCATCGGAGATGGCTCAAATCAAAGGAATTTAACTTAGAATAGCTGAAAAAAATAATGAAGTTTTTTCTCATAACTTGAAGGTTATTTTTGTGTTGAAGGAATGTTTAACATGAAATAACCACATTGACTAAAAAATAAACGATTCAGGATTTAATGGAAAACTTTTGCTTTGTTTTAATTTCAAAACATATGTTCAAGATTTATTCAATTTTTTTATATTTTATTTTACCAATTTTAATTTTAGATTAATTTATTGTGGTGTTTAATCAATTATTGTATAAAGGGATAAACCTCAACGGCCACTCTTGGAAATCAACCTGGGAATAAAGATGAAATAGGTTCGTTCAGGACAGGCAATATATTTGTTCATTAATCATCAAGTAAGTACTATGACAAGTTCCAATGGGCGGAAACACATAATTTTTTAGAGGAGATTTTAACCAGGTACTGCAAAAAAGGTTCAAATAATATAGCCCAGCATGTACGGTGGTAAAGGAAGCATCCATATATAACAGTAAAACCTAGAGGTAGTTTCCGTTTCTTAAAACCAACCAAAAATATGCATGTCGAAGATTCCGATGAAAAGTAATTAATTGTTTTTTAACTGGGTAATGGAAACCTAACCAGTCGCAAAATAGTTAGGAATCAGCCGTTGAATAGACCCCTTTTTGATAGAATATTTAAAATCAATCGCACCTTTAGGAGGAATACCACCACATAATCTTACACTAGGCTAATAGTAGTTTTTATGTTGATCAGAAACAAATCTAGCGATACGTTTGGTCAATGGGATGCTTTTACTTTACACTAATTTTGTTAAACCTTTCCAAAATAAGGAGCATAAACGTAGAAATAATAACTTCGTAGGGATGCTAATTTAGCGGTTTTGACCAAGAACTAAGCTTATCTCAACACACCTTTATTTGCCTTTTCATTTTTGACGAAGACGATTTCCAATCTTTCAATCAGGGAAGCCTTTTTATTATCATTATCATCAAACACAAGACCAAAGCTACCTTAGTAAACCAATATTTATTCACAAACATGTTTGCTGCCTTTAGTAGTAGAGTTAAACCTCTGGAGTAATATAAATTATTTATTAAAAATAACGTCAACAAAAGCAAAGAAAGATTAATAACAAACTGTTTTTGTACAAAATATATATTGTACTGGGATTTCTAACCTGACATAGACTAGGTGGCGTTCGCAGAGGCATCCACAAAATTGAGCGGAGTCATCAAGGGTTCATATTATATTGTTTTTGTCTTACTGCAGTAAAAACAGTATTTTTTCATGCATGCGCTGCGGGTCTAAAGTAGCATTTTTAATATTTAGGGAGTAAAAATCGTTTTTAGCCTCTATGGAGTAAAAATCAGCTGTTGTCAACTCAGTTGTAAATTTCGATTGTAAACGATTGCATGTATCGAAAATATGTATCGATTTGTGCTTCGTAATCATTTTAACATATTACAGTCTACAGTCTCTTCCCGTAGCATTTTAGCATTGCAGATACATTAATCCATTCCCAAACTCAACACTGCTCACCTTTACTACTTCCTTCACCACACCCTACGTCGTGGACCTGTTTCCCTCTCTTCCCATAGCATTTTAGGATTGCAGATACATTACTTTAATTGCCAAAGACAGTTCCCACACTCTGCGCTGTTAGCCTTACTACTTCCTTCACCATTTACTACGTCATTGGCCTGTTTCCTTCCTTTCTCATAGCATTTAAGTATTACAAATTCATTTATCCATCTGCTCAAACGGTTCCCCCACTCTGCACTGCCAGCCTTTACTACTTCCTTCACCACTTACGTCGTGGACCTGTATTCATCGCTTTCCATAGCATTTCAGCATTGCAGATACATTAAAACTGCTACAAACGGTTTCCAGTTCCCAAACTCCACACTGCTCACCTTACTACTTCTTTCACCTGTTCCTACGTCGCGGTTCTGTTTCCCTCTCTTCCCATAGCATTTTAAGATTGCAGATACCTGAATCTAATTGTCATAAACAGATCCCACACTCCGAACAGCTCGCCTTTACTACTTCCTTCGCCACTTCCCACATCGCGGACCTGTTTCCCTCCCTTTCCGTAGCATTTTAGGAATGTTGTGACCTTAATCTAATCGTCATAAACAGTTTCCATACTCCAGACTGTTCACCTTTACTACTTCCTTAACCTCTTCATACGTCACGAACCTCAAGCTAGTGTCGTCATTTGATTATAGTACCTGGGGACCGAGCTTTGCTCGGGGAAAATCATTAGTTCACTCTGAAAGCACCGTAGTATTGGAGATACATAAATCCACACATCTACATCCTACACAATATCCTACGTCATGGATCTGTTTCCCTCCATTCCATTGCATTTAAAGATTGCAGATACCTTAATCTAATCGTCATAAACAGTTCCCACACTCCGGACTACTCGCCTTGACTACTTCCTTCACCACTTCCTACGTCGCGGACCTGTTTTCCTCCCTTCCCATAGCATTTTAGGATTGCAAATACCTTAATCTAATCGTCATAAACAGTTCCCACACTCCGGACAGCTCACCTTGACTACTTCCTTCATCACTTCCTACGTTGCGGACCTGTTTTCCTCCCTTCCCGTAGCATTTTAGGTTTGCTGATACCATAATCTAATTGTCATAAACATTTCAAACACTCCGGACAACTCGCCTAGACTACTTCCTTCACCACTTCCTACGTCGCGGACCTATTTTCCTCCCTTTCCATAGCATTTTAGAATTGCAAATACCTTAATCTAATCGTCATAAACAGTCCCCACACTCCGGACAGCTCACCTTGACTACTTCCTTCATCACTTCCTACGTCGCGGACCTGTTTTCCTCCCTTCCCGTAGCATTTTAGGTTTGCTGATACCTTAATCTAATTGTCATAAACATTTCCAACACACCGGACAACTCGCCTAGACTACTTCCTTCACCACTTCCTACGTCGCGGACCTATTTTCCTCCCTTTCCATAGCATTTTAGGATTGCAAATACCTTAATCTAATCATCATAAACAGTTCCCACGCTCCAGACAGCTCGCCTTGACTACTTCCTTCACCACTTCTTACGTCACGGACCTGTTTCCCTCCCTTCCCATAGCATTTTAGGATTGCCCATACCCTTATCTAATCGCCATAAACAGTTCCCTCACTCCTGACAGCTCGCCTTGACTACTTCCTTCACCACTTCCTACGTCGCGGACCTGTTTCCCTCCCTTCCCATAGCATTTTAGGATTGCCCATACCCTTATCTAATCGCCATAAACAGTTCCCTCACTCCTGACAGCTCGCCTTGACTACTTCCTTCACCACTTCTTACGTCACGGACCTGTTTCCCTCCCTTCCCATAGCATTTTAGGATTGCCCATACCCTTATCTAATCGCCATAAACAGTTCCCTCACTCCTGACAGCTCGCCTTGACTACTTCCTTCACCACTTCTTACGTCACGGACCTGTTTCCCTCCCTTCCCATAGCATTTTAGGATTGCCCATACCCTTATCTAATCGTCATAAACAGTTCCCTCACTCCTGACAGCTCGCCTTGACTACTTCCTTCACCACTTCCTACGTCGCGGACCTGTTTCCCTCCCTTCCTATTGCACTTAAAGATTGCAGATACCTTATTCTAATCGTCATAAACAGTTCCCGCACTCCGGACTACTCGCCTTGACTACTTCCTTCACCACTTCCTACGTCGCGGACCTGTTTTCCTCCCTTCCCATAGCATTTTAGGATTGCAGATACCCTAATCTTATCGTCATAAACAGTCCCCACACTCCGGACTGCTCGCATTTACTACTTCCTTCATCACTTCCTACGTCACGGACCTGTTTCCCTCTATTCCCATAGCATTTTATGATTGCCTATACTACTTCCTTCACTACTTCCTACGTCACGGACCTGTTTCCTTCCCTTCCCATAGCATTTTAGGATTGCAGATACCTTAATGTATTCGTCATAAACAGATCCTAGACTTCGCACTGCTACCCTTGACTACAATGTATCGAGTAATCTTAAGTATAATCTTTGCTCAATATTAACAAGTGATGTTTTTCCTTTTGTACTGTATTTGTAATTTCCTAGTATACTGTGGGTAGTTGGCTTATTATGAGCACATGCTAAAACTTCAAATCTTTTGTTTACTTTTTACTTGTTATTTAATTCAGCCAACATGGTTACCTAGCAACCCATAAGACTAATGTTAAAAAATGTGATTTTCAGTTTCATTTTTCTACGGATTCCTGAGAGACTTTTTTAACGCCATATAGATGTTGGCACTTACCGATATGGTCTTTATCACAATGCAAAATTTGAAAACGATTGATTCAGCCGTCTAGGAGGAGTTTGCGTATTACGAAATGCATAAAAGTCGACGTATAAGAGCTTCGCTCGCTTCGCTCGCTCCGCTCAATAATTTGATTCTGAGTTTGTTTAAATATTATAATAATTTGTTTTGTATTTGAGCTTTTTAGGGACTTTTTAGCGACTGGTTCGGTTATGCGCAATATTATATGCCTATTTAGTTTTCAAACCAGCTTTGTTGAATTGTGAATGTGTATACTATATACTAATGTGTATTTGGAATACGCTATATTTATTTTTTTAATCTAATTTATTTTTATAAGATATACCTTTACATTACTTTTCCTTATTATGTGACTTATTTTTATATGTGTTATCAATGGGACCGCGTCTCGTTGTCCCTCCGTCTCGTTGTCCCTCCGTCTCGTTGTCCCTCCGTCTCGTTGTCCCTCCGTCTACTTGTACCTCGAGGCCTAATATCCATAAGAATAACATATACATTTTTAATTTGAACTTGTTGTAATATTCTCCGTGACTAATACCGTACAAAAACACTTTATTATACTCAATTACTTGTTTTTGTAAACTCTGAATTTATTTATTTAAGATAATTGTTTAAAGTTGTTGTTTAAGCTAGTTAATGTTAGTTTTCTATAGAAAGGTAGAGTTTAAGTGGAAAAAACAATGATAGCAGATCTTGACAAGAAATAAGGAAAACCAAAGTGTAATATGGATAAGGACTGACCAAGGGACACAAGTACGTTGTTGTCAAGAACAGGGGGTTCTCAATGAGCTGCAGACAAGCCAAATTTTTCCTGGCTTTTGTAGCAAGTTGTTTATAATAAATTGTTGTAAGATTGTATGATTTTTAAAGAAATAAAATAAATCTCTTAAACCGGTGACAAGTTGAAGGGGAGATACAACTAGCCGCAGGTACAACTAGACGTAGGTACAAGTAGGCGTAGGTACAACTAGTCGTAGGTACAAGTAGTCGTAGGTACAAGTAGTCGTAGGTACAAGTAGTCGTAGGTACAAGTAGACGCAGACGTATGAGGTACAAGTAGACGGTGACGTTCCCGACTAGTTGTACCTGTAGATTTTTAAGAGGTACAACTAGACGTAGAGACAACTAGACGTAGAGACAACTAGACGTCCGCACCATCGTCAAGTTGTCTCTACAGCTTTGGACGGGATACAACTAGACGCCTGTCACCAAAATGCAGCAGGTACAACTAGACGCCGGTACAAGTAGACATCGCCCCGGCGGGATAAACTTGAATGAGTTCGCGAACCAGCATGATCGGACTATAGGAACGGGGGTTTATGGGGGGTTTTATGGGGTAAAAATAGGTTTTTCCCATTTTTGACCCTAAAAACACAAAATTTCACAATTTCTTTTTAAACCATTTTGTAGAGCTTAAAAAAACAAATAATTTAGTATATTGAAGCATTATTATGCGCCTAATTGTTACGGAGAAAATTCAAAAAAATTGTAATTTTAAAATTCCCATGTTATTCTTATGGACAATAAGTCAACTGTTGTAGTTTGCTTGTTTATGAACATATTTTGATAAAAGTTGGAAAATACATTAATTTCTTACTAAACCACAGTACCTTTTAATATTATACATAAAAACAACTTTTTTAACCTCCCTGTTGCAGCAAACCTAAGTACTCATTAAACTAATTCTGTTTAAATAGGGAATAAATGTGATATTTTTAAGGAGACATTTTAGTTTAAATCAAATCAGGCAAATGGAAATTCGCTAAGTCTGCAGGTTTGCTGCGGCGGTGGTATTTTATAAAAATATCTGATTCTCCAGAAAGCAGTAACATTCTTACTTCGATCTCATCAATTTTAAATCCTTCTCTTGCCACATCGACCTATGTATTTAATCATCCTGTTCTTACTTGATAATTCATTAACTTATGGGGTAGTTTTGCCTTGGCCATATAGATCACATAAAGCTGTGCATGTATTTCGTGGATTGGAATGAACCATAATTGTAGGAAATTTTATCACAAATCTTAAACATTTGCGGAACCAAATCCATAACCTAGTCCAGCATTGGTAACAAATTATGCAAATGCGATGAGATGTGATGACACTGTTGTGTTTCCGAATGTTTTGTATGTAGTGAGGTTTAGATGCGTTGTTCAACCTAGCTACATGTGTACATCAAAGTAAAAACTGTGTACACATTTTTTTTAAATACCTGAATTGACATTAGTTCACCTACTTTACCAAAACCATAGACTCCGTAGTTAGTCTATTCCAAAACTTGAACACAGCTCTCATCCTCAACGTCCTCATCTATGACACAATTTTTAACCCGATTATCAAAAACTGTTATACCAATAAATGAATCTCAGGTGTTCTTTCTTGAATTTAAAAATAAATGGTGATTGAAAGTAGGAAAAAAAGGCAAGTGCCAACCTTACAATATGTATAAGCTGACCCGATAAGGAATAGTTATATGTTCCTTTGAAATTGATAAGTCACACTTATTTCATAATTTAAAATTTTCTAAGGGCAATAAAGCATAGATTTTTGAACAAAACATTTCAAACGTATCATAAATTCATCATTTTGGTGAAACTATAAAAAACTTGCCATGCAGTGGAGAATCCATTTAAAATCATAAATAATAATGTAAAAATTTTGTTTTGACAGTTTCAGTAGACCTTTGAATACAATTTTAATATTAACAGCTGGTTCATTAAAAGTAGTGTAAAATTATCCATATGGTCGAAATGTAAACAAAATTGCAGAGTGAACTTTAAAAGCCTCTGGGGCAGAGCCCCAAGGAAATTTACATTGTTTCTCTTTTGAGGGCTCACCTACAGACCAATACCTTTCTTTAGACACCCCTACCAAGTTTCTATGCCCAGCCGTTCTCTCAAATTAGCTGTGACAAAAACCTCGTTTTCCTCCATAAGAATAACATGGGATGGGAATTTAAAGGCCACTGGGGCAGAGCCCCGAGGGAATTTACCACGTTTCTCTTTTGATGTGGCTCATCTACAGACCAGGACCTTTCTTTAGACACCTCTACCGAGTTTCTACGCCCAGCCGTTCTCTCAAAATAGCTGTCACAAAGAAAAACAGTTTCAAATTAATATATAGATATTTACATATTTATATATTTATTACATACTGTATATATATTTGTGAGTGTGTGTGTGTGTGTGTGTGTGTGTGTGTGTGTGTGTCAATTAGCACGATAACTCAAACAAAAATGATCCGATTTTGATAAAATTTGGTATAAACGTGTAAACCTACATTTAAACGAACGAGTTTGCGAACCAGCATGATCGGACCATAGGAACGGGGGTTTATGGGGCCCTAAAATCATAAGATTTTGGAATTTCTTTCCCAACCATTTTGTAGAGCTTAAAAAAATTAGTGCATTGAAGCATTGTTGTATGCCTAATGGTTAAGGAGAAAATTAAAAAATGTGCAAATTTGAAATTTCCATGTTATTCTTATGGAGAAAATGAAAACTGTTGTAGTGTACTTGTTTATGGATATATGTTGATCAAATTTAGCAAATTCATTTATTTCTTCCTATACTATTGACGTTTGGTCAAAAATGCTGTTTACCATCCCCGTAGCAGCAAACCTATAAGCACTCGTTAAATCTAATGTTATTTAAGTTGGGAATAAATTAAATATGTCTTATTTATGGAAATATTTTTAAGTGGTAATCAGACGGTTGAAATTCGCTTAGTCTGCAGGTTTGCTGCGGTGGGGGCATTTTATCACGTACAAAACGTGACATTTTACTTAAAGCCGTCTTTGTTTATAGAGGAAAGATTATTTATGATTTATATTAGAAAATTTACCGCTATCAACGAACTAACAATCCTCGACAAGCTTTTCATTACAACTGAAATTGACGTTCCTGTACAAACTTCATTGAAAAGAAGACTGGATGGAGGAAGTGATGTATTACCTACCTCCTAAAAATCAAAGTAAAAATATAATGAAGAGAATAAGACGATTTGTTCGTAGGTGGAGAGGGAAAATATAGAACGACGTTCCATAAGTGATGGCATTATGCTGGTTCAATAACTTAATTAAAAAAATAATATTCCAATGATTATTTATTCAGTAGTGTAAAGAAAAATATCATTGAAGTTCAAGCGAAAGGGCTTTACGTGTTCGAGACATGACTCTGGAGATAAAACACCTACATGGTCTCAAACTTGCAAAATCTCTCTTCTTATTCTTGTTATGAAATATACTAATTTATGTAAACACTTTAATGACGGATGAAATCTACTTGACTTAACAACCAAAACTAGTTTTGCTCGATTATAAATATTGCTTTATAACAACCCAGATGCTTATAAACAGTAGTTATAGATAGACGTATACGCTATGAGTATATATTGATATCCGGATGTGCCATGAAGTGGTCCGATCTCATTTCCTGTGTAGAGAACAATATGTCCACCCCGACCTAACATACAAAGTCACGAGCTGCAACTCTGTTACAACAATCGGGTCAGACATCTGTAGGACAACATTGGCGAAATCAATAGATCCTTATGGTAAATTTAATTGTTGATAGGGAGTGGATCTTGTACGAATTAAATAGAAGTATACATAAGATGATTTGAGAGTAAAAAAAACATCAAACTTAGCAATTTATTTCCAAACCATTTTGTAGAGCTTAAAAACAAATAATTTAGTATATTGAAGCGTTTTATGCGCCTAATGGTTACAGAGAAAATTCCAAAAACTTGTAAATTCCTATGTTATTCTTATGGAGAATAAGTAAACTGCTGTAGTTTGCTTGTTTATGTACATATTTTGCTAAACTATTAACATTTTGAAGAAGAAAAACTTGCTTACCCTTCCTGTTGTAGAAAACCTAAGTACTCGTTAAACTTATTTTATTTAAATAAAAAAAAGCTACAAGTGTTCCATATAAATATATATATATATATATATATATATATAGGTATATATATATATATATATAGGTATATATATATATATATATATTATGTAATATTTAAAAAAAAAGTAGGTTGGCGGCCTCTTTTAACCTTGTCCATCGACATAGGCTATGGATATCCAGCCTATGAACGACATCGCTGTCTTGGGCCCGATGTCCGTGACTCTACCGACAGAGTCACAGACTCATCTCTACCTCGGTATTGCAAATTAAAAACGGCTTTACGTGTTGTATAGAAGGATGGTAGTCATTGTCTTGTTTGCTTAAGTCAACAAAGTTATCATGTTTTAGCGAACATCCCTATAGAGAAGTAGCTATTACCGTAGGTGGCACGGTAAGACCTAGGCCCGGGACCGATTTACTTTTTCATTTTGATGTCCCCAGAGGCTAAAAACGCCATCTGTTCAAATTTTTATATATAGATATATGCGTCCGTGAATGCGATAACTTGAGTATTTTTTGTCCGATTTTGATGAAATTTGGTTTAATGGCGTAAGGCGGGATAAACTTGAATGAGTTCGTGAACCAGCATGATCGGACCATGGGAACGCGGTTTTACGGGGGCTATTATGGGGTAAAAAATTTTCTCATTTTGACCGTCAAAACACAAAATTTCCCAATTTCGCTTTTGACCTTTTTAAAGAGCTTAAAAACAAATAATTTAGTATATCAAAGTGTTTTTGTACGATTATTGGTAACGGAAAAAATTCAAAAAATTGTAAATTTATAATTCCCATGTCATTCTTATAGAGAATATTGTAAAATGTTGTAGTTTGGTTGTTTATGGATATACTAGCTGTACCCGCGGGCTTTGCCCCGTTTAACTTTATAAGTGAGCTCGTTCGCATGGCTCAATCACGTCCTGGTTGAAGTTCGTTCGCTACGCTCACTCAATTTTAGGTTGGAGCTCGTTCGCTGTGCTCACTTGCCTTCAGGTTAGCTCGTTCGCTACGCTAACTTGCCTCCAGGTTGAAGTTCGTTCGTTATGCTCACTCACCTTTTGGTTGCAAATTAGCTGTTGTCATAAATGTAAAAGAAATAATAGTGCTGCACCCTGTTGGTAATCCTTGTAACTTTAATGCTATTGAACATCATAGAACAGAACCAACTTGTTTAATTGGAACAGCTGTTAAGATTCATTAATTCCATTTAAATATGAGTACTCATAAGGTTAACATGGGAAACTCCAGAGCCACTGGGGCTGAGCCCGAGAGTCCGATCAGAATAAAAACAGCTTAGTTTTCTTTTTCTATTTAATGCCTAAAGAATCAGTGTACCAAATTTCAGCCCCCTAGGTAAATGGGAAGTAAGAGAATTAGTGATGAGTGAGTGAGTGAGTCAGTCAGCCAGTAAGTCAGTGAGGGCTTTGCCTTATATATATATAGATTTTGACCAAACTTGGCAAATTTTTTTTTTATTTTATACTAAGCTATTAATATTTTACAAAAAAAAATACACTTTATTAGTTTCCTTGTAGCAGCAAACCTATGTACTCATTAAACCTAATGTTATTTAAATAGATTTAATTGAAAATCTATTCAGACAAATGGAAATTCGCTTAATCGGCAAGTTTGCTACGGTGGGGGTATTTAATATATGATATCTAGGCCTAATGATGTTTTAGTATGCAGTTAAGACCGATAATTTTCTGTTTAAGTAAGTAACATGTTTTTAAATATGGAATATACTATATTTATGAAGGCCAGTGGGGGAAAGCCGGAGTACGTTTATTACAATTACTTTTGGTTATAAGGTGTGCCCTCATAAAATACACTTAATTTCAACTTTTTTTTGTAAAAATCCGGCCATATAATCGGATGAGTAGTGTTGAAAAGATATCACCTTCGCATTAAATACACACTAGAGAGCCCTGTGCTGCTCCGCGGCTTTGAAGTACGTTTTTTGATTGAGTATTGCAGTATCTTGAACTTAACTGATTCAAACGATCAATACCTCTAATTGAAGCCTTCATTTCTAGAAGTATTTCAAATCCAAGACATAATAAAATTACTTAAATAAAAATGGAGTTACGTATTATTTATTGCAGATAAATACTAAAATAATTGCAACTATTGTTGATTCGTGATTCAGCAGCGTGCTTCAGGTATGTCCAAACTTTAACAATCAATAGCTCAAATGAAAGCTGGTATTTCATTTAATGTTTATAGACCAAAACACAAAGGATAATGTAATCAAGACTGGCGAAATACATCTTTGACTGAAGTAAGAGTAAAAAAACACAAATTTATGTTTTTCGGTGCAGTAATAAAGTGGATATGAAGGCAAATCTGTTAGTGCATAGCTTTATGAAAATTGGTCGGGTAAAAAAGTTTAACAAACTCGCAAAACAAAAATCAAATTCAACTCCCATAAGAAATGTACAATTTTAGGAAGTTGCTTTTGTGCATCACTCGTAATATACGTCAGATAAATGAAAGACGATGCTTGATGGCAAATATGTGTGGGATTACCTTATCGGTCGGGTAGAAGATCTGAACCGACTCTGAAAATAAATTGAAACTTTGAGCACTGCAGAAAGTTACTGGTTAGTTTACATAACCTACCCTATATGGTGTAATTTATTATGATACACAATATTGTTGTTATAAAAAATAATAACCATAGTATAAAAATACTTTAAATCTGGGAAAAAGCCTAGAAACACATTACCAATTAAATAAAAACATTAGACTGATATTTTAAACTGCTATGTCGTTAGGGTTGTTGATAGTTACCCAGGGTCCTCAACACAGTTTACATTTGTCGCGGTTGTTAGTTATCTAGAGTTGGCACAGGAAGCCTCGCTTAGCAACGTCACAATATATCTCCCCGCAATTTGTAATTCCTTACAGTTCGTTTGATCTATGCTGTGGTATATTTATAATCTTTGAATTTTAATAAATTACTGAATTGTTAGCAGTTAGACATTTTGTTCTTTTCCTTCTTTAATATAATGTTGGATGGTTAAGTAGGTGTAGAATGTGTGTAAAAATGTGTTGAGGATTGTATACACTAATTATAAAATTAAATATCGGTTATATTGTACTATATCCTATATATCGGTTATATACTAATGGAAATAAGTGGACCCATACAAACACTCAATAATTATTATTAATATACGTACAATCCATTATTTCAGTTATAACACATATTTGATTCAAACTCCAAAGTAATAATCTGATAGTCTTAATCCCAAGAATTCTGATGATTTCATCAGAATTACCCTCTGAATTTAAGCAACTACAATTTCCTTTGTGTCTTGCTTTCGCAATCACCATTATAAGGCACTAGGGCAATCCCTGACTATCGCCGGTTTAAATTTAGAAAATGCACAATTTTCACCCGGACAGCTGTATATTGTGTGCTCACGAGATTGTAGGTACACCTAGAAACTTATACACTTAATGAAAAAAAAAACAAAAAAACCATTGTTTATCTACTGACAATGAAGTAAAATATTCTATTTTTATTTTGGTATACACATTTATTATTCATCGTAAAGAACAAATGACCATTTAAAATAATAGCTGTTAAAGGAAATTGATCACGGCACATTTTATAATATTTAATCATTAAAATTAAATATTTTAAAATGCTCCACGATCAATTCCCTTTATATTTAATTTACTTTAGATTACTGCAGACGTATTAAAGTGATAACAAACTACATTATTACATCGTAGGGTTTATTAAACGATTGTACCCTTAAATATCAATCACCAATCAGGAAGTCACTAATAATGTAAAGGTATTAACCAAGAAGGAAAGGTTGCTTTACATTTTCAGATAAGCCCCATTTTAGATAACAAAGTAGTGTGTCGTATAATCCATCGTGAAGATAGCACACAAGAGGTGACAATTCATTAATTGCAGTGGAGTAATCCACAAGAGGAACTTAAATCATCTGCTATAATCTTCTCATATTTCATTGTTACCGTCTCTTATTGGCTTTATGCTCATATGAAGTCTAAGTTGATATCTAAGCTGAAACCTCTTCTTAACTGGGAAATGTTAGTTGCAGCCTACTATGGTGGGTTTTCTTAGTCATGACTTATGGTATTGAAGTATGGGGTGGTTCTTTCCATGCTGCTAAGGTCTTTGCCGTCCAAAAATGGCAGTGCGCATCCTCGATGGCTTACCACCACTCCATTCATGCAGAGGAGTCTTCCGGGAGAAAAACATTTTAACTTTGCGTTCTATATTCATCTACAGAGCAACAATAAATGCAGTTAATCATCTGAAGGATATTCCATCGCTTGGTCAATGTCATAGATACCCTACTAGGCATGGAGGAGATCTTCGTACTCCTTGTCATCGTCTGACCCTCTCTGAAAGGAATGCAAATTTTTCGGGGCCCTTCTTCCATAATAAGCTTTCTGAAGAAGTAAAGCAGTGCAGTTCATGGTTGGGTTGTAAAGGTTTCGGGAAATAGATGAAAACTTATTTAGTGCAAGTTTTATAGTATCCAAGAATTCCTGTCTGCCTGATCTCATTAAACATGGCATTATTATTTATTTGTTTAAATCTTCTTTGGAATAAAATAGACTTAACTAATTATTGTTTTGAAAGCTTACTAGACTACTCCATATAATGTATTTGACGACTGAGATGTGCATTGCATCATTTGTACTTAATTCATGAATAAAATATGTCTATGTCTATATGAAATAATTATTTGTATAAGGGTGTTTTCATTGGTTATTGGTTAAAACATGTTATATGTTTTCTATTAGCCTTTATGCAATTACATTTAAATGTTTTATTTGCGATGAAGTTATTAATTTTAAATACTTCTTAAACATTTTATAAATAAGTCAAAGATTACTCAAGCATTTTTTACAGATTTTTTGTACTATGTTCACGTTGTTATTAAGACATATGATCATCAGTTTATTCGCAAAACAGCTTTAAAAACGTGCTTTTAATAAAATAAAATAAAATAAAAATCAGACAAAGATTCAAGTTTTAAAATATTTAACCCAACAAAAATTATAATCAAAGACACTTAAGAGACTAAAGAAAAATAATTAAAAGATATTCTCCAGGGAGCTTTGCCGCAATCGGAAATAGGGTGTGTAGGCTGCCCTCGGCATCTCAATCTAGGGAAATTGACTTTGGATTTCACCAAACGATATTCTATTTATAAATCATTATAAAAAAGTACCATGACTGTTCAGTGAATGATTTCTATATCATGGAAATCTATTTTTAATTTACGCGTATTAATGTAATTATTTATAGCTAAAGCACAATTTGCTAAAAGCAAAAAGCAAGTCATGCTTCGCTTTATAGATATACAAGTACAAAAGAATACACAGATGATCATTATAGACTAGGCTACTTATTTTTAAATAATAACTAAACAAAATTAAATTTGACTCTAAATAAATCTAAAAACTCTTTACACTAATATAGATAAATCTATATTAGATGAATGCAAAAAGAATATGAGTTTTTTTCTAATTTGAAAGCTTTGGATGTAATTAAATTGAATGTTAAAGTTAAGACTGTAAACTGTAATATATTGAATTTACAAAACCTTTCTGCAGTTGAGAAAAATATAATTGAATATGAGATAAATTTTAACCTTTCCTGACGGTGGTAATTATACTAAAATGATGTATCATCTAGTAGCTGATGGCTGTTGAACTTTTTACTATAAACACAAATTTACTTACATTTTATCCGATCTATAGTTGGTTACTATCCAATATAACTGACATTGAAAAATGTAGTCGTATATACTGTGTAAAGTCTCCATGAACGATCAATAAAATAAACACTATGTGCTACTTGACCACAGATCCATGTCACAGCTCATGAATCACAGCTTAATAAAATATTAGTTGTCATGATTAAAGAGTGATAGTGTTTTGAAATTAATATTTATAATACTGTAAACTTTTAAATTGGAAAACCAAGAAGTATTTTCTATAAAAAAATTAAGGAATTAAAAAATAAATAAACTGTCTAAACAAAGATTCTCAGCTAGTGTTAGAGCGAGTAATGACTTAAATTAATGTTAGAAGCATTTAGGATAATTTAAACACAAAACCAGCCTACAGCTATGTTAATTATTTAACTAGTAGCATTTTGACAATTTGATCACAACTTATCAATGCAATGATCAGTATGTTGCAATGATATGAACTGTTGATGCTGTTGAAGTGTTGATATCACACATAGAGAAGCCATTTCCATTAGGGTAGAATAAAATTAGGTTTTCATGGGAACCGCACTGACATTTTCCACATGCTGAACTGCATTAGGTTTAACCAGCAACATGCTCCGGCACAGTATGAAGAGCCAATGCCAATACGGGCAAACTGTTTAGCCGTATGATTGGTTTGCTGAGCGTTGACATTTATGTGGGCGAAGGGACGGTTCACTGACTCTTATTGGTTTTACTGATCTCTAAAACTTCCTCACCTCTACCAAATATAGTAAACTATACAATACAATTACAATTTTACACGTGTTTATGAGGAACATTGATTATGAAGTATGTATAAAATGCACGAAAGATTTAATTGTTTTTGTTTACTTTTGTATTAACCAGAGCAATAATCGTCCGTATCTAAAGCTAGTTAGTGGGTCATAGAGTGTAAAATGCCCAAACACACGTGATAACGGATGTTCTATTACCCAATCACAGTGCATGAGTAAATACAGATGGACTATTCTTTTAGGGACTTGGTACCGGAGTGAGTTTACAACCTCTGCCATATCCTTGACGATATACCTAAAAGTTAATTGATAGTCTATTAAGTTAAAACGACCAGCTTAATTACTTTTAGAACTTAGACACATTACAAAAAAATTGAAAATACCACATGAGCTTCAAGTGCTCCATTGTAATGGTTTCCCAAGTAGCATAACAATGTTGTTTCAATGTTGTTGTTAACATTTAATCAACATTAATTTAATATTGTCCCAATATTGATCAACGTGGTAACAATATTGTTACAACGTTTTCGTGAAACAAAATACATTGTCTTGACAATGTTGTCTTAATATTTTTCAACGTTGTTTCAATGTTGTTTTCAACATTTAAACAACATTCATTCAATATTGCCCAAATATTGATCAATGTGGTAACAATATTGTTACAACGTTTTCGTGAAACAAAATACATTGTCTTGACAATGTTGTCTTAATATTTTTCAACGTTGTTTCAATGTTGTTTTCAACATTTAAACAACATGCATTCAATATTGCCCAAATATTGATCAATGTGGTAACAATATTGTTACAACGTTTTTGTGAATCAAAATACATTGTCTTGACAATGTTGTCTTAATATTTTTCAACGTTGTTTCAATGTTATATGGAAATATTAAGCCAATATTAAGACAATTTTGAAAAAAATTTAGAAATAATCAATTAACAATATTTTGTTAACATTAACAGTATTTTGATTATTGTTTTTACAACATTGTTAAAGTATTTTTGTATCGTCTGTATTATCCTGTCAATATTAAGCTAATATTTTTAAAAAATCACAAAATAATTGTTAAACAATCTAAGTATTCAAAATACTTTGGCCTGCATAAATGCGTAACAAAAATGTCAAAAAAAAACTCATTTTAGGTAATACTCTATTGACTGACAAAACTATTACTAATATATTATTTTATTCTTGAATAACAGTAGGCTATGCTATTTCATAAAATCTGCAAAAAGTATTTCTGTGGAATATTGTTGACATAAGTTATGTATTATTTCAAGAAAAAGGCAAAAAATAACGTCACAATTTAAAAATATATTGTTTATTCTTTCACAAAGCCCAAAATATACATTTTTTATAGAAGGTCAAATCACAAAAGAGACCAAAAAACCAAGCGAACAAAATATTCTTATAATATATCAAATCTGTAAACAAAAGTAAATCCCTTTCAAGATTTAAAAATTAATAACTGTAGGCTCAATGTATAGGCCTAGTGATTGTCGAAAAGTGTTTATATCTTCGCTGACATCTCCATAGGCCCGATTCTCTTCGACTGTAGCGGCATCCTTCCCTTTCCTAAAAAAAAGTCTTTGTGTCAAGTTTATTTTGCATGGGAATTGGGAGTATCTGAAAGTATAGAACAAGAACAGCTGCTATTTCATGTTGTTGAGGGTTGGATAGAGCTTATGAAGTACATCAGGCATGTTTGATCTATGTTCCACACTCTCACGGCCGCACAATTTTTATTTCAGCTAATACTGCGGTTTCATTGTGGACGAAATGAGAGTAAAAAAATGGAAAAAAATATAAAACCTAACCGTCATAAACTAACATAACTAACCAAACTTGCTAATAATATAAAGAGATATAAGATAAAAATCTAATGAAGGTTTACTACCTATTCGAAAAAATTGTTCTGTTCATAAAATAAAATTATAAATGCCTCAATATTTAACAAAAAATGAAGTAATCACATTCTAAACAAAATCTTTAACAAAAAGTTAGTGTCACCGGAGGGATTCAAACTGGATAACTCTTAGACATCGTTTGAGTACTCTATCCACTACACAACATCGATAGTTGAACTTCGTATCGTTGCGCTAATGGTGTTCTCTCAAGAGAAGAGAGTGACGTCAGACCATGACAGCCAATAGAATGTTCTCATTTTGTCCGTATTGAAAACCGCAGCTGAAATAAAAATTGTGCCTCATGGCCCACTTTAAAATAACTATTTTAAGGTTAAACGTGGCCTTGGAGATTGTTAATGGTTTGCAAGGTCTGTAATGAAATGAAATGAAATGAAATGAAATGAAAAAAATGAAATGAAATGAAATGCTTTATTGTCGTTGAAACTGAGTACAAAGTTCATGACAATCGTCAAAAGAAAAAGAAAACAATCAAGATGGCAACTAAAACTAAAACTCTAAACCAAAGTACTCTTCATGTTTATACAGGCAAGCCTGGGTTAGAGTAGTTTTTAAAACATGTTTAAATTTTGAAACACACAGGTTTTTGATGGATGCAGGCAAGAAATTGTACATTTTAACACCTTGGTACTCAAAACTATTTTGAGTGGCTGTATACTTATGCCTTAGTGTAGACAGATTATCTTTAGATCTAGTACAATAGTTGTGAACATCAGATATCTTTTCAAAGTGAGAAATGTTTTCTTTTACATACAACAAACTTGCCAAAACATACAAGGATGGAAATGAGAGAATGTTAAGACTCACGAAAAGGGGCTTACAATGTGTTCTTCTATTCACACTACAAATTAACCTCACCGCCTTCTTTTGTAAAGTAAAAAGCAGCCTGTTAGCATAAAAACTGTTGGCCCACAGTGAGGTACCATAGGACAAATAGCTATGAATGTGGCCATAATATATACAAATAAGGACATCATCTGAAACAGTGGACCTAAGTGCTCTTATCATAAATATGCCTTTTACAATTTTAGATGCTACAAAATCTACATGTGAAAACCACTTCAAGTTTGACTGCAAATGAAAACCCAAAAACTTCAGAGTGTTTACATCATTACCATTACTGCTTAGACTAATAGTCAGGTCCTGAGTCTTATCAGCATTAAGACATAACTTGTTTGCATTACACCAGTCGTTAATAACAGCAGATTTTGTGTCCAATGTGTCTGTAACATCATTCAAAGAGTTACCCCGTACACACAAGGCCAAGTCATCAGCAAAAAGAAAGCTTTTTACAGATAAGTCATTAATATTACAAGGTAAGTCATTTATATACAGTATAAACAGGGTAGGGCCCAATATAGAGCCTTGGGGCACTCCGTGGGGCACTCGAACAGGACTAGAATAAGTGCCATTTAGATAGACTTTTTGCCATCTGTCACTAAGATAAGATTGAAAAAACCTAACCAAAACATCATCAAGGTTATAGCAAGAAAGCTTATTCACAAGGAGATCATGAGCCACTGTGTCAAAGGCCTTAGACATGTCGTACGATCTGAACACTATACCACTTTTGGCCTCTAAACTTTGAAAGCAATTTGATATCAGTGCCTGGGTTGCTTGGACAGTGCTGTGTTTGGGCCTAAAGCCAAACTGACTACTTGCTAAAAGGTTACTATCCTCAAGATACTGAGAAAATCTACGATGTACGAGATGTTCCAAGACCTTCGACACTGCAGGGATAATAGATATAGGCCTATAGTTAGCAATGGCATTTTTAGGCCCTTTTTTATGGACTGGTATAACCTTAGAAATCTTGAACTTGTTTGGGTAGCAGCCTTGTGTTATACAAAGATTAAATAGGTAAGTCAAAACTTCACTTATGTAACTAGAAGCTAACTTCAAGATGGGGACATTAATTCCGTAAATATCTAAACAAGAGCTATTGTTAAGACTGTTGATGGCTGCATACACCTCTTCTACAGTAAATAGTCCAATCCTAAAAGCATTGTTGTCCTCAATAGTCGGAAGAGCGTTGCAAGAGGTCAAATTTCTAAGATATTGCTCAGGACCATTTGAAGAGGTGGGAAAATTATTTCTCAGGTTTTCAACACAGTCGACAAAGTAGGAGTTCAGTCCATCAGCAGTTAGGCAGTCAGGAATAGACAAAGGCTTACTATTACAGTTGCTTATTTCATTAATGATTGACCAGGATGTTTTAGAAATATTACTAGAGTTTAGCAGTAAACTGTTGTTATGGTCAAGTTTGGCTTTCTTGATTTCTTTGCGGTACTGCAACTTTAATGAGTTGTACTTAGTTTTAACTTCAGCAGTCCCTGCATTACAAAACAAAAAATATAGCCGGTCCAGCTCATTTTTCATATTTACAAGTCCTTGATGATACCACCTTTTGTTAGGTTTGTTGTTAAAACCGACAGTAGTTTTCAAGGGAATCGAACCATTTAAGGCCCACAACAGTTTGACAAAAAACACTTTGAATTTAGCATTTAAGTCTAGGCTATGGTCATATAATTCAAACCAATTCAACTGACTAAGGTAATTTAAATATGTATGTAAATATGTAATTTAAATACTCACTTTTCCACTATTTTCTCCACTGTCAAAAAATTTTTGCATATTACCATTGACTAAATTGTTGAATAGTTCCTACTTGTATTAATAGCCAAATATAATACAAGACCTATATTAACCTATATTATGTATGAAAGGCATGTATTTAAAAATTTAGTTAGGCAGAGATAGTTAGAAGAGAGTATAAAGGCTTATTTATTTACTCTTATACAAGCTTCAAATTATCTAGAAATATTTTAATATTGCTATTTATTGCCTTATTTTTAGTTAATGAAAACAAAAACTCAACATAAACAATGCGGTAGGCTGTTGTAAAATTAGTCATTCGAGGAACAATTTCCTAAACATACAACAAAACCAAAAGCAATTTTTTGCCATTATATCAAACCGTATATAGGCCTACCAATATATTTTTCAAACCGGTAGTCAATATATTTCTTGGCTACCGTACTTCAAACATTAGGTGTCAGAATCTAACTAAATTTTTTTTTTTTTTAGTGAAATGATCAAATTTGTTAAATCTTTTTAAGAGGGTGAGCAAATTTTCGTACAAAAACGCCATGTACTATCGGTTCAATAACGAAATACTAAGTATTTATATTATTTCGGACCAAATAGGCTCGATTCAATCGATTAATGGTTGAATGAATACATATAATGAACACTGTTACCGTACCGCGACGGTACGAAGTGCTGCCATCGGTGTTCGAGGTGAAGTGGATAGTGTTCGGCTCATAATCAAATACTTATCAGATCGAATCCCACCGGTGACACTAACATTTTGTCACTAAGATTTTGCTTAGAATGTGATTAGGCTACTTCTTAACTGTACATCTTTTTTTAGAATTTGAGGCATTTAAGTTATAATTTTATTTTATGAACAGAACAATTTTTTCGATAGTAAACCTTCATTTGATTTTTTCATTAACAGCATGTTTGGTTAGTTAGGTTAGGTTATGACAGTTTGCGAAATCACACGGCGTTTTTAGACAAAAAAAGTGCTCACCTTGATAGCCTACCTAGTTTTTACCATCTGGTTAGCCTACTTTACTAATCGATCTTGGCTGAGATTACCTACAACGTAGCCTCATCAGACACAACACTCCCTATGATTATAAATACATGTTTTGTGATTTGATTAATCTAGTCAAACGATAGGCCTAGCCATACAATATGATATAAAGCAATTATTAATATTTAGACAATTACATGCAATTGATACTGTCATGAAAGCTTGAAAAGCACAAGTCAGTCATACAACAGTAAAATATGATACATTAAAGGAAAATAAGTTAATAAGTTCATTGTACTAAAAACCAAATAAGAGTACTGATAGCTATATTTTAGAAAAACATCATGCAAGATTAATAGAGCTAAAGTCCGCTTTGAAAAATCTTTAAGTCTGTAAAAGGGCCTTACAATACAATCAACCATGAATACATCACATTCTTAAAACTATCTAGGCTAACATGCTGAGCTGACAGAGGAAATCAATTGAAAAGGTCAATTACCTAGAGCTAAAGTCCGCTTTGAAAATCTTTAAGTCTGTAAAAGGGCCTTACAATACAATCAACCATGCATACATCACATTCTTAAAACTATCTAGGCTAACATGCTGAGCTGACAGAGGAAATCAATTGAAAAGGTCAATTACCTGTAGCTTCAAAGGATGTTAGAAACTTGGTCAGTCTTGTGTAGAGTCTACTGATTTTATTTTGACCTCGTGCCCCATGGTTTTATACATGCCTGCGTGCCTGTGAAGAATGAGAGTGTTTAAGTTAAGGGATTTTTGTATTTATGTAACTTAAGACACCTGCAAAAATGTACAGGTTGATTACTGTTTGAATTAGGCTTTAATTACTGCGCAATATTCATAAGCAGTGTGACTAAGTTAAAACAAACAAATAAGAATAGCCTATATAAAGTACAGCAAACCTTGATCGGAACAGAACAAGTTAGGCCTACCAACAAATTATTGTAAGTTAGTTAGGGGTACTTTCCTGTTAGAGAGAACATTCATTATTATTGATGATTTTACGATCTTAGTTTTGGTTAACGAAAACAAAAACTCAACATAAACAATGCGGTATGCTATTATAATATTAAAGAGTAATTTAATGGTACCTATTAACTAAAATAACACAACCCAACTACACTAATGTAAAGTGAAATGTAAAGTGATGATGTTAACGACTGATATTTTAGTTTAAAATATCTTTTTAGTCTTTTTAACTTATAACTGATATTAGGCTACTGTAGTTGTAATGGTAAGTTAACTTAGTGGTTGAAATTAACTTAGTAACTTAACCCTCCAAGTGTCTCTACTTTTGGTCTTAATGTTCGCCCATTTATTGCGCAATCGCAGGGTTTTATTAAAATGTATCTTAGAAACTTAAAAACAATGTAAGTTAAAGTATACTGTTTTATATATCATTTTGTTTGGAAAATTATGGGCTTCAAGGTAGGCCCTAACATATAAAATATTACAAAAAAAATTTTCAACAATTTTTGTGGGTTTAACATTTCTCAACAATTATAAAATAGGCTAAATGAAAAAAAATTATGTTCGCGCTCAATAAGTTGTTATAATTTATCGGTCTACAAATATTTTAAAATAGCCACTTTGTTCAGAATATTATGAGGATTCCAAAAATATAATAATATAAGGAAGTAGATTTGCAAATAAATAAGTTAAGTTATAGGCAAAAAACCGATTTCGGTACATAGCGTTTAGCTAAGAATGCATAGCCTAACCATAGCTAGGAATCTGGCTGATAATTTACATCAATATCACTACCTACTTCTTCAGGATCATCAACCAGCCCTTCAAAATCACTTAAATCTTCTTATAATGCACCACGTATATCACTACTTTTGATTTTAACACTAAAACAATGATAAACGTAATAAAACACATCAGTCATCGGTGCGAGGTTAACCAAGCTGTTTACAAATACGCACGTCAGCTGTCTGCTACAATATTTTCGGAACTAAAATGAAGAAACAGACATCAGGAGAAAGCTCTGAATCTGCTGAAAAAAATGATACCTAACTCGATCCAGTTCAATCCGATTCAGCCAGTCCCAGAGCCGTCGCCGTAAACAGTGTTTGTGAGTCGCAAAAGCGACGCATAACACCACAGCGGGTGTGTTATGAGTCGCTTTTACAACACATAACACTCGGAGGGTTAAGGTAGAGCCTATCGTAAAATCAATTTAGGCCCTAGCATAAAAGTTGTTTTAGGTTTTAAATAACATACCAGTATTGTTATTCTGCCTCGTGCCTGTGAAGAATGTGTGTTTAAGTGCTTTTTGTATGCAAGAGACAAGCAAAAATGTACAGGTTGGTTACTGTTCGAGTTAAGTTCAAATTACTGCCATAACTTAATCATAAGCAGTGTGACTACTAAGTTATGTCATAACAAACATAAGAATAGCTATAAGGTAAAGTACAGCAACCTTGACCGGTACAGAACAAGTTAGGCCTGCTACCCACGAATTAAATAAGTTAAGGCTAAGTTGGCTGCACTTTACTTGACGTCCTACACTCATTCGATTGTTTTTTCGATTCGATATTTTCATTCGATATATTGTTTGGTTAGTTAGGTTAGGTTAACCTTACCTAACTAACCAAACGATATATCGAATGAAGCAATCGATTAATCGATATATCGATCGATATTTTCATTCGAATGAGTGTAGGACGTCAAGTAAAGTGCAGCCGCTAAGTTAGTTAGGTACCTATGAACTAAAATAACACAGATACCCAACTAAAGTGATACGGTAATGTTAACAACTGATCTTTCAGTTTTAAAATAATTTTAGTATAAGCTTAACTTTTTACTGTTAAGGCTACTGTAAGTAGTTGTAATGGTAGGTTAAGCTACTTAACTTTAGAGGTCGAAATTAGCGAAATTAGTGTAGTAAAATCGATCAATGCAGGCCCTAGCATTAAAATTATTCTTGGGATTAAATAACTTATTAAGTTGTTCCGCTTATAAAAAGGCCAACGGTAACTTAATGTAAGTTAGGCCTAGGCCTACTTTAAATTTACAAATTATTGACCAATTCATAGGATAATTAAATTGTAGCCTACTTTGAAGTTGTAAATTGGCTTTGGTATGTAACTTAAGTTTAGGTAAAATAATATTGACATCCTAGGCTATGTCAAAGGTTAAACTGCAATGGCATAACAGGAAAACGCATTTTTGTCTAAATTAAGGTTAGGTAAAAAAAAAAGATGTGAGATGATTCAAGCCTTGGAGATGATTAACTTATAACTTCAATTTTCTGGGCAAATGCATTCACAATGATCTCAATGATTAGGCTAGGTTTTACTTTTTCTTTCAGCATTCAAATGAGTTTTTTTTGTTTGCTTATAAATATTAGCCTTATAGGCCTAACTTATTTAGCCTACATAGCCTTGCGTACTATCACACTTACATATTTTATTTGTGTGTTAACAATCAATCTTAGCAGTTGGTACTGCATTTGTAGGTTAAAAGATTTTAATAAATTAGGCTTGGCTCTATTAAGTTACGACTAGAGTGCAAGCCTAGCCTACTTTGATATGTAACTATGAATGCAAAACTTAACTTGATAACAAGATGCACTTACCTTAAAGCTGGTATCTCAAGTTGACCACCATTAAAAAACTGTATTCAGCCGTAAATAATTGTATTATTATACATCAGAATCTCAAAGCAAAGGGAAAAATACAATCATTGCAACATGGTGTGAAGTAAGTGAAATAAAAATTACGAGATTGAGACTAGGACTAGAGATGATTGATTGAAATGAAAGATGCTCTGGAGCTGCCGAGTGCCGAGCCGATGATGGAAGATGAGATGAAGAAGATGGATGCTACCATGCTATTGCTAGATGCTAGCTTATAGATAGATCCATCCGCGCGCGTTTTAATGGCGCGCACAAGAAAATAGTTCTAATTTAAATTGAAGATATTTTTGTTTCTACCCGTTTGGGTAGAATTTTTATTTTAGGATTTTGTTTTTAGCATCAACCTTATTCCCTTTATTACTTAATAAAAACCTAGTTTATATTTATTTTGATTTTCAGGATGAGATGAATCCATATAAACAGTTTTCAATCTTATTAATGTTGTTTCAATGTTGAAATAAAAATTATTTCAACATTATTCAATATTGACAACAATGTTTTCAATAAATGTTGATCAATGTTGGGAAAATAATGTGTTAATGTTGAAATAATGTTTTTTCAACATTAATCAATATTATCAAACAATATTTTCATAAAACGTTGATCAATGTTGGGAAAATCTTGCTTCAACATTAAAACAATATTCTCAGAACAATATTGTTGACAATGTTAAGCAACATTATTTCAACATTTTAACAATATTGTGTTGCTACTTGGGTTATTACACTAAAGATTATACGTTCAAAAACTAAAAAAAAAACCTCTTGTAATAAACAATACTGTTATAGTGTTGCGAAGATGCAGTGCATTAATCAAGTCATTTTGCCCTTGTTATTATAATTACCCACAATCACTCTCCAGTGTAAAGCTTTGTCTGGCTCAAAGAGGAGAGTACAAAGTTGAGCAATATTGCAATCACAGTTGGGAAGTTTCTGTGATTTCCAGAGTTATGCCACAGCCATTAGTAAAGTTGAAGTTTTACTGACGTTCCGGTTGAATCCAAATTACTCTTGTTTTATTTTTTACACATCAAAGCATAGTAAAAATAAAACTCAAGCCTGTGAGGGCAGGCACCTCTTGAACCCTTAAAAAGTAAAAATGCGTGGCAAAGTATTTCTCAAATGAACGAAACACATGTTTTTCATTTAGATTGATTCTTATGAAGTAACATTACGTATAAAATTACATGAAAAAGCCTGAGTTGATAAAAGCTAATTGGTGTTTTAAGGAATGATTAATATTTTCAATGTAAAAGTGATACTATGTTGAGACGATAGTTATAACAAATGAATTGAGTATTACTTTTTATTTATTTCAGTTGTCATAGGATTAATAACCGTAAAACATCGACACTGTTTAGCAGCTGGCTGAAAAGGTACAAATTAGTAAAAATAAATCCGATCTTGACAATCACGCTCAACGTACAAACATCGGCTGAACGGGAATCTACCAATAAACTATCGCTGTGGTTGTTGAAAGGCTCAAACCAACAACAATAATTCAGAACACATAACAGAAAGTTAATCAAGAATATTTATAGTTTTTGGGACGGATAGAATATAGTGAGTTGTAAATTTTTAGTTAAAAATGATAACCACAGAGCTAACTCAACCATTGATGTACATATAATAAAGCAGCATTTGAGTAATCATTTACAATTTTCTTTTCGTATTTCACTGTTGTTTTCATTGTGTTTTAACGCCATTGTTTTCATGTTTGTTCTAAGAAACCCATACAAATTTAAAATTTGTTTTTAAAATGATAAAAATCTAAACAACTGAAACGGCGATGTTGAGATTTACACGTTATTGTTGCATGGTGGTTTCAAGCGAATAAATTTACATTATGGACCGGAATTGCAACGCTTTGTTCCGTGTGAATGACGGGACCCAATCATTCGTAGTTTATTGTAGCCTCGCTGCTGTGATAATTGTAACCACTTCCATTATCGGAAAGTTTGAACCAATTGTTAGAACTAAATAGTAGTAAACCGTCCAGAAAAATGTTGATAAATTAAAATCTGTTAAAATACATTTGAATACGGTTTTATTATTACTATGTATAATGTGTATAATATGTATCAATCAAAGTACGTAAACAAAATTGAAATATATTATTTAGTTTTTAATTATATAAATACACCTTTAACCAATAAGTAGGACTCGACTTCGTCTCGAACTTAAAAAATGATCTCGAGCCGGCATAACCTCATTTTTGGTCCTAGGTACGAAATATACTATTTTTGGACTGTATGCTATAACAGAAAAATAAAATGAATGAACAAGGTGCTTTCTCTACTTTTTCCTTATTCCGACATTCAAACGTTTTTGGGATTTTCAGGACTCTCTCATTGGCTAATATGTATACATTTATTTCTCTCAAGTCTATTTACAGAATATTTATAATGAATTCTCTTCCACTCACGGATAAGAGCAATTTGTGAGGCGATGCTTGGACGTCTCGCTAAATCAACTACTGAACACTATGTCCTGTGGATATGTGCCTGGGTACAGATTCTCCACTCGGCTTTCGCAGTCCTCCACTGCTGCTCCTGGCTGCGAAGCTGTGAACGGTTCTTTCGTGGTAACCAAATCACAGAATCTTCTTCCAATGACATTCATTATACGGAGTCTCACTGCCATGTGTTGACTAACTCTCGGTTATCAGACGGCTCTCTTCTATAGCTGTAAGAGGGGTTCTAAATCCCCCTCCAATCGGATTCTCCTATGTTATTTATTTTGTTCTACGGCATGAAAACGACAAAAAGAACAATTTAATGCACTGTATCGACAAGCTGGGAGTATTTTTAACACAAGTATTATAATGGTTTGGGTTTTATACTTGACCGTATTTGTTTTAATAGTTGATTTTTATCCTAAAATGTAAAATAAAAATCTAACTTGAAAACTTAACTACACTTCGCTATTGGAAAGTAAATTTAGGCCGGAAATTACTTGATGTGACGTGAAGGAACGACTTTCCATTATCTGACCTCTCGTGAAGGAATTCCATTTTACAGTAAAACCAATTAAAGTACAGAGTCTTGATACGAGAAACTGACATAATGAGAGACATCATGTTAACATAATATAAACTACTGATTGTTCATGTAATATAAGCCACTTCTATATCACAGTTGATGGTGCTTTATACACTAAAGAGCTTATATTCACGTGATAAGGGTTCTTGACGAGTAACGGGAGAAAGTACGTGTCAGATTACTACAGCATTTATTTTTATCAATTGAACTGCTTTACTTAGTCAGTGCTTTTGCACACGAATTAAGCATACATTGGCGTGTCTCTAAACATTAAAGCCCGGAAATAGGCCTACATTGATCATATGTTTGAAGAACAACACATTGCTCATATCACATACATAGCAAAAAGTATATCAGTTAGAAAAATACTGTTATATAATATTTATAGAATATTTAATAACGATGCATTTTGAAATATTATTAACTTAGGTTTCAACAATATCCCTTTAGTTTTCGTAAAGAGTGTAATAGTTGTGTGAGTAAGGCAACAACGATTTAAATACACAAATATTTTGAAATATGAAGCAAATGAAACACATAACATCTTTGTTAAAACCTTGAGATAAAAATGGCATCCCATTAGTGTTTCAAGAATTATACTAGCTATATGTGTCTTGGGAGTTGGTATAAAGCGCAATCTTGGAGTCAAACTTTAGGTCCCTTAGATCTCTAGTGTTTGTAAGTTTGTAATGTTATGGCTATATCCATTACGTAATGAATCTCATTTTCTGGATCATCCACTTTCTGCGATTGAATTACGTTTACGTGGAAGCCGTTATATTAGTTTAGAACAGGATCTTTGCTAAAGAATCATTGTCTGTTGTTGAGGATTGAAAAAATCTAAAAACTCTATAAGGGGTTTCTATGGGTCATAAATAAACACTACAGTTAAAATAATAACAGTAAATTGTGGCCAATTCCAAGATATTTACGGACAGTATCGGTTGTAATGGTGCCACTAGCAACATTGGATACATCATAATTAATTATTAATATCCACTTTTTATCTGAACCTTAAAAAGCAATGGTTAAAGCTGTGAAACAAGTAGGCGAAATAAGACTACTTAAGATAAAATTCAATTTGTTTTGTACAAATGTTTAATTGAGATTTATTTATATTTAATGGCAATGATGATGTTAATACTTTTATGTTGGATCACTATTTTCTCCTGATATCATACGCTAATACAGTTCTAATACGGGCGTTTCAATATAGTAAATACACTTCATATTTAAAATTTGTCATACAGCGAACAAAAAAACGGATAGTCAACTAATACTGAAAGAAATATACTTTTCTTGGGACATCAAGTTTGTCAACATAATACATTCGTATCTAGTTGTTGAAGTAAAAACAAATAAAAATCACACAGTTGCTTTTACAGTTACCCCGTTAAGTCGCTCGGGGCAAATTGAAAAGTTGTGCCGACAGAAACAGACCGTGCTATAGATTAATTTAATTGGTACTTTTGAATAACCATTCAACAATCCGATCCTGTACACAAGAGGGATTAATAAAATAGACTTTAGACTCTCAACTATAAATGCATTTAGATGCTCTTCGAATATTTAACTGCAATGTTTTAGTTATAAATATTTTTTTCAATTGCTTCCTTATTAACATTTTTTTTTTGTTAATGGAGATTTAGTTGAGCAATCGAAATTGCTTGTTATATTCTTCCAAATAATTTCATAATACCATATTCCACGATTACTAGAAATTCTAAAACCATACTTTACTGTATCCACAACACAATTCAGAACGCTATTTAGTGAAATAATCAAGTAAAGATATGATAGAATTACTCAAGTAGCCTTAGTATGTTGCTTAGTGTTTGTTAATAGTTAATAGTCATTTTATTAAGGAACGCAGCAGCGTTCCGCCCCGCCAAGTCCCCCAGCGGCACACAGCTGCTGCAGTGTATATATACATGACATGACAAAGTGGCTTTTTTACTCGTCTATAGCTCTGAAGAAACAAAAGCTATTAAAATAATTATTCATCTACTGGATAGGGGCACTCATTCTCAACAAAATAAAAAAAAAACGAATTTAAAAAAAACGGTTGTGTTTGAGCCAGAAAAACTAGTTTGAAAATTCACAAATTTTCCGTGTTCTCCTTCTCCTCCTTGAATGTTGACGGACCTACAGCCCAAACCACTGGCTCAATTTTAATGTTTTTTATGTTGTTTGAAAGCCCTTAACGCGTAGATGTGCCTTTTGAGGGTCTCAAGTCGGTGCGTTGACCTATAAACCCTTGGCAAGCCCTCAAGGTACGATTTTGGCCCATTTAAATAACATGGGATTAAAATAAAAACAAAAGAAGGACCAGCTGCGATTAAATCTCATTTAATTTAAATGTTAGAGAAATTCATAGGAACAGCTGAAAATTATTTTAAAACTTTTATTAAGTATTTTTTTCATAAAGTATTTTATAAAAGTATACCGAATGATTTGAACTATTTACTATATAAAATTACTTAGAGCAGTGATATTCCCCGATACTTTCCATTGAAAAATGCAGTGTACCGATGGTACACTGGTAAGCAGCTCGTCATTTTTAACAGTTTAATACTACTTATTAAAACATATGAAACCAAGGAACTTGAAACTTGGTACTAGTATTAAGGTTTGTTTTATGTTTTGATACACTAAAACAAATAAAACAATCGGGAAAATCACTCTACGTATGTTAAACAAGCAATTAAAAAGTGATATGTAAATTTAGGATAGATGAGTTTTTCAATATTTGTTTTGTTTATGCTATTTCTAACAAACTTTATCTGTTTGATTACATTTTTACTTCTCTAATAAGGGCTCAATTTACACTAGTCTTTAGATGTACGGGTTTAATTATCAGAACACTTATGTAACACGAACGCATTTCATGTTGTTCAAGATGACCATCGATGAAATTTGAAACTGAGTTTAAGCCCAGGGGGTTTGTTAAATAGTAATTTTGGTACGTGTGTCAAAAAGTTTTTAATTGGTTTAAAGCAGATAAGACAAAAAATGTAGAATTTTGTTCTACACAAACAATATTATTGAAATTAAATGAGATGTAGTTGTGCCGTGGTCTATATATCAGAGAAAGGAGGATTTTTATTTTAACTGTTAATTTTCTACAAAAATAAATAAAATCTAACAAAAAACCACTAAGTGGTAACACTTTCCCCGCCAAGTCAGCAATCCAAAAAAGATAATAAATCATTACTTTTTCCGCCAAGAAAAACAATGTAATGTATGTAAGTTTGGCAACTTGGCGGCAGACTTTTGCTCGATCACTTTAAAAAATACCATAAAACTAGTTTCATTGAGCAAATATCTCTCCCATTAGTACATTGCTAGGTGAGAGCTTATTTTACAAAATTTGACCTTATTTGTGCCACATTTCATAAACTCGTAATAGTGATGGTTTTATATTTACTGGTTACCTCGAAATTATTATACTTAGTTGGACTAATTAATTAGAGAAGTTGATTTGTGAAATTATCCACGAACGTAACTTCAATGAAAAAAAAACCAAGCAAAAGTCTGCCGCCAAGTTGCCAAACTTACATACACTACATTGTTTTTCTTGGCGGAAAAAGTAATGATTTATTATCTTTTTTGGATTACTGACTTGGCGGGGAAAGTGTTACCACTTAGTGGTTTTTTGTTAGATAGGTTTTTATAGGGAAAATCTCGAAAGTTGCAATAACTTTTGAACCGTAATTTTTACAATAATATGGGTTGTGCCATTTTGTTTGGAAATAAAAGGACTATTACATAATCAATTTCAATAACAATTGTTTGAACAGTTTATTTAGATCCCATTTTGTTGTTATTTTATTGGAAAATCACCTTTAAAAGCATTAACTGTAAAATATTGAAAGAGCCTAAAGATAATATGGATTAGCGCCCACATGCCAAATGTTATGAAAATTGAACCACAGGTGTGGTCTGTAGCTCTAAATGTACATACCCACAAACACACACAGACAGACACACAAACAAACAAAAACCACTTTTCTGGGTTCAGGTGGACCCAAACGGATATATCAAGCCACAACTCAACCTCAAAAGTTGTTACGAAAACAATACTTTCTCCATACACTATTATTGTATTATGTATGAGAAAGTAATAAAGCTATACTATCGTTACTGGTATACAAGTACAAAATAGACCAATGGCCTGGAAAAATATATGGGATGCTGGAGTGGAGTTAAAAAAATTGTTCAAATAAATACTTTGTTGTTCTAAAAATTATCATCTTATTATCGAAGAATTGTTATAAAATATTTAATTACTATAGTAACGTTGATTCGTAACTATATGAAGGCACTCCTAATTTACAATACTAAAATATAAATAAAATCGAAACAAACAATTTTGAAGTAATGTGATTACTAGGTACCGTACTAGTTATAATGTTGTAAATGAAATTGTAGCGGACACATTTCAAACTGTAAATACACTAGACTACTTAAATAATCAACAATATAGCATACTTACAATATAGCATTCTTAAAACATACATTAGTACTAATTCTCTACGCACAGTTGACTACAGATTATCCAATGTTAACTAAATAAATTTAACTAAAATATTTACTTTTTACAAAAATGTAACACATCTATTTATTTTACTTTAGGAAGTCTCCCTCATATTATCAACTTTAAGCTTAATTTCTGTTCATAACGCTTAGTTTCAAAAGCTGACATGACACTGCTAATGTACTCTTTGTCTATAAAACATTGCTTTACACTGCTTTTCGCATCAACGTCTTCTGCAATGTAGTCTTTACAAAGCTGCGTAACTTATATTGAGCAGTGAGATGGATTAATGTAGGTCAAACTACATTGTGAGATTTGACTTATTTTTTTGATAATTCTGTTAAATAGTAAGGTCCAATAGTAAGGTTATAATCTGCCTGTCTGTAAGAAAAATAGATTTTAAGTTTGCAAGCAAGGGACCACTTTAGTTATAATAGACTGATCTATATGTCAGGGAGATTGTGTATTTTTCAAAATTAAGTTGCTCAAATACATCTTGGGATAGTTAGTCTAAGGCTTGTACATTATTTTAATAAAAACTTTAGCCAAGAATCTATACATAATTAATTTGGTAGGGGTTATTTAGCAAACAGAACTTCTCCCAGAGCTGTTAACTGATTTTTGCGTGTTTGGTGTCTTTTTAAAGAGCTCGATCTAAAGCTGTGATACTCTAAAACGAGCTCAATGTATCGTGAGAGATTTGCCATAGTAGCCCTCAAAGCTACCATGTTAATCTCATGGAATAATAATATTGATACTATTTTATTATAGCTGTGTTCACTTTGTTTGTTTTTAATTTAATGCATTTTAGCTTTCATTGTTTCTTAGATACAGATTTAGCTTACGTAGTAGTATAAATCAACCAAGTGACTCTTCTCTACCCGAGCTCAAGTTCCACCGAACGAGGGTTGAAAAGAAACTTATTGTCCGTCTTTTGAAATATATTTTTCGTCATTGTGCAAGATTATTTAAAAAACTAAGTTAAACAAGAAAATAAATTTCATGTTAAGATAACCTCTCAAAACGACCTCCGACTGAATGTGTTAGTGTAAATTATACTATAGATAGACCCGCAACGTATGAGTGTATGAATTAAGCTAATCCCAGTGAATGATTCTTCAGTATCTGGTATTCAGTGGTATCCTAAACATTACTCACTATTAACTATTGAAGGAACTTCTATGTGCCCAGTGTGAAACACCACTGACAGACTGATTAGAGATAAGAGCCAAATAGTGTGAGATATCAATGTCCCTTCTAACACCACAGAATGAAGGTTGTTGAAATTTGACAATGGTAAAGTATCTATGATCCCAGAACTCACAAAGTATATTTAAGTTATCATACTGTATCAGACGATAAGCAGGAAAAGGACCAATACCCAACCGAATATTTAATAGTTTTTACCAGTGTTTTATGCTGTTTGTTGTCTAAGCGAGCTGCTACCACTCGGCTAGTACATGGAGAAAAAGTCAGTAGTAGTGTTGATAAGAAACCGAAACATAAAGGGATTGATAAATTGAGTGTAATTACGTGTGAAATGTTTGCATAAAAGCATAATAGACGGTAAGGTGCTGACTAGTTCATCAAGAAAGCAACGAACTCTGATTAATAACTAAAGTAAATTTGAAGCCATTAGACTAAGTGTAGCCGTTCTTTATTTAAATGACGCAATTTCTAGCAGTTTCAGTTTTTTTTAGTAATTTCAGTTTTTTTCTATGATAGTTAAAAAGCTCTGGTCAGTCCATAGCAACGGTTGGCAATTAACCGTATGAATAAATAAAAAAAACATTTTAAGAGTTATTTATTTTTTAATACTTAACTTTAAGAAAGTAACTTTTTAATACTTAACAATCGCTCGACTTCTATGAACGGTGACACTAGTAAGAAACAAAAAGAATAAACAATTTTAAAAGGTGAAATGGTTATGAAAAGTTCGTTACTGAATCTAAAATGATGATACGAATAAAAAAAACGGTCTATACAGTATATTCTACTAACATACACTATATACCAATACACGTAATAACAAGTAATTTGGCCTGGATGATTTGAAATTGTTTAACCACCATGCCGGAAAAGTCATGAAAATGAATTCATTTTCCGTGAGTTATTTTCTAAAAGCTAAATATAGTAGCATATAGGCCTACTAGTGAAACCTACTTATTTGACCTCAAATCGATATTTTGGTTTCAAAGATACGACGCAAGGTAGTATCATCAATATATAACTACAATACTTTGTACTTATACAGGGTTAGTAAAAAGTGTGGAGACCCCCTGTTATTTTTTTAACGCCCCATTCTAGAAAAACTAAACTCGGCACACCATTATGGCATGTTATGAAGTACTTTTTGGGCATAACCGCCACTTGGTGTTCATCCCCAAAATGGGGGATTTTGGGGGAAACTTAAAAATTTCAAATACAAAGACCTATCGAGTGACCCCTCATTTTTAAGTTCTTGGTAAAAGAAAACCAACAACGCAAACTAGAGGTCTCTATCTCAGATCATAAAAAATGGCAGCCAATTGAAATTCTCATAAGTTCCCAAACCCAAAATGGGGGATTTTGGGGAAAACTCAAAATTTAAAATGATAAATAAGCCCCATCGAGTGACCCCTCATTTTGAAGGTCATAATAAAAGAAAACCAACAACGCAAACTATAGGTCTCTATCTTAACACAGTAAAATATGGCAGCCAATTGAATATAAAATTGCAAGTTATTACCGATTTCTAAAGATTTCAATCAGATTCCATTTTTTACTGGATTGAGATAGAAACCTCTAGTTTGCGTTGTTAGTTTTCTTTTACCAGGACCTTCAAAATGAGGGGTCACTCGATGGGTCTTTGTATTTGAAATGTTTAAGTTTCCCCCAAAATCCCCCATTTCGGGTTTGGTAAGCAAGTGGCTATTAGGCTTAAAAAGTACTTCATAACATGCCAAAAAGGTGTGTAGAGTTTAGTTTTCCTAGTGTGAGCCGCTACAAAATTTACAGGGGGTCTCCAGACTTGGAAAGCTGTGAGTTAAATTTAACTTCTGAGAATTTCAAATGGCTGCCATCTTTTACTGGATTGAGATAAAGACCTCTAGTTTGCGTTGTTGGTCTTCTGTCACCAGGTCCTTCAAAATGAGAGGTCACTCGATGGGTCTTTGTGTTTGAAATTTTTAAGTTTCCCCCAAAATCCCCCATTTTGGGGATGTACACCAAGTGACGGTTATGCCCAAAAAGTACTTCATAAGATGTCATAAAGGTGTGCCGAGTTTAGTTTTTCTAGTATTGGCCGTTAAAAAAATAACAGGGGGTCTCCACACTTTTTACTAACCCTGTATATATGCGTATATACTTATATACAATACTTTGTAGTTATATATCGATGGGTAGTATCAAGACCAATGTTTGGGGAGCGTGAGGGACATCAGTCTCCAAGGTCGCGGGTTCAAATCGGGATGAAATTGATATGATCAAAGTGATAATACGGTTTTAGAGGGAACTGTTTTACAAGATTTCAGTGACTTCCAAGAGTGGTTATGTTTTAGTTTAGTTTATAACCTCTCATAGTCACTGATTGTGGTGCAACGACTTATTGTCACACCACTCACTCATTGTTTAATCAGTTAAATTGTTCTTGACACCTGATAAGTGGACATTCAAAGTATTACAAATCTAATTATTTTCTCTCAATCCTTTGAACCTCAATAGGCCTTTTATTACTTGTGTTGTAAAGTAAAACAACAATGCTTTTAAGTAAGTAAACAATGCTGTTAAGTAAGTAAACAATGCTGTTTAGTAAATCTTTTCAATTCTAAGAACTGAACTGAAACGGCTAGTTAAAAAAAACGGCCGTAGGTAAAACTATTTAAAATGCCCATAACACACAGAGGAGGTTTAGTGTAGTCACATTACACAATTTCTCGCAGGAAATAGCGTTTAACAATTACAAGCCCGGGGCATGTTGACAAATACATATGCGATGATAAATTTAGAGTGGTATCCTCTCTGAATCTAAGATATCCAAATCGTTGTCTGTCCTTCAATATCAAACGTACAAAGTTGCAATAACTGTGAATGACCTTGCATATAAATTCGTTTTGAGTTTAAACATCATAAACGGGATTTTCAAAGGTTTGAAGAACCAATTTAACTCACATGTGTCTGTGTCTATGGCTATAACCTTTGACTATCCAATAGTCAATGCTATAACATAAATTCCAAAAATTATTTTATTTAATCTTGTACACAATTTTTAGAACTGTGACTTTTTCTGTATCTTATTATCTTAATTTATTTGCATCCCATGCACTTACATTTTCTAACGCTAGAAAATATGGATGGAGTAAAGAAAATATAAAGGTAATATATCCCATGAATATCCCTTTATCGCACAGTCAATCTCCCCCAAGTTCAGCATCTCAAATGATACTATGTGGTTAATTCAAACTGTAGTAGGTAGTTACATACTTGTGAAGTGAGTTCAGTCTGTAAACTATGCTAATAACATTAATTAAACGACCCATTTAACTAGTTTCCCCAAAATATTTGCTAAACCACTTTGGTACTAATAGCAGCAAATATTGACCAGTTCTAGGTAAGTGCCATTGGTTATTGATTTAAACAAAGTCTTGGTTCAAGATCTACATTTGGAGGTTTCAAAGCTGAACAAGTATCATACAATCATAATATCCTCAGTTGTTACTCATTGTGAAATGGTGGACGCGATAAGATAGTTTTTGGAAAATGATCTCTAGATATAAAGTAATTCCAAGATTACGGTAAACGCCATTATTATTACATTTTGCTTTTGCTACTAGCCAACTTCCTGTGTAGTCCAGGATCTGAAGGGGATTGAGCATGCATGAAAAGGGTGACGCAATTTTATTTCTGATTAATGTTATAGGCACTATAGTGATCACGAAAACGCATGTCGTCGCCCCCCAGCGTGGTCGACAACCCGGGGGGGAGGGGGGCAACATGGCGGGGGGCGCCGTTTACTAAAACGCCTATAACTCGAGAACTATTCTAGGTAGAACATTGCAATAAACGTCAATTTACTCAAAAAAAATATGATCTTTAAAAATGTTAATGTAGTGAAATTCGTATCTTTGATGGTTTTTTAGTTATTTTATATTGAAGCTAAAAATCAATATGGGGTTATGGGGTTAAAATAGGTTTTTCCCATTTTTGACCCTAATAACCAAACAATTTGCGATTTATTTCTTAACCCATTTTGTAGAGCTTAAAAAAAGAAATAATTTAGTATAGCAAAGGGCTGTTGTATGCCTAACGGTTATGGATATAGTTAAAAAAACTTAAATTCAAAATGTCCATGTTATTGTTACAGAGAATCAAAAAAACGGTTGTAGTTTGCTTATATATGGATATATTATAATCAAATTTGGCAATTTTGTTTATTTCATACTAAGCTATCAACATTTCAATATAAAACTCACCTCAATACCTTCCCTGTAGCAGCAAACCTAGGTACTCATTATAATTCATTTTATTTAAATAGGAAATAAAGCTGACAGTTTTCAGGGAATATTTGAGTATAATATAATATTGAGTCTGCAGGTTTACTGCGGCAGGGGTACTTTTAACCGAAATTACAAGTACCGAGAGACACCTTTTAAGGATAAACATAGCTTTTATGTTTGTAGATCTATCAATAAAAAAAATTGATGAAAAATCAGGAAGAAATTATAGGAAAAACTGTTCTTTACTTAGGTTATTTTTACTTTACAATTAAATTTAAATATAAATGCTGGAACATTTCATAATAGTATCATGAGATATCAAAGTGTTGTAGGTTATATTATTTCACATACCGTACCTTTAGTTTGACAATATGTGCTACAAAAGCAACTACAAAAGCAGTTTGAATGTTCTATAAAATAATTTCCTTTAGAATAACGAACAAAATATACTTTATATAAAAAAAAATTCTTTTTATTTTAACAAACTATATTTACAAGTATTGTAATAGTGATACACGTCTTAATACATAATTTCCCATTAAGACATTTTTTAATGAAGTTGTATGTTTGTAACTTGAGTTTTTTCTCTCGTTCATTACACAATATATGTAACTACACTTATTCTTCTTCTTCAGAATACATTTTAGTTAGTGGGTTTTTGCAATTGTCCTTACAAGTGCAATAACTACAGCAAGATGAATGGTTTACAAAGCATATACAAGACGTTTTTTTGCAGTTTTTACACGAGCAAGGTGGGATTCAAGTGTCTGGTATGGCTGGCTTTGTCATCAATAGGGGCTTTAATGTCTTATTTTCATCCAAGAAAAACCCAAATTGTGTCAAGTCTAAAGGCTCCACAAATGGAATAGTGGAATTTTGCCAATAGTACAGTTGAGTGGTGCACCGAAGGATATGTTGGCGGAATGAGTTGGATGTGCATGGCAAACGACCAATGTCATTTACTGCTGATGGGGATGACAAAAAATGAAGATATCGGCTTTCATCACAAGTAATTCCCTTTTTCTTAATAATTTTTAAGTATACAACTTCTAGTTGTCGAAGTTGAGCATCTAGGTTTCTAAAGCCAGGTTTCTAATTCTAAAGCTTTGTTCCTATCTAGTTCATGTTGGCGACACGGGGCGCTAGTGTCAACAAAATTGTGTTTCTATTGTTATACGGTTGATTTTATGATGACTGTTTTTTTCCGGATATGAAAAAGGGACGAGCTATTGTTTATGGTATATTGATTTATTTGGCTTCATAAGTTTTAAAAATATCTGAAATAACAAGAAACTAATTTTATTTAATAAAAACACACCTGTGGTACCAGATGATCTACAAGGATGTCAAATTTACCTTTAAGAAGTATTTTTAATCTACAATATTTTTAATTTTATTAAGACGTGTATAACTATTACTATACTTGTAAGTATAGTTTGTTAAAATAAAAAGAATTTTTTTTATATAAAGTATATTTTGTTCGTTATTCTAAAGGAAATTATTTTATAGAACATTCAAACTGCTTTTGTAGTTTCGGTCACTGGTTATCAACATTGCAGCACATATTGTCAAACTAAAGGTACGGTATGTGAAATAATATAACCTACAACACTTTGATATCTCATGATACTATTATGAAATGTTCCAGCATTTATATTTAAATTTAATTGTAAAGTAAAAATAACCTAAGTAAAGAACAGTTTTTCCTATAATTTCTTCCTGATTTTTCATCAATTTTTTTTATTGATAGATCTACAAACATAAAAGCTATGTTTATCCTTAAAAGGTGTCTCTCGGTACTTGTAATTTCGGTTAAAAGTACCCCTGCCGCAGTAAACCTGCAGACTCAATATTATATTATACTCAAATATTCCCTGAAAACTGTCAGCTTTATTTCCTATTTAAATAAAATGAATTATAATGAGTACCTAGGTTTGCTGCTACAGGGAAGGTATTGAGGTGAGTTTTATATTAAAATGTTGATAGCTTAGTATGAAATAAACAAAATTGCCAAATTTGATTATAATATATCCATATATAAGCAAACTACAACCGTTTTTTTGATTCTCCGTAACAATAACATGGACATTTTGAATTTAAGTTTTTTTAACTATATCCATAACCGTTAGGCATACAACAGCCCTTTGCCATACTAAATTATTTCTTTTTTTAAGCTCTACAAAATGGGTTAAGAAATAAATTGCAAATTGTTTGGTTATTTGGGTCAAAAATGAGAAAAACCTATTTTAACCCCATAACCCCATATTGATTTTTAGCTTCAATATAAAATAACTAAAAAACCATCAAAGATACGAATTTTACTACATTAACATTTTTAAAGATCATATTTTTTTGAGTAAATTGACGTTTATTGCAATGTTCTACCTAGAATAGTTCTCGAGTTATAGGCGTTTTAGTAAACGGCACCCCCCGCCATATTGCCCCCCTCCCCCCCGGGTTGTCGACCACGCTGGGGGGCGACGACATGCGTTTTCGTGATCACTATAGTGCCTATAACAACAATCAGAAATAAAATTGCGTCACCCTTTTCATGCATGCTCAACGCCCTTCAGATCCTGGACTAGTGGGAACAGCTCCACCAACAGTCACCAACATATTTTTATTGTTATTGGTGTTGACGGTTGTTATATGGTGAGAATTCTTTGAGTGCGTTGCACTATCGAATTTTTGGGCGAAGTGTACGATAAATGAAGGTGTTTACTTGGCTCCGTAATTGCATCATCGAATTAATATTGTTGCGTAGCCGATGGTATTACCCTACAGCTATATACACACTGAGCCGAATTATTTGAATTCACTGATATTTTAATTTGTGATATTAATGTCTTATAGTAGTGTTGATTTAGGACTACCTTAAATCAATGATACAGGTTGTCCTGATAAAATATCGTTAAAATCTTACGTATGACAGTTTTCTTTAAAGTATCCGTTTTAGTTCAGTTTTTAGAATTGAAAGATTTCTCATACAGAATCGTTTACTTTCATAACAGCATAGTTGTGCTCACAACAACACGGGTACCAATCAGGTTCAAGGATTAAGAGAGAAGAAGTAAAATTGTAATTAATCGAACTTCAACTAATCAGCTGTTCACGCCAATTTAATTGTTGAGTGGTGCGTAGTGTTTGGTACAATGTTTCGTTGCATCACTGTCAGTGGCAATGAGAGGTTATAAACAAATATATAACCTCTCTTATATGAGTAGTGATTTTTAGTAGTTATAACACTGTCATAGGTAAAGTAGGGTACGAAACTCGTGTAAATAGTGTTAACGACACTCGTAGAAGCTTTTGCTTACATTTTTCTACTCGTGTTGTTAACACTATCTTTACGCAATCTTTGCGTAAACTACTATAGTTTTACACTTGTCATTGAGATTACTAAATAAATAACGCAAGAAATTCACCAAAAAATTAACAAGATTTGTGTTTTCTGATTGCTCTTATTACTGTTATTGGTTTAAGAAGTAGGGGTTTTGAGTAAGTTCTGTTCATTGTTTAAGTTTGCAGAAGTTTGAGTAGGGCGGTTGTTATTTTGAGAAAAAGGAAGAGGGTAAATAGTTGCTGGTGGATTAGAATTTGTTCTATTTCTTATTTAGATAAAAATTAAAAGATCAAAAGAAACTAAACTGTTTTTAATCAAGGCACAAATAAATACAAGACAATATTATTAAAGAAAGTAAATAAAAACTTAAGGTGAAATAATAATTAAATAACCATAGAGGTCGAACAGAATTGGTTTGGTTTTTGTACGGGTTCAGGTGGTATCGGTTTCGGCGTATTGTATTTTTATCAGCAAACAGATGTTAATTCTAACATCCGCATATTATTATAACAGTATATATATTCTTTTTTTTGGGGATACATCTTTTCCTGACATAAAAAAAATCTGTAATAAGCCTTTTAATTAAATTTAAATTTTATTTTTATGCTTCAACATTTCATTTTATTTTATTTGTCTGCATTGAAGGCTGGTTCCATACAAACTCCCATTGCATGTCACGGTTGTTTCCCTACACCCCTACTTGTAATATGTATTTGTTTTGCAATATGCTAGTTCCTAAAAGTAATAGGCCTATACCTATCGTAACTGCAAACAATAAGCTTAAAAAATATTAATACACAATATTAACCAAAATTATAACAGAAGAGTAACCATAAAATACTAGCTAATGTTATTCAAAACTGAGTAACCACGACACTCGCTTCTCATTGAGTAAATTGCAATTTGCAAGTAATTATAACACACCTTGTGTAGATTGGTGTTATTTCTCAAATGTACTCCTCAATACCTCAACGATTTGCGGGCCAACTAAGGTAGGCAAATATGTTACATTTTTACATGTAAGAACAGGTTTCTTTCAGTTATTATACAGACATAAGTCTTAAAGATAAAATTTGGCTCTTTAAATATTGTTACAAATCCTGTTTTTGAGATACATTTTGAATAGTCTCTACCTTCCCTTATTCTATTTGTCTACAACACAAGTCTCCTGTCACCAAAAGCATGAATATTTAAAATGAAATGTTTATTTCATACCCTCGAATAATGTACTGCAGACTTTTGGAAAGTGAAATATATCAAACAAAATAAGGCCAGGCATTTTTAAATCGCAGGTTGGAGCAAGCTAACGTGAGAAAAATTAAAGAAGCATTTCTTAAGATAAAGTTATTCCCCTTTGATATTCACAAATCATTTATTAAAAATGATTTAAGTGGCATCGCTAAAATCTTAGAATATATAATAAGTATAAGAGTATAAGCAAGATTTATTACAAAACATTACTGTAAATATTACACCACAATCTTCAAGTATAGATTCAAAATTCAAACAGATATTGATACAACATCAATAAAGTAATAATGTTTGTTCTGTTCCCTTCGTCTGGCAATTAGTTAACAAATTAAATGGCTAAATGGAACATTCTACTGCTTGTTTACCAAATATTTAACTTTAACAAACATTTTCTAAATTTTATTTGATAAAATTTTAAAAGAGAATGTTATTCAAAATATTATGAATAAATAAATGTATTTTCTTAAAAATAATGAATATTATCATACAATTTACAATGAATTTCACTTTAGTAAAAAATACTTTAAAAAAGCCGTAATACTACATTTTTTTATCATTAGGTAAAAAAAAAGGATAACATTAGGAACTATCAATAGAACTACAAAGACTATACAAGTGATGCCAGTTAAAAGCAAGGATTCAAATTGTATTCCTGTCACCAACGAATTTATAGTTAATAATAATTATTTTATATTTTTCCCCAAACGAAACTAAGAAAAAGTGAAGAAACCTAGGAGTACCACTTTCACCGTTGATGAGATTTTGATGAGTTGCAGATGCAAAGAACTAAGGCCAGACTCTGATTGTTACCTGGAAATATTTGTTTGCTATTTACCGTTTTTATCAGTGTATACATAGTTTATTGACAAAGAACTTGGCGCAAATTTCTTAATCTTAGCACGAAAGTAAAACAATAATACTTATATTAAGACATTTACAAGACCAGAGCCAAACATGAGAAAGAATACAAACTACTGTAGATAAATACCAAAATCCTGTTGTTTTGAACAAATTACCGTTTACTGTCTGACATTTACATGTGCAGTGCAGACTGTATCATAACACCATTATCAAATCTACTGTAGAACCATTAGCAATGCTACAACCGCGCCTCATTATATTTCACGACATTACCAACTACATTTGACGATATATCAACAATACCTCGTGAACAATTAATTATTACCAACATTACTTTTCCCACTTGTTCGGTATTCATATTTTTAGAGTATTTAGAAATTAATCATTATGTTAATTAAGTCACTGGTTAATTAATCATGCTAATGTGTATATAAATCACCACATTTATTGTAATATTATTTAGTCTCAGTACCAATTTATTGTAAATAGACTCCCGCTTTCAATATTCAAATGAGATTGCTAAGCCTGCTCGAATTTCCCGCCACAGTAAGGCCTATTTTCCTGTACTACATACCCATGAATCACCTGACGCCGTGTTTGCTTCAATCGCATTTCCTATTGGCCATCGAATTCCTAGACCCCTCTAAACCGCAATTGCATTTTTCAAAGTGAAGCCGGCGATCGGCGTCTGTCTGTCCACGGTCGGCGTCCATTACTCACGGTGTATTCCGTTTCTCGTATCTCGGGACATTAATTGCCCATTTTACCTCTCTTAAACGTATTTTTAGGCTATAGATTAATTATATCTGGCCTCCCTCTCCTCTATAGTATATTTAACTATATATACATTTTAATTTCCCCCTTTTGTTTGTGATTAAATTACTTAAATTGTGATCTAGTGCTTTCAGACTCTTCAAACCTCAAGACAGTGTGTGCGCGTCCGTGTATTACTTCTAGACTTTCCGTACGTTTTCACCGCGACTTCCGCGTATTAGTGAGCTCTTTGTGATTATGAACTTGGGTGCGTTGCGTTCTCCAAAATTCTACAAAACAGAAGCACTCGGTCTAAGGACTCCGCCATCCGCCCTCGCTCCACCATAGACGACGCCGCTGCCATACTCTCCACCTTTGGATAATTGGACGCAAGGTACAACCTTAAAGTTTTGTGTGTGTTTTAATTAGACTCTAAAACTAATCTCATTTGCCCCTCACAAGACATTTTATTCCATCTCGGGACCTCAGTGCCCTTCAAATTGCAGATTCGCCATTTTCTCTAATTTAATTATTTTTCTCTTGAACTATTAATTAGTTCTGGTCCTTCGAGTTATTAATTATTTTCATTTTCACCCATTACGCCCCCAACATTTGGTCCTTCGAGCCGGATTCATTGTCTAAAGTCCTGTGGTAATTAATTTCAGCCAATTTTCATCATCAACCATATTTTTAGCGATCTGCAATTTTCAATTTTCGCCATATTGGTAAAATATCGGCTCGCGTTCGTTCCGTTCGTGGGCGTGGTTTAGCAATCTCTCTCCACTCGCGCGTCTGCGCAGGTCACAATCATGTACAATTTGCTGTTCTCTCTAGTAGTAGAAAATTTTTCCCTACTTGGCTTTTTTATCCCGAAAACGGGATTTAGTTTTAGTTGCGGGATTTAGTCGCGTGCAGACGGCCGACACTAGTAGCAGACGCATATCTCACACTCACTGTACAGCGTTTGTTGTTGTTTACATTTTCTCATTTAAGGTGTATTGTGTAATAAGGTTGATTGATATTATTAATAACCAACTATTAGGTTATTATTAGGTATTTACTATTATTCTTTGAATCAATATTGCTCTTTTGAATATCATACTAAATAAACAATAATTTGTCATTGTTATTTAACATTGTTTATGCTTTCTGAATTTTGATTTTAAATGAAGTAAAGTTAAATTAGTTCATCTCTGTAATTTTGGTTGACAAACGTGCGATATTATATTTAAGGTAATTTTATCTTGTCAATTAACATTTTAATAAATAGTTCAAAATAACCGTTTTTACTGGTTCTTATTACTAGTGTTGTACATATAAACAAAACTGTTAGCTAGCGTATTTGTATTGTGATTCATATTTCATTGATGGTTATAATTTTATGTTCCTTTCTCATTTATTAGGGTAATAACTTACTCTTTATGTTGCAATTCTTGTTTACTAAGGATTATTCTACACTGTTTCATTAATGAGGCCTACTCTCATTAAACTTATTTAGATCCATTTATTATTTTTGTAAATAACGGTGAACTTTCATGTGACTCATTCATTTGTTCTATCATATCTCTTGTTTTATTGTGCATTATTATTACCGTACTTGAATACTTTCAACTAAGCTCAATTGTTGATTTATGGTTTGAAAATCGAATTAAACCTGCCACACTCATTTAAAAATATTTTATTGCTATTTAACGTGTTGATAACTTAGTGTTTTTCACTATTTGCCTCAATTAAGCTACAAAGTAGGTGGATATATGTTTTAGATATTTATAATATTTTATCTCTATATTATTCAGCGGACAATTAATTACTACATTGTTAAGCTAATACCATTCATAGGCCTAGCTACAAGCCTTTTGTGTACCCATAACTTCCATTTTCGTGTGAATACTTTCAAGTGAACACTTCACAATGCCTCCTAAAGCATCTGATTTTAAGTCCGCAATCTACACCCGTTCTACGGCGCTGATTAAATCACGTTTTGAAAAACTTAAGGCTACAGTAGATGAATTATCAACTCAAATCGACCCTCTAACACCATTACAACTTAAGAAATTATCCGCTTACGCGTTGGAAATAAAAAAGAAACGCAGTGAATTTGAAAATAACCTTCAACGTGCCTTCGTTCTGGAAGATGAAGGGATCGATGATAAGACTCTTTCCAATGATCAAGATGCTATTGAAGACATGTTCTCTCACATTCAAGCTACGATTGAAACTCTGGTTCCCTCAGAACCACCAAAAACCCCTTCCGCGTTCAGTGAATCGTTTTCTGTTTCAGAAACTCATCCAAGCTCACAAGTACGATTACCTAAACTGGACTTACAAAAATTCTCTGGCGATCCATTAACGTGGACAAGTTTTATCAATCTTTTTGACACTGCAATCCACCGTAATGCTTCATTATCCTCTGTTATGAAATTCCAGTACTTACTCTCTGTCTTAAATGGAGAGCCTCTCAATTTAATAAGGAGTTTAAATCTCACCGCTCCTAATTATCTAGTCGCCTATGAATTGTTACGTGACAGATATCACAACAATCGAAGATTGCAATCATTGCATCTTAACCAATTGTTGGACCTGCCAAACATTACGGCAACTTCACTCAAAGGTTTGCGCCAATTTGTAAACCTGTTTACGGAACACACACAAGCTCTTAAGGCATTAAATTGTGACGTTAGTGACAACAACCCCCTATTGTCCGCACTCCTTTTGCGTAAAATGGACCAGGAACTACGTAAAAAACTTGAATCGTTCCGTTCCAGTCAAACCGAAGATCCAGTTACTCATTCATTACCAGAAATTGGTGAAATAATAAAATTTCTTAACCAAGAATGTTCGCAGACAGAAGATGCTAACATACATAACATGTCATCGGCCCACAGAAGCGTTCAACCTTCACCTCACAAAACCATACCAAAAAAGGTGCATTTCCGGTCTGACGTAGGCCTAGCCATGGTAGCTACTTCGAGATCTAATGCTCCCCCCTCTCATAGCTCTCAGACTAAAAATAGTCCTGTCTATAACAAATGTTTTGTTTGTAACAAAAATGATCACAAAGTTTACACTTGTGACGTATTTCAAAATAAATCTCCTCGAGAGCGACACGCCATTGTTAAAAAACATAATCGTTGTTTTTCTTGCTTGGGTGAACATAGCTCCAAAGAATGCCGCTCTCAGTTCACTTGTCGCACATGTAAACAGCGACACCACTCTCTCTTACACCTTGGTGATAATAATCAAACCTCTCAGATGTCTTTTCGACCTCAAGGTCAAAGAACTTCCCCGACCACTTCAGGTCCATCTCACACTCAGACTGGTGATGTTAATTCACAAGCCTCTATCTCCGCCACTGTCGCGGATGTAAGCAATTATTCTGCCCAAAATAACTCATGTACGACTTCGGGTAATTATACTGTATTACTCGGCACCGCCTTGGTCAAGTTGACTTCCCCTCAGGGTATCTCTCATGTGTTTCGTGCTCTACTAGATACTGGCAGTATGTGTGATCTGCTCTCAGAACGCGCTGCGAATCTCCTGAATATAAAACGCCAGTCTTCTCAACTCAAAATATCTGGTCTTTCTCAAATGGCTTCCTGTACTAAAGGGTCAACTTACTTGAATCTTGAAACTCTCTCAGGTCGAGTAATAGCCACTGACCATCAATTCCATATTCTTGATAAGATTTCCGTCGACTTACCTCGCTCCCCTATATCACCGGAAGTGCTAACAAAAATCAAGCCCTATGTTCTAGCTGATCCTACTTTTCACTTGCCTGGTGGCATTGACGTGCTTATAGGTAGTTCTCTGCTACCCCTCCTCTGGACTCATGAAAGTTACTCCCTCGGCACGCACATGCCTCATGTGATAGGTACTCATCTTGGCTTTATTCTGATGGGTAAAGCTCCCTGTGCAACTAACTCGGAACCCGTGTCAGGTTTTGCAATCTCTCTTCTCTCTGTTAGTGATAATTCACTACACTCTTCCCTTCAACGTTTCTGGCAACAGGAGGAACCCCCTCACTTCCAGGTTAAGTCACAGGAAGAGCTTCTTTGTGATGAATACTATAAAAAATCACACTCTCGTGATCAATCAGGTCGTTATGTTGTGCGACTTCCGTTCAAGACGGACCCCTCCATTCTAGGCCAATCTAGGCCCATTGCTGAAAAGCGCTTGTTGTCTATTGAGCAGAAATTTAAAGCTCAACCCCAGTTTTCACACTTGTATAAGACGTTCATGTCTGAATATCAAACTCTCGGCCATATGACAAAACTAGATTTTGTTGAAGACATACACCCACACTACTTCCTACCTCATCATGGGGTACTGAAGGACTCTAGCACGACCAATTTAAGGACAGTGTTTGACGCCAGTAGCAAAACCAGTTCCGGTCACTCCTTAAACGATATTCTTTTGACAGGACGTAAATTACAAACTGACATTTGTGACGTAATTTTGAACTTCCGCTCTCATAAAATTGTGTTTTCATGTGACATTCGGCAAATGTACCGCCAAATACAAGTGCACCCTGACGATCAAAAGTTTCAACTGATTATGTGGCGTGACGACCCTTCAAAGGAAATCTCTACGTTTCAACTTACTACCGTCACCTACGGCATGAACAGCTCCCCCTACCTTGCTATTAAAACTTTAATGCAGTTAGCGGAAGACGAAGGTGATGCCTTCCCTCAGGCTTCTCACTCTCTACGTCATCACACCTACGTGGACGACATTATCACGGGTGCTGACTCCGTTGAGGCTGCTCTTGAACTACAGGACCAACTTATCCAACTTCTACATCGTGGTGGCTTTGAACTTCGCAAGTGGGCCTCCAACTCCTCTGCTCTTCTAGAAAAATTTCCTTCGGAACATCTAGAGACTCCAAGTTTCCTGCAAGACGCTCAGCTTCCCCAGTACTCCATCCTAGGTCTCCATTGGTCTCCTGAAGAAGACTGTTTCTGTTACGCTTTCAACCCCCCGTCTGAAAAGCTGACTAAGCGCTCCGTGCTCAGCTTTATTGCCAAACTATATGACCCCTGCGGATTTTTGTCCCCATTAATCATGGTAGCAAAATGCTTCATGCAATTACTATGGACTCAAGGTCTTGATTGGGACGACCATCTCCCTTCTGATCTCGCACATAAGTGGAATGTGTTCACTAGTAACACTAAAGACCACCTCGGTCAAATTAAGATCCCCCGAGCATTTCCGCTCGCTCACTCCTCTGATATCGAGCTTCACGGTTTCTGTGATGCATCGGAATGCGGTTATGCCGCGGTAGTGTATTTCCGGTGTGAATCTAGTGACAAAACAGTCATTGTGAAACAAATATTGTCTAAGACTCGTGTTGCCCCGTTAAAAAAGGTAACTTTACCCCGCTTGGAATTGTGTGCAGCTCACCTCTTATCAAAACTAGTGCATTATTGTGAAAAACAATTTAACTCTCTTACTACGAATACCACTGTATTGTGGAGTGACTCATCTGTAGTTCTTACTTGGCTACAAACCCCTCCATACAGACTAAAGACCTTTGTGGCTAATCGTGTAGCCCAAGTGCAAGAAATCATTCCCAGTTATCAGTGGCGGCACATAAAAGGGACGGAAAACCCCGCTGATTGTGCCTCACGAGGAATTCTAGCCTCATCTCTCATTGACCATCCCTTATGGTGGACTGGCCCACCATGGTTACAGCTCCCTGCGGCCAACTGGCCCCCCTCATGTTTTTCGCCGTCTGAACTCACTCCCACGGACGAAATTAAAGAAACTCCTCTTAGTGTACTTAGTGCAACAGTCGCCCCTTCGGAATGGGACTTATTGTCTAAATATTCATCTTGGTTGAAACTAACCCGTGTGCTAGCTTATGTACTACGATTCATAAACTATTCCAGGTCTAAAAACAAACTCTCTGGACACTTAAAACTCAGTGAATTAAATCTAGCGGAAGTGACAATTTTTAAACTAGTGCAAAAACTCCATTTCAGTGCGGATATTAAATTATTGAACAAAGGCTCAATATGTTCTGCACAATTACAGAAACTCACCCCCTTCCTCGACCCTAATGGTCTCATACGCGTCGGTGGCCGATTGTCACATTGTTCGCTTGCTCATGACATACGTCACCCTATTGTTCTACCCAAGTCTCATACTGTAGTGAATTTGCTTATAGACTTTTACCACCAGGTACACTTGCACTCAGGTCCGCAACTAACTCAATCACTACTCGCCCGAAAAGTGTGGATTCTATCGGCCAGGAGCGTTATCCGCTCGCGCATATTTAAGTGTCTTGTGTGCTTTAAAAATAAACCACGAAACAAAATCCCTCTAATGGGTGATTTACCTGCTCATCGGGTCAATCCTACTCGTCCATTCTCATCTACAGGCGTAGATTACGCCGGACCATTTAGTGTTCGCGTTTGCAGTCTCAAAGCTCTTAGACAGATTAAGGTCTATTTGTGTATTTTTATCTGCATGGCTACCAAAGCTATTCATATAGAGGTAGTCACCGATCTTACCACCTCAGGCTTCATTGCCGCTCTCACACGTTTTGTGTCGAGACGCGGACTCTGTTCCGATCTGTATTCTGACTGCGGAACCAACTTTGTTGGTGCAAACTCGGAATTACGCAAGGTAATCCGTGAAACCATCCTTACACCTGATTCGCAGGACAAAATTGTTCATTTCACCACCCCCAAAGGAATTAACTTCCATTTCAACCCCCCCTCTGCACCTCATCAAGGTGGCTTATGGGAAAGTGCCGTTAAAAGTGCAAAATACCATCTGAAACGGGTAATTGGTGAAACCATTTTAACTTTAACCCAATTTCAAACTTTGTCCATTCAAGTAGAGGCAATGCTAAACTCGCGCCCTCTTACAGCTCTTAGTTCAGACCCTTCCGAAATTTCTGTGCTGACCCCTGGACATTTCCTCATCGGAGCTCCATTAGTTGCCCTGCCGGAACCTCACCTGTCTGAAGTGCCCTTCAATCGTCTTCGTCAGTGGCAGCTTGTCCAGGCTTTTCACCAGCGTATCTGGAGGCGTTGGCAGCTTGAATATCTCCACTCCCTCCAGCAGCGATCCAAGTGGACCACCCCTCATGAGAATTTGAAGACCGGAGACTTGGTGCTCATTCACTCCAATTCACCTCCACTCACCTGGCCTCTTGGACGCATCGTCTCCACTCACCCTGGCGCTGATGGAACAGTTCGAGTCGTCACAGTGAAGACAGCTTCTGGGACTTTCACACGGCCTGTTCACAAGGTCTTCCCTCTGCCATGCAATGAAGACTAAGTCCAAGAAACCTACTCTATGTACATATTAGATTTAAGTGTGGTTTACGTTTGCTCTTGTGTTTTTTAATTAATTGTCTGTTGAAGCTGTAATGCTTCAAGGGGGCCGGAATGTTCGGTATTCATATTTTTAGAGTATTTAGAAATTAATCATTATGTTAATTAAGTCACTGGTTAATTAATCATGCTAATGTGTATATAAATCACCACATTTATTGTAATATTATTTAGTCTCAGTACCAATTTATTGTAAATAGACTCCCGCTTTCAATATTCAAATGAGATTGCTAAGCCTGCTCGAATTTCCCGCCACAGTAAGGCCTATTTTCCTGTACTACATACCCATGAATCACCTGACGCCGTGTTTGCTTCAATCGCATTTCCTATTGGCCATCGAATTCCTAGACCCCTCTAAACCGCAATTGCATTTTTCAAAGTGAAGCCGGCGATCGGCGTCTGTCTGTCCACGGTCGGCGTCCATTACTCACGGTGTATTCCGTTTCTCGTATCTCGGGACATTAATTGCCCATTTTACCTCTCTTAAACGTATTTTTAGGCTATAGATTAATTATATCTGGCCTCCCTCTCCTCTATAGTACATTTAACTATATATACATTTTAATTTCCCCCTTTTGTTTGTGATTAAATTACTTAAATTGTGATCTAGTGCTTTCAGACTCTTCAAACCTCAAGACAGTGTGTGCGCGTCCGTGTATTACTTCTAGACTTTCCGTACGTTTTCACCGCGACTTCCGCGTATTAGTGAGCTCTTTGTGATTATGAACTTGGGTGCGTTGCGTTCTCCAAAATTCTACAAAACAGAAGCACTCGGTCTAAGGACTCCGCCATCCGCCCTCGCTCCACCATAGACGACGCCGCTGCCATACTCTCCACCTTTGGATAATTGGACGCAAGGTACAACCTTAAAGTTTTGTGTGTGTTTTAATTAGACTCTAAAACTAATCTCATTTGCCCCTCACAAGACATTTTATTCCATCTCGGGACCTCAGTGCCCTTCAAATTGCAGATTCGCCATTTTCTCTAATTTAATTATTTTTCTCTTGAACTATTAATTAGTTCTGGTCCTTCGAGTTATTAATTATTTTCATTTTCACCCATTACGCCCCCAACACCACTCAATATACATTTAAAATCAAAATTGTTAGGGCGAATCTACTCAGGCCACATTATTCTAGATTTACATTGCTGATATTGTATTTACGGATATATGAGAGGAGCTTTGACACATATCTTCCTGATTGACATTTAATACGTTTGCTACGGCCGAAGTAATTTCGTCAGTATGTTTTATAGCTATATATGTTACAGGCAATGTATATAAGGCAGGTATTCTATAGAATGACTAGGCAGCATTCTATACAGTGCCTGAAGCTTTTAGGCAAAGTATAAAATAGATTAATAAGGATAGGATTTCATCAATGTCAACCAAACTTGAAATAGTTCGTGCTATAATTCTTCCATCTATTTATTATGCTCTTCCCTCTTTTGGTAACAGCCTTACTCAAGAGAATATAAATATTCTCACAAGACTTCAGAACAGTACTCTGAGATTTGTCTTCAACTTAAAAAGGTCGGATCATATCAGCGAGTATAGGTCAAGGGCAAACATCTTGACAGTTAAACAATGCTGTGATCTTCAAACCGTTCTAATTGTTCATAAAACTTTGTTAACGGAGTGTCCCCAATACATCAGAAGGAAACTGGTTTTCAGGTCTGAGGTGAGCGTTCGCCTCACTCGGCAGGAAGGCTTGCTACACTTGCCACGGGTCAGAACGGAATTAGGGAAGAAAGCCTTTTCTTACTTTGGGCCCCAAGCCTACAATGCCCTTCCAACTGACCTCAAATCAGTAAACCTCTCTAGGTTTAAAAGGGCTTTGAAAGATTTATTTTATACCGATAATAATTAGCCAGTTGATCTAAAATGTATTGTTGCAATAAGTCTAGTATAAGCTGACCAATTACGTTTAGTTTGACAACAGTTGTATTGAAAATCAAAGAACTGTACTTTGAATAACGCTGGCTAAATAAAGACGTTTTTCATTTCATTTCATTTCATTTCATACACTTTCACTAGGCATTGTGTATAATGCTTAGGCATTCTATTGTATGCCCGTTGGTGTGTCAAGCAAAGTATAACAATTTGTTTGTTTAAAAACCAACATTTACTCAACAGGATGTTTTTTTTTTTATTTGGTAAGGTTAGGTTGGTTAATTTGAGATAGTTTTAGATTAGATTGGCTAATGCCAAAAAATAAATCAAAAGTCCAAAATAATCCTTTAGAATAATGAAATATTGTGTAACTTATTGTTAGTTTATTTTATATTAGATATATTTATGCTAAACAAGAGTACAAAAGTCTAACAGCAGCGCGTATTGTATACTTTGCCTACAGTGCCCACAGGCATATTAAAGAATGGCTAGGCAAAGTGTATAATGAGATCTATTTCATGCTTTGCCTGATTCATTTTAGGAATTGTATAGAATGCCTGGTTATATACTTTGCCTGTAACATATATACTATTAGACTAAAATTAGTCAAAGCAATAACCCTGCTTTGATTATACTCTATCCAGCCATTTAATTACTGGACAAAAAATTTAGTTCCAGTACTGTATAGCTATATAGGTGTACCGATGAATGGTTATAGAAAAGTAACAAGATAACCCTGAATCATTTGTGTTCTGTATTTTTATATAGAGCCTTTCCCGAAACTGTTATATATTATGTTGTTAAACAACTATTTTAATTAGCAAATCTTTCTGTGGGGCTAAATACTAGAGTTGTATGTGATTATATGGAATGCATTTTGAACTAGAGTTTTGTTGTGGAGTTAGCTACTCTTCACAATGTTTGGTAAAAGCCATTATTATCCTTAGGCTTAGGATAATAAGTTAACTTACTTAATAATAACTTTAGCCTTATGACGATAAGCATGGTTAATGAAATGCCACATTTTTTCATTCTGGCTAGTGTAGATTAGATAGACAAAACAGAGTAATAACTTTGGCTGTAACATAGACACAAATAAAAGGTTTTATCAACAATGTCATATAGTGGGAATGAAAATCAAATTCGTAGTTAAATTTAGTTGTATAAAAGCATTTTATACTGTACCTATTTAAATAGTTTGAAATGAGTAGCTTTAAGAGCGGTTAAAATGTTTTATGTTGTGATTATTAATGTTTGATATAATATTGATTATTTAAATCCACCCATTTGTTAGAAACATTTTGTGAGGTTTTACTCTCATGCGCCAGATTTAATCTGGATGTGGCGTTCCGGAGTTGTTATGTAAAGTAGCAACATCACTTGAAGGGTTTAATGGCTCTCGGAGAGTTGCGTCTGCCACTACATGTACACAACATAGCCTACAACAAGACTGGTAATATCATAGAGTTGCAATTACCTGTATACATACATGTATCGTCTAGTAAGTATGTGATAACAATGTAATTGTGTTTTTAAATTGTGAGTAATAGCCTAGCACATTTATGTGTAATTTAATGATTGCCCGAGGAATGAGGTCTTAAGGATTTACTTTTCTTTACAATTGTCTTTGGATATTCCTGTAAAATTCCAATGCATTTGTTCATAGTTTTAAGGGTTCATAGTTACATAGATACTCTAATGATCATTCAGGTTGAAAATCCAATATCTCGGCCAAGTTGTTTTCGTATTATCGTTAAACGTATGCGTAATACAACAATATAACAACAAAGTATGAATAACAATGTTCAAACAGATTTTTTCATATATTTACTTTATTGTTAAAGGCTATATAAGTAGCCTATGAGATACTAATCCATTCAATTATTCTAACTATAGTCATTGACTATATAGGTCATTGGCTATACAATGCTATAGCCCTAGGACTCCGTTTGCATTTAAGGTCACTAATGTATTTTATTGGACCACTATAGCCTACAGTATGGTGTTTTCGTATAAATTTCCACTATTTCCGGTCACCAGTGTCTGCAACAAGGGTTATGTGAATGCTGTGATATAATCTAGTACTGCAGTGAAAATGAATCGTTTCGAATTTGTTTTCTTATTAGTTTAAAATTGTATGCACATTTATTTTTGTTGATTTTAAATACTAATAAAACGTGAGATTTAGATTGAAAAGGCATAAAAGAAGGGTACTTATATTACGGATATATAACCCTAGTGTCGGGAAAAATGGTCAAGTAAGTAAAGAATTCGGAACGATTGAATGAACCACTTAAGTAAAATAACACAATTCTTTGAAAACAAAGTCATTATGATCTTTGATTTGAGAACATTATTATGCGCATTACTATGATTTATTAGGCAGCTATGAGGGTGCATTAGCTGTGACAAGAATTTGGCAATCTTTATACAACAAAAGGTGCCTGGATGAATAAATAAATACAGGACAGAATCACACGTTGTACAACATGTAGCTATTAAAATACCATACATATCAAAACCCTTGTTTAAACATATCAACGGATAGTGGCAGCCCCTCAATAGTAGTAACGAGCACATGATCTAGTTAGGTTGTATAAATCTATTGATGAAGGTACCTTAGAAAATTTAATTTATCACCTATCTACAGCTCATATCATGACAACTACATGTGGTGAGCATGCTTTTGATGATATCCACAATATATAGTCCGTATTTCATGTTTGCCAGCTTGAGCACAATAAACAATGTCGTGTTCACACGGGATAAGACGCGGGTCGTATATCATACGTGTTAATATATTGTAGCATTATATTTGTCTACTTTACTTTACTTTTTAAGTTGTCAACGTGCTACTTCTTATAGAACCTATATTTTCTAAGCTTATATCTTTAAATATTGATTGGTATATTTTATTTATTTTATAGTTTGAAACTACATTTTCGTTAAAACTAAACTTAATAATAATTTTTTTTTTCTCAGATAAGTGCATTTATTCAACGCTTTATTCGTGTTTTTCCACACACTTATAGAATACATCATGTAACATTTAACATAGTCTTGAACGCTGAACCTCCAAATAAATCCTTTGATGCAGACTTTAAATAATGTATGACTTTGTTGAAATAAAAAAAAAATCCCCCCGCCGCAGCAAACCTGCCAACTAAGAGAATTTCCATTTGTCTGAATCGATTTTCAATTAAATCTATTTAAAAAACATTAAGTTTAACGAGTACCTATGTTTGCTGCTACAAGGAAACCAATATTTTTTTTTTTGTAAAATGTTAATAGCTTTGTATAAAATTAATAAATTAGCCAAGTTCGATTAAAATATATCCATATACAAGCAAACTACAACATTTTACAATATTCTCCATAAGAATAACATGGGAATTTAAAATTTAATTTTGTTTTAAATTTTATATGTTACCAACAACCGTACAAAAGCATTTTGATATACTAAATTATTTTTTTAAGCTCTTTAAAAAATCATTAGGGAAATTAGAAAAAGTGTTTTTAGAGTCAAAAATGAAAAAAAAAACAAATTTCACCTCATAAAACCACTTGTAAAACCCCGTTTCCATGGTCCATAATCATGCTGGTTCCCAAACTCATTCAAGTTTATCCTATCCCATGAAAATCGGACAAATATTACTCAAGTTATCACGTTCACGGACACACACACAGACACTCACATATATATACATATATAAATGTATAATATATATAAATATATATCATATATATATATAATAGATATATGATATATATATATATATACACATACATTTATTAACATTTTAGCAAAATGTGTTTTTGGCCTCTGGGGACATCAAAATGAAAAAGCAAATCGGTCCCGGACCTTACCATGACACCTACTTCCTTATAGGGAAATTCGCTAATTAGTTGAAAAAATCTTTAGTAGCCACGTCTAAATGCCATGCAAGAAACTTGTTTTCAAATACAAATCAAAATAAAACTACAATTAGTATCACTACAATTTTCTTTGATGCCAAGCAATGAATAATAACACATTATAACACTTAACCTTTTCTTTATTAGTTTAAGAAACATATACAAACCTCAAATGGCTAGTTATTGTGACACGTTTGATGTCCACATCCGGCTTTAAAATCTCACTGGCTTTCAATTTTAACTATGGTAAAGAAATAACACCTAAATCGATCTGAGATTCAAAGCTACAGTATTTTCATAGCAGTATCTAATTTCCGAATCAGTTTTATACCATAATTGAATCAATGTCAAGCAATGCCAATACGCAATATGATACGAAATTTATCCATTTTCATTACATATCATTATAAAACTGTGGTAGAGCCTGTCTGCGGATAAAAAGACTGTCATTTAGTTTGAATTGCACAAAGAGACATATACAGGACAAGCCGTGCGAATGTGGCTGCAATAAACGGTGAACGATTGGTCGCTGTCTGTCATTAGCACTCTACATCAAGTCGTTTGCAACAACCCATTGCAATCTAAAACACAATTAATTGTAACATTTTAACCAACTAAGTGAACAAAACTGCAGTAATTGGTAAACCATTGTCCAATTCTTTCAAGAGTTATAGCTGTGTTGATCATATGAGTCGTTAGTGTGCTTTAATAAGTTAATTAGTGGATTAAAATAAAATGAAAAGTATGAAACGTTATGTGAGTCGGTGGCGTCGCGGACTTCAGGCCCAAGTCAGCGATGTCGTGGGTTCGGATCCTGGGCACTGCCACTAAATGTTATCAGTATAGTTCAATTTTGCACTATACTGGCTCACTCCTTGCTTTGCTGAAAAGATCCACGCACGGGCGCTTAGTCTATGTGGACGGGCAAATGCAAAGTTAAAAGAGGCCGCCAACCTCTTAAAAAAGAGAGCAGGATTCGTTTAGCCTCGGAAACAAGTTTTAAAATTGAAAAAAAAATTGTGATTTGAAATTTCCATGTTATAGGCCGGGTTCCCTCGATTGTTATTACAGTATATCTATTGCAGTGTTTGAAATGAGATTTGATTGAAACGATATATTGTCGTTGAGCCCACTAACTACTATCCCCGGCCCTGGTTGAGCCGATGGTGTATACATGAGGTAATATAACATACTAGTGTAATAATCTTAGCGAACCAAAGGCTATGCCACGATGTAAAACTAACTGTGTTAGTAGTGTTTCACGTAAGTTAAATGCATTGAAAATAACTTATTGTGAATCATGTAACAATTGTAGTACATAAGTGAAATGTATTTCATCCAATTATACCTTTTAGTAATAATAAGAAAAAACATTAATGAAGTCATCAGCAATGAAATGATTCAATGATGGTTTGTAAGGACATGATTAGATTCTGACGTTTAACTTCAATTGGTTCAAGTTTAGCATTTTAAAACGGTTTATGGAAAAATGATCAACCTATAATTTCAAAGACACTTTTTGGAACGTCATGTGAATATCCCCTCCAACCTATAGCTAGTTTCAACCTGATTGATAAAGTATGATTACCAATTATCCAACAACTGTCTACAGTGGCCTGAAGGTACAATCATGATTGCATCCGATATAACCTCAAACGTGTCAGATCTCAAAGATTCAACACATACATATGTCGGAACAAAGAAATGTTTAAGCAAATCAACACTATTACAGAGTAAATGTTAAACGATTTTTCGATCTTCACTCATACAGTAAAAACCAGGTCTTAGTTTTCTTTATTAAAGGAACTTTTTTTCTTTTTAGCGAATATCCCATAGGGAATAAGCTATTACAGTAGGTCTCATGGTAAAACCTGGACCCCGGACCGATTAACTTTTTCGTTTTGATGTCCCCATAGGCCAAAAACACAATCCGTTCAAACTCACATATATATATATATATATATGTATATATGTCACGATAACTCAAGCAAAAATGATCTGATTTTGATGAAATTTGGTACAAAACCTACGTTTATTCGAACGAGTTTGCAAACCAGCATGATCGAACCATGGGAACGGGGTTTTACGGGGGTTATGTATATATGTGCTAACGGATGATAAATCAAGCAATAATGATCTGATTTTGATGAAATTTGGTACAAACGTTCAAACTTATGAATCGATTATTCGAACGATTTTGCAAACCAGCATGGTCGAACCATGGGATCGGGGTTTTACGGGGTGAAAATACAATTACTCATTTTCACCCTCAAAACATAAAATTCAAGTTTCTCTATTGACCATTAAATAGCTTAAGTAAAAAACAAAATAATTTAGTATATTAAAGTGTTTTTGTATGGTTGTTGGTTTTGGATGAAATGCCAAATTTGTCAATTTAAAATTCCCATGTTATTCTTATGGGGAATAAGTTAACTGTTGTAGTTTGCTTGTTTACGTATATATGTTGATAAAACTTGGAAAATCTATTTCTTTTATACTTAGATATTGTTGTTTTACTAAAAAAACACACTTCAAACCCTCCCTGTATAGTAGCAGCAAATTGAAGATTAATTAAAAATCAAATCAGGCAAATATAAATTCGCTTAGTCTGCAGGTATGCTGTGGCGGGGGTATTATTAACTTATTGTAATGTAAGTGATTCAATTCTCACCATCTCACCATTACCACAAATAGTATCTGGAATGACCACATGAATACCCTTAGTTAGGGCTTAGGATGATGACAATGGACACACGCTGCTTATCCTCTTATAAACCCTGAATTATAATTATAACTATTGTGTAATTTAATCCCTTCATTCAAAGTTTACTTTATTATTCTTTAAGTAACTAAACGCTCTCTTCAAAAATTTAAAAGTGAGAGACCTAAAACCATAATATACTATAAGTATAGTTTATCTGTATTCAATATTTTGCTTAGAAGGTTAAGTTTATTAATAGAGTCCATCTTGAAACACAATTATAATATTTTTAGTTTTTAGGAGTGATAAACTAGTTTTCAAAGTCAAAATATATTTAATTTATTTAACATACTATATCATTATATAGCCACTTAACACTTTAACCCGTATTTAGATGAGAAATCAACCAAAGAGTTTGTAAAACTTAAAATATCTGTTGTAAATTAAGTCATAGCTTGGTTAGAATGTGATAAAAGTCGTGTTTTAAGTCAATATTATTATTGATTTTCAAAAATAAGTAAAAGCTTACGAATATTCGTAAACTTTTACAGTAAGCTCTATTATACCCTTCAGCTGTATGGCTTTATATACATTGGAAAGAATTCATGCTGTGCCTACAGTTTAAGCCAATTATATGTAACTTCATGTAGGAGTTATTCTCACATTTCATATTTAATATGCAATATTCCGAACAAACATAAACAGACTTGTCTGGAAATACTGTATTCGCAGAGTAAGGTATACTATTACTTACAAGGCCATGTACATTATATTGATTTATGTCGTGTTCTTGATGTGTGGGGACGATAGTCTTTTTCTTTACATGTTCCTCGAAGTTGATTGAAGCCCCAGACATATAATGGATTGTTTAAAAACACGAAGTTTTATGGAAATTCAGGTCATCAGTTATACATCGGCCACTCCAGCATGCTATCAACATTGGCTACTGTCGTTCCATCCAAAAGCAACGATACTGTACTGTAGTTTTGAAACGTGTTGAACAATGTCAACATGTTAACAATGGTGAACAAATGTATCCTCAATAAGTTATGTGAACAAAATGAATGTCATTAGTATCAAGCAAATCCTATACATATTCATATTGTAATTGTATACTTTAGTATTGCTACAATAGTGGTAAAGATTTCAGTTATACGCAAACATGGGAGTTTAGAGAAATTTCATTCAAATACTTTTTACGGATGGACATATGATAGCTTACACGATATAAAAACGACGAAAGGTTTACGAACAATGTTACATAGTAAATGTTAGATAGTTTGTGACAAGGTGCGTCATAACAGCGTATAGTTTAGAAAACCCTACAACACACCCACGCGCACAACCCCCCCCCCCCACACACACACACACACATACACATACTCACATTTATATATACAGGGTGATTGGTACTCATTGTGACAAAAGTTTTTTGGTGTAAGAACAAAGTAAGTGCAGTGTGATGATGCATATAAAAGGTTCGAAGTCTAAAAATTAGCTTCCCAAAGAATTATTTTATGTTTTCAAAAGTAACTATGTTTTGAACTTAATACAGCTATTTCTCAATTACCTGTAAATGGATTTGAGTAGGTAATGTCATTTTCGTGTTCTACATTACATTTTGAATAAGAATAATAGAAAATGACGGGGGATCAGTTTTAAAAACTCCATCGTATATAAATTGAAAGATAAAAATTAAGATGTTTAATAAAAATGTTGAAAACATTGGTCTATTGCATTTGTTCACACCCTGTATACAAGAGAGTGTCCGAATATGGTAAAAACTGCGCCATTTTATAAGCTTTCCAACCATAAGCTACACCGTTGAGCTTTATGTCTGTTTATGTACGCTTTAGTGGTTTGAAGACTACAAAACATGGTGTCTTTAGCATTTAAAACATAGAAAGTCGGCATGTATTAAGCAAAAGTTGTATTTTTGTTTCAGCTTGAACAGTAAAAACAGTGAAAAAGTTTCCTGTTTTCTGGTATTCAAACCGGTAAAACAAACAAAAAAATATCTAAACCTCAATAGTGCTGTATATGGTTGGAAAGCTTATAAAATTGCGCAGTTTTTAACATATTCGGTCACTGTCTTGTACACAGGGTGTTAAAAAATGAAATAGACCAACGTTTTTTTTTTTAATTTTTATCAAACATCTTAATTTTTATCTTTGAATCCAATTAACAATGGAGTTATTAAAACTGATCCTCCATTATTTTCTATTATACTTATTCAAAATTTAATGTAGAATACGACAATGACATTATCTACTCAAATCCATATACAGGTAATTGAGAAATTGTTGTATTAAGTTTAAAAACAGAGTTATTTTTGAAATACATAAAATAATTTTTTGGTAAGCTAATTTTTGGACTCGGAACCTTTTATATGCATCATCACACTTCATTTACTTTTTTCTTACACCAAAAAAACTTTGACACTGAGTACCAATCACCTTGTATATATGTATACATAAAGTGTTAGCTATCTTCAATTATGATACATATAAAGATATGTAATTTCAAAAATACTATAAATAGTATTTTTAGTTTAAAGACTTCATTAAAAATTAAAATAATGTTTTATGGATGGTTATTACTTTATTCTGGCCATAACCAAAAGTGGTTAAACTGCTGCAACATCCATGAAAATAGACAGTGTCCTCGACAAATCACCACAAAAAGAAATCCATGTGGTTTATACATCGGGAGAACATATTTAGCCCAACGAGGGGGGCACTATCTTGCTGGGTAATTATCATAGGTTGCAGTTCTTTAAGGACTGTCCCTTTCATTTTCAACCACGATCCTGAGATTTTCACTTCCCTTAAATTCTTCAATTGTGACTTCCTTTCCCTTCACGTTACTAAATTAAATTATACAGTATAACATTTTGTAAGTATAATCTAGCTTTATTTCACTGAATTGGGAGATGCCGTTTCTATCCCAACAACACACTCAGACAACCAATGTAAAAACTCTGTAATAAAAAAAGTAAAATAACAATCTGTTCCTCATAAATTTCTCAAACGTATAAATATAATTCTGTACATTTTTCAATTCTTTATAAAAAACAATACAGTTCTCATAAATTTGAAAACGAAATTGTTTTTAAACAAGTTATCATTCTTTAACCGTGTTTGTTTATTAAATCCAACTAAAACAGTTGCTTTACATTAAATGCTTTGATGTCGTTAATAATCAAATAAATATTACTCTTCTTTTTAATTCAGTACTTTGACAGTTTTAAATTATTTCGATTATCATTTGTATTATAATTTAATATAATTAATAAATTAATAATCAAGTTATAAATAATAAGTACATTAAGAAGAACTGAACTATTGTTGATAGAAGATGGTTAATATTTATTGTTTAAACAATACCAAGTTAAATAACACAATCTTGATATTCTATAATGCAAATATGACTTATCACAACAGTCAGTGTTCCATGCTGATGACAAACACTCCGGCCATCAGTTATACATCGGCCACTCTCCAACATCTATCAACATTGGCTACTGTCATTCTTTTCAACAGCAACGAAACTGTGGTATAGAGACTGTGTACACGTACCGACTATTAACTTTTTAATGGGTCACACCAGGCAAACCAAACTGCACATCTCCATATCTTGTTGGCATCGCAATTTTGGGGGCAGATCAAAAGTATCGAATATAAAGCCCTATCAAGTGACAATGACAACTCATTTTCAAAGACCATTATTTAAAAAGAACATTGGTGGAAACTAGAGGTCTCTGTCTACCTAGTACGAAATGGGGACAGTTTTTATTTTTCAGGCTTTACTTTCACATTTTTGAGGTACCCCTATATTCTTCATTTTACGTTCCCGGTCGAAATTTTGTTACCAACTAAAAAGTACACTGTGATTCCTATGAAGTGATAAGCATACCTGATACAACCCTAGAAAATGTTAATAATGAGTTTAATGTTTACATTTAAGTGGGGTCCCTCAGGTTGATGAAAACTAAAAACTGCTATCATTTCGTACTAGGTTTAGATAACCTGGAACCTGGAACCTATATAGCCTAAACACATATAGGTTCAATATACACATGTATAAGTAACCTTATAACACTTTATTTAAAGAATATACTTTTAATTTGCTTTTGTTATTTATACGTATATAAGTTGTTGTTTATTTTAAGTAACATTAATCTTTCTTTAAATAAATTCCATCTCACTCTCTACAGGAGTACTATAAACTAATTGTTTCTTTGTGCCCCACAGGAAAAAGTCGAGAGGAGGGAGGTCGGGCGATCGAACGGGCGACATTGTGTCGGCCCTCCACGCCCAACCCAACTACTGTACTTTTTGGGAACTGTATCGGTAAAGTTTTTCTCCTTTCAAAACTCTCTACACAGTGTTCTTACCACAACCAAGTTCTTGCTCTACCGCTCTAAATTTTCCCGACGAATCCGTCTCAAACCGATCAAGAATGTGTTCCTTGAACTCAACATCACGAACTGATCCACCACACGTAAGGCCAACAGCACCGAATGTCTTATGCCCCCAGTACACTCTCGCCGAGACGCTATGGTTAGGACATTGCCTGCTCGGATAGTGTTCTGCATACGATCTCGCCGCTCCTCTTGCCATTGCCACGAGCCATTAAAAAAAATATACCATATCACAGTACTCCTCTGGTGTGTAAGTATTCATTTTGCTCAAATTCAGTACTATAACAGTCAACCTAATAACGTAAAAACACAATAAATAATAACTTTAACTAGGTTGTAAGAATCGTGAGCAACTAGTAAAGACTTACAATAATGTTCAAATACAATAATAATGTATAATAATAATGTATAATAAATAATGTACAATACAAAAACAAATACTCAATGATTCAATCAGCTGTTATGTTTTAAAACTCCTGATTGCCGTATAACAGATGATTGTAAAGATATTTAAACAATGTAAAATGAGTATTAGCGTTATTATATTAAAGTGGTCATGCATTACGAAAAGAACACGTTTCTTTGTTATTATTTATCAATTCTTAATAAAAAAGTACGAATACTAGAATAAAACCCGGTAAGGATCATACACATATACAAACTAGTTGTTTCCAGTTAATAATATTAACTATACAGTATTTTAATATCATTAAAACATTTAAATAACCTTTTAACTTATTACTACGAAAAAAAAGGAAGAGCATAAATACAAATCTTAGACTCTTCTAACAGAGTAGGCTTAGAATACTGACCGGCACACCAGTTAAAAAGTTCATCTTACTTTTAAAATGTTAAATAAGAAACTCTTGCCATACCGGTACTATGTTTCTTGTAAACACTCTAACGTCTTTAGCCAGATGACCTTGGTTTCGTTGTTCTTTAACCATTATTCTCATACGATTTATGTTGTTAATACGTCGCCTATCCGCAAACACTGTATTGTTTCTTCTAGGTGAAATTATATGATAGATTTATCAAAACTAAAAATTGAAAAAAACAACACATAAAAAAATCTGTAGAACATTAAAAATGCCAAATCTGAACAAATAAAATCACATGAAATACAATCACATAATAAAGAAAACAGTTTATTACTCCCTAACACTCTGAATGAAACTGCACAAATAAACTATCCCATTTCACCAGTAATCCTTGTATTTGAATGTAAACTGATAAATAAACAGAAAAAGTAAATATTAAAATTACATAAGAGAAAGAGGTCATTTTTATGAAGACAGATGTTTTTTTTTTTTTTTTTTATTATACATATGTTTGATAAACTTAACTAAATTTTAACTTGTATTTAAAAATACATGGAAACTTTAAAGTCCAGTGGGGCGAAGCACATTGAACTGAGCGTGAAAAAAATTATTCCATGACATCTGCAGATAATTCCCTTTAATTTGACACATCAATCATCAAAATCCGTTAATAAATAAAAGAGTTGTGTGCACAAGAAATTCCTTACGGAATTAGAATAATAGATGACGTTGTTGGCATGAATCCTATACTAATAGCATGAACATAATTATGTTTTGGCAGTTCTATCTAAGCAATGTCAAATAATGTTAATTTTCGGGACAAAAACATCATTTGTTTATGTTTATGATCCATACCGGTTCTTTTCAAGTATTCTTGCAAATAAGGTACAATATTAAACTACGGTGCATACAATTTAATAACTTTTTGTATCTTGCAATCTTTTTGTAAAGTTAATGGTTTTCGTGAAATTTGGCATAAAATATTTTAAATGGCCGCCATTTTGAATCGGTTTATGATTTTTTTTTACATTTTTTTATGAAAACAGGGTTTAATAAGATAAACATTTTTGCAAAATCTCAACGCTGTATCTCAAACAGTTTAGGAGTTATTAATTTCTTTGCAAAAAACACATAAATACAGACAGACGGAAGACTTAGGCGCCACAGAACCATGTTCCTATGGTGAAATGTGTGTGGCAGCGTGATAACTCATAATGATACGATTTTGTAAACATTTGGTACAAACGTGTAATCTTTTGTTTATTCGAACGGACTTAGGCCGGTTATATATGCACCGCGACAGTCGCTTGTCGCTGCGCGACTCAAGTTCTATTGAGTTAAATGGGAGCATTTATGCACCGCGACAGTGACTAACTACCGCGTGAGTGACTCGGAGATCTCAAAATAACCGTGACAGGTTTTAGAATCGCAGCTTCAAAAAATGTGTCGCGCGCGGTTCAAGTTCTATTGGATCAAAAGGGTACGTTTATGCACCGCGACAGTAGTATTTTTCATACTACACGTGGTATATTCTCCATATATTTACATTGATTAATGTTGATAATTAATATATAAATGAGTTCTTTGCCCTTTAATTGTAATATATAAATTACACCATTTTCTTATGTAATGACATTTTTAAGAGGGTTAAACCAATTCCAACTGTAAATTTTATGTGTTGTTTAAATAACTGGGGTTTTGTTGTTAACGTGTACAAAACTACAGGGTCTATATTTAAACCACTTAGTAATCACTCCTATATCACAACTACAACACACAACATTGGATTGAGAACTGACTGAGCTCTTTAATTCCCCCACCACCGGATGTGGGTTCAAGCGACAAAAAAGTGTCGCCGTCGCGTGACCGATCAGACAGCCGCAACACATGTAGTGACTGTCGCGATGCGACTGTCGCGGTGCTTAAACCGGCCTTACGAACCAGCGTAATCGGACTATGGGAGCGGGTATTTATGGCGATTTCGTGGGAGTAAAACTTGGTTTTTTCATTGTTGACCCTAAAAACATTAAACTTCAATTCATCTTCATTGTCAATGGTTTTTTCCCTAACCATTTTGTAGAACATGTAAAAACAAATAATTTAGTATTTTGAAGCGTTGTTAAGAGCGTAATAAGTAAGAGAAAATTTCAAAAACTATAAATAAAAAATTCGTATGTAATTTTAATGGAAAATATGTAAACTGCTGTAATTTGATTGTTTATGAGCATATTTTGATATCATTTTCACTTACTTATAACTAAACTACTTACTTCTTGTACCAACCAAAAGAACCGTTACCTCTCCCATGTCACACCAAACCTAAGTACTTGTTAAGCTAATGTCATATAAATGGATCGACGAATCAGAAAATTTCATGGAGACATTTTTGTGAAAATATAACCAGGCAAATGAAAATTCCATTTCAGCAAGTTGCAGCTCACCAGAGGCCTAATACCATACATCGTTGTTGATTGAAACTCCAATCGGACATGTAGATGTAACCACGGATTGGTGGTTCATATTTTAACAGTCACTGGATTGTCATTTTACACTACGCTGCATATTATATCATGGCTAATTCTACATGGATGGATTAATTTTTCATCTCAAATTCGTGTAAAAGCACAACACTAGTTGAACTACAAAACGACCGATTCCCAAAATTAATTTAATTTTGATGTGCTTTATATTTATCTCAATAAACTGTCCAAAGTTTATCTTATGTGTTAAAAGAATACAGAGTAGGAACACCTCAATATTCCAGGCAGGCTTGCCAACATGAAATATGCATGGACACAAGTGCTTTTTATTATTTTTGCTTGGCAAGTGTTTAATTTTGTTAGTACCAGAATTTAAAAAAGTAAATTATAACTATCATCTATTAGTATTAATAATATCTTGTCTAACAATTTTAAATTTAACGACACGTTTTTTGAAGTCAATGATAGTAACTTGTGCGTATTTAAATCTGAAGAAAGAAGTAGGTTGAATGGAAGAGGGCCGCTTTGATGCTACAAACACATGCAGTCGTAGTCGGTCAGTGGACCAAATCCAAGCATATTCACATTGAAAAGAAATTAATGCAAACTGTTTTTTGTTTACAATCAAACCCCTTTGCTATGGAGCTATCTTGTTAGGTGACTAAAATATAATTGCTCAATCAAATGTAGTTAATAAGGATCACATTTTAAGACAGATTTTTAATAGAAGTGAATTTATAAACATATACAAGAAAAACAACATAATATAATATATAATTAATAATATGTGGTTAAACTAAAATAGTGAAACAAAAGAATGTCTTAGTACCTTCTAAAGTCAGCTTCACCTTGGCCTGCTGATACTGGTAATTATTATGTTTTGTATCGAGTAGCTTCTTATTTGGTATATATGTCGTCTCTACCTTTGACATTCAACCTTAATCTAATAATGAAGCAACCCAAAACGCCTACTCGTTTCCCCTGAACGGTGTCGAGGGTTGACCGTATATCCAGAGCAGGGTGGTGAAGCTGCAGATAAGGTGTAGTGTTGCTGGTAAGACTACTGGTTGTCTCCAAGGGCGCAGGTGAGGGTGACAACATTTTGTTAAGGTCAACTCATCTTGTTCACGGATCAGCTTCTAGACCAGACTAGCTCTAGACTAGCTCTCTATCATTCTATAGTTCAAGTCTGAGTTCAAGTATAGTTAGATTGTTAAAAGAAACTAAAGTGATTCGCTGGGCTCTACACAAACTTCCCCAGTCCTGTTACGGAAGACGCTTTACATAAGGATTATGAGTTAACAATAAAAGATGGCTGTATCTTTCGTAGAATCAGATTAGCGATTCCTAGATCTCTACGAAAAAAACTTAAAAAAAAACACCATGAAGCCCTTAAGAATTGGTAAGGCAGTACTGCGGGTGGAAGGGAAATGATCCATATATACAAAAAATAAATGGTTAAACCTCGTAAAGGCTGCTACCTGATTTTAAAATTACCACCCATAGATTAAAAAGATATAATCAATGTTTAAAGTGTATTATGTGTATATCTACACTTCTACACATTGGGACAGAATTCTCCTAGACTTTGCAGGCCCTTTCATGATATGGTTATTCCGTGTTCTTGTTGAATCTTGTTCTAAACGGTTAGAAGTAGTTCCAATGAAAAGAAAAACTACACAGAAAAGAATCTGAATTACAACTTAAAATGTCTTGTTATCTATGATTTTAGTAAGATAAATTCTTTGTAGATTCGGCTTGCCTATTAAAACGTGACATACAATGACACTACGTCTACATCTGGAGAGCTCAAAGGACTTCTCGAAACAAATGGAATTAAATTAAATTTACCGACTGTGCGAATGAAATATTTACCTTATCAAATCATTAAATTTGAACCTATTTCATTCGAGTAGGTAAATTAACACCTGACAGTGGCATATTAGATGATACAAATATTTACTCACAGGGTGTAGCTGCAATACTTTCCTCTGTAAAATATTTATGTATTTGTAGTGAAACATATTGATGTTTAAAGGGAAAAACATATTGTGTAACTTTATTAGTGCTTTCAATAATTTTTGGATGTTTAAATTTGTAAATCGTAAATATTTTGATCAGTTAATATATATTTACGTCGATTTCCCCAAATTTAATGAAAGTATTGTCATTGTACCTACGTTACAAAAATTACAGGATGTATAGCCAAGGATATAGGTAATCTTAGTTTATAACGTGTATAATCCACAAATGGTCGTGCCATTATCGTCCAATAGACTAGGATTATAGGATGCATATCCACAAAGGTCTTTGATCAGAGATAAACCCTGAATTGATCATTTCTATACGTTAATAAATCAGTTTTAAGAATACATAGTTATAAGAATATTGTTTGATTCAAAATTAATGAGATTAGGAAAACCTTTTCAAGTGTTTAATATAAATGTTAATTTATAGCAAATACAAGAATAAATTATTAAATCCAAAGGTAAATAAATTTGAAGAGAAAGGACAATTGTAGGAGTTCTGTTAGAAGTGATCTCCTGATCTGGCTCAATTTGTCCCGAATTTCAGTTAGAACATGTGTTGCCGAACAAAACTCTCTCGGTATTGATGATCTCCTCGCTTACATCTCCGCTCTTCGATACAACAAACATATTGAACGTATCTCATATGTCGTACTAGACTATCGATTTGATTGTGTGTAAAACAAACTATTCTACCTAACGTCAACAAAATTAGTTTCTTTTTGAAACTGTGAATCGTAGTGTTTCGCTTTTAAACCAAGAGTATATTTTTCATGATAACTTACTAAACGATTATGTTTTATGCTAAAATGCGGTGTAGGCTAAAATCTAAAATTTTTTAAGGCCAAGTTTGCTTAAAAACTGATCTTAAACTGTTTCTGGGGTGTGTAGGTAGCCCAGTGAATAACGTCTCGGACTTAGTTGGGGAAGTGCGGGTCTGGTTTCCGGCATATATCCACAAAACACACATTGACATTGAATATTTGCTGATTAAAATACAACCTCCTGGCTCTTGGTGGCCTGCAACATTCCACCCCAGCAGAATCTCTCAAGTTACTCTGCTCCATTGAAGAGGTGTCTAATTCATGAGTTCAACGAAATAATTGTAGTTGGTGACTTCAATGTACCTAGTGTCAACTGGGCTGACCCATTAAATGGTACGCACACTCTGCCTTTAAAGCGATTCTTTCTCTAATGGACCTTTACCATCTTTAGCAAGTCAACCAAATTTACAACAAAACAGGAGCTTTGCTGGATCTAGTTTTATGCTCTATTAATAACACCATAGTCTCTTCTGAACTTGATGCTCTTCTGCCCGTAGAAGAGAGGCATCATCCCGCCCTTTCTATATGTTTACCCTGCATCAGAAAAATATTATCACGTTTCTCCAAACAATAAAGGCCTGATCTCAGGAGATGCAATCTGCAAAATACTTAAAGCTCTCTCGTAGCATCGTAGCATCTCTCGTTGTAATGCAGATTCTTTTCTGTGTAGTTTTTCTTTTTATTGGAACTACTTATAACCATTTGGAACAAGATTCAACAAGAAAAAGGAATTACCATGTCATGAAAGAGCCTGAAAAGTCTAGAAGAATTCTACTTTTCAGTTGTCTACTTTTCGCTGATTATGTGAAAATCTTCTCTGTCATATCTTCAGAAGACGACTGCATGGATAGAAGAAGATCTCCACATAGTCTGGTGCCAGACCAACAGGATGAATCTGAACATCAAGAAGTGTCAAGTAATAACCTTCCAACGTTGTCATTCTCCTATAACGTTTGACTACACTGTACGGGGTGAACACATAACTCGAGTTCAGGAGGTAAGGGACCTAGGTGTCATTTTGACACCCCCACTAAGCCCTGAGTCCCATGTAACCCATATATAGAGAAGAGCAAATATAATGCTTGGCTTTGTCTCCCGCTATTCAAGACATTTTCTGCCCACATTGTGCTGCTACACAAGATCCTCAATGGCAAGGTTGACTGTCCTGACATCCTGCGCCTGGTCTTGTTCAAGTCACCATCATCCACCCAATCCAGCGACCTGTTCGTGAGACAATACAACCGCACCAACTATGCAGCAAATAGTACGATGTCTTGCCTTCCTGGCAACAGCGTCACTGAATGTGTTTCATTGGATGAAAAAGCACCCATTTCAACAATTGAAATGTTTAAATACCTGCCATTTTGGCTAAGGGTGACATAACGACTTCAGGTTTGCAACATTGCTTATATCTTGGACAAACCCTTCAAAATGAAGGGTCATTCAATAGGGGTTGTTATTTGAAAAAAGATAAGTCACCCCCTACCCTGTTAAGGGGGTCAAAAAATATCTTTAAAAAATATAGATTTGTTTCCATATTTGTGAAATTGGTGCTTTTTCACATTATAAATTAAATTTTGGAATACCTGCCATTTTGGCTAGGGCCGAGATTTTCATCTCGGGTTTGCTTCATTGTGTTTCTTTTGACAAACCCTTCGAAGTAAGGGGTCACTCAATAGGGGTTGCTATTTGGAAAAAAAGTCACGCCTATCCACTACCCTGTTAGGGGGGTAAAAATATGTTTGAAGTAAAAAATTGCGGATACTTTGTTATAAATCAATGCCACAAACAGAATATTTCTATCTATTTCGGTTTAACAAATATATATTTGTTTCAATACTTAATGTAAACACTGTATACGATGTGTAATTATAACCACAATTAATGAGATGAGAAAAAGTACAATACGACCTACAAACAACCATTTGCTATTATTATATTATGAGTTGAAGCTATAACTTAACATATACGGCCATTAAACTTGTCAGATTTGTAAGTGGTGAAATAAAAAAAATAAAAAACGTGTGTTAATATGGGTGAAAAGAACCATATTATACGCGAGTTATCATATGATTAAAAATAAAGAGATTTTTCTGTAGAAAAAAAAGAGACACTGCTATATAGAACTGCTGTATATTCGTGACTTGTATATTTACTAGGAGGAGTACCCGTCCTTCTTGCGGGGTCGGCATATAAGTATAAAATGCTTATTGCAGTTATGGGAGAGGACACGGTTTAAGAAAATTTGGTTCTTTTAATTTTTACGGTAGGCTATAGTATAGCACATACTGTCATGAAATTTTGATAATTGTTTATAGAATGATAATGGATCAAATAGATTGGAAAAATTGTTTTACATTTTTGAATAAGTGTACTGTATTTTGTATAAGAGAATTTTGTTTTATTTCCATTAAAAGAATCATTACTGTTCTTGGTTAAATAAATCTTCTGAAATAAATAACTTATATCTTCTTGAAGTTGAATAAAACTTTGTCCTAGGATGCTAGGCTTGAGCCCGGGATTGTTTTTAACGTTACTTCAGGCTAGACGTAGGGGTTGCGCCATTATCACTTAGATCAAATTCATTGACGGCGCTCTACCCCTAGACCAGCTCGCTCCCCGTGAGTAAGTATGCTGGCATGTCCAAATTGACTTTGCATTTTCGAACGGTTAAGTTAAGAATTATGCTGTTTTAGGAGTAGTAGAATAGTTATTTTATTTTATTGGACCAAACATAAACATGTTTTGTGTGAACAAAATCTTTTCACTTGTCAGGTTTTGTTTGGTACTATACGAACAGACAAATATTTTTAAGTCCATTGAGTTTATGATAAAAGTAATGCGCCCTTTTGTAATGTGCCCTTTAAATGCTATAAATAGTAAATTACATTATACATTGTAGTTATACAGAACATGTAACCATGCGTTTACTTCCTTGACATTTAATTTTTAGTCAAATAAGGTACATTTTTAGCCATGTAGTTATGAAGATACACTGCAACTCATATATAAATAAATTACAATTTGGTGTGACACACGACAAAGTAACCACAATATCATACATGAGCACACTTCTCCTTGAGTAAATTGGCAATTTGCAAGTATATAAAACACACATTGTGCGGCTTGATGTTACCTATCAAAGAAACAACTGTTCTTGATACCACAAATATTTCTCTTCTAAAGAATGATGTTTAATTTTAAAATGAGAAAGTTTTCTTTATTTATTTTGAGTAAAAACAGAGAAGATATTCATATTTCATACTTAAATGGACCATCGACTTTGTCTAAAGGTTTTCATGAATTTAATTTAAGAACAGCAATCCACACAGTGGTATAAGTATATAAGTGGCATCTGCAATCTTATCTTGGTAAAAAATACACCTGAACATAATTTTATATCTTGCATTATTGCATGCAGCACATATTAAACGGATTTTGAATTACTATAGGTTTACTATTTTGATGGGGGAAATTGATAGCTCATCAGCTTTGATACCGAAATTTATGGAATACCATCAAACACATTAAAATACACTTAATAATAGAAGATCTAGTACAAGAGGTCCATCTTAGTAAGTAAACTGTAGTGATCTGTTATTGGTAGTTAACTTTTGTGAACCTGTGAGGCTGGAAGGGACCAAAAAGCCAATAACAGTATTTTTCAGAAGTATAAATGTAGTAACAATATGTGAACAGTTTGCAATGGAATGTGATATGTAGCTACTGAACATTAACATGTGCGTGAATCGACCAATCTCACTTCGAGGAATTTCAAATCGACACAATTGCTGTTTTACTGTAAAATTATCGGATCTAAAATTCATACCTATAATCAGATGAAAGAAATAGGTGGTCACGTGATTTTTTACATGATGGTTTTTCCCTACTACAACTGCCACAATTAATTGTTCTCATGCTAGATGTTTGGAATTATATCCAGTTGTAATCGACTAATTGATTCCCGTACGTAGGACGGGCCAACAGCTAGTTTATCTATTATTCGTAAATTACAAGGCAAATATGTGGTTCGGATTCTACTATAATCTGTAAGTCCCTTTGTTGCCCTTGGCTGTATGGGCTATTTTTTATTAACAGTCAGGCTACGGATCATGTCGGCATTCGTCAATAACAATACTACAAGATTGCACCACTCATCCTTCACTCATCTCCATTCATACTTGGCTTAAAATACCGACTTTCCTATGGTCGCAATTTCATATAAAAGTATAAAAAGTATTTATCAACATCAGATTGTTTTGCCCAACTTAGTTAGTTGTGCTAGCTAGTTGTGAAAAATAGTCATGTTTATTGCTATGTGTATCTTCTATCTACAGGGTGTCCCGGAACTCTCTACCAATATTTTAGGGCATTGCTCCTGGGTAAGAAACATACCTAAATATCATATTTAAACTGTCCGGAAGTCCTTAGTTACTCACACAGCCACCATGTTGTTTTTTTCAGTTATTAATTTTTTTCTAAAGAATGGTTAAACATACGAAATGGAAACTTTGCACAAATATTATAGACAACTAGACAAAGCTACAAAAAAATTATGACGATTTTTCAAATTCATAAAACAAAATGGCGGCCATTTAAAATTTTGTTTCTTAATTAACTCAAAAACTGTTGATTTTATAAAATTTTAAATGGCCGGCATTTTGTTTTGTGAATTTGAAAAATCGTCATAATTTTTTTGTAGCTTTGTCTAGTTGTCTATAATGTTTGTGCAAAGTTTCCATTTCGTATGTTTAAGTATTCTTTAGAAAAAAAATAATAACTGAAAAAAACGAAATGGCTGCTGTGGGAGTAACTAAGGACTTCCGGACAATTTAAATATGATATTTAGGTATGTTTCTTACTCAGGAGCAATGCCCTAAAATATTGGTAGAGAGTTCCGGGACACCCTGTATACACTTAATTAATTTAGGGAATTCTCTGTAACTGCAACTTACCTTCTCACCCGTTCTACCAATTTATATGATTGACGTGTTATTTAAAAGCGTATGTTCCAGAGGAGTGCCGAACGGTAATTAAAAGAGCAAATTACCTTTATGCCTTCGCCCCTAGCCTTTATTTAATTTCTGGAGAGAGGAAGAATTTTGTAAGCAATTTATTTCGGTGTATGCAAATGTGATATTTTGGCTCATCAGTAGGTATAAGCATTGCATTTGAAATTTTATTCTCAGTTAAATAAGACTGATTTGATATATTATATATTTAGATAAATAAGATTTTTTTATTTTTATTCAAAACGATCAAGCATATTTTATTTCATTAAAAATTATGTACAATTCTTATAAATATATAAGATGTTATTATTTTATAATACTTCAATAAGTTCATGACCATTAGAAATAAATAGTTATTTTATTCGTTCAGAATTTCCTAGAAATTTTGAGAGCTGAAATGCAAAAATATATAAATTAACATCAAGTTGAGGGGGGATTGTAGTTGTGGAACTTCTACTTTGCACTTTACAGGATTAAGAGGATTGTTGCAAAGGGACGTTAAAAATTGCTTAGTGAGTTTCTATCAGTTTTCAATATTCGCCTTGATGGAAGTATGCAATTAAGCAAATAAGCTAATCTCGTGAATATTGGAACTAATGGAATAATAAAAAACACTATATTATTATTATTATTAGGGAACACAAGAACGGCACCAAACGAAAAATAGCCACTGTACAAGTATATTTGACAATTATGTGGCTTCGCTTTATAGGTGCAGAAGAAAAAATCAATTCCATCAGATCCTAATAGTAAATAAATACAATCTTACACTTTTTATTGGAACTTTTATTTGGATATTTGTTTAACTTACAATATTTGTATTTATCTGAGAAAGGTTGAGTTCTAGGTTTTATTTTCTTAAGCATATATGTTTAAAAAATAATGATTTCTTTTATAGTATAGCAACGAGTTCTAAACTCTGTTACAAGTGACATTGATGAACCATGAAATTTAATCCCAGTTAATTATAAGAGTACGATTTAAATAAAAAATGGTAACATACAATTGTATATTGTGCTAACAATTAGACTTGATCCCATGTTGTGAGTAGTTTGAAAATATATTCTTAGTTTTCTTTTCTTCTGCAGATTACTCGGATCATTGTATTATCAGCTATTTATGGCGTAAAACACACACACATATAAGTATGTATAAGTTGTACATTATAAACTTATCAAGTTAGTTTTGTTTCAACTTTACAAATACACAATTTTGATTTGATTAAATACGATCGCAAGTATAGAATTGAACTCTTCCTGAAGTATGTTTCATCATGTTGTATGCATAAGTTAGTATGCTACTTAATGTTGTCATATTGATAGACATATGACTTACACGATAGTTATTACTATTTACCTTTTATGGACTTAACATAATATTGACGTGTACTTATCGATAAATTACTCACATTATTGTACATAGAACATTATGTATTTAGTCTTTATATTAGAATTTCAATTGTAAAAAATATTGTAAAAAAAATAAAAAAAATTTCTACAAAAAATTCAAAAGAACCACATGTTTGAATATTCAACTAGTTAACTACATTGGATTCAAACTAATATTACAGTCGTAAACATGAACTCAACAAACACATTTTACTTCTTTAGCGGTTGTTAGTGGTTGTCTAGACTTGATACAGAAACCCCTACACAAAACTAATTGTTAAACTTGTACAATTAAGTGTTAAAATCAATAGTTTCAAGTACCCCATTCATTCCCTTAAAGTTCTGTTTCGAATATGTGAAACAGTATTGTCCTATACAATTTATAATTGTCAAGATAAAATGTAAGGGGTGGCAGTTAATTAATTGCAGTGAATTAATCCACAAGGGGAGAATATAAATCATCTGCTATAATCTCCGTCATATATTTCATTGTTACTGTATATCTCTTATTGGATATACAGTATACGGTAATACTTGTGTGTAGTCATTGTGCGTTTAAAGTGTGAATAAGATGAAGGATGATTGAATTCGATGATGGTTGAAATCCTAATTTCATGTTTTTCCCTTTATGACTTACATTTAAATATGTATACTTTAATTTTGATTTATGAAATTATTTATTTGCGGAAATCCGCTGATAGAGGTAAAGTTGTTGTATCATCTTGGTCAAATTTAATTTTAGTTTCATAATAAAAAAAATATTTTCCTAACATATATTAGAAAGTACCAGACAAATATTCGGGATTTATTTGAATATTCATTTTTTCTTAAAATAAATTACAAGCACCACAATGTAGAGAAAAAGAAAAATCAACTGGAATATATTCTTCCGAGAGATTAGCTGCTATTGAAAAAAAATACTTAGGCTGCTCTGAGTACCATCACGCAAAATTAATTAACCTTGGTCAACTTGGTACTATATTTGTTGTTAACACTACAATAAAAGTACTTATGGGTAAAAATTATTTGTTACTGCCATTTAAACAGTATATCACAAATGATTACAGTATAGCATGTCCCACTATTTTAAATATATAGAGATATAAAACTTAAGACATCACCCAAATTTTGAATGTAAATAATCTTAAAATTACGAGACCTTTTTATGCTTTAACAAATCTCCTCTGCTGTTGATAAGACAGACGATAATCCTGAACTGAGACCACATTAGTACGTCATAACCTAGCTCAGTCCACTTTTAGTCCTGCTAACTCAAAGTAATTGACCAAAATGTGTAAGACATTCACATTATTCGCATTATTGTTGTACGTGAAACCCATGTTTATGTGTCATAATAATTTATTCTAACGATATCGTAAAAGGTCAATCCTTTTTAGCATTACGATGAACGAGATTTCAGTTAAACAACCCTTGAAACTTGTACAGTATAAAAAATAATGTTAACCTCACATGTTGAGGATTGCTCGACTAGATACATTTAGTATTACTTATTATTTCATACAAACCTCGGTATAAGAATTTTGCATACATCAGTTGTAAGTGCATTGCGTTATAATTTTACGAATACTTATACTATTTGTTTTCAATACGTAAACATCATACTCATAACATATTTTATATTTGCTTAAAAGGTTTTGACTGTGGAACATTTATGGGTAAATTGTATTTTCACAATATAGGCTAGTGAACCACATTTACATTAAGTGTAAGTGTAATGCTTTATTAGACACAAAGAGGAGGTATAAAGTTGAAGAACGTTGCAATCAAAGGGGCGAAGTTTCTGTCATTTCCGTGGTTTAACCACAGCCATTACTGAACTTGAAGTATTCCTGACATTCCGGCTAAATTGATAATATCATTAAATCCTTTCATATTACTTGGAATTATACAAACTCCTAAAAATACTACTAGTATTTTGCGAGGCAGGACTCCTAAAAATATTATATATAGACACATTTATTTTACATTTGAACATATAGGCCTAGTGTAAATCTATCAAATGTCTTTTAAAGCTAAAATAATGTATATATTTTTTCTATAACACTGCTCTAGAATGGATTTTTTAAGTAGAACTTAGAACTTAGGTGTACAGTGTAAGTATAACGGAGTAACTTTGTGCAAATTCCAAAATCAAAGTAACGATTATATCAACTTAACTTACATTATACACAGAATATGAACGTTGACATCTGTATGATTACCGCAACATGAATTTAGTGAATATTGTGAATGAGAACTTGAACGAATTATTAAGACATTTACTATGAAGGCTATATCTAAGCTCCCGCTGCTTTTGATTTTGTTGATTTTTTCTACGGATGATTTTGTTACGTATTTATTAAACACTAAACGTTCAAATTGACATTTAATAAGCTTACGAAACACCATAACACTGTTATAACGATATTGGAAAGTAAATATAGGATGGGAACTACTCGATATGACGTGAAGGAACGACCTGCTTTTATCTGACCTCTCACTAAGGAATGTTATTACACAGGAAAACCAATTACAGCCTAGAGTCTTGATATGAGCAAGTGATTGTCGTTGTCAATTGTATTGTGCGACAAAATGTTAACTGATACCATCCAATCTGATAAACAATCGATAGGAATTGATATATTTTAAATTTCAATATCAGCTTGTTATAAGTCATGTTAAGAGTGTCAGACATAAAGTACTGTTGTACTGTACACTTAATGTACTACTTATTAGGTTATTCCAGATTCAGTATGTTACTTTCTTAAGAGGTATACAGATGTCTGTGTTTTATTTCAATTTTTAAATGATCAAAGGATCGCATATTAAAGGAATGACATATCTTTCACATTGTACCCATAAGAAAGCTGCAAGAATTCCAAAACATGCTCTTTAACTGATCAGTTCACCCTTTGTAGAGCAACACTTTCATCTATCATAACTTAGTGTAGATTCTTATACAATCTCGCTTATAAGATTTAAACATGAAGACATCAGAATTTAAATATTTTATTTTGACTAAAGTTTCTCCCAATTCCTGAAAAATCATGCTAAATCATTAAAGTTGTTATCCATATTATGATATCCAGCCTTATTTGCATAATGAATATAAAGTTGGCCCCCAAGAGTTCTAGGCCCTGCTGCATAGAGATAACATGCATAGTGATGGACCTTTCCATCAACAATAAAACAATTTTGCCAGTTACGCTCCTGAAGTGTTATTCACTTAATGTTACGTATGATATACCTAAGTTATATCCTTATGATCGAGAAGTAGCACTATTTATTTATTATATTTTCGGTATAGAAGGCCTAAAAAGAGGGGGGAGGGGTCTAACTGATAAATTGATAATAAACTTTCCCAATTAAACGACACGGTGTATAATGTAAATAATATAATTCCTAAATTTCGTATATTTAAAATGCAGTGCACCACGCAACGTCTAAATCTTCCAATAAAAAGGGCTCAGGTTCAAGAAATGTTCTTCAGAAGAATTTAATTTTGCTACGGGACCTTCATACCATATTACGAGTTTTAAACTATGACCTCAAATTTGACAGTTTCTCTTTAATGATATAATAGAAGGAGAACACGCTTCAATAACAGATGGCTAAAACAGTCCAATGAAGGAAAAGATGGATATAGAATAAAGGATATAGAAATAGATGGATACAATATTTGGCAAAACCCGGAAATAGAGCAAACCGGTTCAGTCTGATTCATCATCTAAGCAAAATCAATATAATTCCTAAATATTATTCATAAAGCCCAAATTTAGTTAAAAAAAATGTTTTTGGACTTTATGCATTGATATTTTGAAATCGGCTGTATTAAAGGAACTCCTTTCGTCTATGATCAACCGTTTTTTCAACAGTTTATTGCAATGTCAAGACTAGCCTAAAAGTTTGCTAACCCTGTGAAAACGTATATTCTTGTGCAGCAAGTTTCTGTTAAATTACTTTACTAACATTTACGCACAGTTCGTCTAAAGTATTACAGGATTGATACAATTTCTAAACATTCCGAGGTTTTTGTTGCAAATCGTAGACAATGCTACCGTTCAAACTCTAGCACTCAATCGTGGCCAATTCCAAGGGATCAGCGGACAGTATCAGCTGTAATTGCGTCATTACCGACATTAATGACATGGTAATTTAAGTAATTGTAGAACCTGTGTAACAATCAGACAAACAAAAGTTAACTAAACCAAAATGTTACATTGTGGCATTGAATCTGCATACTAAATGTGGTCCCTCATTAACATCGGTGATCAATTTTACTAATTGGTGTTAAATATACCTTTTGAAAACATAAACAAAACTCTAAATTGCTAAGCAAATAATAGAAACTGTAATTCAATTTTTTTTTGTTTCTGTTTTAACCGACACGCTACATCAGTAGGATCGTTCATTTAGTAGGGTGTCGGTATGTGAAATCCTTAATCAATCCATCCTCATTTTAAATAAGGGCCTACATCAGTAAAGTAATCTGTTAGTATAATTTTAACAACTATGTTCAATATTGTTTATTTTTTACTACAGGCCTATATAAATGTGCGTGTAGTTGTGAGTAGCGATTTATTGAGGTTTGCAACATACAGAGATAATGTGTAGCAAATAAAATATTTTAAGACGATCTTATTTTTAAAGTAGCAATGTGTTTTTAAATAACTTTGTTTTGACAGCTTAAGGTGTCGCGAACGGGAGTTTAACGTTACCACAACTCTCTCGTCGCTGAAACCAATTACCTTGGTCTTTATTTGTCAAATACATCTGCTATGTTAAATGTGTTAGGGCCCTCAATTTATTTAATAAATTACATGTCTCCAAATAAAATTTTTGGTGAAATTATTAATTCGTCCTTCCTATTATTGCGTTATGACATTAAAATTCTTTAAAGGGCACGATTGTTGAATATTAGCAGATTAGCCATACTTTTTATGGGTTGGCGTATATTTGTAATGTGCTTATTGCAGTAACCCGTGCATTGCGTTAGCAACTGAGGGATGATGCGGAACACGTAAATTTGGTTATCTTAATTTACAGTATGACGTAGTTACAGATCTGTCAAAACGTAGTTGTATAGCTTAATATGTTTTAAGTCTCTTAATTTTAATTCAAGTAAGTGAACACCTTTTCGCCTACTAAGTACGAAATATATAACACATATACAAATTGTAACGATATGATTTTATTTTCAAACGATACGCATACTTGTATTAACTTGAAAAACCCGACATATATTTAAAGTCAGCAGGTAACTTTACAACATAGGCCAACGATAAATGCTACAAACTCTTGACTATCTTGCACTAATGAAACAATGAAACATATCCCAGCTGTTGACTAATTCATTAATGTAAATAAAACATCAGTCAACGACTTAATATTTGTTATGAGACCTGTGAGGTTCACAGAGCATGTTTTACAATTAACGTTTGTTTAATGTAGTATATAACATAACAATCTAGACCAACTGTAACTTGTAAAAATAACATCGCGATTGAGCCACTCAGTCAGCTAAGGTCAACATTATATTTCCTCCCTTAGTATTTTGTTACTGAGATAAAGTGGATGTGACATATGTACAGCTTCCAAAACGTCGTCCTGCCAGTGTGGAATAGTTCAAAAGTTTGAACTATATTGAAGAGTATTGGGCATGAATCAGTAATTTACATCAGTGCACTCTGTCTTTGGCTCCATCCAACTACATCCATTTGCATTCTAAAACTGGTGACAGCTTTAACATAGTGATAATATATGTGGTTTTATCAATAAGCAAATCCGCCACTTTGCCAGTTCCATAGTTTACCTATTTACATTTACTAATAACCATTGATTAAAGAAACAAAACATGGATTACACTTTAATTTTTTGAAAAAGAAACAAAAGTAACCTGTCTATAGCTTAATATTCATGGTTTTCTCATTGGGTGTTTTAAGTAGCTGTGAAGTAAACAAACAAAATACATTTTCGAATGCTCATAAGTTAGGAGCAAGAGTAAGTTTAAGTTATGAGTTAATATATTCCAATACCATGAGGACAATCAAACGTAACCATGCATGAAACACAGGTTAAAAGACTTTGATTTTACAATATAATGCTGATTGTAGACTACTTTCTATTAGTTCCTAGTAACAACATTCAAAGTCAATTATCGTATAACTGTAAATATAAGTAGCAGCTATCTCTAGGTAAGTAAAAACCACAGGATTTGTGCTAGTAGTCTAAAAGTTAATCGTGATACCAAATTGTATAACAAAGGAAATTGTGCTAACATTAGCTATCACAAATGTTTAAAAATGTCTATTGTGAATTCTTTGTAAAAAAAATTCTTTTAAGGTTTAATCCAAACACATATTTTATGAATACTTAAAGCCTGTAAAACCACCTATAACAAATCATTAAAATAATCTCGTAAACATTAAAAACTTTCATACTGTTTCCACAAAATCCATCAATAAACTGGCTTACATATTAGATAAGTTTAGTTTAGAAAACGAAGGCACATATCCTAGATTGGTACAAACAATGACCATTACGTTACCATTACATTACCATAGCCATTACACACATGGCAAACACCATGTACACACACAGTTACACAGTTATTATTATACGAATAATAACTGTCCACGATGTTATAACTAAGTAGTGTTCGTAGAGACTTCCACATAATCGAGCGGAGTTATGAGACAATTTATTTTACTTTGTCACGGACCCTTACCATCATTAATTCATCAATATTTCCCCTAAAATGTTAAAATGAGACAATATTTGTGTGGAGATGATTATCCTTGGAGTGAATGAATTAGTAACATATTGTTTCCAGTGAATGGAAGTAAAATACACAGTTACGTAATTATATGTATTTTGAGATACCTGCATTAACATACATTGCATACAACATACACTGCATAACATGCATTAAGCTTAAAACCTTCGGGTTATCAACTTTTTATATGTTGATTATTGATTCGTTCATGTGTCCGGAACGTGGTTTTAATGGTCATAAGACGTTTCTTAGTAAAGTCTGGGATGAAAAATAGCCAATTTATCGGTCAAACCTGGCTCTAATGTAGTATGATTCTATTGCATACTAAATTAGGCCTATCACTAGTATATGTGCAACCACCAAAAGTTCAATTAGGATTTTCTCAAGTACGCATATCTTAAAAAAAACACAATTTTTACAAAGAAACTATTATTTAAGGAACTCTATATAGGTGTGTGATTTGTAAACCGAAAACTTTGTTCACGTTAAAACACGTCGTCCCGTCCTGTATGATTGTAATCACGTGATTTATATTAACATGTGGTTTTCATTCAAACCAATTCATAGCTAACATGAGGGCTACTATGAAACAACCAAATAAGGTTTACCCAAGAAAGCTTAGGGAATTATTTCAAACACACCATATAAACTATTATTTAAGTCTAGTGTATTGTTTAAACTAGAACACGTGGTTCTGTCGGATTGTAATTGTACGTCATTAGTATTTAAAATATGATTTTTATTCAAACCAATAAATCACCCATGTAATGCTACATAAAAACTCATTGCAAGTATATCTTACAATTTTATAGAATTTTTAAATCATCTAACATTTTTATTATTAGTTACATTTTTTACAGATTTTGATAACATGAATGATCAAAAATAAGAGATATTCATATCTTTCTCTGATGGTAGGTGATTAGTTACCTCAAAATCCGTTTTAATTAAAACTTTAGTAATTATACACTTATTTTGAGCTATTTCAAACACGCACTATGCTAAAAACACAGCAAACAAACTAATGCCTGTTTCTGTTTACATTTAGTTAGTGCAACAATGGAAACAGCTGATTTAAGTCATTGAAATAAACCGTAACAAAACACCTGCATGCGTAGTGGATAAATGAAGTGCTAATAGAGAGTGAGGGAAAGTAAATATAGAGCGAGGGAAAATCAGCTGATCGTTTTCCCTCTCTCTAAATTAGAGCAACTACTTTTTTTATGTATCAGCTTCTAACGTTAATGGCTACTTTCGGTAAGAAGTGATGACAATATTATTTAGTTTCTTTTTGTATATTATATTATATTTTGTGAGTGGGTAATACTTGGATTCAATTCAACATTTCTTATAGTGTATAATATTGTTTATAGTTGACCCATGGTAGCTTAAGCCACGTGGTATTGTGTTGTAGGTAGTTATTTATACTGAAATGTTATCGCAGAAACAAAACTGCGATTGTGAATATTATGCTTGATACCTTAGCATGCTTGAGCGTAACAGTGAAGTTTTACAAATACAAAAATAATTATTATTGCTAAAAAAATAAAAAAATAAACTAATAAGAGCAGGATTTGCATAGCCCTATGACCCAACACACCGAGGAGTGAAGCAGACAAATAATCCAATATCGTATGATATACGACCCCAGCCGCGGCCCGAGTCTGCACGACGACACTACTTATGTGCTAATGTTGGAAAATGAACAGTAAAGATAATATATCTTCATGTAAATTGCAAAGATAAAAACAAATTGTTCTTGAATGAGGAAATTATCTTTTGTATAACAAATATCACGTAAAAGACTTAACCTCAGCTAATTACACTTAATGTACTGTTACCATATTCCTGTTTGTGTGTTATAAATATCGATATAGCTAACCTTTCCAGAGTAAAAAAAAATATTTTGGAATACTTATCTAAAAATTGACCTAATTAGGTCGACTTATTTTGAATCTACGAAAAAACTTATCTTAATTTAAAATTTCATTATACTTTCATAAAATGTAATGATTGTGGTATGTAAGGTTGTGTTTATTCAATTTGGCATGTTTTGTTCTCCTTTTTTTGCTCTCTAATACCGTATGTGGCACGGTAAGACATAGACCCGGTACCAATAGAATTCTCCATTTAGATGCCTCCATAGGACAAAAACATGATTCATTCAAATTTATATATATACGTTCATGAATGAGTTAATTCGACTTATATTAATCCGAGTTTTATTAATTAGGCTGGAAGGTGTATGGTGGGTTTAATTTGAATGAATTTACGAAGCATCTTTATCTGGTCATGGAAACGGGTCATTATTGGTCACTATGGGTTTTTGAATTTTTTTTTTAATAGTTTTTTTTCATTCTTAAAACATGGAAATTCCCAATTTTCATTACAACCATCATGCAAAGCTTAAAAAAACTAGTTTTTTTTTATTGAAGCGTCGCGTCGTTATACGGAGAGAGAGAAAACATTACAGAGAAATAAAAATTGAAACTGTAAATTTAAAATTCCTATGCAATTATTAGGGAGTTTGTTTGTTTATGCTATATTTTGATCTAATTTGGTAAATTCATTTGATTCATTGTATACTATTACATTTGGTTAAAAACCAGTTATTAGCCCATTAAAAACCCGTAGCAGCAAACCTTAATACTTGTTAAATATAATTTTATGTATTGATATAACTGCACAGTGAATATTTTTACATTCATGCCTTGTTTACGGAAGTATTTCCATAAAATCATATCATACGAATTGAAATTCGCTTAGTCTGCAGGTTTGCTGTGGCGAGTGTGTCTATAATTTCTCTTATTTCGTTGCCATAACAATTCACGGTACTCAAAGTCGAAAAACCATAAGAACAGATTACAGTGGCATTGTCAGTCTTGTAAGCGTAAGTAGTTTCTACTAGGGTGTTGTTTTATACCGAAATAAGAAAAAAAACAGCCACAAAGACTGCCATTAAACACTCTGGTTCATATATTGGCGTGTCTTAACTAATCTTAAAACTGTTAGTATTGTATAGGCAAAATGTAACACGAATTATTTCAAAGTTTTTTATTTCGTTGCATCATTACTAGTCTTCGCCACAATGTTTCGTAAACTTCCTAAAGCGATTGAACTGTTAATGGAAGCGCATTTCAAATTAACGTTGCATTTCTAGATCAAATGTATAAGAATATTTTAACTAGCCCTTTTTAGTTAGGTATTTTTCAATATTTTACTAAGTCCTATCGTATAAATCACACCTATTGATTACCATTTCAGGAAAATATGTATCGAGTACACACAATCCTTCCTACTCTACTCTGCAACCTGAGAACTTCCACATGAGCTAGTCAATTCAGCAATAAATTCGTCTCTCTCATACGTATATAAATCCTAATCCGCGCAGCACGTAGCCCTACTTGGAACACATATTGTTTAAATTGCAAACTCTAAACGTAATTCAACAGAGAGTGGTATTTATGCTGTCTTAGTCAGTAAACAAATCATATTATTTTCAAAACTTTGAAGAAAATAACGCAATCTAAAATTTAAAAGTAATAACTCTAGAGTTAACCTTTACAGAATTATGATTATTATTTAATGTTATTAATGCATGTACAAACAATGCAGTGCAATATGAGTTTTGTCAATATAAAAGATATAAATCATGTTCTGATGCAATGCATGATTATCACCTTCTAAATCTCTCGTTGTGAAACATAATTGGGTAGGAAACTCTATTAGAGCGTAGTGTTTGGTTAAGCTGCTCTGCATTGTTTACCGAAATACTCTTGGTAAACACTTAACCTCTGTGCATTATACGTAATTAAATAATAAAATACCCCAAACGCAGCAAACCTGCATACTAAGCGAATTTCCATTAACCTGATTGGATTTACACTAAAATGCCTCCATAAAAATTTCACATTTATTTCCTATTTAAATAGAATTAGTTTAACGAGTACTTAGGTTTGCTGCAACAGGGAGGGTAAAAAAGATGTTTTATAAAATAATAATAGTTTAGTAAGAAATAAAAGTATTTTCCAAAATCAATCAAAATATGTTCATAAACAAGCAAACTACAACAGTTGACTTATTCTCCATAAGAATAACATGGGAATTTTAAAATTACAATTTTTTTTGAATTTTCTCCGTAACAATTAGGCGCATAATAACGCTTCAATATACTAAATTATTTGTTTTTTAAGCTCTACAAAATGGTTTAAAAAGAAATTGTGAAATTTTGTGTTTTTAGGGTCAAAAATGGGAAAAACCTATTTTTACCCCATAAAACCCCCCAAAAACTCCCGTTTCCATTGTCCGATCATGCTGGTTCGCGAACTCATTCAAGTTTATCCCGCCTTACACCTTCAAACCAAATTTTATCAAAATCGGACAAAAATTACTCAAGTTATCGTGCGGATGGACACACACACACACACACACACACACACACACACACACACACATATCAATAAAATCAATAAATTTTGTGTGTGATTGCACTATCGAGCAATATATATACATTTGAACGAATAGTGTTTTTGGCCTCTGGGGACATCAAAATGAAAAAGTAAATCGGTCCCGGGCTTAGGTCTTACCATGAGACCCACGGCAATAGCTACTATAGCTATATAGCTAGGTATAGGGAAATTCGCTAATACTCAAAACATCTGCATTGATTAAATCTTTAATTTATATTTTAAACGTTTTTCATATTGAATATCTCTGTCTGTTAAACATACAACACAAATAAATCGAATTAAAATTAGATGGAGAATCTTCTTGAGCTTTCAGAAGACTCAGAACTACGGATACTAAGGCTTTAGTGAATACATTAATGTCCCCGCCGCAGCAAACCTGCAGACTAAGCGAATTTCCATTTGACTGATTTGATTTACACTGAAATGTCTACTCAAAAATATAACATTTATTCCCGATTTAAATAGAATTAGTTTAACAAGTACTTAGGTTTGCTGCATCAGGGAGGGTAAAACTGTTTTTTTTTTTTGTTAAATGTTAATAGTTAGTAAGAAATAAAAACGTTTTCCAAATTTGATCAAAATATGTTCATAAACAAGCAAACTACAACAGTTTACTTATTCTCCATAAGAATAACATGGGAATTTTAAATTTATAATTTTTTTAAATTTTCTCCTTAACCATTAGGCGCATAATAACGCTTCAATATACTAAATTATTAGTTTTTTTTTTTAAGCTCTACAAAATGTTTTGGAAAGATATTGTTAAATTTTATGTTTTTTGGGTCAAAAATGGGAAAAACCTATTTTTACCCCATAAAACCCCCCATAGACCCCTGCTCCCATGGTCCGATCATGGTGGATCGCGAACTCGTTCGAAAAACGTAGGTTTACACGTTTGCACCACATTTCATCAAAATCGGATCATTTTTGCTCGAATTATCGTGCTAACGGACATATATATATATAAAAAAATGCATGTATAAGAATATATATATATATATATATATATATATATATAAGAAATATATATATATATATATATGAATTTGAACGGATGGTGTTTTTGGCCTCTAGGGACCTCAAAACGAAAAAAACATCGGTCCCGCGTCCAGATCTTACCATGAGTACTATGGTAATAGCTTATTCCCTATATGGGAAATTCGCTAAAATGAGTTCTGTAACAGACGTGTTTTCGCCTGAACACAAGGGACCAGTGACAAAGCACCATGTAGCTTTATTTCACCACGACGTTGATCTATGACATGGGTCACAAATTTCATTGAAAGTGACGTAACCAACCATTGGTGTTATACACTTAAATTTACAGTAGTTTATCATAATTGATCACGGCTCAGATATTGACTACTTTCCAAGATGACCTTGGCAAGTGATTTTCAGCTTAGTTTTTGATTTCGATGTAAAAAGCTTCAGGATGTGCTCCGTAAAATATCCCCGTAAATGTGTCCTTTCTAAGCCGCACCTTGGAAGTGAGTTGCTTTGGACTATGTTATCATTGCTTGTTGGTGTTGCTGACGCAGGAAATGATTCTCCATATACTGTGAGTATTCGATACGTAGGCATAGTGTACTGTATTTGCAACTTTAGCTTGGTTCTACGTAATTTATGTATATGATAGTGGAATTAGACAACAACTTGATGCAATTAAAATTATACCTGAACCTCAACAAACAAAGTGAAAGCTAACTTTTAACCCCAAACTGTTCAATATTGTCCTCGTATTGTATGGCAAATACTTACACCATTTTAAGTATCAGGTTTAGTGGGAGTTTGGGTTAAGGTTGAACAGTTTTGGTAGTAGTTTTTTTTAGAAATATCTTGACAATTATGTGGTTTAGCGCAAAATATGTCATTTACAAAATTAACTAAAAATTAAAACCAAGAATGGTCTTAATTATTTTATAAGAATAGTGACAATATTATTTGATCTATCGGTTTCAGTGTTAATATTGGAACATTTTTCTCGCTTTATATGACTTAAAAACTGTAGAACCTTTTTTTTGTATACAGGATAATGTTGTTTGCGTTGTTTGTTTAAGGTGATCTAATCTTAGTTACCTTCAAAAGTTATCTCACTTTGAATGTTGAGGTAAAGTTGCCATTTTTATTATTTTTATTTTTTTCTCACTGCATCGCATTTTGAAAAATACTCTTCCTAGAGCGATATTTTAAATATAAAGTATATTGTTCCGTATTCAAGCGCTACCTAGATATTTCCAGACGTTTCATATCATACAATAACCTTTGTCCTGTCACGTGATGTCTGGAAACCCCAATCTCGCCCCAGTTCTCTTGCATTCATGCAACTACTAACATGTCCCCGGCACAATTAACTCCCAATTGCTGCTCTCATCTCTTAACCCCAAAGTATATTTAATTATTATTAGTGACACATATTAAAAGTGAACTATTGAACATTTGTGAAGTGAAACACTACTACTGCCGGTCCGGGTCTGTGTACGAGCAATACGCAATAGCTGGCCAGCAGAAGAAACTCGTGTACGTCTACCGGCTTCGTCTTCTCAACACTTCAGTTAAAAGGAAGGTACCTCATCAATCTCATTACAGTATTATCTGTTAAATAATTAGTGACAAGTTTTTAATATTGCTCTTTCAACATACAGTCCATTTGAACATTTTTAGGCAAGTTTACCCCCCATCCGCTGGTCCTGTCGAGTCGGACGAAAATCATATCATTAATAATATATTGTGCTTTTATTAGCCTAGCTACTGTAACTGTTAAAATTGTACAACTAAACTCTTAAAAGTGTCACTTCTCTAAATAATTAGAGCAGCATTTGTTTTCCCCATTACTATTTTTGGTGAATAAATAATATTTTATTTCATTCCCCTGTGCCATCTCAGACGTGAATATTTCATGTTAGTTTCATGTTCATGTCCTCCCACTGCTACATGAATCACGTCATATTTCCTTTCAAATAGTTATTTGAAATCAGGAATTAGTTAGGATATTTAATATTTTCTCTAAGTTTCTCAATCAATTCACCATATCAATTATTGTCATTAACAATAATTTTTGTCTGCACTTTGTTTCGTCCTTAATTTTCTAACATATTTTAACTTATCAGAAAGTCAGCCATTTTATATTTTCTGTCCTTGCGATGCACCTTGGTAGCGAACTTCTCCACTAGAGCGCTCTGCCTACAGTCTGCACGTCGCAAGAACCAATGAGCGTCGAGATTCGTAAAACAGAATAAATCGCCCAATGATATTGCTTCTTCAAATTGATCATATGTAAAACTCAGTTTCAAGCACAGGAAATCAGCTGACTGAATATAAAACACACTCCAGCTACATACAGCTGTGTGAATTGAATCAAAATATAAACGTAACCTTCAAGTTTATTTACATCTTGGAAAATATTGTTTTGTGTGAATATTAAACGAAATATTAGTGGTTGAATCGATTCTTGTCTACATTAAGGATATTGCTCATAATAAATACTTCCCTACTCAATATATTCTGCGAAAATACTGATTCAAATTAAATGACTTGTGTTAAATAGACTTTACTTTTATTTACTATGTCTATCCTGGGTCTGATGGTAAAGTGAAATATAATTTTACATTCATTATTTCTTATAGAGTGAATGTAAATGAATTGATTTATTCTGAGCTATTAATTTGCATTATTGTTAGGTCTAAGACTTGGAGTTATTTTGATATTTAGGTATTGGTGAATATTTACATAGGCCTAAACTTATGATAAACTTAGGCCTATAGCTTACTCTTTTGATTACATAAATGGTCTGTTAAAATGAGATTCTCTACACTGGAGAAAAAGGCAAAACTTGTCAAAAATAGGCTTCAAAAAATAGGCAAGTTTGTGTCAGCCCAAATTACTCTCTCAGAAACTCAATCATTAAATGTTGTTTCCATTCAGCGCTTACACAACTATGATGATGAAGTTAGAGGTTTATTCTCTGATTTTAAAGCTTTATTCGATAAAGTGGTTTATGATGATCCTGGTTCTGATTATGATGAAACTGAAGCATGCTCTATGCAAGATGAAATTTCGGACTTGTACATTTCTCTGATCAGTGACTTGAAAATAGTGTTACCTGCTAAAACTAAAGAAGTAACCCAACCATCTCTGCGACTGGCCAAATTTGAGTTGCCCAAATTCAGCGGTAACTACGAAGAATGGGTTAGCTACTACAATATTTTTGAGGCTTCTATTAATAGGAATGAAACTTTGGCCCCTGTGAGTAAGTTCCAATATCTGCTTAGTTCTTTAAGTGGTGAACCCTTAGATTTAGTAAAGAGCTTAAGCATAACTGCAGAAAACTTTGATGTTGCACTTAGGCTGCTAAAGGATCGCTATGATAACAAAAGGCGTGTTGTAACTCAGCTTGTTACAAAAATCATTGATTTGCCATGCATAAGTAGTGGTTCTCTCAAAAGTCTCCAGCATTTTCTCACAGTTTATAAAGAGAATACTCAAGTTTTGAAAAATCTCAACCATGACATAACAGCTGAAAATACTCTGCTTGTCCTAACGCTTTTGAAAAAGTTACCTACTGATTTAAGAAAATCTTTTGAGGATTCTCGCATCACAAACAATGACATACCTGCAGTAAATGATCTAATTCAATTCCTTGAAAGAGAATTTAAACGATTAGAAGGAGCTAGTATCGGTCTTGGTCCCTCAGCTAACGCAAGATACCCTTCAGTGCAAAAGACTCAATCTAATAGTTATAGGCCTAAACCTCTTCGAGATAGTAAACCTTACTCCTCTCAAGCTAAAACAGCTTTCGTCACAGTGACTAACACTTGTAAGTTTTGTCAAGCATCCGATCACAATATATACAAGTGTCAAGCCTTTCAGGCTAAAAGTAGAGGTGATAGAGTTGAATTCTCTTGTAAAAATAATCTATGCGCCAACTGCCTAGGCCATCTACATGATACTAATAACTGTCCTTCTCATAGAGTGTGTCGAATTTGTTCAAAGCGACATCACACTCTCTTACATGACTCAACTCCCACACAACAGCAGCCAAGTTACCCAACCAAGGTTTTTGAAAAAAATATGGTAAGCCGCCTACAAATAACGCACCCCAAAGCCATGTCACCGCACCAGTGAATAAAAGTGCTCTTGTAGGATTGTCTAGCCAGTTAAACCCAACTAAAACAACAATTTTACTTGGAACATGTTTAGTTCAGGTGTTTTCCAAAGATGGTCAGCAAACTGTACTCCGTGCTGTGCTCGACTCTGCATCTCAACTTACATTGATATCTGAAAGAGCTGTTCAGCTCATCAGTGCCTCCCGTACTCGAGCACATGATGAAATCCAAGGAATTTCTGGCTCACTAATTCATTCTAGAGGAATAGTGCACATTGATATATCTGCAGTTAATGGTCAACGCTTAGCCTACCATCATCCATGCTTGGTTTTGAATCGTATCACTTCACCACTGCCTCAGATCCCAGTCTCACCTCAAGTGAAGGGATCTTTAAATGATTTTGTCCTTGCAGACCCGTGTTTTGACAAACCTGGAGAAATTGATCTATTGATCGGAGCTGATTTATTCGCTCTCTCACTGACTGGTGAGCAGCACTTCTTAGGCCATAACCTGCCCCAAGTTTTAGGAACTATATTCGGATTTGTTGTAATGGGCATAGCTCCTGTTGCTACATCTGAGTTATCAATCCCAAAAACTGTTTCTTTTCTCACTACACATGATGGAGACCTTCACAGTTCAATTCAAAGGTTTTGGTCAATCGAAGAACCCCCGACATGTGTCAAGACTCAGTCAGAAGAAGATGTTCTCTGCTTACAGCATTTTGAAAGAACCCATACACGTGATAACTCTGGTCGATATGTTGTTAAGTTACCGAAAAGACCAAATCATCCACTATTAGGTGAATCTTGTAGTACAGCTCAACTTAGACTTAAAGCGATGGAAAGAAAATTTGCTGCTCAGCCCGAATTCAAAGATTTATACTCCGAATTTATGGATGACTACATCAAATCAGGTCACATGAGTGCATGTGAGCAACCCCTTTCTGGTGAATGTTACTATTTACCCCACCATGGAGTATTTAAGGAGAATCCCCCTAATTCCAAAATACGAGTCGTATTTGATGGTAGTTCCAAAACAAACAATGGCGTCTCCCTAAATGATATCCTCATGCCTGGCCCTAAGTTGCAGAATGATATTAGTGATGTCTTGCTGTACTTTAGGTGTCACAAGTTTGTGTTCACTTGTGATATACGACAGATGTATCGCCAGATTCTGGTGGCTGAAGATGACAAGAAATATCAGTTAATCTTTTGGCGATCCAACCCTGATGAATCCCTTCAAGTCTTAAAGCTAAATACCGTCACCTACGGTCTCAACTGTTCCCCCTTCATTGCGATCAGAACATTACAACAATTGGTCAAAGATGAGGGTCACTCATACCCCAAGGCGTCTGAGATTCTAACTAAATCAATATTTTATGACGACATCATCGCTGGAGCAGAAAGTCTTGGTGAAGCTTTGTCTGCACAGAATGAACTCAAGAACTTGCTCTCTAGAGGAGGTTTTGAACTCCGAAAATGGATTAGCAACGCACCCCAACTATTGGACCAAGTCCCAATTGAACACAAAGAGACTCCAGTGGAGTTAACTGAAAATAGTGAAGCCTTCTTCAGTGTCCTAGGTCTAAAATGGACTCCAGAGTCCGACATGCTTTCTTACAAGGTTAAGGATGTTGAAATAAGTGCTATACTTACAAAGAGAAGAATATTATCTACAATCGCTAAACTGTACGATTTACCAGGATTTCTTACACCCGTAATTTTCTGGGCAAAAACACTTATTCAGTATCTCTGGACAACAGGGCTAACTTGGGATGAACCTGTTCCAAATGATGTTAGAACCAAGTGGCATTCATTCTTAGAAGAACTCCCAATAATTCAAGAATTAAGAATTCCACGCTACATTTCTACTTCTCTGCATACGGCTGTGCAACTCCACGGCTTCAGCGATGCTTCAGAGAAAGGCTACGCTGCTGTTGTCTACCTTCGTGTCACTGACTCTCAAGAGAATACAAGGCTCTATCTCATCGTCTCTAAATCAAAAGTCGCTCATTTGAAAAGAATTTCTCTGCCACGGCTTGAACTTTGTGGCGCTCACTTACTGGGAAAACTTCTTCAATATTCTTCAAACATACTCTCTGCTCATATGAAGATTGAATCAATCTATGCTTGGTGTGACTCCACCATTGTCCTAACCTGGATACGTACTCTTCCATACCGCTTGAAAGTCTTCATTGCCAATCGTATTTCAGAACTCCAAGAATTGGTCTCTCCTCACTCATGGAATTATGTCAAATCTCAAGACAACCCGGCAGATTGCGCCACTCGTGGTCTTTCACCCTCTCAACTTGTGACTCATCATTTATGGTGGAATGGACCGGAATGGTTACAGTCATCGCCAGATTCTTGGCCTAAGCCAAAATTCACACCTGTTATTGATGATGACACTCTTGAAATAAGGCCAAATCCTCTAAACGTTCTAGCAACCACAGAGAAGATTAAACTCACTGATTTTGATATAGGCCTACTGGAAAAATATTCATGTTTCAGGAAACTTGTAAATGTCATGGCATATATATTGCGATTCATTCATAATCTGCAAGCCGATGATCACCGCATTGGACGACTTACTTGCCAAGAAACTTCTTCAGCGAAATTAAGAATTTTCAAACTCATACAAAATACATCATTTAAGGATGACGTCTCTGCTCTCAAAAAGGGATCTCAATGCAGCTTAAAACTTGCTCGTTTATCCCCATATATTGATGACAGTGGAATAGTGCGAGTAGGCGGCAGGTTGAAACATTCCAACCTTACACAAGATGCGAAACATCCAGTTTTGTTACCTAAATCTCACTGTACTGTCAAACTGTTGATTATGCATTATCACCTAAAGCATCTACACGCAGGCCCTCAATTGCTGCAGTCTATTCTGTCTCAAGAGGTTTGGATATTATCAGCCCGCAGCGTGATAAGATCTGTGATTTTCAAGTGTCAAAGATGTTTCAGACTTAAGCCTGTAAACAAACCTCCACTGATGGGAGATCTTCCTGAAACTCGATTAAAACCTGTAAGGCCATTCTATCACACTGGCATGGACTATAGTGGACATTTTGACATTAAAGTTCATTCAACTAGGAACGCTCAACGGTTAAAATCATACCTCTGCCTCTTTGTATGTTTTGCTACGAAAGCTGTGCACCTAGAAATTGTAACAGACCTATCTGTAGACTCCTTCATAGCTGCACTAAAACGTTTTGTTTCTCGTCGTGGATTGTGTGCCCACTTATACTCAGATTGCGGAACTAACTATGTTGGAGCCTCAAAGCAACTCATGAAAACTTTTCAGAATTTCATCAAGGAATCAAACACCAAAGATGCTCTTAACAACTTCGCGTTAGATAATTCAATAAATTTTCACTTTCAACCACCAGCCGCTCCCCACCAAGGAGGCCTATGGGAGAGTGCTATAAAAAGCTCTAAATATCATCTGAAAAGAGTTATAGGCGATAGAGTTCTAACACTAATGGAATTAATAACACTCGCCACACAGGTGGAGGCTGTACTAAACTCGAGACCCTTAACAGCATTATCCGCAGATCCATCCGACATCTCAGCCCTTACTCCGGGTCATTTTCTTATCGGCACTTCGCTTGTGGCAGTACCGGAACCAAATCTTGAAGAGGTTCCCGAAAATCATCTCAACCATTGGCAAACTGTACAAGCCCTACATCAACGCTTCTGGCGACGTTGGCATCAAGAATATTTACATCAGCTACAACAAAGAAAGAAATGGGAAAAGCCCAACAAGAATCTAGAAGTGGGTGATCTCGTTATAATTCAGGACCCTAGAACACCACCACTACTTTGGCCTCTTGGACGCATAGTGAAGACTTCGCCTGGATCAGACGGCATCGTCCGAGTTGTCACCATCAAGACTCAGCGGGGAACCTTCTGTCGTCCTGCTACCAAGGTGTACCCGCTCCCCTGATCTCATTATCAGACCAAACAAAATGTTTATTCTATTTTCAAACATATTTCTATTTCAATGTTATGTATATATATTTAATCTATGTTTCTTATATTTCAATGTCAATCTTTATTCATTATGTGTCACTTTGTAACTTTCTCAATGTTTTGAACCATGTACGGTTCAAGGCGGGCGGCATGTTCCGTATTCAAGCGCTACCTAGATATTTCCAGACGTTTCATATCATACAATAACCTTTGTCCTGTCACGTGATGTCTGGAAACCCCAATCTCGCCCCAGTTCTCTTGCATTCATGCAACTACTAACATGTCCCCGGCACAATTAACTCCCAATTGCTGCTCTCATCTCTTAACCCCAAAGTATATTTAATTATTATTAGTGACACATATTAAAAGTGAACTATTGAACATTTGTGAAGTGAAACACTACTACTGCCGGTCCGGGTCTGTGTACGAGCAATACGCAATAGCTGGCCAGCAGAAGAAACTCGTGTACGTCTACCGGCTTCGTCTTCTCAACACTTCAGTTAAAAGGAAGGTACCTCATCAATCTCATTACAGTATTATCTGTTAAATAATTAGTGACAAGTTTTTAATATTGCTCTTTCAACATACAGTCCATTTGAAAATCTTTAGGCAAGTTTACCCCCCATATATGTTTAGATTTATTGTTTTTAGGACATCTCAGGAAAAGTTTTCTATGGTTAACTAAAGTACGATATAGCTTAACCTGATTAATAATGTCGTCAGGAAATTATATGTTTTATAACACATGTATCATCATTACCTAAATAACCTAGTAGGATACACACCTCGAAACAAAAGAGGACACGAATGGTGCAAGGGCAGTCTACAATAGTAATTATTTACTAAATTTCAATGTATTTTTATTTTAAGTTAATTTTTTTGATGGTGAGTTAACAGTTAAAATAGTTTATTCGTAGTTTACCTAACAGATTATTGCAAACATTTCCCATGGTAGAAAAGTGATCAAGGTTTTAGTTATAACTTAGTTTTTTATTAAACGCAATGGAAGATGTCAACAGTATTCTGTTATAATTTGAGTTTGACACGCTCGATATGAAAAAAAAGTTATACAACAAAAACTTATTTAAATATCATCTACTTTTGCATGATCCCTAACGTACATGAAATCCCACCAACACCACGAATAAGCATACCTATGTAACACAATTAAATAAACCTGCGTTAGTGTCCACAAGCGTTATACGTATTTAATAATCAATTGATTAATAGTGTTTAAGCATGCACAGATTTACACTCATCTAATACAGATCGAAGGGCACTTCCCACTTCGTCCACCATGTATTTCTATATTCCAAATCTACAACATTTTACCACCACCAGAAACTTATCAATTAAAGTTTCCTCAGTCGCCAAGGGCGTACAAGGTACTGCAAAGTTTGGTATCTCTAGAGTCTAAAATATATTTTCATTAATGGATCATTATCATAATTTCTTAGTCACAAATCTAAACTTTACCAATTTTTGAGTTCATGGATAGGTTATTGTGTGGACAAATAATTTTGCAGAGGATGCCATTAATGTTACAATTTATCTTGGTTACGATTTTTGTGAGCTGATTCCACTCTAACGAAATGCCAATCTTGAATCCGTAAAATCTACGTTTTACTATGAATTTATGTTATACAAATAGTTTTGTCTCGTTAGTAGAACATTCAATTTCAAAACTGTAGTATTTTTGAGCAGGGATTTCATAAAATAAAATCAACAGTTTGTAGAGACATACATCAGAGTAACCACAATATCGTACATGAGCACACTTCTACTCAAGTAAATTGGCAATTCGCAAGTAAATATAACACACGTTGTGTGGCTTGACAGTACCTCTCAAAGGAACAACTCTGTTCGTGATACCTAAACATTTCTGTCCCAACTAAGATACATGTTTCTTTTAAAATTAAAAACAGTATTCTGTTTGATGTACACAGATTATAACTGTGTGTATTGAGTATACTCAGACGGTTTGAAAAGCCCTTCCTTTAAGGATGAATAATTTTACTGTATGGAAAGAACACATTTAAAGTAATCGAGTCAAAAGAAAACTACACCTATTCCTCAGACTAAATTATTATCTGGATTCATCTTTTGTCTTAAATGGTACATCATTATTTATATTTTTTCTTTGTAATAGTAAATGCTACCTATTTCGTTCACCATTTCTAGAGTCATAGACATTGTTTGTCTTTAAAGTTGTTTCAATTATAAACAAGTTTTTTTTTTTTTAAAGGACTTAACAATATAACTAAACAGCTTAGCTTAAGCCTGAGTTAAGCTCCCGTTCAAAGATTTATCGAGTCTCTTTATTGCACTCGGTATCAAATATCAATACTAGTGAATGCTAAATCCCACAGTAGATACGTGTGAGACATAATGGTGGTGTATGATTTGTCATTATTAGCGGTTTCGTGTATGATAAAAACATCTGCTCAGAAAAAATTGATGAAGTAGTATTATCTTTTTGTTAAGTTTTTTATAAATCCAATTTAAAATAAATTCCAAAACAATAACAAACCATTCGCTCAAAGCATTATTTCATTCGTGCTAATTTACCTACAAAATTGCATAAGGTGCCTGGTATATTGACGCCCTTGGATGTACTGATATATAACAGAATACATTACACTCTTTGTTCCAGCTTAACAAGTGGTTGATGATGGATACATTAAAACTATTTCGATTGAATAGTTTTAAGAAGAATCTGTTACAAGATTTTGTAGGGAATATATCTTTTCTGGCAGAAACGAACGATCCAAAAAGTTAAATATTGATTTAATGGCTTTTGTTTATAGTTATTCGAGTTGTAATACATTGGAAAAGTTGCAATATTGAAATATCAATTTGACCAAAACAGGGCAAAAAAAAATAAAAAAAATACCGGACGTTGTCTTCTGCTCAAGTAATTTTGTATTGCATGCGCGACCGGAAGATCGATTCTGAATTCGTTCGTTGTTTGTGATAAGTTACTATCTGAACGTGTACAAGCAGATTTTCGAAATTACATTTTGTTAGCGATAATCATATTTAAAATAAGTCTAGCACAAAGTGACGTTTTCTTAGATTTTGGCAATATTTACAGCCAATGCACGACCGGAAGATCTTAACAAACAATAACATTATTGAAATATAAATTCCATAGTGTCTTGTTAGAAGATATTTTCAGCTATTAGGCTACATAATAAAAAATTATAAATAAAAATTGTATTTTAAAAGTTATATTAAAATAAATTAAAAATAAATAAATGTATTAAATGTAATGTAAATGTAAAATAAATTGTATTTCAAAATTTTATCATAACATTTTTTACACAAAACGTCTTTATAAAAAAAATTTAAAATTATAAACATTTCTGAAAAAATATGAGTCTTTAATTTTTTGTTCAAGGCTCTAGGGCACATGTGCAACCGAAAGACAAGGACTAATATTTTTAATATTTTTACCCTGTTTCGGTCTTACAATTTAGCAAATTTTCCAATGTATTACAAATCGAAAAGAATATTGATATTTTGAATGGCTGCAGACAAAACATTACCTTACACTTAATAACCTACGTTTAAACCAAGGTCGGACATTTTCACATGAAAAACCACCCATTTAACAAAATGTAATATAACCTTTCAACTTATTGTTTACGTATTACATACATTTGAAATCCATCTTCTACTCGTAGGAAAAGTGAAATACAGTGATGAGTTCCACACTGGTTATAAGTAGTTGTACACCACCCTCCATTGGATCCTTTTACTTACCTTACCTGTCGTAGGTAACAAAAAACTTTACGGTAAGAAAAAACAGCATTTAGTAACATCATCCCAACGATCGATATTTTTTAAACAATTTGTAACGTAAATATTTTATTGGCAGTTTGAAGCCTGCTGTTATTTTAACCGAATTGCACTGAAACAAACTTAAATCGTAAGCGTCGGCTGCAAGACTTAAGAAATAATTGATAAAAAACTGAATCCCCAAATAAAAATAATGGCTTCTACCAATGATCTTCCTAAATGATCCCTTCCTAAAATGATCTTTCTTTCAACAGAAAAATCGTGTAAACCAGCCAAGCAGTTGAATTTTAGAATAAAAACCCTCTCCCATGTTTCAATTATAAGATAAAATTAGTTACATTATTGTGTTTAATATAACCTAACAATATTTAATATTTGGTCGTTTGCGTAGTATATAGTTACGATGGATTGATAAATCACTGTACAATATACAATGTATCAAACATAGAATGTATAAACTACTTAGTACTTGCCACTTTACAAAAAACAATAGAGCTGAATAAAAATAAATACGAAACCTTTAATTACGTGTCACAAATACAGTTGAAATAGCAGTATAAAATATGAACGAAATCATTATCCAAATATTTAGGCTCTACTATTTCAACTTAAACTGAGAATACCATGAAATAGTGGATGATAGTAAACATCTCGTCACAGTTGATGAGGTTTTGACGAGTTGCATATTCGGAGTACCGTGCAGAAACTTTTGCTGTTATCCGGCGGGATTCGTCTGTCATTTACTTTTTAAACTGTTACCAAGAATATTTATTGACGAGAATCTTATTTTGTCATTAAAGTTAAAGTAATACCACAGACCGACTATTTTAGAGAAAATTACGAAAAATGTATTTAGGTAAAACGAAATATCAGCATACTTATGGTTTGAACAAATACATGTTTCCAGTCTGATATTACCAAGTACTAATAAACCATCACACGGGTAGACATCCTGCCCAGAGGTATCATAACATAATCCACTGTCATATCCTGAACCGAGTCAATTTAACACAGAGCGTACTGTGTAAAAACCAGTGTTGTGTATAAGCATTCGATTCAGATGATAAGTTACTAGAACTGTTTTATATTCTCACTAGGCCGTGGCTTCGCCTGCGAGTGTATAAACATAAAGAATCAAGAATAAAGAATCAAGAATTTTTATTACCACTAAATGCAGGGTTACATTACTGGAAAACGTCAGTACAACTACAGCTAAAATAAAAACTAAAATAAGAGAATTATCATGCAGCTGTAAATATCACTGTAAATATCACACAGCATAAGAAATAAACTGTCTTAAGGTCAGCAGTTGGACACTCTGTCTGTCATTGGCACAGAACAGTCTACATCGAGCAATGTAATCATAGCGTCAACAAGCTACGAGCATACGAGACAACCGATAACAAATTGGCTGTACTGGTCGTACAATATGATTAAACTTTTACAAAACTTGAATTCTTATTGGGCTACAGATACACTTATTTTCCCGATCAAGTTCATCAACTGTCAACGAATAACGCACACTACGACGAGAAAAAGGTCACAAAGGAGTATTGTTACTTAAATTACAACATTAGTAGTGAGGAAAGTACGGAACCCAATAAAATAATATTGATTAGGTACATGAGACAGATTTGAACTAGCTTACTTAGACGTGCCTATACCTCGTTAATAACCGGACAAATAAACTGACAATCTTTGTAAAAAAAAAAACAACCAAAGCCACTCAAAAGTAGGCATTAAAATTACTGTAATTTCTTACAAGTTGAATATGTTCAGGTATGTTTATAGCAGGTTAGAAACTATCTTAACAAATTATTTTAGAATGTGACGGTATGTTGTTAACATTTCGTCTTACATCTGATCCATATAAGACAATCATAGCGAGACTCTGGACTGTAATTGGTTTTTCTGTGAAATTCAATTGTTTCAAGATAACTCTGACAATAGTCCTTCCTTTACGAGTGAAATATCATTTTCAGCACTTTGGATTTATTAAAAGACATTTAAAATACAACATTAGTAGTGCATTTCGTAGGTTCTTTGTAATTTAGTAATAAAAAAATATATAGGGGTTTACTTAAACAAGGTCTGTGCTTAGTTTGAAATAATAATGGTAGTTTTCACCAATGATTGTTAAGACCCACATAAATAGTGGTATCCTCGTGTTAGTAAGTAGTATACTGTTTATCCATCAACCAAAAGCCTGATACCAATAGGAAATAATAATTTATATATGAATATATCTCTGCTATAAATAGCCAATCACTCTAGTGCCAATCCACTTTTAAAACTTTCTGGCTTAAAAATAAATACACATTCAATAAAATTCAACTACTTGTACAATGCATCAGACTTATTCCGGCGACCAAAATGATTGGTTATTCATATTTTGTATTAAATTATGCTCAATGACATAATACGATTGTTCTTCTCTTTTTCTCTGTACGGTATTTGGTTTTACTGGCCGGTATTTGGGCTATTTAGATCATTCGTCCGCCGCCCCACCTGAGAGACCCCTTCTAGTGATGACAACCCCAGCAAGATCTTCAAGCAGCACATCACCAGCCTGCTACTTTGCGACCGCCCTAGCGGGAGCAAGGACATGGAGTGGAGGGGGTAGGTGGTTTAGTGCGAATACTACGGGAAACCTGTTTAGTTTTATAAAAAGTAAAAAGTATTTTTTTAACATTCAAGTTGTTTCTCTTTATTCCATCGCTGTTTACAATTCAATCAATGCTTAATTATTATTGACAACATCTGTTAAACAAATTATTTTAAACACAGACTTGTAAGTTAATATGTAAGTAAGTAATATACAAACATCTCCCTTTTTTAGCCGTCTTGACTGTCCTTCTTTTTTAACATAGATTTAATTTTTCTTATATGGTGTGTGTTTCTTCTTAAAACAATATTACTTTCTAATTTTACCAAATAAGAACGAGGTTCCGGTAATTTTTTAAAAATCACACCAGGATTCCAAAATTTGGTTTTAATATCCTGTACTAAAACCTCTTCTCCCACTTGGAATTCATCTTCTTTCTTCAAGGCTGATCTGTTATACATTTGTTCTTGATACCTTTTGCTTTCATTTATGCTTTCATTTACCTCAAAAAACACTGTTTTAGGCTGTAAATAACTGTTTGGTATAGGTAGTTTTGATCTTATGCGTCTGTTGTTTAAAAGCTGAGAAGGTGAATAGTCCAGGTTTGCAACAGGTGAGTTTCTATAATTTAATAAGAAGAGTTCAAAATCCTGTTTACTTTCAGCACTCTTCTGTAACATTTGCTTTACAATTCCTACAGCCTTTTCTACTAGTCCATTACTTTTTGGATAGTGAGGACTTGATGTGATTATTGTAAAATTCCAATTTATAGAAAACTGTTTCATTTCATAGCTATTATATGGTTGATTATCAGCCACCAAATACATAGGGATCCCATTTCGACTAAATAGCTCTTTGAATTTACCAATTATTGTATTACTGTTTTTCCTGTTCAACTTAAATACATCAATCCAACGTGAATAAAAGTCAACAGTTACAAGATAATATTTACCTGCATATTCAGCAATATCAGCTCCAATCTTGATGAAGGGTATTTGAGGAACACTGTGAGCTTTAAAAGGTTCATTCAATTTTGAACGTTGGTGTTTCATACATATAGAACATTGAGATACTGTATTTCTTATGTCTGATGACATTCCTGGCCAGTAAAAAAATAAATTGGCAGTTTTCAATATTTTAGATGTTCCCAGATGAGTCTCATGCAGGTGTGACAGCATAAATTTCCTCAGTTTACTTAATATTATAAGTTTGTCATTCAAATAGAGTAATCCATCTTGATGAGTTACATCATTTCTCATATTGAAATAAGTCTTTAGATCACCATCATTAACAGATTTTGGCCATTGGGTTTTACTAAATTGTATAACTTTGTTTAAAACACCATCATTTCTTGTTTCCTCTTTAAATTCCTCGAGTCTTCTATCACTGAACTTCACTTCAGAAGATTCAATACAATGCACAATACCATCTAAGGGTTCATGCCATTCAACCTCATCTTTAATACCATTCCGAGATAAAAAATCTGCAATATGCATGTTTTTTCCTGGCAAATATTTTAGTTTAAAACTGTATATCATTAATTTAAGTCTAAGTCTTCTTATTCTGTTATTGACAATTTTAAACAATGGCTTATTAAAAATTGACAACAGAGGTAAATGGTCAGTACAAATTGTTACATTTTCATTTCCATATATATAGTTGTGGTATTTCTTGCACGAAAAACAAATAGCTAATAATTCTTTTTCAATTTGAGCATAATTAACTTCTGCTGTGGTCAGACTTCTAGAAAAGTAACTAACAGGCCTGCCATTTTGCATGCAACAACACCCTACAGAATCCTGTGAAGCATCACATTGTATTTCAATAGGAAGAGATGGATCAAAATTCCCTAAGACCTGATTACTACAGAGTGATTGTTTGATTTTTTCAAGAGCATTAGAATGATGTTCATACCATTGCCAGGGAACATTCTTTTTTAGTAAATCTCTAAGAGGTGATGCTATTGAAGCCAAATTAGGGACGAAATTCCTTATGTAATTTACCATACCTAAAAATCTTTGTAATTCTACCTTAGATGTAGGAGTTTTAAAATTCTTTATTGCTTCTATTTTTGAAGGATCCGGTTGCATCACTTGTTCACTGAATATAGCACCAATATACTTTTCCTGATTAACACAGTATTGCATTTTACTATAGTTAAATCTAATATTATACTGTTTTGCTCTTTCCATTACCTGCTTTATAATTTTATCATTTTCCTCTTTAGTATCAGTAGCAATGCACAAATCGTCGAAATAGATTGAAAGACCTTTAATATCTTTGAAATATTTGTGTACCAATCTTTGAAATATTTCAGGTACACAAGAGAGGCCAAAAGGTGCCCTCAAAAATCTGTAAGTTCCAAAGATTGTGCTGAATGAACACATTTTACTGGATTCTTCATCTACTTTTATATGATAAAACCCGTCTTTCAAATCTAAAATTGTAAAGTATTTCTTATTACTTAAGTTTGGAGCCAAGTCCTCTAGCAAAGGAATTGCATACCTCTCTCTTATGATATATTTATTAAGTTGTGTAGGATCAATACAGATTCTTAAAGATCCATTTGGCTTTTCTAGTACTACAATATTATTGACCCATTCAACCGGCTCTTCAACTTGCTTAATAATTTCATTGTCAACCAGCGAATTTAATGCCTTTTCAAATTTATCTTTAATTTTGTATGGTATTCTTCTAGCAGAACTTACTTGTGGTACTGCATCTTCCTTTAATTTGATCTTACAAATGTCAGGGAAACAACCCACACCATCAAAAACATCTTTATAATTGTTATAAATTTTTAATTTTTCTTTATCTTATATTACTGATAAACCCTTAGCAAGAGTACCTACCTTCTTTATTAAATTTAAACTTGGACAAGATTTCAGCCCTAGGATTGGAGTACATTCTCCACTGACCACTACTAACTTTACAACATCCATTTTATTTTCTGTCTCAATCTGTGCATCTATGTATCCTACTGGATTTATTTGAAACCCCCCGAATGAAATTAGTTTGCTTAGGTTTTTCTTCATCCTATTTTGTAGTTTATTTAGTTTTACAAAGGAATTGGGACAATGTCTACTTCAGACCCAGTATCAAGTTTCATTCTTACATTGGACCCTTCAACTTTAACACTTTTATACCAAGCTTTTTCTTGATTACCAATGGAATCAACTACACAAACTGTGTTAATCTCATAGCCTTGGCAATTAGGCACAAGAGAACTGCTACTTTGATCAGTTACTTCGTTACATTTCTCATTAGAAAGAATATTTAAGTTTGTCCTAAACACACTTGCAAAATGATTTGACTTTTTGCATTTACTACAGATCTTTCCCCAAGCTGGACATTGTTGTTTTCCATGACTACCATTACATCTGTAACATTTAAAACATCTTTTACCTCTTTGGTCTATTTGATTCCTCTCCTCCAACTTACGTGTTCCAGCAAAGGTTTTAGTTACTTGATGCACTTCTTTCTTCTCATCATGAATATTTGTAATTTGAAGTACTTCTTTCTTCTCATTGATTTCATTCATATTTTGTTCGGTTAACTCCATTGTTTGGCAGGTTTCTATTACCTTTTCCAATTTTAAATCTTCTCTCAAAAGTTTTTCTTGGACATATTTTGAACTTAATCCCAGTATTATCTGAGCTCTCAACAGTTTTTCCTCCTGTTCTTCAAATTTATATGGTTTGACCAAATTTTTTAGGTCCGAATAGAATTTATTAAATGGTTCATCTTGTTGCTGCTTTCTTTTGAAAAACTTATAAATATCCATGATTTCATTCCTTCTTGGCGTGCAATACTTCTCTAGTGTCTTTAATATCGTTTTTACTGTTTCTGGTTCATCTTGTTTGAAATCTTTATAAATTTTCAATGCTTCTTTTCCTAGTAGGTTTTTAAGCCTTGCTGCTTGTATAGAGTTAGGTTTCTTTTCGGTTTCAGTGGCTATAAAATAAATCTCCACTTCTTCTTTAAATGTCCTAAAATTTTCCTCCAAGTTGCCTTCAAGGCTTAGGATATCCGGTTTGTTAAATTCCATTTCCGTGTATATTCTTCAGATATTATTCTTAATCAAATCTTTACCAACTGCGCCATGTTTAGTTTTATAAAAAGTAAAAAGTATTTTTTTTACATTCAAGTTGTTTCTCTTTATTCCATTACTGTTTACAATTCAATCAATGCTTAATTATTATTGACAACATCTGTTAAACAAATTATTTTAAACAAAACCTGTATGAGTCCCACACTCCCCCGGCACGTCGGGCGCTCCAGGAGGTGCGCTCAACGTATCGGAAGTGCGTAACGCATTCCACCTACCAATAAAAAAAGATGATTCGTTGACTCACAGACTAACAGACTCTTGTTTACCTTTTATTGTTATCTCGCAAATAATGTCATGGCAACCAATTAACCTATCAGGCCCATGTTAAATGTAAGTTTAAATTCACGAAGAAAAAAGCCCTGTGGTCCAATTTGTACTATTTCAGACTCATACCTTCCCATGGTTAGTTGCTATGATTGTGCTAAATGTGGAGCAGATCGCTTCAGCCGTTCAGGAGGAGTATTTGTAAAACAAAAGCAGGAGTGTAGTAAAAGAGCTTCGTTCGTTTCCTTTCGCTCTGCTCAATTATGTTAAACTTAAGTTTCTAAATAGGTTTTACATTATATGAACGTTCATTCAGTTTTTAAATTGTTACTTGACATTTTTAAAACTGTACCGTGTTTAATAAACAGTACCGTAAACTTACTGTTTATAAACCAGATGGTCTATCAGCAAAGAGCGGTCAGACATATATAAGGTAAATGCAATAATTGTCAACACTATGTAGATCCTCCAGAAAACAGATGGTCTATCAGCAAAGAGCGGTCAGACATATATAAGGTAAATGCAATAATTGTCAACACTATGTAGATCCTCCAGAAAACAGATGGACTATCAGCAAAGAGCGGTCAGACATATATAAGGTAAATGCAATAATTGTCAACACTATGTAGATCCTCCAGAAAACAGAGACGGATTATCCGGTTAAGAGACGGATGAAGCTAATCCGATACAAAAAGCTAACCTTTCATGTTCACCAGCAGATCAAACTCAAACATTTGTTAGCAGAAGCCTCTTAAATAAATTAGGTAATCTAGGATAAGGGTATTCGCTTTTAGCGAATTTCCCATATAGGGAATAAGATATTACCGTGGTAAGACCTAGACCCGGGACCAATTTACTTTTTCCTTTTGATGTCCCTAGAGGCTAAAAAACCATCCGGTAAAAGTTATATACAGTATGTATATGTTCATAATTTTTTACTAATGCTGACGCCTGGAAAGAGAGCAAGTTAATGGTTCAGAAAAAGTGAAGGAAAGTTATTTGCAAGAGCCTGTTGGCCTCTTTGACCTTAAATTTTCCCGTACACACATACCTCAGACCTTTGCGTAGAACGTATCAATCTAGCAAAGCCAAGGGTGAGCTGGTACAACATTAGAGTTGAACTACTCATACTGAGAAGATGTAGTGGCAGCACCAAGACGCGAACCCACGCTATCGCTGTCTGAACTTCCTTCATCGCTCTACCGAGTCAGCTAGGCGACTCACCAAGGCTGAGTAATACTTGGAAATATAAGATAATTGCAAATCGTTCTGTACCTTACAACTTATTTATAATGACTTAATATTAATGACTTTATTGAAACATGGAACATATTAGTCAAGAAATGAGGAAACCTAACATTATCATTCCATGTTTATATATATGTATAACTATAAATATAAAGACTAGAGATTATATACTCCTTAACAAACTTGAAGTAATTATTTTCAAATTTGAACACCGCTATTCAAAGTGTTTGAATTCCTTCGATTTACCTAATGTAGTAACCGCCAGTTCAGCGGGATCAGGTACAATAGCTGTCGGTAGATTAATGAGCGGCTACTGATTAATTTTCTCACAACTAATTACCTGACAATAACCTCTATGGTATGTGTTTTACAATGATAAATTACATTTGTAAACTTCTTTATTGAAAGAACACACTAGGCTATATTAACGCAGTTTTAGTAGTATTTTCCTATATTTGTATGACGATATTTAAATACAGTCTTAATCTTATTGTATTACAAAAGTATAATAGATAATTATAACATTAAAACTATGAACCTAAATTTTGTCATACAAAAATCTGTCTCTAATATTCGGTTGAAGGGTTAATGGAATCGATCAATTTATTTTAATTTAGTTTCTTGAACTTTATTTTGTAGGATTACAAAAGGTTTGATGTGGATTATATCACAATTGAATGACATTGACACCTAAATCTACAAAAAAAAATTTGATGAACTTTAAAAATTAATATAATTACATCTAATTAAACATACAGGGTGCGGCAAAACAAATTCCGCAGTTTTGAGGATTAATAAATAAAAAACGTGGATACTTAGAAACATAATACTTTAATCTTATAAATACATAGAACATACCATTTTGAATTTACTTAGTTTTGAAGATGATGTCGTTAAGATGGCGGCCATTGGCTTCAATACACATTTGTAGTCGTTCTCTGAAGTTCCGTGCAGCTCTTGAGCACATTTCACGGGGTACGGCATTCACTTCTTCGATGATCCGCTGTTTCAGCTCTTGCAGTGTATGAGTCCGACTTTTTGTATACTTTTTGTATGTAAATTCGCCTTTTCAGTATTATATGATGTATCACTGAGTTAGCATTAAAAATTTATTTGATTGCTTCAATGTATTCGCGTTTCCAAGTGAAACACTTAAGTATAATTCAATGTAACTTGTGCCAGTCCATTAAATATAAGACGCAGATAGTACAGCATAAACATTTAGGCTGCAAGAGAAACACTAGATGTGTCCTAAAGACGATAATTTATTATTTATATATTGCAGGGAAACATGTGGTGGCAATGTTAGGTGAGGTTCCCTGTGCCAAATCGGTAAAACTAACAACAGAGCGACTAATAGCCCGTCTGTAGAGAGACTCTCTCGACTCTCAGCATTTAAAGTAGCTTGGCTGCAATTTAACTTGTGAAAATATATGCGTTTTGCGAAAACTATAGCTATACGTTGGTTATGCCTTAATAACTATTTACAGTAAATAGGATTTTTGGGGCTAGTGTAAAAGAAATGGGTAAAAAAAGAATATGGTAAAATAAAATAATATAAATCATACCAAATTTATTGAGCATAAGGTTAAAACTAATGAATTATTTGTTTAACATTTTTGATTACCAAAACACAAAAAGTAGGATTAGTTTGTTAAATATTTAATATTTTACTTTATCTGTACATTAGCCTTATTTGTGATATAATAAACTTAGTTAGAGTCACGTTTGTACAAATTAGACCAACACAAGCCATCGGTGCAAGGTGATATACTTTTTGTAAAAGAAAGATTTTTACACAATACAATGCATTTTTAATATTACGGTTCACAATAATACAATAATAATGGTGCATTATCTACTATGGCATACCGCGTCGAAATATGTACTTTCTGTTCAATAGACACCTCGATTTTCGTAACTTATTTTTTTTGTCATATTATCAGAAAATGTACGTTCACTAGTAAAATGCTGTAGACAAATAGAACCATAACTTTTAGTGAACCTTCATGTAGCGGAATCTTAATTTTTTATTGTCTATTTTATGAATTATTGCGTGTTAAGGAAGCTGTATTCTTTAAGTCTTATTAACACTGGATTTCAATATTACGTAGCTTAAATCTTATATTACTACCGAATCGAATGATCTACAAAATTAGAGTAAATATGTTTAGTCATTCTGTAAATAAGATAACAAACGATCAATGCTTCAATATAGAAACACGATCATTATTATTTGAGTGCTGCACTTATCTACGTGTGTGGTTTTCATACCAACTGGATTTGTCTTTATTGCTCAATATCGGTCGATAGGATTACGAGCGATTTAAAAGGTTGCATGTTGAATAAGTAAAATCAGTAATTTATAATAAATAGAAACAAGAAATAGAAACTATTTATTATGATAAATATTTTCTTCTAGCTGAATTTCTTCTAGTTGAAGAAACTTCTTTCAATTTTAATGTAAACATTTCAAATTCTACGGAAAATTCAACAGACAACATCCTACTGAGTCAGAGTCGAATGTCTGAGGTTGTAATGATATAAATTATGGTACGTACCAAGCAGAGTTTGTTTTGTTAATAACACATCAAACCACAGTTAGTGAATATTAAAAACCTAAGATCCAAGCAACCTCGATAGCCTACTTCCAGGAGCATTATTTCCTGAGATAATTGTTTTTAAGCATTGAAGTCGTATATACGTCAACGGTTATAATGTGTGCTACCACTGTTTCAACCACCGCTAATCAAACAATATGGCGACTTGAATGTCTTTTGTCTGAAACTGATCCTTCAACTGACCATCAAACTTTTAATTGAATTACAACTTACTAATTACTTACCTAGCATTAACATAACTTTAGCTTAAACATACAAATTTTAGCTCTACATTACTTATTTTAGTGGTATTTGATGCAGTTAAAGTAAAAAAACCACCGCTGCAGCAAACCTGCTGATTAAGGGAATTGCCATTTGTCTGATTGGGTTTAAGAAGAAAATTCACAAACATGTTAGATTTGATTTATTCCCTACTAGCAGCTATACCTGTGCCTTGCAACCGTATTACTATGCAAAAGAGACAATTTGGTACTTTGAAAATGCCTTAAAAACCGTTTCACTCCTACCATTTAATTTAGAAACGAAATTGCACTATATTACTTGATAATAGTATGTTTTTATTTACTCACACTGTGAACTTACTTTACTTTATACTTTTCGATGGAATGGCGACCATACAAAGTAGGTATTTTAAGCCAAGTGTGAATGGAGATGAGTGTAAGATGGGTGGCGCGATATTGTAGTCTTATTAGTGACTAAGGCCGACATATTCCTTAGACACAGCTAGCTGTTAATTAATAGCCCATACATCTAATGGCAACTAAGGAACCTACAGTTTATAGTGGAATCCGAACCAGATTTTTGCCTTGTTATATACGAATTGGTCTAATTATCAGGATAGTACTTTAGATAGTCGTAGTACTCACTCGTGCGGACGTTAATCCATACCAGAGAGTATCGCATCCACAGTGCATGCCTATAAATATCCACAATTCGTACACTTATTTAGGCCACATTTAATACAAAATCAATGATAGATTTTAAGGTATAATCAAATAACGTGTTCAATGGTTTGTATTGTAAACGAAAATCTGTCACAATAGTTCCAACCCTGTCTGTAGTGTAATTTTCTAGCATATTTTAGTGAAATTATAATCAGGCAAATGGAATTCCCATAGTCTGCAGGTTTGCTGCAACAGAGGTTTTATATTACTGTTTACACAAAAATATATATAAAAAATAGGGTGACACGGCAATGATTATAGAATCTTAATTATTGCATATATCCATGAATAACATGTTTTCGAATGAACTATTTCCTGTAAAATATTATAACAGCATTTCACAAATTTTAAAACAGACTCAGGATATAGATAATAAACATAAACAAATGAAGTAATCCCATACTAATGAAATTACATAAACATATGGTTTGACAGCTCCATTTAAGTAATGTTAAATAATGTTTACATTCAGGTGAGAGACATTTTATAATTTTATATTTATGAATCATACCCTTGCTATTCTAATATTCGTGCAGTATTTAATATGTTAGAACCATTTGTGTAGAAATGTGAAATAAAAATTCATTTGACAGCTCTGCTTGTTTACATTTAAACTTTGTGGGGTAGTTACCATAGAGAGCAATCAATATTTACATTTAAAATTCTCACCTCAGAGCTTTGAAAGCCCGCGGGGCAGAGTCCTAGGTCAATATCGAAGCGGGAATAGTTCTATGTGTATCCTCGGAGCTGTAGTTTCATTTGTGTGCAATTTGAGCCCAGTCGGTTCAGTATTATTTGTGTTTAGCTCATTCAAACACAAAGACACACAGACAGACACCACCTCTTCTTTATAAAATTATATAGATAGATAGATAGATTATTTGACTTTTCAAACATTCTTCTCTGAATAAAATTTGTCAATATAAAAGAAGAATTTCATTTTGGATCTCTGAAATCTCAGCAACTAAATTAAACTTTAACCCCAATAAATAAATATTGAATATAAAATACCATTCAACAATTCATCATACATTATCATATAAATATAAATAGAACACTTCTTGTAAAACATTATCTCAGTAGTTAAAGATAAGAGCAACTAAAACTGGAAAACTCCAGTTCATACTCAGTGTTACACCATTTTACGCTGGTGGCGAAGTAACGAAAAAATATAAACAGAAAATCGTATTAAATGGAAGAAATTACTATCATATGTTTTATTTACAGCTTAGGGTAAAAATAGAAAAGCCTGTACATTACATATTTTTGGTAGGGTTTTCGACCACTGGACGACCACTAGTAATAATAAAATAAGATTTTAAATGTAGGCCTACAATGTTTTTGGAAATTTTGTTGCAACCATTATTGTAAAGCACCACTACATTGTACACGATTCTTTTTGTTTGACAATTTTATACAATGATTGTAATAAACATTTGATATTACGTTTCAACAGTAACAAAAATTCAATTTAAATAAATGTAAAGCCCCTTAACACCCTTTTTTTATTACACGATATTTCTGTTTCACGAACTGAATCAAGTTTATATGGCCTTACACATCCATGACATTTTCAAATTTTCAAGTCGTCAAAATGAAGAAGAAAATTGGTAATTGTGTAGTCCCACCTTAGCAGACTCCCAGTAAATAATATGACTAAATGTTTCAAGGTCCTATACTATTTTAAATCCTCACCTATCAATATGTATGTTGAATGAACTGATCAACCAATCAATCTTAGGATATGCAATAATTAGAAAATATATATGAAATTCCTCTTTGGGCTTTAATACTAATCCAATGTTTAGCAAAGCCATTGCACTAAGACTGTGTATGCAGAGTCAAACAGGATTTTGCCATTTGCCACGCTTATCGAAGCTTTACAGACCTGACTCTCATAGTTGGTCTTAAAAGTAGCCAATGAAAGTAGTCTTGTATAAAGAAAAATTAGCCTTAAAGTAGTGATAAATAGGAAAAAAATTATTTTAATTTTTTTTATTATATGACAAAAATTAAATCAAGAGGTAAAAGGACATAATAACAAAAAAATAAATATTAAGTACTATTTAAGTGAGTGTTTTATGAATGATAAATAGCACACAGGTTGTGGATATAATTTAAAATTTTTGAGTTTTGGTATGGAGGAAAAAGTAAAATAAAACCTAGTGAAATACAGCGTAGTATATCATTTTGAATTACAGAACAATCCAAGTAACTTCCGTTATTCATACAATATTGTCAAGTTGACATTATCAAACACTTGTTGGTTGTCTTATCCATATTTGTAGCTTTAGCCTAACTTTAATATTTATTTTTAATTACAAGTTATAAATACAGTTAAGTGAAAATGCATAGCCTAAGGAAAGTAGCAAGCAAGTCATGACACTAATTTTCTCAATGATCTTACAAATAATTAGTCTTGGTTAAAACAATTCTCTATCACTCGTTCTCTAATTTGTTACATTAATTACAAGTTACTAAAAGTATATTATCTATTTTGTTAGTTATATATCAGTCGAATGAAGGATGTATAAATTACTTACCTATCTAACCTGAGACCTGGAATAGCTTCGTAAGGAGTCTGATTAATGAAAGGAAAAGATTACTCCTTCCATTAGGCCTACCAGCCATTAGACCTAGTCGTCATCATCAAAGCTTTCTCAAAACACTATTTTACGTTCTATGGGATCGCTTTCTGTAATGGAAAATACTAATGAAATATATTACGCTACATGCAACTTTGTGAACAATAAGGGTTTTTTTGTTTAAGATTTAATCCCACATACTATACACCAAAATGTCTAGGTGTGTAGATTTGCAAACTGACGTTACAATTTTGAAAAAGTCCCTTGGGCTCTGGCCCAGTGGCTTTTAATGTCCCCATGTTATCCTTATGAAGAATATTATTTGTTTACATTACGATCAGCTGGATAATTAAATTGCTGTTAAAATTGAATCAACACTGTGCTGCATTTCTTTATCATTCTTTAGCGATCATTGAAAGAGCCGATTTGCAAACTATGGAAACTATGGAAAAAGTCATTGAAGACCCCCAAGTAGAAGAAATAATTTTAATACTCTACAATGAAATGGTGACCATAAAAAGTAGGTATTTTAAGCCAAGTATGAATGGAGATGAGTGTAGGATGAGTGGCACGATCTTGTAGTCTTGTTAGTGAATAAGGCCGACTATTCTTAGACACAGCTGTTAATTAATAGCCCATACATCTAATGACAACTGAGGGACCTACAGTTTATAGTGGAATCCGAACCACATTTAGAAATAATGTGTTTTTTTTATTTATAATGCTTATTATGGACAACCTAATGCGGCTACGAGTGGGAAATATTTGTAGAAAACACTAAAAAGCAAGATCAGTATTTGAAAAATTATAAGATATTTACAAACAATGTTGATCATATCGACATCTTTTTATGTACATCGTGAGTATTTCCATAATCTTAAGTCGACTCTAAGTCATCGGAAGTTATTACTGTTATTCGTTTTAAAATAACGCTTGTAATACTTCGCAATTGCATGAATTCGAGCAACAGTTGTACTATTTCTTAATGAGCGACCCTTTTAGATTTTTTAGGTGCATGAGAAGCAACATTGGTAAAAATGTATACCACTTGAAAATGTATTTTTGTCTCTTCGTTAGAATAATGTCAACATGTTATATATTTTATGACCTTCCGAGTTTGTGTTTTGTCTGTATGTAATATTTATTTCTAATCCCGAATGAATATTTAACACTTACGAAACATAACATGTTAGTCTTTAACTGTTATAATAGAAAACGATTTGTTTTAATAAAAGCGTTTTATAAATAAGACCTAACCGGATTTAAAAATGTTGAAAAAACAGTTTCTTACATATTTAAGGGTCTTAAAATTAGCTATCAGTGCTGCTAATTAATTTATGTTTTATGTCATGATAGAAATGTGAAACTTATCAACATCATTGAACGTGACTGAACTCGTCTTAGAGTTAGTTTACTCATTACATCCTTGTGTTTAAATCATCGACTGTAAAACGAAGTATCTTTTAGGAAAAAAATATGAAAGAGGGAGGAAAAACAAACAAAAAACAAGCTCCGATTCGAAAACAAGAGTAGCGTCTTAAAAATAGAGGCTTAAAAATATGTTTCTTCAACAAGTAACTAATATCCCGAGTAATGTCTTACTGATATATTTATTCATACACAAAAACACGAACTTTACATTACACTTTGGTATACATTTCTTCAATGTATATACCCAAAATTATTTTATTTTGATTTTACTTTTCAAACATTCCTCTCTGAATTAAACTTAAAATTATAAAAGATTATCTCTGAAATCTCAGCAACTAAATTAAACTTAAGTTTAATCCCAATAAATAAATTGAATATTAAATACCATTCAACAAATCATCCTATATGGTATAAATAGAAATAGAACACTTCTTATACAGCATTATCTCAGTAGAGCTATTAAAGCTGGAAACTTCCAGTTCATACAGCATAACTACACCATTTTCGGCCATGTATTTCCCATTGTATACACAACCTGACTTTGCAGTGCTCCACTTAAACTTGCAATGGACAATCTATATGACAGTCATCCGTGTATAAGACCAGAAACCTTTTTTAACGTGTTCCTTAAATCACGTGTTTAAAATTTTTTGAAAGTGTTAGCATACAGCATTTTATTCTCTTTGAGTTTTATATACCCTATAGAATATATGCACCCCCATCAATGAAAAAACAAAAACCCCCAAATTTTACAATATATACTTCCAATTTATTTATTTATTCTCTGTTATTTTAATGATTTACACGAATCATTTTCCACTCAAGATGAACGGTTTGTGGAGGAACCGAATTATTAGCTACACATATAGTATCTCTTGGATAAGTTTATAATAAGTGTAACAATTAGGCCCAAAGAAATTCAATATTACAGTTTAAGTACTTTATTAGAATTACATAACAAAAAGGTTAGATTATATTAATAGTTTGTATCTCAGTCGAGATTAAGATCTTACTGATTATGGCTGATAATTTACATAACAACACAATCTATAGCAGTAGTGTTAATACAACATATTAATATCCTTGAGTTCCTTACATTTGATTGATAAAGTATGATTACCAATTACCCAGCTGTCTAGAGAGGCCTGAAGGCAGCTATCGTGTTTGTATCCCATTTGTAGCTTCAAATGGGCCAGACATCTCATTATAGAGGTATATTATTTGATCTTTCACGCATATACATTTTAAGACGTAATATAATGTTTTAAAAGATTACATTTTAGAACCACTGACTATAACTGATCTTATGTCTGCGAATGCAATTTAATTTAATTGTATGATCAACTTAGAGTTTACAGCTACAACCAAGTCCTGGTTTTCCTCATTAGAAGAAAATGTTTCACTTTTTTATTGGCAATGTCACGTAAGTTAAACAATCTTGGCCTTAGACACAAACAGCCACAAGGTCCACGTAATAGTATATTACGTTACTAGTCCTGAAAAAGGTGTTTGCCGGTCGAATGTGGTCGTTCCCGTGCGAGACGAAGTCGAATGTGGGATTACCGTACGAGTCCGGCAAACACATTTTTTACGAGTGTCGTACGATATTTTTCGCCAAAGCTAACTTAACAATAAAAAATCCATACAAATCCTTATACCACTAACTAAAATACTAACATTCACTACTCATAACCTCTAAGAGAGGTTATGTTTTCATTATAACCATTTATTTACAAATATAATCAGCTGGTTGGTGTCCGTTAAATACTCATTACAGTGAAGTAGTACTTAATGAAACCCCATTTGATTAAGCTGGTGCCAAACAGCTGTTTTCTTTACTAAATCCTTGCGTGAGAAGTTAGTTAGTTATAACAGTGCAGCTTGGCGTAATAGTATATTACGTTACTAGTCCTGAAAATAAGTGTTTGCCGGACGAGTGTGGTCGTTCCCTTGCGAGTCGAAGTCGAGTACGGGATTACCATACGAGACCGGTAAACACATTTTGGACGAGTAACGTACGATAGTTTACGCCATACTACTAAATTTGTACAATTCCTTATACGAGGGACTAAAAATCACTGGTCATAACCTCTAAGAGAGGAGAGGTTATGTTATTGTTTTTAACTACTCATTGCAACCCAAATGCAGTATAATCAGCTGATTGGTGTCGGTAAAACTCTTTACAGTACAGTAGTACGCAATGAAATCCCATTTTGATTAATCTGGCGGCAAACAGCTGTTTTCTGGACTAAATCCTTGCGTGGGAAGTTCGTCAAAATAGTGTAGTGTGGCGTAAACACATTTGTTTAGGGCTTAGAGTGACGTCGATTGGTACATTATACTCCATATCATCATTTTCCTTCTTCGTGTCAAAATTTAAATCCATATCTTTCAAGCATATTCGTATAAAATTGTACTACAAAATGGACTGTGTCTCAAAAGGCCTAGTATTACAAACTAATCAAATGGTTGAGAATAATATCTTTTGCAGTAATGATAATTAGTTGACAAATTTGATTATGTAGATATCTACCAAATTCGAGTGACGGTTTAAGAGGCCATGATAAGGGTAATTTTCATAAGTCGATGAAATAAGGTTATTTTAACACATTTTTAAGTAAGATGGAGTATAGATAAAGATTGCTACGCTATAGTTTAAAAATATTAAATCGTATTTTTACTTTCTCATTCTATACATAAAAATAAATATGGAAAAAGCATCGTAAAAAATTTCGTCTTTGAGTTTCGGTTTAAAATATTCATTTTTTCCATACTACACTTTTTAGGCGTTTTACAGATGTTTATTGGTGGCCGAAAGCTACGTATTGCTGTTCATGCCAGCTGTCATCATCAATAGGGGACCGAGCAGGTTTTTACATCCCTAGGGCCGAAAACCAGCTGTTTGCTTATTTAATTAAACCATTAATGAACAGTAATAGCTATTTACGTTAAAAGTGTAATAAGGGCGTTTTTACTTTACGCAGGTGAATGTTGTACAACGAGCGAAGCGAGTATCCCTCAAAGGACCTCTCAAAGGCCCCAACGGCTTTTAACTACAATTTGGTATATTTTAGTCCTTTTAAATATAAACAAAATGGTACCTACCCTCATTATTAATAAGGACAATATTAATATCAATAAGCCAATTAACGATTTATCGATTACTAACAAAAGGTTATGTGAATCCGAAAGAAACTGACCTGACCTCGGCAGTAGTTGCCAGTTCTCGGGTCCACCAGACGAAGCTGCAGACGAAAAAAGGCAATAACCTCAATCTCAATCGTAATCGTGGTGGTGACACGCAAGAGTGTAAAAAAACTGCAGAGTGACCCTATCATCGGCACTAAAGTTGATACTGGTGGTTCGCTAAAGATCCGAATCTTTGAGAAGAAGGAATGGATATTTGTCTCCAGATTCACTGAAGAAGTGAGCAAAGAAGACATTCTGCAATATACAAGGAAAAGTAACATTGAGGTAGACTGTGTGGAATTGAAAACGAAACATAGCTCATACAGGTCGTATAATATAGGTGTTAATCCTGAGGATTTAACCAAGATCTTGGACGGTGCTTTCTGGCCCCAAGGAACTCTAGTTCGGGAGTTTGTGGTTAATCGGTTTAGGCCTAACTTTTTGAGGTCTCAGACTTTTTTACCGACAAACCAAATCAACCCAGCGATATCCTAGACACTGTCCCTAGTGACATTGCCCTTAACCTGTGCTCGATCAATGTTCAGTGCTTAAGGAATAAAACTATTGAGTTGGAATTACTCTGTGCTGATAATAGTCTTGACGTTTTGGTGGTGTCTGAACACTGGTTGGTGTCTGGAGAAGTTCAGTGCTACAGCAACATTGGTGAACTCGGTCTTGCCTCTCATTTTTGCAGGAAAAATCCTAGTGGCGGTGTTGCCATATATGTTAAGCCTGGTCTTAAGTGTACAGGTTTGGATCTAAGCAACTACTGTGAAGAGTTTGAGGGTGAGTTTTCTGCAATTTTGATGCATGATTTTGATCTTATCGTAGTAGCCATGCATGTATCGATCCCCTAGTGGTTCTGTTGAAAGATTCTTCTCCCTTTTGGAACTGTGTTTGACATTTTTAATTACCTTCAATCTATCGATAGTTATTGGTACGGACCATAATATAGACTTATTGAAGCATAATATTAATTCTGTAGACTTTTTGAATATCCTACGTAGCTTTGGATTGTACAGCAGTGTCTTAGTCCCTACAAGGAACAATGCTTCTTTGAACTCCTTTCTCACTAATTTAAACGTATGGGAGTACGATGTAGTTGTTAGTGATGAACAGATAGCTGACCATAAGCATGTTCTCTTAATGCTTAAGTCCCGTAACATTTTAAAGCGTTCGCCTAAACTGGTAACTTTAAAAATCTCTCTTGATTTTAGAATGAATCTTTTTATTAATGACGTGGCAAACCATGTGCCAATATGGTTCAATGATGTGTGTGCGCTTCCGGCAGAGGTGGCCTTTACGGATTTCTTTTTGAAATTCAAGGATACATTTGACCTGCATTTTCCGCTAATTCAAAAGACGGTACCGGTAAGCCCTGTGGGCAGTACATTGTCGAGTGTGAATAGGCCTAATAAACTTAAAAATTGGTACTCTACAGAGCTTGCCAATTTCAAACAATATATTTTGTATGTGCGTGACTTGACCAAGTCAGATCCGTCCATGCTCCCTCATCTTCAGGGTTTGAGAAAGGAATGTCGTAGGCAGCTGCGAGTGGCCAAACAGTCTGCGGCTGCTGACATGGTAGCAAGGGCTGCCAACCCTTGCAAGGCAGCGTGGGGTCTTATCAACCGGAGCAGGTCCAGTCCCAGAACTGATGTTGAGACCGACTTTGCTTCTGCTGAGGATTTCAACTTGTTTTTCCTCGACTCTGTAGACAATATCGTGAGTGGTATTGTAGGAAATAAGGTGGATTATTTAAATAATATTCCTATGTCACAAGTAGCCTTTGAGTGGATGATGGTTACACCAACTGAGGTTGTAAATATTGTAAATAGTTTTAAACCATCATGTAGTAAGGATGTGTTTGATATGTCCACTGAGTTTTTGAAAAAAATTGTACCTTATATTGCCGCAATACTAGCTCATCTGTTCAATAGCTGCCTATTAGAAAGGGTTTTTCCGGAAGTCCTAAAAAGGGCAAGGACTGTACCTGTGTACAAAAAAGGGCCCAGAAATAGCATGGCTAGTTATAGACCTGTATCTCTGTTACCAGTTTTTAGTAAGATCCTTGAGGGTTTAATGTTAAACCAGTTGTATGGCCACTTTGAGTTGCATGGTCTCCTTGTTCCGGCTCAGCATGGTTTCCGGAGAGGCTTTTCCACAGTCACCGCTGTGGACTCCCTCATACAGGTTGTTTTGGACGCTTTCGAGAGGCAGTCTTCTACTGCTGTTCTCTTGTGTGATTTATCTCGCGCCTTCGATTGTATGCCGCATAATATTCTTTTAGATAAACTTGAGAGACTCGGACTGGGGGAGTTTGCACTCAGGGTGGTCCGTTCATATCTTGAAGACAGGTCTCAGGTGGTAAGCTGGGCTGGTGACCATTCCAGTCCGCTTCAAGTGAAGCATGGGGTCCCTCAGGGCTCGATACTTGGGCCTTTCCTTTTTATTGTGGCCATGAATGATATTTATTACAATGTGTCAAATGATTTACTGCTATACGCAGATGACACAACCCTGTTTGCTAGCGATTTAGATCCTGTAGCTGCTAAACTAGCTGTAAGTAGAATGTTTAATACTGCCACTGATTGGTTCTCAGGAAATAGACTAGCTCTTAACCAAGGGAAAACACAGGAAATCCTTTTCAGTCTTAGCAAGAATGTGAATAAGCAAGAGGTGGTAAAATTGTTGGGTTTCACCCCTGACTCTGAGCTTGGGTGGAGTGACCACATTGAAGCACTGTGCACCAAGTTGAATAGAGTAACGTGTCTGCTTCGTAAGCTCTCATATGAGATGCCCTTTGATTTTGTAAGACTTGCCTTTTTTGCTTTCTTTCAGGCTCATGTTGTTTATGGAACCAGGCTATGGGGCCACTACCCCCAGGCTCAGAAGATTCTGTTGCTACAGAAGAAAGCAGTCAGGGTAATCTGTAGGACTGAGTATCAAGCTCATTGTAAACCTTTGTTTTGTGAGTTGCAGATCATGACTGTTATCAACGTTTATATTTTTCAGTGTCTCATGGCCATTACAGAATCAGAAAACACACTTGCTCGAAATTCAGATGTACACCAGTATATAACTAGATTCTGTAACAATATTCACATAAGTTATAATAGACTAAGTAAAACCCAACAATGCTTCCCTGTTACAGGTATCAATCTCTTCAACTCTCTACCAGATCAAGTGAAATCACTTCCAAATTCAAAATTCAAAATTATTCTGAAGAAGTGGCTATTGGCAAACCCTTTGTATAAGTTAGAAGAATTTTTTGTTGCAATGAAGCATGGCCCATTTATTGTACCTTAGAATAGGAATCTGAAAGGTATACTATATTTATTTATTTTGCTTGCTTGTGCACCTGCATGGTTTTTGCTGATTTTATAGTTTTTAGTTTATTGCAGCTCTCTGTATTGTTTATTTTGGCTGTTTTTTTGACAATACCTATTGTATTATTGTACATACTGAATGGCTAAATAAATCATTTATCATTTATCATTGCTGTAACAATTACGGTTCAAAGGTCAACGGTTCAAACTGATGGCTATTACTGTCTAAAATTATATGTTTTAATTAATGTTCCTTAATGTATGAAATTACATGTTAAAATACTTGTTTACAGTTGATTGTTTTTGTTTAGATTTTGAATTTAAATGGACTTTTATGATCGTGTTTGATTCTGAATTTCCTTATTACTGACATATGTAACAGCCACCTTTGCAATTTTCCTAATACAATTTCATAGTTACTCCGACTACGTACAAGCTAATGGGATAAACCATTGTCTGATTGCTGATACCGTTTATTAAATGTTAAAATGTTAAATGTTAAACTTTTGTATATGCAGTGTCAGTTATCCTATTTTTCTCTCTAAGTGTTTGTGATATCATTGTGATATCGACTAGTGTGGAAGAAGTTTTTATCATGAATATGCCTGATAGCACACACACGTATGGGGTTGATCAAGAAGATATTGTTACACAAACGTTGTACTGTAGCTAGTTCTAGTTCACCAGTTAGACCTAATACGCTACATCGGACATGTGGATGTAACCACGGATCGGTGGTTCATATTTTATCAGTAATTGGCTTGTCAGTTCACACTACGCTGCATATTATATCAGGGTTCATTTTATTTAAGGATTTTTTTTCTTAAGTTTGAGAATTCATCTACATGTTAGAATCCATTCAAAAATGTATTGAACCAAAAAGTCACAATTTTCTGTGAATAATTCCCATGTTAATAGGTTTATTAGATATAACGATTGGCTATTGATAAACCCATTAACTATTCATAAATATGTCGTCTATAGGAAAGAATCTGTACAGGTTAAAATAACTGAACAATAAGACATCACAACTATAATAGTCAAAGCAATTTTACACCTGTTACAATGGTTTTAGCGTTTTCTAACAATGAGTCCCTTGTATGTAATACGTTTAATAATGTTACTCAATCTAGTAAATTGTTACTAATAGACAACAGTCTTCTCAATAAATAGTGCATTTTGAAAAACTTTTAAATACACTGTTATAAGAATATAATTTGTTGTACTAATTACTACATTGGATTATTTAAACCCCACCTCAGCAAACCTGCAGATTAAGCGGGTTTCCATTTGCCTAAATGGATTTTCACTTTAATATTTTTAAAACATGCTAGATTGATTTCCCTATTTAAATCAAATAGTGTAATGTATGATATAACTTAGTATTGCATTGTATGAAATGAATACTGCTTAGTTTGATCAAAATGCAGTATGTGCATAAATAAGTAATCTACAATAGTTTATTTATTCTCCATAAAAATAACGGATGTATAATGGGAATTAAAAATTAAAATTCTTTCTATACTCTCCGTAACCAAAAAGGGTCGCCGGAATTTTATCCCCCTGGAATTTTACCCCCTGGGCAAAGCTGACGTCACTATGACGTAGTAACCTGAGTGGCCAAAAGTTTGTTCGCGGCCGGAATTTTACCCCCGCGGATTTTAAAGTCTAATGAAAATAGTCAGAGCGTGATTAATTAGATTAGCGATAAAAACCGGAATTTTACCCCCTGTCCATATAACTAGCGTTTAGGCAACTGAAGATGTACGGGCCGGATTTTTACCCCCGGAATTTTACCCCCCGGAATTTTACCCCCGGAATTTTACCCCCCGGAATTTTACCCCCTGGCTGATATTAGAAATTGAAAGATTGATTTTATTATTTCTGTTTTAAATTAATTGTAAACATTTCATTATTTAGTAGCCTATCTTGATTTATTTATTTTGTAATCTCAACTAAGTAAACAGTATTCACTGTTTTATTTTGATCATATTAACCAACATTTGGCTTCAAAGATCGAATCCTGACACTCGAATCTCAAAATTAATATTAAAACCCTGTTCGATTAGTTAATGTTACATATAAATTAAGATAGTCTACTTAATAATAAAATGTTTACCATTAAATTAAAACTGAATGACGATAATTAATCATTCTCACTAATTTATATCTGGCCAGGGGGTAAAATTCCGGGGGGTAAAATTCCGGGGGTAAAATTCTGGGGGGTAAAATTCCGGGGGTAAAATTCCGGGGGGTAAAAATCCGGGTCGTACATTCTAGGTTTTTATAATTTGATGTGTTCTGATTAAACTCACAACCGTGAAAATATAGGTTTAATTCCGCGTTTAATCCATCGAGCTGATGTCGCGAAACTCAAAAGTTCGCGGCCGGAATTTTACCCCCTGGTTTGTGACGTCACGTTTGCCCAGGGGGTAAAATTCCAGGGGGATAAAAATCCGCTACCCCACCAAAAACACTTTCGGATACTAAATTATTTGTTTTTATAAGGTGACATTGGGAAATTCTATGTATGTGAAAAATGAGGAACCCCCAATTTTACCCCATGAAAACACTGTTACCATGCTCAAGCTGGTTCGAGATTTTGTTAGAATAAAGATATGTTTACATGTGTATGAAATTTTATTAAGGTTGGGTCACCTTTGCTCGACGCGCCATTTTATCGTACTAACAGCATCATTGTAATTTGAACGGATTGTACTTTTGGTCTTTGTGGACACCAAAACGAAATAGTCAATTGGTCCCGGGTCTTAGTTTTCCGTAAAACGATGATAAAAGCTTATCCAAAAAAAAAAGTTAATTCACAAAAAAGTTCAATACTTATAATATTTTAGAATTAAACAGAATAAAAATGAATAATCTGCCACAATAAATGGAAAAAAGTAATTAACTTGTTGTATTGTAGCAATTAATACAGCTGTATTCATTGATTGTAGCCAGCCACTTTTTTCTGCATAGTTAAGGGGTGTTGTTCGGTGACACATGTTAGTTCATTGTTTATTTTTAAGTTTAACTAGAACCCTAGATTTATTCAGCTATGCATTTTAAATCGTGTTTTACAGATCACATATGGTAGTGATGTGAACAAGATTTCATGTCTGATTCCTTATAGAAATATTTCATTGAGGGTTTATGACTGATCAAAGGCCTTAATGGTGATGCATCATATAATCCCCGTCTAGTGCGTTGATAATGGCTCGACCTTTTGAGGATTATACATGTTATAAGCTACATAGTATTGCCTAAATCATCAGTTTAACATTCTGCAATTACTTTAACATGAGAGGCCTACATGTACCATTTTTATAGCTGCAAATAAATAATAAGTAATTTAATACTGTGATTTTAAAATTAAAACTAAGTAAGTTTTATTACGTTGATAAAGCACATTCATTTGAATATTGGTATGTCGCCCTTGTGAATCACTGAAATACATAGAATTTTAATCAGTAGATCACTTAATAGTTCTTGAATTTCTTCACCAACTACTCTTGAGATTAATGCATAACCCTGAAGAAATAGATTTTTTGCCTCTAATAAATATTGACTTATTCAGTTCCTACCGTTAGCAATACAGCAACTACTTTATATTAAACTCAACCGATTTCCTTTTTCTTTATAAGATACTTGTAGCAAATGTGTATAAATTTACAATGTAGGTGACTATGTAATATTTTCTACAGAAATTTCCGATAAAATTTAACTAGTACAACCAACGACATTACTAATATAATGTGGTATGAACATGGTTACGTTGTTATAAGATTTTTCTTTGTTTATTGTAAGATTGTAGAAACATACTTTTATAGGTTTTAAATAAAATTTTGATGACCAAACAAATTGTGCAAACTATTGTATTCATGCATAAATTGTTTGCACAACTGATTCAAACTATAGCATTTCAGTTTTTCTAGAGCAATTTTTAAAGAAAAACATCTTTAAAATCATCCTTGAATGCTCTATGACGTTTTTGTTTTACCACTGTTGCTAAAGAATTGTAATCGAGGGATCCAAAGGAGAAAGAACCGTTCTTTCCCATCTCAGACTTGACCCACGGTGTCTGCAGCAGGCCTTTCCGGAGTGCTATTATAATAGGCTATCTATGTTTGAGCTTCATAACCTATCTTCTATAATATGTGTAAATATTTTTGTATATTTTTTTAGTTAGTAATACTTATAGTTAGTCAACAACAAAAAAAAAAAAACATATGGCACCTTATTTAGAATCTATATCTCTGACTATCAACTACTTGAAATACACTTGATGTATAAAAAGGTTAGATTATACTCACAAAATGTTCATCTGAATATTCTAATTTAGTAATGTGAAAGAAGAAGTCACAACACAAACAAACTCACTTCTCGCTCATGTTTATGTAAGAAGCCATTGTGCACTTTTAAACTCTTATAATCGCTACTAATGCAGGGCTTTAATTAAAAAAGGCTTTTTCATTTCTGAAATTCACTAAAGATTTCTGAATAACTTAACTTCAGTATTTACATTTAACAACTTCCAAGGACCTATTTTACTGCAACCCGTTGTTTATTGAAACATGCGTATTTAATAGTTATAACTGACTTACCCTTTGTTGAACAGTGACACAAATCTGAAGATGCAAAAGGTACATATAACTTAGCTATTATATCCAATATAAAATATTTTATTCAATACGATCGTACTTACGAATACAAATTTATGATCCAAACCCTTACTTTGCTAAGGTAAACAGCAAAAATAAATAAAAAGGCTAAATTGCCTGGTGTCACCTCATCGTACAGGTTTTATTCTAAGTGGATTACGTGCATTTCAGTGCTTCCACCATCATCAGACCCTTATGTACCTAAGAGCTTATTTTGCCTGAAAAGTTGAGTATAAATAATTGTCTCTTCTTAAAAGGGTACCAACGTGACTTAATCCTCAAACACATGTTTAAATAAAACGTCTTTCAATCACATTCCCCTTTTGGAATTTAATTTCACAACGAGAACCACATTAGAAACTTTCCTTTGAATAAAATATATTAGATCAGTTAAGAATTTTAAATTGTTAAAAAAAAAACGTGTAATTTTTAGGAAACTTCCCTATGGATAGGAAGCTATTACCGGAGGTGGCACGGTATGTATTTTATTGCAATTTAGTTTTTTTTGCATATATTTTCATATCGGAGCTATTATTGTTTAAAGGATTGTTGTTGTTGTGTGGATTCTGTTTGTAATAAAATAATGTTTTCACTATTAAAACCAATTTACTGCTACCAAGCAAGGCTATATCTCCTGGTACTTTAAGTCTACTGCGAGCTTTATTTATCTGCCTAAACCTGAAAACTTATATGTTAAAAAGTTGAAATATGATTTAAAATGGATTGATTAGATTTTGAAACGTATCAAACGGTATTAGTAATATGAAAACATCAAAAATGTTTACCTTATTACCAAAAATGCCGTACAAGTTTTTATTTTAAATTTAACTGGTATATATGGTGACTAAAATGGTAAAATGATGAAAAATATCCACTGAATACCAGATGTTAAGTTGAGCCTTAAAGCGAAGAACTGGGTTTATTGTACAATGTTAGCCAAATTGATAATTTTAGAACATGTTATTTGCGTAAAAAAAAACTTGATTCGGAAATAATTCTTCATGCAGAAATTTCTTTTTTGTTGGGCATTACAAGAAACACAACACAGTCTTAAGTACAGTAAGTAGTTCCAGACCAACGGCACATAGACACATGGCGCTGTTAGCTCCAATAATGGTCTAATCTGTCTCAGCCGCTCCCTTATTTCATGCGTTTAATATTTCACGGAAGTTGCACTTTTGTTCAATTCAGATAGCCTACCTGTATAGCTATTGATAACACCAGGATTAATTCTCAATAGGCGCTGACCATACTAACCGTAAAAAATATTATTGAAAAAAGTAAGATAATGCCTCATTTAAGCCAATTTCCCTATAAAGAAGATCCCATTACCTTAGGTGGCACAGTAAGATATAAACCCGGGACCAACTTATTTTTTATTTTGGTTTCGTAAGTTTTTGCATTTACCTTGTGCATACAAACAAAAAACTAAAACAACCCCGTCGCAGTAAACATGCAGACTAAACGAATTTCCATTTGTCTGTATTAATTGATTTTAAATTAAATTCGTTTAAAGTACATTAGGTTTAAAGAGTACCTAGGGTTGCTGTCACAGTACAAGGAAACTAATAAAGTGTGTTTTTTGTAAAATACAAATAGCTTAGTATAAAATAAATAAGTTTGCCATGTTTGATCAAAATATATCCATAAACAAGCGAACTACATCATTTTCTCCATTACCAATAATTGTACAAAAACACTTTCAAATACTGAATTATATTTTTGTTTAGGTCCTTAAAAAGTCTAGAGAGAAATTGAGAAATGTTGTGTTTTGAGGGTAAAAAAAAAACACCCGTAAAAACCCGTTCCCAAGGTCCGATCATGCTGGCTCACGAACTCATTCCAGTTTATCCTGCCTTACATCTTTAAACCAAATTTCATCAAAATATACTCAAGTTATCGGGTTTACCGACGTATATATATATATGTTACGCTCAAACTCCGAATTTGGGAAATGTCCGAAATTTTTACCCACTTCGCGATATGGACAGTGTGAAATACCCACGTCGTCGCGGAGTGAGCATTTTTTCCGGACATCGGCCGAAGCGCAATGCCCAGACCGCGTTGTGGGTAAACTAGTTTACTCAAATGCCAAAGTCAATACGTTCTTCGGCGATTGAGTAAATCAAAAATACCCACAACGCGATGTGAGCAAAATTAATTTCTCACGTCGGGTAGTGGATCTTTCTAGTTTGCGCAAACGCCGAATAGAATAGCCAGTATAAACTACCGCATTCACAAATATCGATATGAAATCTACAATCACTAGGTAAAATCAAATTTACATTGTTTCTTCATAATATTGCCAAACGGCTGAATCATTATATTACCAAAAGGTTTCAACATTGTTTCTTCGTATTTAGCCGTTTGGGAATATTATGAAGAAATAAAATACAATTTAATTAGGTTTAAAATTATATTTATTCAATGCACGAGTATAAATACAATTTTTTTAATACAGGTAAACAGCAAACTACCGAATAGGAAAAATTATAAAAATGCCCGTAACAAATATACATACATTGAAATAATGTTTTTCCGCTATGCTAGCAACCTTAAAACGGCGACTTTTACACAGTAGGCCTACTTGTAACATTTGTATTTTACTTGTTTGCTCAGTATGTGCTGCAATGTCATATATAGAATTGCATTTTATGTTTAACCCAATACATTTTCACGATTTATCCTCTTGCAACCACTCCTGATAAAACCTTGCTTGCATCCGGATGACATCATTGCTTCTTTGCGTACGTTTACTTGTTCATCATGTCCATCCATGGTGAAAATAATTTTATTTGGCGTCACATGGAGTTGGTTTCTTGAGATCCATTTGTCCAGAACTCCTTGTTTTGTACCTAGAGTCCCCGGTCCACACTAGGAATGCTGGACATCACGTTGTGTTCTGGAATTTTTTTTTGTGTCTGGATTTTAAAAGAAGTTACACAGTTTTCCAATGTTGTATCAATTGCAGATTTTCTTGAGCAAAGAGTGCACAAAGGTATGCTAACTGCTCTGTATTTATGTCTTTGTTATGGATGTCCTGAGAGAACGAGAATTCGGTGTTTGCATAAACTATAGAAATATCCACAACCCGATGTGGGCACTTACTTTTGCTCACATCGCGTTGTGGGTATTTTGGATTTGCCCAATCGCCGAAGAACGTTTGAACTTCGGCATTTGAAGAAATTAGTTTACCCACAAAGTGGTCTAGGCATTTCGTTTCGGCCAATGTCCGAATAAATTGCTCACTGATACTCACTCTGTGACGTGGGCATTTCACACTGTCCACATCGCGAAGTGGGTAAAGATTTCGGACATTGTCCGAATTCGGAGTTTGAGTGTTACATATATAAATTTAAACGAATGGTGTTTATAAAATGCAACAAAAAAATCAGTCCCGGGAATGGGTCTTACCGTTTCACCTACGGTAATAGCTACTTCCCTATAGGGAAATTCGCTAAAACACACACACACACACAAACACCAAATATGCTTTATACAATTATAAATATATATTTATTTTTCCGTGAACACGATAACTCCAGTATATTTGGTGTGATATTGATTAAATGTTGCAAGAACGTATATATAATAGATAAACTTGAATGAAATCGTGAACCGGCAAGATCGATTCATAACAATGGGGTGTTATCATTTTTAAAGTTCCTCAAAAATATTTTTTTTATGCTTAGCTAGAAAAAGTGATTTTTGAAGTGATGTAATGTTTGTGTATGAGTGTCTTTATGTGAGTGATGGGGATGTGTTTGTGTGTGTGATTGCGAGCGCGTTTGTATTGTTGATTCAAGAGGTAAAACTTCTCAATTTACTGAAATTTCAAAAAACATTCTTATCCATGCACTACATAACTACATTATATTCGAGAGTTTTCCCCATTTACTCTTCAAAAACCTATGTGCAAGGACAAGAAGTAAGCGTCAGTTTCCGGGGATTACTGGCTTATTAGTTGAAATTATTTACCACGCCATTACTTGAATTATACCAGTGGTCTTGAGAATAACTAAATGCACCTTTGCAGTAAGATGTTTCCAGAAAGATCGTCTCTAATGACTGTTTTAATTAAAAGATGCTAATGAAATGTCGTCTCGCACCAGCAACCCGTCAATTTTAATTTTCTTTTTATATGGAAATGAACCCTATTGCAGATAACCAACATAGCTTAGTAACCAACGCAAAAGATTGATATTTAGCTTGTCATGTCTTAAAATACCATGGCTGATGATTTAGTCTTTTACTTACACAACATCGTACCCTGATGACTAAACGTTATATAAGTTTTTAAAAATCAATCAATATTCTGTTGAACCTTGGATCATATTATTTATAAATTGTATTTTTTAAATATTTTTAAGATAACGTAGCTTTATAGTCAAAGAACCATCACCTGTGTTCAGAATTGTTAATTGTAGATGTGCCTTTTGTATTAAATACGTGTTAGCCATGTACCATGATAACACCATCATATACCTAGGATCACTAACTTTATGTACCTATAGAGGTAAGTCATTGGCAGTTAAACAATTTCGCATGAACGTGAAATACTTTTTACCCTTAGAACATAAACGATTTGAACATGAAATAGAAACTAGAGTGTCCAGGAAGTTCTAACATGACAGATTGATTCTGCTTAGCTAAAAACTTTGGTGACATAAAGCTAATACTCTGTGCTATAGTGTTAATACATGTTGTCAATCGTGATCCATCTGAACTTGTGCGTGTCCCCCACAGTCTCGTGTCATCTTTTGGTATCACTCATGTTTTACAGCTATACAATCCAAGAAATCAGTACCATTGGTCTTGTCACCATTGGCACACGGAGATGACATTTAATTTGTTTTGTATCGGATCTGGGGACCCAAACTATGATCACTAACTGATCTAGTTTAATTCCTTTAAATAATACCGTTGAGTGGCCATTTGAAGGAGGGACTATTGTCACTACTCCTCCAGCTTAAGTCCGATGTTTCTGGGATCGGGATCAAGATGTTTGAGGAAATATTCACATCGGAGGGACTCGTTGTACTCTCGTGGAGTACGTAGTTACAGACAAGCTATCCTATCGGACCAAAAAACTATCCTATCATTCAGTTTTGATCCTCTGATGTAAGGTAATCAAGAAAGGTAGTCTTGCGAGTTAAGACTAAGTTACTTTTAGTATGTTGGTTGCTCAATACGTGAACATTTGTGTCTTGTATAAGACCACTTATTTTAAGACTTGTATAACGATTTAATGTGTTATTTAATGTGTAATTACTTTATTGTAATTGAATAAGACTTGTATAAGACCCCACCCATCATAGTAATTCGCCTCGACCGACGTCCATATGATGCCAGGTTACACTTGTAACTTGTGTTTCATGTGTAGCGACTGACAAGCGCGAATCTGAATAAGTTTTCACAATTTATTCAACAACGAAATAGATATCAGTAGTATTGTGTATTCTGAGATATTATTATCAGCAACAAAAGTCAACTCCACCGTTCGACATTTCTATTTACGACTGTTTCGTGACAGGGGATTGTCAGATCCATGAAAGATTTCTTCGAAATTACTGTGAAGGAATTAAGATCCTTTCAAATCTCAGAACAATCAAATTGAGTGTCCGACCCTTTTACCTTATTAAACTCGTTTCTATGCTTTTTTAAGCAACTACTAAGCTGTGATTTAAATATTTGTGACCTAGTACGTATTAGTATTGTGCAAGTAGTTTTTAAATATTTTTGTATTTCGACAAAAACGATTTACTCGGTTGTCACAAAGGTTTCATGACCAATTACAGCTACTGTCCTCATAAATGCCGGCTATTATTAATAAACATTTGGGTTTGCAATCACTAGTGAATTAATTGCTTTTATTAGTTACTGATCTGCTGTCATCAAGTATGTACCATTTTTAGATGGTAGATTGTTGAAAACGTATTCCTATGTATGTTTAATCAACGTAAAATAATTACTCTAACATTTACGTGATTTCATTTATTGCTATGATTACAAGTTATGAACAAAATCAATACAATATATAAGAACAAAAGGATTTGTTAGTCTGTAAATGACAAAAAGGTAGACAAAGTAAAAACACTAACGAACTCCCCACAACCAATATCTCGGGAGTTGATGATTTATGGTTCAAAAGTTGCAACCGTATCTCTTAGTTAAGTTGCTGCCGTTCATTTGAAGTATCGGCATTTAACACACTCTTCTGCCTGTAGGTTCCTACTGGAAGGAAATGCGAATATTTCTTTCACAGCTTACTCTGATTATTACTCTGCGTATACTATGTTACACATTAATTCTAAGCTATAATTTTGTAGTAAGGTGGGTTTGTTCAGTTAACGATTTGAATGATGTAAATATATTAAAATTAAATATTCAAACTATGTACTCAGAAGTCACGGTGCATGCGAAAAAAAAATCACCGCACCTATTTAAATAAAGTCGTTTATGTTATTTAAATTTGTCACCAACCCTTACGAACAAGGTCTTTATGTATTATTCTTTACAGAGTGTAGGGAAGAGTGTATTCATAGAAAATCCTAATCGTGTATCTAATAATGGACAAGTATTTATGTGGTTGTGCTCCTCCTAAAGGTACGATTGACTTTACTTGTTCTATAAAAATAGCCTTATTTAAACGTTCAGTGGGTTTACAGTTTAGACCACACTAAAGTATTCATTTTCTTCTTCGTCAACATTTTTAAGTATTGCAATGTTAGTTAACACTTTTCTTTTAATGGATTCATTATAATTTTTTTGAAGACATTTTAAATTTTCTATAGGCTATTCATTTACAGTTAAAAAAAAAAAAATCATCGGCTGATTCCTAACTCTTTTGCCACTAATTAGGGTTACATTACACAGTTATCGAAACTAATCACAAAATTTCTTTTCATCAGCATTGGCATGCATATTTTAGTTAGTTTAAGAAACGAAAACTACCTCTAAGGTTTACTCCTATATATGGATACTCCCTTTACTATCTTTATGCATTCTAGACTATATTTTTTGAAGAATTTTTCCTTGGAGCAACCAGCCAGTACCTGGTTAAAATATCCTCCAAACAATATTATTTTTCCACCCATTGGAACTTGTCTTAGTAATCGCTTAATACAAATATATTGTTTTCCTACAGTCACCCAACAAAGTGGGCTTCCTTGCACAGATTAAAGTACAGAAAGCCTTACTTTGGTGCACAGTTTTTACTTTGGTGCACACAAGTACCCCAACCAAACAACACAAAATAGCGTGCTTTTATTATGCACATAATCCGTATCCGCTTGGAAATAATTTGGCAACACTGACACTACGTCTACGATCAGCTGGTGCAACGTTTCCCATTTCATTCAATGTTTGGATTTAACCTAACCTAAAACGCGTTCTACAGTATTTAAAAGACTAATTATTTATATACACTTTATAGTAACTGTAGGAAAAATATAATGCGTAACACGAGGTCAAACTGTCTTTGCTGCACTCGAGAACTTTCCACACTCACTTATGGCTCGTGCGTAAACATTTCTCTCGTGTATGGCAAAGACTTCGCCCACTAGTTACAAAAATAACTATCGCACGGACCTATTCCATCTTTATTCCCAGGTTATTTTCTAAGAGTCGTTGAGGTTATTCCACTTCATGCAACATACAGGGTGTTTTTAAAAGTACTATCCGATTTGAAAAAATCACAGCTACTTTCTTACTTGCATACTTGTATTTATCCCACTGGAAGCTTTTCAGCCGTGGTCGTCATGGTAGTTGTTAGCCTTCACTCTTCACTTCAAGGAATTCTTCTACTGAATAATAGGCTTTATTTAATAGGAACATCTTCAGCATTTTCTTGAGTTTAGCTTGATCTTTACAACTTCTGATTTCTTGTAGTAATTTATTGAACATTTTGCTTCCTGCATATTGAGGGCTAGTCTGTGCTACTCATCTATGAATCCGATTTGATCGATATACCGTTAAAAAGAGGAAGTTCTCAAGTTTCACGGGGTTTCTGCCAGGTTGCAACGGCACGCTTCTGTCAACGCACAGCTCAGTAGTTGTCAAAATGGCGTATGCAATAAACGCCCCGAAATTTTGAATTTCCCCCCTACGTTATTCTTAGGGGGAATAGCATTGAATATGAACTTCTTTGATATGCTCATCTGAACTAGTTAGAAATCTGTTAGAGACTTGAATTTTGAATAGGTTGTGGAATGCTAACTTAAATTATCCAGAAAATATACTATTTTCCTATGAAAGTCCTATTTTCTAATTTTAACACCTCCAAAAAATCCAAAATGGTGGACATTTGAAAACGACACAACGCGTTGTTTCAACCGGCTATAACTAGAACGCGGTAAGAGCTAGCAAAGATTTGAAAGAATTTTCATGGTAAGGAACTAAATTTTCTACAAATACTCTTGGGCATTTTCTGAAAATCGCACCCGTTCAACCCCAAAAAACGCCATACTTTCAAAAATTGGCATTAGTTTTAAAAATTTTGATTGTTTTGACAATTTTTTTCTAGACTGCTGAGCTAGTTGAATGGCTTACATAACTTAAGTAGTATATGCATCCTCGGCAGCTTTCTTCACAGTTAAGTTTTATTTCCCGAATCGTTCAGTAAGCATTTTTATGAGATTGCATTATTTACTTCCTTCATTTGCAAGAAAGTGTTCTTTTAGCATGCTGAGGGACTTTGTTTCTTTAAACTTCACACTGGCTGCAATATATTTATTAATTTGACGAAATCTTATGGAGGAACTAATAAAGACTCAATTCAACCACGCTAAAGGTAAAGGGACTGATTTGGACTGGAAATCATTTAAGCATGGGATACTTCTAAATCCAACAAAATGTTGAAGCTGCACCACCAGCTTAACACAATCTTGTGTGAATATCCAAAAGGGTATAAAAGGGGCTGCACTCTTAGGAAGAACAGAGTCAACTGTACAACAGTTTACTACCACTGTAAAGGTGTTTCTTGCACCAATACATCAGGGAAAGACACCAAACTATGAAGCGCAATGTAACTTGGATGAGACGTACAGTACAGATGAGAAGAAAGTATGACCTGCAAAATTCCGGATTCACCACAAAAGTGACAAGAAATCTCATAGTTTTTTGTGCCACTTAGACAAAATTACTTTGTAAAAATTAATTTACATGATCACTTCGAATGCGTTTTCTAGAAATAATATAAATGTTATATACGCAATGTTCAATAATGTCTTAATGAAATGGCATTATTTAAATTACGATAAATGAATTATTATTGGTTTGATTTTCATCACCAGATACGCAATGGATGCGAAATTTTGTTCTAAAAAGTTTTCTTATGATATATTTTCTGTAGGGTTGATGGTTTTTGACAATTTAGAAAAAACTTAAAAATAACCCTCAATTTCAAGGATTTGTGGTCTCAGGTCAGAAGCTCCCCTGGAAATGAAACAAACTTTAAATTCTTTTACTTTTATATAAAACAAAAGGATTGAAACGATTTCCAGCTTTCCATGAATTATTTCCAGGCAAAATCTATTCACTGGCCTAGCTAATCAATTTATTTAGTAACTGGGTCTTAAAAATACTTTCCTAGCCGATTTCAGTTAACATTAAAAGTCGCGATGTCAACTATCCCCCGTCACTATTTATTAATTTCAGCATTCATTGTGCACCATGGTATGTTGACATTGTAGTTCAATGGTTGAAGATTCAATGACTCAACCAATAATAAGATTGCACAATCACATTTTTATCTCCATCCTTTACATCCTAGGACGCTAGGTTGTAGCCAGGAATTGTGTTCATATCACTGCTTGCTAGGCATGTATGGTGACATCATCACTCAGGTATATTAATATTGATATAAAGCATTGGGATTTGAGCCCGGGACACCAAAGTCCCACTCTCTACCACTAGACCAACTCGATCCCTCATAATAATCTTAAAACAAGAAACAATAACAAAGTGTATACGTAGCTTGGTATATAACTTGGGTTCCATGACTAAATCAGGTTCTTTTTAAGGCTAAATCTCTCAGGTACCGGTACCATAGCTAAATCTCTTAAGGCCTTCAAAATTTGTAATCATACACACACATTGTTCTACAAAGAATAACACATCTATAGTATTGTATGTACTGAAATTAAATGACCTCTATTTTATTGTGAAAACTAAAACAATGTCATGCGGAATTTTAAAGAGTATGAAAATATAAAAGAGGAAATTTACGAACGGTTCATTGAACTCCTTTATGGTTCAGCGACTCCAATAATATTAAACATTCACTCGCCCAAAAACTGACGTCGAAGATATTCTTGCTTGATTTCGCTATTTTGAGAACACAATATAAGAGATTACTCTATAAAATCACATCACTTCATTTTCATAATATCAAAATATTAACTATACCTCAATAAGCTATGTGGGTAGGTGGACTGCAATCATGTATGTTAACTTTTCACACTTTTCTTAATGTTTGCATATTATTTTTGAATAAACTGAACTTATGAGAACACAATAAAATTACTCGGTAGAAATGATTTGCTACATATAAAATCCCATTTGATACTTTCGTTTACTACCATATTAGTGTTACGAAGGTAAAGTCCTTAATGATTTATGACGAAAACAGTAAATTTTCCTGGTTTTATGATATGTTGTAGTGGGATTGTTTGGAGAAGTTTATTTACGTCCACAGAACGATCAGTTTACCTTAACGTTTACAATCAAACATTGCCAATAGGAAAATAAATTCTTCTATTGGAATTAGATAACGAAATTTCAGATTTGTTTCAGATTGACTGTTGAATTGTCAATATTATGGTCTATCTTAGAAGTATTATAAAAATGTGTTGTCACATTTTAATTAAAAACATCATGCAAAACTACCGTTATTTGGTATAAAAAAGTTTTAATTTTTTTGCTTTTCTTCGTTTTGTATTTAATTTGACATAAACATCCCATATCCTGAGTTTGGTCCATTATTTATTTACTACAAAATATTTAAGTGTATGCCTATGAAAACAAGTATAATTTAGCTACTGTATTACTTCTTGACGGATCTAATAATATGATAGGGATGGACAGACACAGACATATTTTTAAATTCTAGTAACCTTTTTTCCAATTTTAAACCTTTTTAGACATTTTGTTTATAGTTTGTTAAACAATTGTTTAACAACACCATCGAACCACCATCAAATTTAATTGTTATTGTGTTGTATCTGACCGTCATATTTTAAAATAAGTAAATTAATTACAGACTAGCATTTAAAATGCTACCGTTAATAGGTTACTAAAAAGGAGATACCCACTGTTAGGTTTCCACAAGTGGTTTTTTTGTGAAAAAGCGCTCTCGAAATGTACAGCTAAAGCCTCATGCGGCCATCTTCAGTTCTCGAGCGAAGAATAGAATTTATTTATAAAAATAAACACAGCTGCCTTAAAAATAAGGTTGCCAATGACACAGAAAAAATATACACTCAAAAAATATTGAATGATTATAACCGCTATAAGACTGATTAATTTTGATGTTTGCCATATAAATGATTTCTCATTATAGTCAATGAACCTCTTAATGTTTCATGGATAGTAATATTCAAAATGGATCTGTCCAAATCATATTGTTTCCAAAAGTTCACAAAACATTTTGATAATGTTCCTCTGGAACCAACCCAATCCCCTCCATTTTAGAAATTTAGAAATTTTGCTTGTAAATATCTTTGTGCTTGTAATACACACAATATTTTTCATACCACAATCTTCATACAACTTGACTTTTGATTGACTTTTTAGTTGTATAGAAAATGCCATTAGGGTTGTGTTTGCTTTTTTTTTTTGTTATGTTATTTGTATGTCAGTGTTTTATAAAAACCCGAACAGTGAAATCAGTTCATTATTAGCAAAAATGAATAAAGCGGAAATAAGCTAGTCTTGCAGACTGGTTAAAGGTGTGGCAATGTGATCATTTCCATGCAGTGATAAGAACAATGAGCCAATTGTAACGTGCTTGTTCAAACAAAGGCTATTTAATTCAATAAAATGTCATATTTTTATTGCTGTTGGTTTATATTTCATATTCATTATATATGTTGATATGCATAATAATATTCTTCAGCAATAAATTAAAGCCGTCTAAAATTGAAATATGTTTGAGAAAGTTAAAGATGCAGGTAATTTCGGGTTCAACATGATTTTGTCCGAAAATTGATAATGCAGTTTGTCAGCTATACCAAACGATTTCGTACTTTAACACAAATCAACAAAAACACGTTTATAACCAAAGATATTTGCAGGTTGGTTAACTACCTGAATAAGCGAGATCCTTGAAGATTTACTGTAAAGAGTGATAAAAGCGGGAGCTTCATCGACACACACTTCCGCGCGGGATCTTTCCGAGTGAGTGCCTCTGTCTCGTGAAGAAGCTGACATCGCTCTTCCTACTTTGAGTCATTTTTATCACAACTTCTATGATAAAAAATTCCATGCCAAATGTGTGCAAAGGATTTCAATGAACTCATCGTTAAAATTGTATATAAAAAGTATTAATTTCGGTAATACATTATAACAACCTTATTTGTAGTATTAGTTAACAACATCTAAATGCCTGGAGAAATTTCACCACGTAACGAGGCATCAAAACAATTGTGGTGCTTAATTTTTGTAAAAGAATAATATAACATACATTCATTGGATTGTTGGCAATAAAAGTGGTTTGTTTATGTAACCAAAGGCACTTGTAAAAGTCTGATTATCAAGAAAACATAGAAATCAAGAATCATCTGAAGTAAATAAAAAGTATACATTAAGGGGAATGTTTCAATATATTACAATTTATCAGGTGAAAGTGTATAAATTAAAGTTAACAAAGATGTTTTGTGATTTTGAAGTGGGAAATGTGCTTCTGTTTCCTTACTCTCCAGTTTGCAGATTTAGGATAGTGTTATAAACACAAACAGGGCTCTCACTGTTTGAAACAGTAAGTTGAATTCCATTATCATTCTTATTTGACCAATGGCCCTAAATGTCAAATACATTTTCCATTTTATTTTATAGCCATTTTTACACATATTAAATATATACAAAAAAAATATTTGTTACTTGGTATGACTAACTCTTATTTCAAGCACGTATTGTTTTGCGATTTCTTTAAATAACTTATAAAACATTGCTAGAATTGAGTAAACGTGGTCTACTATACAACCTTGTTCATAAAATGTAAATTTCTTAATTCAAACAAGTATTTTTAAAAGTGAGTTTAGAAATTATTTAATATTTTAAAAGACAACTAAGACAAAAGTGTACGGTGTATTATTTTTGTTGAGCTTATAATACACCATCTGATTAATTAAAAAGTTATTCACAAAATTGCTTTAATTGCCCCGAATTGCTGTAAAAAATAACTTATTTAATAATGTTAATTTCTGAGAATCTCTTATTTGCTTAGTTTATCAAGGGGAGAACGAAGCAAAGAAGGAGTGGTAAACAAGTGGGTTTGACACGACCTCACCCGGTCACCGACAAGAATATTGAATTTACAAAATAACTCATGTTTTTACCCTTTAACAAACTAATTTTCTCGCTGCATCGTTAGAAACCCCATTTTATCAAAGTCAAGTTATATATATCCTTTTTTTAATTATCATTAATGCGTTCGGATGTATCAACGTTTAAAGCACATTTACCCCCATAAATACTAGGGAAGGCAGGATGCTTGTTAATATAAAATAGTTTTTAATTTAATGAAAATCTTTATAACAGAGGTTAAGTCTAAATATAATGGATTTGATGATGGAATTTTTGAATAGTTATTTTATGTCAAAACTATACTCGCTTATCTGTATTGTTAGGAAGCTTTTGAACAATAACGCATACTTAGTATGGGATGGTTTTTATTTTTCATGGAATAGTGGACGCATCAATAATGTTAAACGTCAACCTAATCAATGTCACCAAATCTTAGACGTCTATGCGTGTTAAAATGTAACTAAAACGCGTTAAATAAACAGAAAAAACACATAAATAGGATAATCACTGTTGTTCTATCACAAACATTATGATCCTTATACTACTCATCAACTCTTATCCACAATGCAACTTTTAACAATGCATCGCCACTGTTCCCATAATTAAAGTACGTAGTACACTACTATTTGCTGTAGTGAACAAAACGGGTCTAAGGCCTATTTGAACAGTTACACTAAGCTAAAAGATTATCTTAAATAGCGGTATACGAGTATAGAAACGGCATTTTAGCAGATTAGCCTTCTGAAGCTCAGCCATTAGAGCAGATTGTGCTGACAAAGTTGGTTTCATACCGACCACATGCTACAGTTTTCCATTATCTTTCCCATGTCAGTATGCAGGCTTTATTCATGGTCCTTTACAACCATTGACCCAGTCTGATAGGCTATTAAGCCAAATAATCATTTTCTATCAAAGTTTACACTATAAATTGACCAATTGAATGCAAGTTGAATAAACATATCCAAATTCATATATGAATGTGTTAACAGATTATAAAATAAAGAGATAATTAAACTAATCATTACCGAAGCACAATTCTAAAGCTTTTACAAATTTTGAATGGGAAAAATAGACAATAGATAAACATCTTTATTGATTATTTCCTTACAACTAATACTGTCGAATACATACCTATGCGTCAGTACGATTGATATAATATTGATGAATTATTTTTGCGGCACTCCAATATCCAATGTCTGGTATTGGTACTTGGGTTAGAGTCAGGTTGGCTATATACAAACGTATCTTAGAACGTAAAAAGGTATAATCTTGTGAGTTTATGTTTTTAGTTATTCAGATTAATTTGTTATCAATAACTTAACAAAATAATAAATACACATTCATAACATATTGAATCACTATGAAAATAGCCTTTTTGATACATATAGAATTTCTGTGTAGCCTAATACTGCTAACAGTACATGTAATGAAAATAAATTATGTCATTTCAGCTCAAGGTTATGGTATGACTTACATCGTTAGAAGATAATGAGTCTATTAAGATTCTATATTATGCTATAACAAAGTGCGCAATCTTCAATAACACAATACGTGACTATGTATCCTTTCAAAAATTCATCAACTTTCAATAATGAACAATCAAAGTATACCAAGTTTGCAAATATATATTTTTGGAATATCGTATAATAAGTGGGTTGGATTGTGTTTTAAAAGTTCAGAGTTGTGAAGGATAACTATTTAATTCTAGTTTGTGTACTTTTCCTAGGTAAGCTAAGTGTTTTGACTTCCCTTCATTTCGAGAAGAAAGGGAACTACTCACGTGTTCAAGTGAATTACTATTATTCTACATTTACCTAATGAGTTTTCTTTTTCCACACATATTGAATATATTTCCTATGTTAGCCTAAAAACCAATATGAAGGCAAATGAAGACTTTAGAAGACATGTGAGAAATTCTTGTGTAGAATTGAAAAATACTCTTTTGTCCTTGATCATTTTAAACATTAGAGTGTTTTATTAAAACATTTTACTGTATGAAAACATATTGTTAATGCTAGATCAGCAGAGCACAAGGTCGCCATTCGAGATCACCACGATGTCATCAACTGGAGTAATGTTAGGTGCTGGAAGCATTTGTTTCAGGACGTCTACAACCCTTGGGGGAGTAGATTATAACCCAAAAGCTAGGGGACCCAAAAGCTGTCATCCCTATAGATGGAAGAGCACCTGGTCCTGATAGCAATCCTGCAGAAATCCTTAAGCTTCATTATAAGAATGTTGCGTAATCATTTTTCATTATTTGGATTAAGAGTTTTATTTTTTATCTTATCTAAAAAATTAAATTTCAATTAGCCAACCCCCCTCTCCTAAAAACTGTTTCTTTTTAAACAAAAGCTTAAGACATAAGAGTAAATAATAGAATAAATCATTACGCAGTACAGCTAAGCCGTCGTGGACTCTGTTTTGCTTTAAGCAGACACGGACACAGCAGTATAAGTGTTTCAACTCACACTATCTTTGCATTGTAAGACCTATTGAACTTGAATTAAAATGCAATGATATGTAAATTTTCATTTAGTTGCTTGTTTTATGGAATTTAAATTTAAAGGGTCCCCATAAGTTTTAAATTCAAGAAAGTTGCTGAAAGTATGTAAGCATGTTTGTTTGGGGTTTAATTACGCATTAACTACTGGTCAGATTGAGCTGAAATTTGGCTTGTTGATAGCTTATCTTCCCCATTATACAGTGTGTAAATTAAGTCTGGCACACATTTTTTATCTTTTTTTCTATAGTAGATAGAAGAAATCAATTCGCAGGACTGATTAATAACAAATGTTAGGCACTTTTCACACATTTTGAAAATAAAAATTCCCTTAAGATGGGGTGGGGTGGGGTGGGGGGTAACTAAAAATTTTCAAATGACAACTTCCATCTTGTGACCCCTCATTTTAAAGGTCATTGGAAGACAAATCCAAAGATGTGTCTGAAAAAAATTTTTTTGCACCCTATCCAAGATGGCGGTTTAAAATGTACTTAGGGTTGAACCGGTAAATTAGGTATGGCACTCATTTCTTATCTTTGTTAGTCTTTGTAGATAGAAGGAATTAATTTGCGGGACTGAGTAAGAACAAATGTTTGGCACTTTTTCATAATTTTGAAAAAAAATTCCCCTTAAGGGTAAGGTGGGGGTGGGGGGTAACTAAAAATTTTCAAATGACAACCCCCATCTTGTGACCCCTCATTTTAAAGGTGTTTTGAAGACAAATTTAACGATGTGTCTGAAAATTTTTTAATATGTTTCAGACTTAATTCACCCGTTCAACCCTAAGTACATTTTAAGCCGCCATATTAGACAGGATGCAAAAAAAACATTTTGAGACACGTCGTTAAATTTGTCTTCTAAATACCTTTAAAATGAGGGGTCACAAGATGGGGGTTGTCATTTGAAAATCTTTAGTTACCTTCCACCCCCACCTTACCCTTAAGGGGAATTTTTTTCAAAATTATGAAAAAGTGCCAAACATTTGTTCTTACTCAGTCCTGCAAATTAATTCCTTCTATCTACAAAGACTAACAAAGATAAGAAATGTGTGCCATACCTAATTTACCGGTTTAACCCTAAGTACATTTTAAACCGCCATCTTGGATAGGGTGCAAAATTTTTTTTTTCAGACACATCTTTGGATTTGTCTTCCAATGACCTTTAAAATGAGGGGTCACAAGATGGGGGTTGTCATTTGAAAATCTTTAGTTACCCCCCAGCCCCCCTTGCCCTTAAGGGAATTTTTATTTTCAAAATTTGTAAAAAGTGCCTTACATTTGTTATTAATCAGTCCCGCAAATTGGTTTCTTCTATCTACTATAGAAAAAAGATAAAAAATGTGTGCCAGACTTAATTTACACACTGTATTTTAAAAATCAAAGAATCTTAAGAGCTGTTTCAAACTAAACAAATAAGTTAAGTTTTATTATTATGTTCAATTAAGGAAGTTAGGAAGTCCATAAAGAGTTATGTTTGTTTGATTAAATGTTCAAAATAAACGTCCACCCAAAAGCTAAACAACAACTGTGACAGAGTGTGATACTGACATCACAGAACGTAAGTAAGAAATCAGATTTAGGAAAACTACTGGATTACATATGACTGTAATCAAAACCGTAACAGAGCTAGAGGCATACACCACAGTAAAAAGTTTAAGTAAACAAACGGTATCAGCAATCGAATACGTACTTTATCCCATTAGCTTGTTAACAACTTTTATCATGGAGAAGTAGTGGGAGTAGCTATGATATTTCATAGGGTAAATCACAAAAATCAAAACAAATATACAATAATAAAAAAATAAAATTGAAACAGACTTTTTTTTCGAAAATTCAATTTTTGTTATGGTTTTTTCCGATGGGAGTTTTAAATGGGAAAATAAAATAAAGTATTTAACCTTTGAATTGGAACTTCTAAAGCAATGGATGTTATACCATTTTGTTCATAATTTAAAGGCCCATGACATACTAAATTTGTATTAAAATCGGGCAGGCTATCTTTCCGTTATTTTATGGGTTTTAATGTAAAAATCACAATTAAAAATACAAATTACGAAAAATGAAAAAAAACCTAGATATACCAGAGATACTATGGGTTAGTAACCATATACAGTTTTTAATCTAAATTGGACCACAGATGTGGTAAATGTAGATTAATAGTTAGTCACTTAACAGGAGGAGTTTTTTTCCCTCATGAAACGTAGCGATAGCATGGATTAGATTATAATTCTCAGACTTGGCCTCAATTGGCTTTCTTGTGATATATTTATCATTTATTAATCTATTACTGTAGGCTAATGCCGACCAAATTTTAAGGGTAATACTGCTTAACCATGTAAACAAATAGAAAAACGATTTTTTTTTATAAATTGTGCATTATGTTTATTTGATTTTTTACTGTAGTTCCACGTAACGAGTGAAAACATTAATATCAGTATAATTTAGTGTACTTCTTCTTTTAAAGATATTAATCAAGTTGCTTTAGGCTTCATGGAATATTAAAACTTAAGTAAAGTATTGTTAACGAAATTTTCTCTTTTTAATTTTAATATAAGAATGACAGCTTGTTGTACAATAGCGTTTCTTGTATGATTTATTTACCTCTCAACGCCTATACCATGTAAATAGAGAGCTAAAACTAGTAACTGACGAATGACTAATAATGACGAATGAAGACCTAATATGGATAAATTATTTGCTAAAATTATAAATATTAGAGACATTTAGACAATATTTAGTTTTTAATATTGCTTGATAGATTTCCAGAGAATGCAATCTAGTTCAGAGAACTGTAAGCAACCCCCATTCAGCCATACCCCTTTCAAATTGTTCAATACTGTATCAGCCTTGATCCGATCCAACCTTAGAACCGTATTACTATGCATTCATAGAACTCTACTATTGTGATATATTCATAATTGAAAATGTTGGTTTGGAATGTTAGTAATACATTTTAACATGTCATAATAATATATACTTTTTATACTATATATTCAATTCCATCCCTAATAACATACTGTTACATGGACTATGTAGTAGCTGTAGTAACTACTGAAATAAAATATGATATACAGGGTGTAAATTAAGTCTGGCACACATTTTTTATCTTTTTTTCTATAGTAGATAGAAGAAATCAATTTGCGGGAATGATTAATAACAAATGTTAGGCACTTTTTACAAATTTTGAAAATAAAAATTCCCTTAAGGGCAAGGGGGGGTGGGGGGTAACTAAAAATTTTCAAATGACAACCCCCATCTTGTGACCCCTCATTTTAAAGGTCATTGGAAGACAAATCCAAAGATGTGTCTAAAAATTTTTTTTTTGCACCCTATCCAAGATGGCGGTTTAAAATGTACTTAGGGTTGAATGGGTAAATTAGGTATGGCACACATTTCTTATCTTTTTTACTCTTTGTAGATAGAAGGAATTAATTTGCGGGACTGAGTAAGAACAAATGTTTGGCACTTTTTCATAATTTTGAAAAAAATCCCCTTAAGGGTAAGTGGGGGTGGGGGGTAACTAAAAATTTTCAAATGACAACCCCCATCTTGTGACCACTCATTTTCAAGGTATTTGGAAGACAAATTTAACGATGTGTCTGGAAATTTTTTTTTTGCATCCTGTCCAAGATGGCGGCTTTAAATGTGTTTGGGGTTAAACGGGTGGGGTCTGGAACACAATTTTATCTTTTTTGCCATTAATAGATAGAACTTATCCACTCGTGGGACTGAGCCAAAATTAGGCACCTTTTTATTTATTTGAAAAAATCCCCTAAGGGTAAGGGGGGGGGGGGTAACTAAAAATTTTCAAATGACAACCCCCATCTTGTGACCCCTCATTTTAAAGGTATTTGGAAGACAAATTTAACGATGTGTCTGAAAATGTTTTTTTTGCATCCTGTCTAATATGTTGGCTTAAAATGTACTTAGCGTTGAACGGGTGAATTAAGTCTGGAACACCTTTTTTCCTTTATACTCCAATGTTTGATAGTGTAAAAATTGATTACCAATACAATAAAATAGAATACCAAATAATTACAATAAAATAGAATACCAAATAATTACAATAAAATAGAATACCAAATAATTACAATAAAATAGAATACCAAATAATTACAATAATAATACAACCCTACAACAACAAAAACACAATAGCAATCAAAATTAATAGAATTCCTAAACTAAATAATAAATGTAATTGCAATAATCAACTTTACGTACTTGTTAATATTCACAAATGCTCAAACTGATGCCCAAGAGAAACTTGACAGAGCCCCAACCGATTATAAAATTCGTTTACCACCCTGGACAGCGTTTCTTCATTAATAGATCGTGCTTCCATTATTATTCTTGCTGTGAGATCCTGGATGTTTTCTGGGCGGTTAACAAATACTCTACTTTTTAGGTGGCCCCACAAAAAGTAGTCTAACGGCGTCAAGTCGGGTGATCTGGCAGGCTATTCAATAGCTCCCCGCCTCCCTATCCAACGATCTGGAAAAACTTCGTCCAAGTAATTTCGGACTTCAGCATTATAGTGAGGTGGTGCGCCATCTTGCTGAAACCAAATGTTCTCGTTGACAACATTTTCTTTGTCTTCCGGAGGAAACTCATGGGCAATGGCAGGTACTATCGACTCTCGCAGTAACTCCTGATAACGGTTTCCGTTTAGATTTCCTTCGATCACGAATGGCCCTATTAATTTGGTCCCGACAATGCCTGCCCAAACATTGACTTTTTGGGGATTTTGAGTATGGCATTCTTGAGCCCAATGCGGATTTTCAGGAGACCAATACCTATAGTATTGTCTGTTCACGTGGCCATGAAAACTAAATGAAGCCTCATCTGAAAATACAATTCTATTTTTGAACATTGGATCCAAAGTACACCGTTGCATCATGAGTTCACAGAATTCAATCCTGCGGTCAAAATCGTCCTCGATCAATTCATGAATAAACTGAACCTTAAAAGGATGAAACTTCTCGGCTTTAAGGGCTTTGTGGACCGACATGTGACTTATCCCAAAGTCATTTCCAATCCTACGTGTCGATGTGTGATGATTTTCTTCAACGCTAAGAAGTATATTCAGTCTAGTTTCTTCAGTGAGTACAGATTTTGGCCTACCACTTCTTGGTTTACTTGCAACATCCCCCGTTTCAGCAAACTTATTACATATCTTAGATACTGTAGCTCGATTAATTTGGCGATCAGGGTACAAGTTGTTAAAAATATCACACGCTTCAAGTTGGGTCCGTTTTTTATATCCATAGCCAACAATGACAATTATTTCTATCTTCTGTTTTGTTGTTAACAACGCCATGTTAAAATAAAAATACTAAAAGATGTACTTACGACTACTCCAAAGAAACTACATACACAAACTGAAGGGGAATAAGGAAAAACTGATAAGATTGTTACCTGATTAGCCTGCAGTCTTTAGAAAGAGGATAGGAATTCCAAGTGAGTGCAACGTCCAAACCTGGAATCTCAATTATCAGATTTATTTACTAAGTGATAAGAGCTACATAAGTTTGTTTATTGCAGTTCGTCCTATTGTCCAAGTTTTTCTGATATAAACTATCAAATCTATTATAACTTTATTTTTGGTAAAAAAAATAAAAATGTGTTTCAGACTTAATTTACTTGTTCAACCCTAAGCACATTTTAAGCCGCCATATTGGACAGGGTGCTTTAAAAAACATTTTTAGACACATTGTTAAATTTGTCTTCCAAATACCTTTAAAATGAGAGGTCACAAGATGGGGGTTGTCATTTGAAAATTTTTAGTTACCCCCCCCCCTTACCCTTAGGGGATTTTTTCAAATAAATAAAAAGGTGCCTAATTTTGGCTCAGTCCCACGAGTGGATAAGTTCTATCTATTAATGGCAAAAAAGATAAAATTGTGTTCCAGACCCCACCCGTTTAACCCCAAGCACATTTAAAGCCGCCATCTTGGACAGGATGCAAAAAAAATTTTTGCAGACATATCGTTAAATTTGTCTTCCAAATACCTTGAAAATGAGTGGTCACAAGATGGGGGTTGTCATTTGAAAATTTTTAGTTACCCCCCACCCCCACCTTACCCTTAAGGGGATTTTTTTTTCAAAATTATGAAAAAGTGCCAAACATTTGTTCTTACTCAGTCCCGCAAATTAATTCCTTCTATCTACAAAGAGTAAAAAATATAAGAAATGTGTGCCATACCTAATTTACCCATTCAACCCTAAGTAAATTTTAAACCGCCATCTTGGATAGGGTGCAAAAAAAAAAATTTTTAGACACATCTTTGGATTTGTCTTCCAATGACCTTTATAATGAGGGGTCACAAGATGGGGGTTGTCATTTGAAAATTTTTAGTTACCCCCCACCCCCCCTTGCCCTTAAGGGAATTTTTATTTTCAAAATTTGTAAAAAGTGCCTAACATTTGTTATTAATCATTCCCGCAAATTGATTTCTTCTATCTACTATAGAAAAAAAGATAAAAAATGTGTGCCAGACTTAATTTACACCCTGTATATGAATGAAAAACTAGAAAACGTTAAACAAATTAAATAAAATTATGACATAATATACAATAAACCTTTTTTAACTATTTACTAAATTGATTGATATCAGTGTTTTTACATAAACACAAAGAACAATGGTCAAAGACCGTCTGTTTTGTGGTTGACATACTGATTTTACAATATTTTAAACACATTAAAAAAGAGTCCATAAATCACAAACTATAATTCATTAAATAAACTGATTTCTAGTAACAAATACACAAATAGCACTACATAGTAAAAAGGATCAGTTAGCAAATGAATCAAAAATAAAATTTAAAATATAGCCTATTGAGAATCTGAATTTATTCTACAAACAGCAATAAAATATAAGTAATAATAAAAAATAAAATAAAAACAAGCCTATTTTTACTTAGACAAATACTTAACAAACAATATTTTATACATTTTTAAGTACATAAATTTTCCCACTTTTGTATTGATATCTCTATTATTAAATTTAATAATTAAACTCCATTATCAATTCCCACCTTTTACACCACGCCTCTTTAAGATAATTTCCCAATGCCCTCCAATCTTTGCCATTTAAAAATTCAAAAAACTCATATTCATTTAAATATAACTTGTTAAACCAAATTTGACGTACATTTTTTAAAATTGGACATTCTGCTATAAAATGGTACACCGTTTCATCTCGGTTGAGATTACATAGTGAACATAAATAAATTTGATTTTCCATCCAGGGCTTATAGATTTATTAACTCTGTTCTAGCTTTTATAATCCAGGACATAAGTTTAACATTTAGGTCCGCAAAAAGGAACGATCTATCTCCAAGGTGGAGGTCAAGGTTCAGATACTGCTGGTGATAACGACTAGTCAATGCCTAACCCAGACAATCCTGTCGCCAAGCCGTTCTCTCTAACTCTAATAATTCAAACAATCGAGATTGAAAAATTTGCAATCTGTTAAAATCGACGTCCAACGCTACTCCCCGTCTTTCGCCCATTTTTAACATCTCCCTGTACCAAAATATTTTTTTCAAAATTATCTGCCTAGCCAAGATATAAGGAAGTCTATTCACTGGTAAAAACAATACTCTAATAATATAACCAATGTGCAAACTTAATGTGTAAAAATAAACCTGATCAAACTGACATTCTAGGTGTAATACGTAATTTGGAGTATTTTGAGGCAATCTAAATAATTTTTTGACAAAGTTATTTTGAGCAGATTCAACCGTTTTACTCTTGATAAAACCCCAAACTTGTGCTCCATAACTCAGCAACGCTCTAACTATTGAATTATAACACACTATTTTTGCATTAATCGGCACTTGATTATTACTTATTAAATTACTCCAGATTAAATTAACAGCTAACTTGGAAGCTGATGATTTTTCTTTAAAATGCATTTCCCACGAAAGTGAACTTGTAAAGTTTACTCCTAAATATTTATAATTGTTTACAATTTCGATTTGTTCACCCTTGTACCACCATTTAGAACTGGACCCAAGCCTCCCACCTTTTCTGAAAACCATAATTTTTGATTTAGCTAAATTTAAGCGTAAATTCCAAGTTTCACAGTAATTCTCCAATCGTTTAATCATGTGTTGAAGGCCGGTTGCAGTTGGAGATAAGAGAACGATATCGTCAGCATACATCAGGACATTGACTCTTACTCCACCATAACAACATCCTCCCTCTAGTACATCTGGCAAGTCGTTTATAAAAATAGCAAAATTCGTTGGGCTACATATACAACCTTGCCTTAAACCCATGGAGGTGCTGAAGTGCTCAGTAATTCCCTCCTGACACCACACTGTTGCTTTTGTGCCTTGATAATAATTTTTTAGCATATTTCTGTATTTTGACGACACACCCATACAAGACATTTTATAAATTAAAGCCTCCCTATCTATTGTATCAAATGCACTTGAGAAATCCACAAAAAAAGTAAATAATTTACCCTTTTTTCCCGCTAATTGCAGATGAGCTACACAAGTGAGATTAAAAATGTTATCTATAGTCGAGTAACCTTGGCGAAATCCTGCCTGGAATTCCGTGAACAAACCTTTACCGTTGACCCAATTTACTAATCTGTTATTTGTTAGACTGATAAAAATCTTTCCTACACAGTCTATAAACGACAATCCTCTGTAGTTTTCAACTAGGTTAATATCTCCTTTTTTATGTAATGGATACACTATCGACCTTTTAAACGATTCTGGAACATTCCCAGTTCTGTAAATATTATTAAAAATAGATAATAATTTGATATGAAATGAATCTGGAGCATACTTAAAATATTCATATGGGACTCTATCAATCCCTGGGGCCTTGTTACATTTAACCTTTTTTAGGACGCTTTTCAACTCTCCCATACTAAAGTCGCTATCTAAGAATGCATCTAAAATCAATGGTTCGGCAAACTGCATCTTTCCAGTCAGCAATGGAGGGTTGAGCAACGTTTTAAAATGTCTTACCCAGTCCAAGGACGTGATGCTTCCAATCCTGTTATTATCTTTCTTTTTAAAGCTTTTAACTGCCCTCCAAAACTTATTTGTATCGGTTGCTTGCGTAATATAGATAATAACTACTAATATAATAATAACTATAATACTAATAACTATAATACTAATAACTATAATACTATAATATGATAATAACTACTTATTTGAGATTCTAAATATGCTCTCTTTTTATCTTGGCACATTGACTTATACTTTCTGCTCTCGTTAATATATCCAATTCTAAACTGATATTCGCTGTTTTTTCTAAATACATTTAATGACCTAAAAACTCTCTTTCGTTGTAAAAAACAATCAATATCAAACCATGGTTGCCTGAAAGTAAGATTATGTTTTTGTTGCTTTGTAACATTATCAGTTGAGTCTTTTATTATTTTAATTAAATTAGATATATTATCCTGATTACACTCGCCTATCTCAACAGTCTGAATGTTTACATCAATTTTTTCTCGGTAGTATCTTTCGTCTTTAGCCTTCCATTTCAATTTAGGTAACAATGGAAGTGTTTTCACACCCTCCGAACCCTCACCACCAACTACAACCGGACTCACACATTTCAAACTCAGTTCAATTGGGAGGTGATCTGACCCTGGATGGTTCACAACTTTAAAATCGTGGATAAAATTTAAGCAATTTAATGATACCATGGCGAAATCGATTACTGAACTCCCCATCGCCCCTATAAATGTAAAATTACCGCTTGCATCACTTTTGCTCCTGCCGTTCAAAATAACTAAACCTAGATTTTCTATAGCCCTTAAAAGTTTTCTACCTCGAGTGTTAATTACCGAATCGTTTGATTTCCTTACATCACTTAAATTATTGTTTAGAGTTTCTATTATCCTATCAGAAAATGTTTGTTCACAAGCAATTCTACCATTCATATCACCTAATATCAGTAAATTGTCTCTATACTTTGTATTCAAGAACAGTTCAAAATTAGTAAAATCATATTCCCATGAATTAAAATTAAGATACACAGGCATAACACAGATTTTACGATTCTCAGGCAAACTATTGTGAATTTCAAACAAATTATAGCCACTATCTTGTACAAGTTTAATGTTTTTAGCAAAAGGTGAATTTAAGTTTTTCAAGCAAACTATACCTCCTACATTTCTACCATAATTTGAAACCCTAGTTGCAAACACAAAATATACCTCAAAATTTTTTAATCGTTGGATAACATAATCTTTTTCTCGATATCAATTAAATTTTATGAATTATTTTATGAACAATTTTACCACATTATATTGCTAACAGTGTATTGCTGGATGAAACCGAAAATCACTACTTTTGGTTCCATAGCATCGTTCTCGCTACCTAATCCAAACGTTAAAATAGATATATTTTACATAAACTTAACAGTTTAACACAACGAATGTGTAGTTATACTTAACTAAAACGATACCATATTATGTTAAGTAATATTGTTTTCATCACACTGTATTTGAAAATTGCCCATTTCCATACAGCTGAGGTATTCGAAAATCGTCAATTTCCATAAACCAAAAACAAATCAGCTGTCTTTTTCTGACATGAACATTACTTTCGCTCTACAAAAAATACTTTGCCTGACATTAACAAAGGTACAACTGAAGTTACCAGTTATCTCAAAAGGAGCGAGCACCATTGTGTTTTAATTGAAAATACATAAAAGAAAATTGGTTTATTTAAACACAATTTTTATTAACAGAATTTATAACTTGCTTAATATTAAATCTAGACTAGATTAAATAGTCAAGAAACATGATAAAATTTGACAGAACACGGAGTAGAGAGGAGAACTAAGAGAGAATTAAGTTTAATGAAGTAGTTTTATCACCATGATAGAATAACGTTCAATACTCTTCACAAAAGTCGCTTTTCGACTCGCATGTAAAACACTATCTGGCCCCGAAATGGGTCACTTTCGTGACTAGTAGTGAAACATACTATTCTCTGTCATAATTTAAAGACCATATAAGACGGATATTTTTCCTTTTGCATTTTAAATTCACGCTCTAAATATTTTGTCGTGCATTCTCATTGTTACAAAGTAAGTGGAATATATTATTTTGTAGCTAGGCCTATATAAAGTCTAACACATAAATAAACGTATAACTACCAGAATTGTACCTCTATTTTCATAGCATAAGAATTCCTAATCTTGGAAACCAACATGTATTTTGATAGATAATTGAATTTAATTAATATGACTATTTATCGAGGGAAGGGGTTTTTTCTTTTCAATTTAGGTTAAAATCAAATTATTTCGTATATCAAATTTCTGATTTATCTTAATTGAACACTGATTTACTTGATATTGCAGTGCATTCTTTTCAAATTATCATTACGGAGGGTAACGTGTTTGCTGTATATTGCTCGCATTGAATATCTTTATATAACAGTAGTCATTTAATACGTAAGTACCTGGGGACCAACCGTTCCTCGAGGTTTTTAATTCGTTCGAAACGTAAGTAAAATAAACATTTAGCCCTACATATGTAGAATTTCCATGATATTATAAAATACAGTCTAAAATATAATTTTAGAACAAATTATATACTGTAAAACAATGTTGTCTTGTTAAGTATTGGTGCTATTAGTTCAAACATTTGTGCACGACCTTGTCATCTTAATTGAGGGCCTAAAAACACGCATTACTGACACAGCAAAAATAATAATAACAAAATAGTATAATAACAGGATTTTTTTAAGCTAAAATTTTAATTACAATAATAGTTATAATAACATGAATAATTGTAAGAATTTAAATTCCCCACAACAAAATATAAAGTGGGATTTCACCAGATTTCCCAAGGGATAGTAGCGATAACCAAGATCTAGCTCAGGTACTGTTGTAATTGTAATAGGCTTGGACCGCCAGACGCCATAAACGTCGTTAGACCAGCTCTTGGCACATGTGTTTGAATTAATACTCTTATATACTAGCTCAGGTACTGTTGTAATTGTAATAGGCTTGGACCGCCAGACGCCATAAACGTCGTTAGACCAGCTCTTGGCACATGTGTGTGAATTAATACTCTTATATACTAGCTCAGGTACTGTTGTCATTGTAATAGGCTTGGACCGCCAGACGCCATAAACGTCATTAGACCAGCTCTTGGCACATGTGTTTGAATTAATACTCTTATATACTAGCTCAGGTACTGTTGTAATTGTAATAGGCTTGGACCGCCAGACGCCATAAACGTCATTAGACCAGCTCTTGGCACATGTGTGTGAATTAATACTCTTATATACTAGCTCAGGTACTGTTGTAATTGTAATAGGCTTGGACCGCCAGACGCCATAAACGTCGTTAGACCAGCTCTTGGCACATGTGTGTGAATTAATACTCTTATATACTAGCTCAGGTACTGTTGTGATTGTAATAGGCTTAGACCGCCAGACGCCATAAACGTCGTTAGACCAGCTCTTGGCACATGTGTGTGAATTAATACTCTTATATACTAGCTCAGGTACTGTTGTAATTGTAATAGGCTTGGATGGCCAGACGGCATAAACGTCGTTAGACCAGCTCTTGGCACATGTGTGTGAATTAATACTCTTATATACTAGCTCTGGTACTGTTGTGATTGTAATAGGCTTAGACCGCCAGACGCCATAAACGTCATTAGACCAGCTCTTGGCACATGTGTGTGAATTAATACTCTTATATACTAGCTCAGGTACTGTTGTAATTGTAATAGGCTTGGATGGCCAGACGCCATAAACGTCGTTAGACCAGCTCTTGGCACATGTGTGTGAATTAATACTCTTATATACTAGCTCAGGTACTGTTGTGATTGTAATAGGCTTAGACCGCCAGACGCCATAAACGTCATTAGACCAGCTCTTGGCACATGTGTGTGAATTAATACTCTTATATACTAGCTCAGGTACTGTTGTAATTGTAATAGGCTTGGATGGCCAGACGCCATAAACGTCGTTAGACCAGCTCTTGGCACATGTGTGTGAATTAATACTCTTATATACTAGCTCAGGTACTGTTGTAATTGTAATAGGCTTGGACCGCCAGACGCCATAAACGTCGTTAGACCAGCTCTTGGCACATGTGTGTGAATTAATACTCTTATATACTAGCTCAGGTACTGTTGTAATTGTAATAGGCTTGGACCGCCAGACGCCATAAACGTCGTTAGACCAGCTCTTGGCACATGTGTGTGAATTAATACTCTTATATACTAGCTCAGGTACTGTTGTAATTGTAATAGGCTTGGATCGCCAGACGCCATAAACGTCATTAGACCAGCTCTTGGCACATGTGTGTGAATTAATACTCTTATATACTAGCTCAGGTACTGTTGTAATTGTAATAGGCTTGGATCGCCAGACGCCATAAACGTCGTTAGACCAGCTCTTGGCACATGTGTGTGAATTAATACTCTTATATACTAGCTCAGGTACTGTTGTAATTGTAATAGGCTTGGTTCGCCAGACGCCATAAACGTCGTTAGACCAGCTCTTGGCACATGTGTGTGAATTAATACTCTTATATACTAGCTCAGGTACTGTTGTAATTGTAATAGGCTTGGATCGCCAGACGCCATAAACGTCATTAGACCAGCTCTTGGCACACGTGTGTGAATTAATACTCTTATATACTAGCTCAGGTACTGTTGTAATTGTAATAGGCTTGGATCGCCAGACGCCATAAACGTCGTTAGACCAGCTCTTGGCACATGTGTGTGAATTAATACTCTTATATACTAGCTCAGGTACTGTTGTAATTGTAATAGGCTTGGATCGCCAGACGCCATAAACGTCGTTAGACCAGCTCTTGGCACATGTGTGTGAATTAATACTCTTATATACTAGCTCAGGTACTGTTGTAATTGTAATAGGCTTGGATCGCCAGACGCCATAAACGTCATTAGACCAGCTCTTGGCACATGTGTGTGAATTAATACTCTTATATACTAGCTCAGGTACTGTTGTAATTGTAATAGGCTTGGATGGCCAGACGCCATAAACGTCGTTAGACCAGCTCTTGGCACATGTGTGTGAATTAATACTCTTATATACTAGCTCAGGTACTGTTGTAATTGTAATAGGCTTGGACCGCCAGACGCCATAAACGTCGTTAGACCAGCTCTTGGCACATGTGTTTGAATTAATACTCTTATATACTAGCTCAGGTACTGTTGTAATTGTAATAGGCTTGGACCGCAAGACGCCATAAACATCGTTAGACCAGCTCTTGGCACATGTGTTTGAATTAATACTCTTATATACTAGCTCAGGTACTGTTGTAATTGTAATAGGCTTGGACCGCCAGACGCCATAAACGTCGTTAGACCAGCTCTTGGCACATGTGTGTGAATTAATACTCTTATATATTCTCTAATTTTTACTAAATTCAGCATAAAACGGCAGAACTAACCGTTTTCAATGGGTCTGTAAGTGATAATATCCTGATTGCATAAGACCTAATGTTATAATAGTCTTCTTGTATTTTATAGTTTATTAATGAATGATATTATTGCCGCACTGAGATGGTATTAGCCATACTGAATAGTATCTTAATCCTACTTGGTAATTGAATCATAACAATTATATAGAAGCACTGAAATCAATCCTGACATAGCTTTTACAATCAGTAATATTGAATACGTGTAATATGTAAAATTTAAACACTTTAAAACAATTTACAATGAAAGCTATTATATATTAGTGTTGAAATACGAAATTACTGATCGAAATATCATGATTTACTGGATTGAAATATATTAATGTAAAAATATTTTAATTCTCAATAATTTATTTTCAATCGTTATATACAATAAAGTATAAGAAATTGTTTAAATTATTATTTAATACAAAGCATGCAATATTGTTGTTTAATATTGAAGTGTTGTTACAGTCAATACAATAGTAGTTTTGGTATTACAATTAATGTAGGGTTAATGATACGAACGTAATTCGTTTCCATTCAATATGTTAACAATATCTCTATGTAAAATTGAAACATGATAGTGATTTAAAATTATGCTTATAGTAGTGACTCATGCTTTGTATTATAGTTATTTACAAAATACCAAGTCCCTAAATTATGGTTATGTACAACCTACGAGAACTCCATATAAATGACACATTAATAATAAAAATACCTTATAAAATTTATTGTAGACCTATTATACGTAAGAAAATGGATATCTATATATATAACTCCCCAAGTACCCATTAATTTTGAGAAAAGTACAAGTCACACCCCCATAAACCATTTCCTTAAAATGTTCGTCATGACAAGAAACCTTGCGCAAAACTATCCATTTCCTTTCTAAATGGAACTTTTCATACCTAATGTTAAAAATATCTCTGCTGTACTTATTTGTTTGTTATTCTTTCAATTTATTACCTTATTAAAATCAGTTGTGATTATTTGTTTGTATTACTGTATTATGTTTTGTTAATTTTAGTTTAACTTAACCAATCAATAGTTTTATTAATACTTATGAAGTCAAAAGGGGTTAAGCCCGTGGGTTACAGCTAGTTTATTTAAAGCCTAAATCGAAAAATAGTGTTTGCTCTGTGTCTTAAAATTGTTAATCCTAAGAAAATTTACCATTGCATGACATTTTTTCATAACTTTAAATGATTAACTCGTCCAACTAATAATCATTCTACACTAACCCCCTGCTGGAGTCTTCATTTAGCGCATAGCAGGGGATTGCGTTTGCTTGCACCAGATTATTTAAATTATTGATGAACTGAAGTAGAGTTGATTTATTTTAAGTATTACAGGGGATCTCACGATTATTGTATGCTTTTGTGCATTTAAAATTGTTACATATGAATTCAATTTTAAAGTTTTCTTTTAATAAAATGCAGAGTCCTCATGTTAGTTAAGTTGAGACCATTCTGAAATAAAATACTATTAATGTTAAAAGAATTACACGGATAACAAAAAAGGTCTGACTCATTTTAGCCCTACCTTACCTTAGTACCACACCAGTCAATCATTTAGGGAATAACTTTAACAGTTTTTGACAGTTATATGAGCTGTTTTGACAGATAATGAGCTCAATGAAAAGATAGATTATCTTCACTTTACCCTATAAGCTAACAATTGGTACAGCCACCTAACCAAAACGTAAGCGTTTTAATATACCGGCTACTAGGAAGGTTCTTTGTAAGAATAATTGATTTTGAGGGCATTAAAAAAATCTATTACGAATCATATGACACGATGATATATTATTTAAATTAGGAGTATCTCGGCATAAAAAGTAGCTCTCGCCTTGATGAAGGCATTTACATATTAACATTATTATTGTTATTAGGCAATATTAAGCCTGACAAATTATGCGGATCAGGAGTATTAACATCATCCACTCTAGTGGCCATATTCAGGTCCACATAAATTTAAGAAATATGTAAACACTCTTCAGCTTTATGGGAGCGTAGTAAATACTACGTTTATCCACTAAATAACTACGTAAATACTCTGTCACAACGAATTTAGTGACAGAGTATCTTGGAGACAAAGCATTAGTGCGCTTATGATTCCTTAAAAACTTATCGTTAAATTACATTCAAATGCAATGTAACTTACGTAACGCAACAGGATGCATTAACTTGTTTATAATTGGTTTTCCTTTATAATAATTAGGAGTAAAATGACTACACAGTATGGTTTCTAAAGTCCATAGTGGAAGTGATGTTTATTTACAACAAATAATAAACATAGCAATCACATGGCATATAATTAACACATGACAGCTGCTTCTAACTTAGTACCAAGAAGGCAATGAGGAACAAGATTATAAATAAATTTCAACACCCCTCCTTAATCTTTATCCTTCATTGGGGTAAGACCAAGGTCGGTCATGAAACCATCATGCTTGATTTTGCCAAGTGATTTTGTCAAAATGTCCGCTACCATCCTGGAAGTTGGAACGTAATTCAGCACAACTAGTTTTTCTCTTGATTATGTATCTGACAAATAACTGTTTACGAATTAAATGTTTGGTCTTGTCATTCACGGTTCTCTTCTGCGAAATCTTCATTGCTGGCATGTTGTCACAATGCAAATTTACATGCTCAAGAAATATTCCCAGCTCTTCCAACAAGTGCTTCAGAAACATTGCTTCCTGAACCATTGCTACAAACTCTGACTCTGTTGAGGAATCAGTCACACATCTCTGTTTCATACTTCCCCAAGACACAGGTCCTTCACTCAGTTTAAAAACATATCCCGTACAACTTTTCCCATCAAAGTTGTTTCCATGACTGGCATCAACAAAACCATGTAGAAATTCTTCATCAGCTTGCTCCTCCACAGCATGCTTCCACAAATTCTTATTCGGATCTTCTATTACCTCTTGATAACTACTTGGCTCTAGATCCTCACAGGTAACCATGTAGGTAACAAAATCAGGAAACATTTTAGGTTTTCTTACTCTTAGAGGGTACCTACTCCCAACATTAATTTCAACACCTTCCTCATCATTTCCCGAATTCCCTTCAGCGGATCCTCCAGTTCCAACATCGTCATCATCTTGCTCAATGTTGATATTATCAAGAATGAAGCTCTCCTCTTCTGCCTCAGGATTCCTGCAGGGTTCATCGAGTTTGGTGGTCTGGATGCTTACTATGGTCTCGACTGGTTGTATAGTTTCATCACCATTATTTTCTTCACGCCCATTATAAAATAAGTTTTCAAAAAACTTGACATCTCTAGAATAAATCAATCTACGGGGAGACTTAGGATCGACCAATTTGTAACCTTTGACATCCTCACTGTAACCTACAAAAATGTGAGGAACACTCTTATAGTCCAATTTGGTCTTTCTCTCCTTAGGCAAATGTACATTGCCTATGCACCCAAAAACTCTTAAGGTGACTGAGGTCCACTTTCGATCCAGTCCATTTCTCCTGTGGAGTGACTCCGAAAACAGCTTTTGTAGGACTTCGGTTCTTAAGATAAATAGCTGCCTCCACAGCATACTGCCAGTAACCCTTGCTCAAATTTGAGTCACTTAGCATGCTTCTAGCTTTTTCAATAATAGTTCTATTTGCACGCTCTGCTACCCCATTCTGCTCAGGACTATATCGAGTAGTAGCCTGGTGCCTTATTCCATATATATTACACACTTCTTCTAGTCTCTCATTCATGTACTCCCCGCCTTCATCTGACCTAACAGTTCTTATAGTCTGGTTGGTCTGATTTTCAACTAAAGTCTTAAACTTGAGAAAACTATCAACTACTTCATCCTTTGATTTCAAGAAATAACCAAAGGTCATTCTAGTGAAGTCATCAATAAATATTAGCATGAAGCGATTACCTTGAAGAGACTGAACATTCATAGGCCCACAGACATCCATATGGATTAACTCTAGTTTTGCCTCAGCTCTCTTACTTGGAGTGGTTAGGAAAGATTCTCTGGAGTGTTTCCCCTCCACACAGGGTATGCACGATTCTGGCCTCTGACTAGGAAAATCAACACCCAAAGCCATCCCCTTTTTCAAAATACCCATGCTAACATGATTCAAGTGACCCAACCTTCTGTGCCATAAATTATGAAGGTCCACACTAACTGACTGGTCAACTTGAGTAGACATAGCCAAATTGTCATAATTTGGATCAATGTTGCATTTACTCTCTGTATCCAACTGATACAGTCCGTTTACATTTGTTCCAGTTCCACAGATTTCACCTCTTACTGAAAACCCATCTTTTAAGTAAATATTACACCCTTTGTCATCAAAAACTAAAACTTGCCCTTTACTAGCTATTTTGCTCACAGATAGCAAATTTGTAGATAAATCTGGTACATACGTCACATTTGATATCACTCTCTCACCAAAGTTTTTAAGATTCACAGGACCTTTCCCAGAACCCGCAGAGTAAATTTTGGTATTATTAGCGACAGTGACCTCTTTAACTCCCTCATTCGAGTTAAACGTTTGACAACTTTCTTTACTTTTAGAAAGATTGTCAGAACAACACGAGTCTAAGTACCAGCTTTCAGGTTCTACCTTTACATTCAGAGCAGTTATCCAGCCTACATTTTTATTTTTGTTTTGACCATCTGACTTACCAATTTTGGAAAATGACCCTATATTTGAGCTATTACGAATATTAGCTTGATTATTTTCAGGACAATCCCTTATCATATGGCCTGCCTTTCTACATTTGTAACAAGTAGGAATAAAAGGCTTCCTCATCTTTGAGCTTTTATTAGAATTAGCTTGATTAGTATTTGATTTTGATAGAAAAGGCTTCCCAGTACTGCTTTTAAAAGTTGAAAATACTACAGAGGACTCAATGGTATCCTTTTCAGCCATGCTATTTAATTTTTCTAGTACTTTACTATATTCTACTTTATCTGTACTCTCGACTGCCATCCTAAATGCCCTGTAAGACTCAGGCAAACCTCTTAGAAGTAGACACGCCTTCATTTCATCATCCACGGGTTTCTCTATGTCAGCAAGTTGAGCATTGAGGTCAAGAAATTTAGAAATATACTCACTCATGCTGTTGCATACTTCCAACTTTAAATCTAAAAGCTGGTCCAGCAGAAATATTCTCCTGTTTGTGCTCTTGACTTCATACTGCTTTGCTAAAATGTCCCATGCTTCCTTCGCTGATGTGGCCGTCCTGACATGTAGTTTTGGAGCTGCCTCCAGGTGCATGGCAATCTTGGCGAGTGCCCTCTCATCTTTGTTTGGATCCACAGTTAGCGGTGTCGTCTCTGCAGTAGTCCTTCGTGGTTCAATGCAATTCCACAATCCCTCATACTTTAGAGCCATCTTCATATCAAATTTCCAACTTGCATAGTTGGCTGACCCTTTCAACTTAGAAATTCCAGGGGCTAATGTGGAGTATTCAACTTTGTCTCCCATCATAGTATAAGTGTTCATTCAATGAAATTTACTATAATATTTCTTAAACACTTCCCTCAAAAATTAAACTGTTCAAAATAGGCCACAGAGAATATGTTACAATAAAAGTGAAACTGGGCCCATAACCACTTGTTTATAATTGGTTTTCCTTTATAATGATTAGGAGTAAAATGACTACACAGTATGGTTTCTAAAGTCCATAGTGGAAGTGATGTTTATTTACAACAAATAATAAACATAGCAATCACATGGCATATAATTAACACATGACAGCTGCTTCTAACTTAGTACCAAGAAGGCAATGAGGAACAAGATTATAAATAAATTCCAACACATTATGCATGGTTCAAATACATAAATAGATCATTTTTAAGATCAAAACTTTAATCTTTTGGTATTTTATGTAACTGTTTACATGGTTTGGATAAAAACAGGATTTCTTTAGTGGAAGTATTGTAGGTTTGTAATGTTACGCAAGAATTCTTGAATAAAATACTAAAGCCTTGAAAGTTTGAACATCAAAAGCGTACTGTGACACGTAGTAATGGCCCCACGAGAGTAAAACCTTCTCTTTGCAAGAATTATGTTTCAAAGTAACACATAAGACAGTTTTCAACTCTTCGTGAACCAAGGCAAGAGTAAATTAATTGTTATTAGTCGTGTTGTTCAAATCGTATTGAATAAAATGGAGCTTTAAGATGAAACTATAAAATATTACTAATAATATTTCAGTTTTTACTAGTTAAATGAAATAGCCGACATCATTTAATATTCCGTTTAAATATAAGTTATATCACGATGAAGGAAATCCACATCCATATTGTAATGTGTGTAATCAATCAATCTTACTATTAATCAGAGAAAACACAATGTCATAGTTATTCAGAGGAAGTCTATTCTTAGTTTAAATAGTTAAATATATCTACGGAAGTTGCTTTTAGACAGGATTTACCTTTTTTCAGTGAGGGAAACACTTTATTTTTGATTGTTTATGTCATCACCCTTCTATTTTTTGACGATTATCTTTAGTTCTATTTAGCTAAAGATGAATAAGTATATCTTTAGGTTGTCTAACGGCTGGTTCTAGCGTTCTTTGTTTGTAGCTTAAAAATTGATTTATTTTCTTTAGCTAAATTATTTCTTATTACTAATTTGGGTAATTGGTAATTATTGGTAATTGTTGGGTTATGCTATACAGTAAGTTAGGGAATATTTTTTGTTAAATCGATTTGGAATATAATATATGTCAGATAAAACGTGGGTGAACGTTTAATTTCAATTAAGCTGTTAATATTTCAGCTGATCTGCTAACAAATATGAATGATTGTAACGTTTTTTACGGTATTTTTGTAAACCTATAGTGGATATAATTTTAAAGTATATTTACTGTTTAAGATAATACATACCCATGTTTTTACTAAAACATACTATTATTGACGAAATAAGAAAAAAAGATAACTACTAAACTTATAAGATCATTAAAATCATAAAATCAATAAAATCATAAAATTACTTACTTAAATTATTATTTGGGCTTTTCCCTCATCATCTATTAAATGCCTGAATCAGCACTTAGTCTTCTTGTAGATTTCTGATAATACATTGTTTTAACTGTATTGCCTCAACCAAGAGGTGTAATGGAGAACGTGCCTCAGCATATGACAATATTTGTTCTACATCTTCAAATAGATTATATGATCTATTATACAAGGTGGAACAACGAAGTTTGTGTTAAAAACTGTGTTGCTTAAGTGAGTATTAGTGATAAATTGGCACCAATCAAGGTTTCCATACCCTCACAATTATGAAATAAGAGACAAAATACGATTTTTTTTCTTTCTTAAATTAAATTTCAATACTCGCAACAACATTTCGTTTGCTGCTACAGGGAGAGTTATAAAGTGTGTTTAGTCAACTGTCATAATCCTAGTATAAAATTAATAAATTTGCCAAGTATGATCAAAATATATCCATTAACCAGCAAACTACAGTTTACTTATTACCACAAAAATAAAATGGGCATTTAAAATTTAATTTTTTTTTCAATTTTATCCGTAATCAATAACCATACAAAAAACTAAATATACTAAGTATTTTATTTTAAGCTCTTTAAATTGTTTGGAGATAAATTAGGAATGTTTATGTCTTGATGGCCAAAAATGAGAAATATCAATGCATATTTCTTTTTTATATATTCGTGTTTACTCCATAAAGTTCCGTTCCCATGGTCTGATCATGCTGGGTTGCGAACTCTTTCAAGTTTATCCCACCTTACATCTTCAAGCCAAATTTGTCAAAATCAATTACTCAAGTTATCGCTTTCCGGTTGGGCGTCTCATTAGTCAGATTACCCGTTTACCGAGGTTTAAAGTATACATATATAAAGAGGTAGTTTAACTTATGAAACACAATGCTTTCGTAACTAATGTTGCACAACCTGTTTCTTAGCAATGACAAAATCAGCTGTGAAAGTCATTGTTGTAATTTTTTATGTTTAGATTTGAGGTTATATTTGCATTTGCATTTTGATTTATTGGAAGACGACTTTGACCGGCATGTGGAGTTTTCTGAATGGTTTGTTATACGCTGTGAAGCTGGCGGCGACTTTTAAAATCGTGTTCTTTAGACGGGGAAGCTTAATTTAATTTAAGTAGTCTAATTAACTGACACAACTATTTCTACTTGCATGAAGTTCTTAAAGAAGAATTAAATGTCACAGGGTTTGGGCGCGTTTGGGCTGGTATTTGGAGTGGTGATCCATTAAAAACATCATACGGTAATCCATAGGCCCTCAACTTGGAATTTAATATGATTTTTTACACGGTATAAAGTATTTTTATTAATTAGAAAATATTAATTCGTTTATAACAGCTTTATATGAAAACACTATAAACAGGAACCTTAGTCCTTTGAAACAAAGACTAATTCTGTTAATTAGCCTTTTGTTGGATAAGTATTGCATTAGGAGTTGCTTTCAGGTAGGATACCAAATGTGAAGTTTAGAGAAGCCTTTGTACGCTCTCCGAGCTTTTGAAACAAATTCCCGCTTCTATTTTAAGTTTTAATTACTTAACCTTTAGGAATCACGTGAGAGGAAATTGCAAAGTTTTAGATCGTTGGAAAGAATTCCGAAAATTCCACACAGAGTTAGTAACTTTGCGGCTTAAACTATGACACAGATTGGAATAATAATATAAATGTTAACTTATTTAGATGAAATTTATATTCTATGAGTGTTTAAACATGTAATAACCAGTGTTGTATAAACCAATTATTAATATCCAATGAAGTCATTGTTTCATATATAAATTAACAAAATAAATATTTTAAAATAAAAATATTAAAATATTCAGTTTTCTAAAGTTAAGTACATAATTTAATAAATGAAATCCTAATGTTATAATAACTTTATAGATAACAATTTTATGATGTCAATTTTTGCATGGGGACAAAATAAATGTATTCTTTGTGTGCTTGAAATAGTTTTGACTAATAGGAATTAGTCAACCCATAATATTGTCCGGATAATCTAGCCTACAACGAAATAGCTCAGAGTCAAAACAAATGTTAAAAAGTTATTATAATTTCAATCTATCTTCAGAGGGTTATGATAGTTACTCGAAATATATATTGGGGTCTAATTTCAAACTTAACAAAATCCAAACATTGAATTAACAATGGTCAATTTATCCAACCACTGTGTCTATAAAGTAAAACCAATTAACAATAGCTTGGATGTCTTGGTAAACAACAAAGCCTCGTGTAAGAGAAAATCTACAATTACTCACAGAAACGTGCCCGGGTCATGCATGAACAGCAACAATACAAAATAAAACTATTAAAACGTAGGGTATCTAACCTTTACACTATCTGGGAACGAATTGAACCGTTAACGTGATTCTTTGCATTAACCTGTGCTCACATCGTTTTCGTAGCTTTAATAGCGGCTGTTGCCAGATATTGCCTTTTGGGTTTTCGTGTAACGTTCATTCGACGGTTAAAGATTAACATGATGCTCGGGACGTTTTTCCAGCAGCTCTCTCGTGTCACTCCTGGTGGTGAGGTAGATAGCTAGTGTCATCCCCATCATAGTGACGTCACCACGTCCAGCGTTCATTGCGCCTCTTGCGTGAGCCAAATTACGAATTTTGTATGATCATGATGCCACCGCGAACAAAAATCATGATATGTATGTTTAGAGATGATCACGTTATTGTCTCGATTACGGATTATAGTCAGAATGGGTTTGTGATAAATACACAATAAGCCAAATTTAATAAGCAACTTGGAGACATACAAACATGATTTATTATCATAGCTTATTTTGTACATGGTTTATAAAAATATTTTTTATGGGAAAAATCAAATGCGTAATAAGAATGCCTTATCAGAAAAGTTATCATACGGATGTGATAATGGTTAATCAAGTGAGGTTTTTAACAGCAAGACCGTCACATCCGCATAGCTGCTCAGTGAGGAAGTATGATAATAAGCAAGACGATGATTGCAAAAAATACGTCATTAGAATTTCAACGAATATACTCGTACATCATGTTGTTCTAACGAAATGTTGGTTTTGGTGGAGGGAGCGCCAAATTATTACAGTAGAAGGAAAGTTTTCTTGCGTGAGAGACCATCTTTATGTATTTTTGGTATAGGTGAAGCTTAAAAGTTAACAACCGGAATTTTAACGCCGACTTTCAGCACCTTAAAATCAAAATGTTCAACTTAACACTTTTGACGGGTTTACAAAATGGCTCTTTGAATAAAAAAGTTAATGAGATAAAAATTAAAATATGTCAAATATAATTATTTAATTATAAGTTTAATTTAGCAACAAATATAAACACTAATTATAACAGCTGTAAATCGCAGGACATTTAGAGTGAGAGCACCAGTTAATGACCATTTAGCTTTAGTTTTCACTGTCTTGTATAACTTTTTTCCGACATGGGAAAATAGACTATTAAGCTATGGCGTAGGAAATATCTTAACGTATTTTCTGTATGCTCCAATACTTCCTAATAATTGTATAACATTACGTATTATGTTAAAACAGAGTATTGGAAAATACAATTCATCGCACATAAATATTTGCACCAGTGAATTACCACATGTTATACTGTATATCATGTAATATCCGTATTGAACCCCCTCTTATTGCCAGATAACCGTTCAAGATCCTCACGTAAAAGCTGGATACCCTGTATGTAATAAAAATAGCATTTTCAGGATCGTTAGACTATATAGTCTAGCAAATTACCATTTTTATTCTAGTAAATTACCAAACCCCTAAAACCGCAATCAAATTCTGGTTGTAGTGAATTCACATGATTACTGATGACATTGCGTTTTCCTAGCAAAGCACTTAATCCACCAGGAAACATCGTTTCCAAAACTTTGAAATAAATGTGGTTCAAATCTAGCGAATGACCGAAACGGTCATACACTGTACGCGTACAGGTACCGGCCGTAGTTGTAATTCGGTAAATGACCGGCTGTTTAAATAATTGTTTATTTAGATTTGTCTTTTAAATGAACACAGAATTGTACCCTAGCATGTTACCTGTTAAATAAACATAACTGGAGGACGTTCAGTGGTCAAAAACTCTATCAAAAATATGTAAAATGTACAGACTTCTCTACTTTGACTCCACGCTGAAACATGTAATTTGAATTTCTTCATTTTTTTTATATTTTCAGTTTATATTTCGCCTCCAACATAGCAACCCTTAAGACCTATGTTATTTTTACTTTTTATTATTTTATTGTTCTTATTTTTGACCCTATATAAATTAATTTTAACACCCTATTTTAAAGGGATTCTGCACATCTACGTGAAAAATATATTTCTAACAGTAAGCGTAGATTTTCCCTACGATGCACACGAGCTGAGAACAAATGTTTTCAAGAATCATACTTGCCTGTTAATATATAGGATATATTGCAGTTTCCATTAATAATCAAAGGACAATTGAAAATTCAACTAATCTAGTCCGTACGACCCGCTATAGTGGGAGGCTTGAAGAAGATGATGATGATGTATTACAAGGATGATTAAAATTTTCTATTTGAACCAGTGACAAAGTAGATTCCAAACAGGCTCAAAAGTTTTTTAGGAACGTTTATGATAATGGCAGGCAAGAGAAAATGCTAAATATGACGTTTTATACGAAACGATTATTTAAAAAGGGTGGGTAGCCTATTCACACACACTCATCCCATATATTTTTCTGTGAGATAATGAATCAATATCGGCGTGTGAAACGAATTTTTTTTAAATTATGTTGTTATTGGAAGATTTGTAGTTATAATATAGAGTATAATGTCCAAATAATGTTAATGCATAGGCTAAACCACAGATGCTGGTAACTGTAATGCGTTTGACAATAATTTATTAAGTGTAGTTTACAATGAGCATGACAAACATATGTGCGTTGTTGTATATGTATACCTTTCCCCCATTGACTTTACGTACTATTTGAACTTCCAAAAATCAACTATTCATTTAACCAATAAGCACCCCTTTAAAACTAGGTGTACAGTGCAGTTGTCTGCTTGTATTATTTAGCGGAGCTACCATATTAATCCAATACCTTTCTAAAGTCAATTGTACATCCGTTCCTCGTAAATGAGATTAAATACTTGCAATATCCTTTGTCAATGGTATATTTGGTTCATGTACATGAATTGTCTACTTACAGGAACCAAAGTCAATGTATCATCTGGTTCTCATATATTAAATATCTATTTGCAGTATCAGATGTCAATGATACATTTGGTTTACATAAATAAGATGCCTGTTTGCAATATCCAAAGCCAATGGTAAGCTTACTTCTGGTTCAATTACATGGAATGTCTATTTGCAGTATTCAAAGTCAATGGTACATTTGGTTCACGTAAATTAATTGTCTACTTGCAGGATCTAAAGCAATGGTTAATTTGATTCAAATAAATGGAGTGCCTAATTGCTACATCAAAAGTCAATGGTAACGTTTGGTTCACGTCAATAGAATGTCTACATGCAGTATCCAAACTCAGTGGTATCTTTGGTTCACATTAATGGAATTCCTAATTGCAGTAGGCCTATCTATTTTAAGCCTGCGATATTGAATGGTCCGTCTAGTTCACATAAATGGAAAGTCTACTTGCAGTATCCAAACTCAATTTTAGGCCTATATTTGGTTCACGTTAATGGAATGGCTATTTGGATTAAAGTCAATGGTGCAGCAGCCTTATTCCGGTGACACTAATTATTGGTTATTTATTTAAGAAGTAAATTATGCTCAATGATAATAATCCGATTGTTCTTCCCTTTTTCTTTGTACGGCATTTGTAATGTACTATTTAGATGATTCGTTGACTAAGACTAACATATATGTTGAGACTCGTGTCTACCTTTTTATTACTGTATTTCGAAAATAACGCCATGGCAACCAATTTAATCATAAGGCCCATGTTAAATTTCAAAAAGTTTAAATTCACGTAGGGAAAATCCCTGTGATCCGATTTTTAACATTTCAGATTTATACCTTTCGATGGTTTGTTTGAGCGAAGCTCTTATACGTCAACTCTTTGCATTTCGTAATACGCAAACTCCTGCTAGACGGCTGAAGCAATCGTTTTCAAATTTTGTATGGTGATAAAGACCATATCGGTGAGTGCCAACATCTATATGGCGTTAATAATATCTCTCAGAAATCTACCCACGGGGTCTCAAAGTTTCAATGTAATCCTTATAGGAACAATATTTGACATATAAACTAAGGCATAAGCTCAGCTGTTGACTTTTAAATTTATCAGATCAAGAAATAGCTGATTGCACCATTCCACAAATATTGGAACAGAAACGTTATGGATCATAAACATAATCAAATGATGACACTGGCTTGAATCTTATACTAATAGCCTTAACGTTTAGTTTGGACGTTTATTAACAGTTCTATTTTGAATAATAAAACGTTTGCTTTCGGTCCATCGTGTTTTAAATGTTCTATTTTAGTAGCTTTTAGTAGTGATGAATTATTGGTTTGTGAATTAGTACCTATATAAATCTTGTAGGGCTTTACAACAACAGAACCACGTATTTCAATGCGAACAAAGTTGACGTGTTTAGGCCTACATGGTAGTACATACAGCTTTTTAAATAATAGTATCTTAGTTGATATTGTGTTTTTATGCGATAGGCTTACTTGCGAAAAATTTAATTTTTAATATTAGTTTTCAAGAAAAATTATTAATTAGTTTGAATGAAAACCATACACGTTAACAAAGTTTACACATAATCCATTCACAGGTATCATTGAATAATTGTGGATTTTATGATGTGTTTAAAATGCCACTACGTAGCAAATAGTTCTATCTTATCAATATTAACAAGGACCACTATAGGAAGCACAACAATTTTAGCCAAAACTCGACGGCTTAACCTTAGTCTTCGATCACTTTCCGATTGATTATACAAATTATTAACGTGTAACACATTGGTTACGCTGGAATCAATGTGATGCAAATGTGAATGTTAATATAACTTCTGTAACTTTTATTTATGTTCACATACATTAATACCCCTGCCGCAGCAACCCACCGGCGAATTTCCATTGGCCTAAATTGAATTTTAATTTATCTATTTAAGTAACATTAGGTTTAACGAGTATCTGGGCTTGCTGCTACAAGGAACCCAATAAAGTGTGTTTTTAAGTAAAATAATTAACTTACAGCTTAGTATAAAATCAATAAATTTGCTAAGTTTGATAAAAATATTTCCATAAACAAAAAAAAAAAAAAAACAGCTACATTTTACAATATTCTCCATAAGAATAACGTGAAAATTTTAAATTTAAATTTTTTTTAGTTTTCTCCGTAACCAATAACCGTACAAAAACTCTTTCATATACTGAATCATTAGTTTTTAAGCTCTTTAAGAAGTTTAAGAGAGAAATTGAAAAAAATTGTATGTTTTAAGGGTCAAAAATGAGAAAACCCAATTTTTACTCCTAATAAAATTTTTACTAGTAATAAAACCACATTCCCATGGTCCAATCATGCTGGTTCGCGAACTCATTCAAGGTTTATCCCGTCTTACACCTTTAATCCAAATTTCATCAAAATCTGACAAAGATTACTTAAGTTATCGTGTTCAAGGACATATACAGGGTGATTCAAAAAGGACTTTACAACTTTTAAAATTCGTATAAATCTTATTAAACAAGGTACAAAGCTGGTTTTGGTGTTGTTTTAAAGAAAAAAAAAAGTTTTTTACCTTAAACTAAAGATGTTCTATGTGACTTCCGTTGGATTTGGGGGAAATAATTATTTAGGTATGAAAAAATAGTGAAAACCGTTACAAATTTGAGAAAAATTTACAATATTTTGAAAGTAGGGCGTTTTTTGACGGTGAAGGAGTGCTATTTTCGATAAATGCATAATTAGTGTCTTGTAGGAAATTTAATTCCGAACCTACGAGTTTTCCTCAAATATTTTATAGCTCTTACCGTTTTCAAGCTATAGCCGTTTGAAAAAAACGTGTTTTGTCGTTTTCAGAGGTACGCCATTTTGGATTTTTGGGGAGGTTAAAATTCGAAAATGCGACTTTTTGGAATTTTATGGGTGGTTTGGGACCAAGAACTACGTGTGTGAAATTTCAACTCCCTAGCATATCTAAAAGTGGGTGTATCGCACTCCTTCATCGTCAAAAAACGCCCTACTTTCAAAATGCTGTAAATTTCTCTCACTTTTTTAACGGTTTTCACTATTTTTTCGTGTCTTAATAATTATTCTCCCCAAATCCAACGGAAGTCACATAGAACATCTTTAGTTTAAGATAAAAAAAACTTTAAGTGTTTTCCTTTAAAACAACACCAAAACCAGCTCTGTACCTTGTTTAATAAGATTTATATGAATTTTCAAAGTTGTAAAGTCCTTTTTGAATCACCCTGAATTTATATATATGGTAGTTCGCTAAAATCAAAATAAATTTAAATTACAATTTATTTAAGTCAATCTATAAATTTTATATTGTAAAAAAACATGTTGAATTGTTTTACTGAGCAAATTCATCTAGTTGGCTAGTTTAGTAGTTATGAAGGTCTTAGATTTAAGAAAGTGATATATATATTTCGTGTTTTCACTTATATAATCACCATTACATGAAGTTGGGGGAGCGAGCTGGCGTAGTGGTTAGAGTGCGGGACTTCAGTCCCTGACGTCCCGGGTTCGATCCCCGCCAAGTCACCAATGAATTTTATCAAAGTGATAATGCCGCAACCCTTAGGTTTAGCCTGAAGTAATGAGAAAAACAATCCCAAGCTCGTGCCTAGTGTTTTTGGGGGGGAAAAAAACTATTGCATGAAGTCCTCTTATGCAGTTATCAGTAGCCAAAATGGTAGAATCCGAAACTGTAAAGGTTGATTTCTTGGCTATCACTAGCTGGAACTGTACCACCCTGTTTGGGAAAAAGTTGATGACCAAGCTAGAGGTTCATAACATAAAATGTAAATACAGGTGTTTGAGAAGGCCTAAAATGGCATCTATCTGTTTTTACTCCCCTTCATTACAAAACTATGTTTAGCCAATCCAATTACCCCGATATTTATCCCTACACAAATTTTGTCTACACTTAAAACCTTAGGTAAAAATAATTATGAAGCTCGATGGAGAAGGTCGACAAAAAATAGTTTGAACCTTGCTGACTCCGTACAATTTTGTGGATGTCTCTGCGAACACCACCTAGTTACTATAATTGTGCTAAATTTGGTGCAGATCGTTTTAGCCATTCAGGAGGGGTTTTTGAAAAAAAAGCAGAAGTGTAGTATACAGTAAGAGCTTCGCTCCCCTCATTAATACACAAATACAATGCATAATCATGGAATAATTAAAGTTGACAACAACGACAGCGCGATCTTCTTGTTGTAAATTAACAAAGAAAAAATGAAAATGCCTTAGGATTAAAATGACACATATCCATTATTGTGTTCATGTAATAAATAGTTTGTTAAGAACGGTACAATACCTCACTAACTCGACACCCGGTAACTTGACAGTCAACAGCTGACATGGCGCACGAGAAAATAAGCAATTTTCCCACATTTAGTTTTAATTTCAATTTGACGTTTAATATTCAACATTTTTTTTTACATTGTTTATTCAATATATAAAAATACTCATGTAAGTAGTAAACGTAGGCTATATGTAAAACTTAGTCTCTTATGTATTCATTTGTTCTGGATAACTCGACAACCTCCGTGTTCACACATAGTCGAGTTTGTAAGGTTTTACTGTAATAATTAGACCATAGGTTTTTATGGTTCAATGCTAAGCTTCTCTACTCTCCAGTCTTAGGGTTAAGATATTAACATTAGGATGAACAAGCACGAACATTTTAATTTTTCTATAGCACCAAAAGGTTTTTTTACTTTTATTGAAATTTGTATTTTTACTTGTAATTATCCTATAAAAATCCATTAAATAACCGAAACTTTAAATATAAAAAAAACTGATCAAACTATTTTTATAAGGCCTGCAAATAATTATGTTATGTTCCTCTTAACACTTAACAAAATGGTACAAAAACCATTGCTGCAAAACAGTACGGATCAGAAGTTATAGCAACTCTTGTAACTGTTCCCATAAAAATCATAGGTACTCCCACCGCTTGCCCATGATAAGAGTTGTTCTCAAGCTAATGGGAGAAGGCATGTGTCAGATTTATGATACAGTTTATTTCGTTGAAGATTGTGTCAATTCGTAGAGGTTCGTTACACAATATTAACGACTTTAAATACCAATACCACTATTAATGTCTTTAACTACTCTGAATTAATGATTAATTGTAGCATGGGCTATTATATAATTGTCACTCCAAATGTATCCTTAATTAATTGCAAAAATATATAACAAAATACTGCAAAAAGATTCAAGATGGACGTAGTTAATCCGTCAAATAGCATGTCAACTTTTTACCGCTTAAAATTCTTAATGTGAAAATTGTTTAGGTTAAAATAAACGTGATTTAGACGAACAGAGAATCGCGTAAAACATTTTCTTGATAAGCTGCTGCTAAAGAGAGGAGTTTGAAAGCTAACCTTTAGTGAGGAATTAATTTAGTAATGGAGAGTGTGCGTCTGCGCGGGTAGGGCGGCAGAGGCGCGTCGTGGTCGGGTGTCCAGTGTGCGTGAGTATGTCACTGCGAGTACATTGGTACACCAGTACACTACAACTGTACACACTAGTGCGGTGGCTCGCGAGGTGGCTCCTCCCAACTTGTAAATGTCACTAAGTGAGTATTTGTAAATATCATAAAAATAAAATTTAATGGTAGCATAACCCCTCAGATTCAAACTTAATTTCTGGTAAGTGATTATAAAGCGTAAGAAAATAAACCTATTTAATCTTGTGGGATTTTAAACTTTCGGTTGTATTTCCCTTAGTAAATATAAGGATTATCTAGACCAATTGTTAAATTTAAATTGTCAATTAAAACTTGGCATTTACACACATTTGAAAGGAAAATATCGTATAAAGACGATAATAATTAATATTTTACTGCTACACTTAATAAAAGAAAATTTATTTTACACATTTAGATAGCTTTGTGGTAGGAAAACAATATGTGATAATAAACTTAGTATTAATTAGAGTGCTAGGTAAAAAGATTAATATGTTAGCTAGTATAACATGAATAGCACTGTCTTAAGAGAAAAAAATCTAGCTCTATTAAGGATTAAACTGAAAAGGTAAATCGTACAATTCAAAATTCTAAGATTAATTACCGAACTGAAATGGAGTTGAATTATGGTGCGTGTTATTCTTCTACATGTATAAATATTCGTTATAGTTGACAAAATGAGCGACTATATCTAAATTTAAAGTTATATCTTTTATTAATATTTTTCCGAAGAAACAGTACACAGTTAGTTGTAAGTGACGTCGCTTCGTCTGTTTTGTGAACAAATAAATAATTTTAAAGCGCGAGTGATCTTTAAAGATTGAAAGTATTTTACATGTAGGAGTGACATTTTACCTAAAACAGAAACCCGGTTTTCTAGATCTAGTCCAAAATAACCTTTTGGTGAGGAATCTCACCTAGGTCATATATTAAAAATAAATAATACACATAAAGTGGTTTGTAAACTATTTATTCTCTTAATAGGCCTACGTAGGGGAGCGAGCAGGCGTAGGGGTTAGAGCACGGGACTTCAGTCCGTGAGGTCCCGGGTTCGATCCCCGCCAAGTCACCAATGGATTTTATCTAAGTGATAATGCCGCAACCCCTAGGTCTAGACTGAAGTAATGTGAAAAACAATCCCAGGCTCGTGCCTAGCGTCATAGGAAAAAAAAACTAGGCCCATAAAGCCAAGCTTGACGCTACACATATTTCATTTTTTACACATCTTTAATTTAAGAAATGTACAATAAGAGCACTTCTACTTTGCGTCTTTAAGTCAAAGCGTATATATTACTATTGACTATATTACTTACAATAGTAGGTCTGCATAAAGTGCTAAAAAGGGTTCTCCAAAGGGAATGTACTTTACGAATGACACATACAAGGACCAACGTACTTATTTGAATTGCACATTGTTTTAGTTCACCACCTATATTATTTCTTAGAATACTTTTCAAATATTCAGGCTGTAACCTTATTTCGGAGACTTCTTTGTCGTTTTATCAACTATTTGACTAGAAAAACCTAAAAAAAGAAGTGCAAGAACTTGTTTGTTCTACAAATCAAGGGCATTATTCTACCTTAAAGTGATTTATTCTCTAATTAAAAACAGTTTGACCTGTATAAGATATTTCCAAAATATTTGTTCAAACACACCTTTCTGTAAGTGTGGTTTTGAATTTCTTAATTTCTGTTGGGTACTAAAATAAAAAAAAATATGTTACGGAGATTTGTAGATGATTTTTAAAGAAATTGTTATTGATTATAAAAATACATGTTGATCATGTTTTATGATGTTTATAAATCCGATATTTCATGTACAGTATTACATACTGTTAAGTGGGTTTTAAGGAAATACTGAGTAAACTTGATTGCTTAAGAGGTAACTGATGTCTTGTTTGCCTTAGAACGTGGGGCGTAGGGGCCAATCCAAAGCATCATATCCCGGCAAAATATGTGTTGTCGAAAAATTTGTAAAATATAAATTAATTATTAGATATAGGTGTAATTAATCATTTTAAGTCTAAAGTTTACCCTAAAAATATAAACTAAAACAAGTATATTTAAGAATAAAGATTTCATTCACACCCTCAATAAAAACAGTGTACACTACTCTTTAAGAACATCCACTATTTCAACAAGTGATGATTTCACCTTTTTTATAACAGGTTGTAGTATGCCCAATATCTCGTGGAGGGTTATTCGGTGAAAAGACCAAAAAAAGCTACATACTACGTCTAGTGTAAAATAGCATACAGTCTAAATATACTAAACAATTTTGCCATCATGTTTGGCTTATGTGTGGTTAGAGAATATATATTGGTGCTGTACTATACTCGTACATGCAGTGCAAATCAAGTATTTTACTTTATAAAGTCCTCAACCCTGTCAAACGTACATTGCGTGTTATGGAGTATCAACCGTTTGATGTCAGTGTAATAGGGCTTTTAGCTTAAACTGTAGCTTTTATTGACGTTCTATGATTTTAAATTCAAGCAAATGCCATTCTATTGCGAATTAATTACTCATTCAATGTGAAATTTCATTCCCTTATGAAAGCATTTTGCATGGTTTTATTTTCTCGTATTTTAATAATTATTTATAATCAAAACTTTAATTAGCCTTAACTAATAGTTACAGCTAAACAGAAAAAAAAAACACCAAAATAACTTTTCGTACTTTTATTACTAACAAAAAATACTGGCAACCCCTAATCAAGAAAACAAATTAATGGGTATTGTTACGATTTAACCATTACAATTATGAATATTCCTATTCAGTTTAGTTATAGATTTATATATCGTTTTAAGGCTGCTTGGGCATTACCAGATTATGATTTTTTCACAAAGTGTCTGTGCGGAGCTGTAAACGTACCTGAAAATAATTAAGGCTAATATATATTTTTATTTCATAAATAAGACAAGAATTTTAAACAAGGCATACTTTTCTATAACAATTAAATAATGTTCTTTGACGTATAAAATATCCTTTCTTTTAATTAAATTAAAGTGGGATGAGATTATATAAGAAAAAAAATCATCTTAGATATCTTTTGTAACTTAATTTAAGTGTAAGGATTGCCCTAATTGGAAATACAGTTTATGGATAGTTCAAATTACAGTAATTCAACTGCGATTGAAATGAGTATCGTTTATTAAATTAAAATATGGCTATTAATTTGTGCAACCTTGTTAAATTATAAAGTTGTCCAATTAAATTATAATTGGACTGTAGCTGCTACTTCTAATATTTAATGTGAATTCTGTACTTAACTGTTACTCTTAACTTATGTTACTTAACACGAAATATACCCTAATTCACACACAACTCTAGAACCAAAATTGAGAATTAATTAATTACTACGAAAATCTAACTACCTCTTAGAACTATACAAGAATTAATTACCATATGTTGATTGCAGTAGTAAAGTTTTAACAAATAGACGATGGTCGTGCGCATACATATTCAATATTTAGAGATTAAAGGTACTCATCAGCATTATGCGATTGCCGTTATAAGCGATCATGGAAACTGAGAATCATAAACATCTTAAATAACAATAATATATGGCTAAAACATTTAACCTGTATAATGTGTGTTGGACATCATATTCTAATTCACACAGTCATTGCTATCTCTTTAAGGCCATGGCATACGGTTGGTTATGGCAGATTGGAACGAATGTATGTAGCGTGAAAAATTTAAATATAAAATGTATGGATATGTTTTGTGTAGCTATTAAGTCATATTAAAAGTTAAAATGTCTGTAACTGAATATGTATAGGTATATTCACTGCTATCTGTAACTAGACTACACAATATTCTAAGTTAACAACGTTCTCTTGTGTTTTGACCCTCCACAACCAACTGTAATACAGTGCTTGTAAATTAACAAAGGGCCCTTGATTAAAATGGTAGGGATGTTTACAACTATTGTATGATTTTACGGATGAATTTGATATATACCTACACAACATGCTACTGTTATCATTTAAAATGATAATTTGTAAGGATACACATCCGCATAAGTTGAATTAACAATAATTGTAGCTTAATTGGTTGTCCTAAAACTTGGCAGGTATCCTTTATTTGATAGTAATATTTTATAAACAATCAAGATTACTAACAACATCAAGTTTGGAAAACTACTGCAAAGTTTTAATGACATTATACTACTACCAGGTTGAGTTAGCTTTAGATCTGCGATACAACTGTCAGATCGTTACATAAATTACTCTAGCTAGGCCGTCTTATCATATATAACACAAGTGATACCACTACAGGTTGTCTTATAATTATACTGGTGATTCTATCCAGGTTGTCTCAGCATAAATAATGTAGAGGGTTATACTACCTGGGAGCCTCAAAGCAAAATATACAGGTTATACAAGTCCTGCCAGCATATTGTCTTAATATTAACTCAATATTAAACTAGTGATTAACTAGTGATATTAAACTAGTGAATCACTAGTGATATTAAACTAGTGAATCACTAGTTTAATATTGAGTTAATATTAAGACAATATGCTGGCAGGACTTGTATAACCTGTATATTTTGCTTTGAGGCTCCCAGGTAGTATAACCCTCTACATTATTTATGCTGAGACAACCTGGATAGAATCACCAGTATAATTATAAGACAACCTGTAGTGGTATCACTAGCTAGGTTGTCTTAACATGTGTAATACAGGTGATAATACTTCCAGGTTGTCTTATCATTATATCGGTGATTTTAGCTAGGTCTCGTCATAAATAATGGGGATACGATTATCAGGTGGGTTTAAAAATAAACTGTCGATACTATTGCTTGGTTGTCTGAACGCCAATTTTAAATTTATTTAAATTTAAATTTAAATTTATCATATTCAAATCCAGCTTTTAACTAATAATCCTACACTTTTTACATTGTATTCTTAAATTATTCTAGGATTAGACCTATATATAAGACTTTCATACCATAGCACCGGGCTTGCTCAAACGTTTAAACTTGGTCACTTTATCACGGGCCAATTAGTGACAAAGTCACTCATTAAAAAGCAAATTCTTTAAATATAAGACAAAAATAAACATAATGACAAAGAAAAAAGTTATGACTACTGATACAGAGTAAAATACACCCGCCGCAGCAAACCTGCAGACGAAGCGAATTTCCATTTGCCTGATTGGATTCTTACTTAAATATTTTTAAATGGTTTAAAAGTTAGGTTTAACGAGTACCTAGGTTTGCTGTTACAAGGAAGGGGGGGGGAAGTAAAGTATGTTATTTTAGTAAAATATTACTAGTAAAGAAATTGGACATGTTTGATCAACATGTATCTTAAATAACCAAACTACAAAAGTTTACTTATTAAAGTTTACTTATTACTATAAAAGTATACTATAAACATATGGAAATTTTAAATTGATTTTATTAAATCATTTTTCTTTAAGAACTCATGAACAATAGAAAACGTTCGCTGACCCCTCATAGAAATAAAAAATTAAGATGATCGCAAGATCTCAGGTTCAGGTCACGTTCTCATGGGCAAAGACCTGGCTGAGAACAAGCCAGGCATAGATTGAATTTCGATCTGGAATGCATCGTAGAAGAAATTGTAACCGATGGGAACAATCGACGAGAAACAATATTGTTCCCATCGATTCCAAGAAATTATACATGCATAAAGAAATTATTTTACTTACGGTCAGCACCACGCCCTCTGGAGGCTGGACATGAGGGGAGAAGCCAATGAGGACGATGATCGAAGATATTCCACCGATGATTGGAGGTTAGGCGTTTCCCGAAGACATCGGGGGAAGAACCAAACATCGAAGGAGGGAAAGGAGGACTTGGAGACGAAAAGGGTTAATCAGTCTTGGAGAGGTCTGAAGAAGTAACACTTCAAAGAAGAAACCGTCGGGAGTCCAGGATCGAGTATGACAGTGACTCAAAACAGGATAGTCTGAAGCGCCTGTTAAGATCCCGACCAGACTCGAGACCACGAGGACACAACAACCCCACGGCTATCTTCAAGACCCAAGGCTACCAGCACACTACCACGCTACCAAGGACCAAAGCGAACCGAAGAGGACGGCCCAGGACGAGCGACCGACGACGAGAGGAAGGACTACGCTTCGATCAACCCTTGTGTCCCGAGCGAGCAACCCCGGAGTCTACGCCCGCACCAAAGGAACGCCCCGGGGAACCTTTCAATCGTTGCCCAACTGCCTCGTCTTGTGGTATGTCAAAACATCTTCACTCATTTGGTCCTAGTGTGCACAACTTAAATGTGAGGGAAAAACTCCATAAAATATAACAAAACCTATATATAAATGAAATAAATAAACTATAAGAAAGATAAAGTAAATTGATGTAAACATATATAAATAGAGTAAATGAAGTAGAATTACGTTAAAATTCATATAAATACTAACCCTTAATTAAACTAAAAGGGGTCAACCTAAACTAGAGCAATTTGAAGTTTGAATAAAACAGGATTCAAATCGAATCCAAATTAAATAAACCTGTTAGTTGGACTACATATAGACGTGTATATAATAATAGAGACAATTTAAAATATGTGTAAATAATTGAAAATTAGGGTGTTAAACACGTATTTTAAATGTTTGTTTAGTTTGTATATATTATCAGAAGGATGAACTAACTTGTATGTAAATATCGGTTTGATTTAGGATAGGACATTGCAAGTGTTTACAACTTATATTTTAAATACATTTAAGTGTTAAGGGAAATATTTCATTTCATATCATTATACAGATAATAAACTCAAAACATAGGGTGTAAATATTCTATCATTTAATTTCAATTGTATTTGTGTTTTTTTCTATTCTCAATTATTATTATATCGCTGTGTAACAATTATTTACTCTTTATTAACTCTTTATTTTATGTACTTATTTTATGTGTGCACATTTAGTTAGACTTATTAAATCATAGTATTATACTGCACTGGTGTTCACTTATTCCACGATCCTAGAGGTCCTCCATTTAGTGAGTACTCTACCCTAGCTACATTTTCTCCCCTTTGAAGTAAATTTTGTTTGGTGAAAGTTTTTCGTAAGTTTCTTTTACCTCTACAGAGGAGTAGAGGCCAGAGAGCTTTACAATACTTATATGAATATTTTAAATTTAAATTTCTTTTGATTTTCCCTGCAACCACTAATTGCACAAAAACGCGTAAATATACAAAATTATTTGTTTTAAGCTCTTTAATTGTTTAAAGAGAAATAGGGAAACTTTGTGATTTGAGTGCCAAAAAAAGAAAACCATTTCATCAAAATCGGACAAAAATTAATCAAGTTATCACGTATATATATATATATATATATATACTACTTCCCAATAGGGAAATTTGCTAAAATGGGTAAATATGTTTTATTAGCATTTTGTAACCGTGCATATCGATTCGGCTTATTATTATTTCTGCAGTATTTAGGTAATTATTACTGTACATTGCATTTAGGTATTTATATGTTTAGGTTGTGAATATTTCACAAAAAAAAACATAAAAAAATTATTTAAGGTAAATTACAACTAGCTAGACGATTAAAAATATCGCATTTAAAAACACAAAAATATAATTTTTTTGAAAAGTGAAATGGTCATTCCTATATTTTGTGAATGGTTCTGTAAATGTTTAACCCCTTAACCTATTTCGCAGGACATTAGTATGTAGGATTAGTTTGTGAACTGATAATGTAACCTACATATTTCTTGTCATTGCACAAGCTATGCTATCAATACATAAAGTTTTTCTAATCTATTTAAGAAACTATACATATAGATTACATAGTAGTTAGATAGCAAACTTTGTGATAAGTTTATGTCCTAGAGTTCATAGTGTTTAAGTCTCTAATTATCAAATAATAGTAAAAAACGAGTGTGTGTTTGATGGTCACTAATGATATCAAACATTTTCCAATAAACAAAATTGGTAACATATATTTATTGTTTAACCATGAATTTATGAGGAAAAGCTATAATGTTGTGTTTTATATAAAAGCTTCCACAATTGCAATTTGTGTAGTTGTTTAGTTACTTATTACTTACACAAATATATTTTGTGAAATATCTTATCGGTAGTTAATGTACATACTGTGTTTAAAAGTAGTTCATATTAATGTACATTTTTGTTAAATAAACTATAAAAAACTCATCGAGGGTTTTGTCATTACTATTACTAACAATTAAGGATGACCCTTTTAAAAAGTATAAAATAATCTACAGAAAAAACACACTTATCTAGGGAAAAAAACGAAAAAAAAATCATTCTAGCAATGTAGTAATAGTAACCGATTTTTTGCAAGCAAGTCGGTCTCGCTGATATATCTTTATTTTGCCGCTTCAATATCCATACCGTTACAGTTTATAAATCATAAACTGTAAATCCTGGAGTTGATAAGTATTTTTTATGACTATAATTTGACAACATTTAGTTTTGTAACCAATGTTAGCAATCGCATTGCTCATTATTTTTGTTTCACTGGTTGAACAGTTAGTTTCCCAGGTTCAAGTGCAAATCTTTACGTATGTCAAATCAACAATATCAATTATATGTGTCTTTGAATAAGATATATTACATTAGTTAAAATACAATAGTTAACGCAATCAATAAAGTGACTAATGTATCTAATTACTTATATAAATCTAGACACTTTATAAATAAAATAGATAAAATACAAATTGTTTTTAATATTACACAGAGTGCCCGTAAGTAAGTAAAACTAATTCAGGAATACGTTTAATGGGTCAAAATGCAAAATCAAGATACATTTTACCTAAAAATTCCTCCTTAGCGAGATATAAGCCATTTTGTTTTTTTTTAATTTTGTTTCTCAAAAAAATTAAGACATCTTTATGATACAGGGTATACAATTGTATAAAGTCATAATGTATTAATTTAGGAAAAAAATTAACATATCAAAACACTCTTTTTCTAAATGGAGGCAATTTAAAATGTTATAACTTAAACAACTAATAACGGCTGATTTTATTTAAAACTCCAAGATAACCTTTATTTACCATTTAACTTCCTATGTAATGATCCGGCTAAAGTGAAATTTTTGGAAAAAATGTTATTGTTGATTTTCGTTTTATTTTGACCCAAGAAAATATTCCTGAATTTTTTGAACTCACTTACGGGTCACCCTGTATACAATAATCTGGTGGTGTCTCTGTAAAATCCCGTAAAACTTTGAGCTGACTAGGCTTATATATTTTTTTATAATAAAACAACCATCTGTAGATTATCATATGACTGTTCCCTCTTGAATACTGAATACTAGTATATTTTTTGAATTACCTTCATATGGCCCAAAGTTGTTTGAAAGAGCATTTATTTTAAATATATCCTGGCAAAATATAACTCACGTACTTCTTAACTCATTATATCACATGAATTCGGTGCTTTGGTCTAAGTAATTATAGTAATGTATGGCACTGATTGTAACATTGCAAATGAGCCTAAACATTTCGTCGTTGTGTCTCATTATACTGTTACCGGTTCAACAGATATTTTGCTTCGGTAGAATTAAAATGAATTCAAATATATTTACTTCGTAAAAAAATAACAAGATAATAAAACATATAATTCTTTTCATTGCAAAGATTTTACAATTCATTTAACATACTATTAATACCCGAAGGCAGCACATCGTAGAAGAGAGAATTCCGACAAAAAAAGCTAAGATTCTCTAAGATGAAACCCTCAGAAACAATTCTGAAGAATGATGACCATAAGGAAGAGTTATGACATAAGCCACAGTGACACTAATAAGTGTCTAGACTAAATAAAACTGTATATGTCAAAAGTCAGATATAAGGAAAAGTTGTAACATTTGTAGAATAACAGTCCAAATTGACGCATAAATAACACGATTCAAATGTTTCTGTATCCAACGACTGAGGAATAGATCTTGGATACAATTAATTAGAAGCTTAAACAATGAGTTGTCTGCTGATGATGGAATATCTGTCTTCTTACAAAAACAAAAAAAAAATTATTCACTTAGCAAAGCCCTATAATACCATTTAGTCAATATTTGATTTCTTAGTGGCTCTTTAAGTAGTAACGTTGTGTCTGCTTTTTCTAAGGCATTTGACGAGATGATGTTAAACAGGATGTTAAATTTTCTAGAAAAATGTAAAGCTATATTCATAAGCATAAATTCATATATTCATAAGCATATATTCATAAGCAAGGTAAATCCATCACATCAGCAATGTTTTTAACTGAGGTAATACGAGAACTAGACAAAGGTAACTATTCTGATGGTCTCTTCTTCAATTTAAGTAAAGCCTTTGATACAGTTCACCATTGGGGGTAAAAAGATTGGTTGTGAACTGGGTTAAGCCATTTATTTATCACATAAACCATTTTCAGACGAGGTTGGTTATTTAAGATCCTATCCCTCAGCTGAGAAATCAGTTGTGAGAAGTGTACCGCGGGGCTCTGTTCTCTGGCCGGTGCCTTTTTCTAATTGTTATCAACAACCTCCCTTCATGCACCACTTCATCAAAATTAATTATCACCATTTGCCGACGATACGTCTCTTTCCATATCCAGTTCTAATACTTACAATCTTGAACACATATATTGTTCTGAAACAAAATACTAAGTCAATGTTTTGACGACAACTTACCCGCAAAAGACTGAAAAACGCAACTTATAAATCTTCATTTGACTAAGATGTAACTCTACTAGAGTATTGATTACAAACGTTATGGCAGATAGCTCTAAAGTAGAATGTAGATGTAACTCTACTATAGTCCTCGCCACCCTAACTTGAGGCAGCCCAAGGCCGCACGGCGTATATCTAGTGCGTCCTTTGGTTGCCTCAACTTAGGGTGGCGAGGACTATAAGAACTGAGAGGGTTGGTTCAGTCTTCTTCTGGACGAGACCGAGGTTCACAAAACAGCATATGAGAAGTTTTATGGAATGATCATAGACGAGAGATTTAGTTTAGATAGCCATGTCAAACACATTTCTAGTAAGCTTAGTTCTTGCATTTTTTTCTTGACTTCTCAGAAAAATTAAAATATAGACTGCTGGTAACTGTTTATTATGGGTTCATCTATCTCCGTCTAGCATAATTCGGTTGTAATTTGAGGATTTGAGAGCATCAGACAAAATGTATCTTCAATTTCCAAAATGTTGGTGTGTGGACTATATCTCTTTGCCAAGGCCAGTTCTACAGGGAGTAATATTAAGTCTCACCTTTCCATCCTAAAAACACACATTTTAAACAAACATTTTAACATTCTTTAACAACATTTTAAACATTCTTCTTTGACAATCTCAAAACAAAACTTTTCGTATTTTGACTTTTCAATTGAAAGTCCATATACATTGCGTAATTCAATTTTGTTAATGATTCCTAAACACAAAACATATTTTGTTCAAAGCACTAATTTCTACGTTGGCATAAAACTGTACAACAAACTCCCTTCTTTCTCATAACTTAGAAACAATCCTTTAAAAATATAAAATAAAAACATCCAAACCTTGCATTGCTAATAATGCCTGTTACGGCGTCTAAGAGTTACTAACATAACATATATTAACAGTTTTATATGTTTTAATATATTAAAATTTTTAATGGTTATTAGTATTTTTGTTTTACCAAGCTAATTGCAAATATATTATCATTTTTTTGACCCGATACATACATAAACATTTGATTTGATAACCCAACTTTTTAAATGTTCAATGAATAGAAAAATTGCGTACACGCCATACAAAGTCAACCCAAAATACAGTGCTCATGCAATCGCGTAACAGAAGTATTTGAATCTGTTAATAAAGTAGTATCTTGTACGTTTGATATCGATAACTGTTCGACTAACGAGCGACTCTTGTTTCAGGTGTCAATACAGTAAGTGGGGCGCGGGCGCGGGCGAGGGAGGCTCGTCTACAAAGAGCTTGTTACTCGTGTTTACTCATCCGCAATATTTCCGTTTCGTTTGCAATACGAATGCGACTGTGGAGGTAAACATGCGATGGATATAGACCACGTGAGATTCCGCCAGTTCAGCTGATACCGTCACCCACATTGACCTCTGGATTAGCGGAATCACTACAATAGAATGTAAACTGTGTGTTGGCTCACGTACTATTTTGGATTATTGTTCGTGAAAGATAATTCGTAATCCCTTATACCTAACCAAAAAGGGTTGTAATGTGTTAGTGAGCCAGCTCAGTTGATAAGACTAAAATACCACTGTTACCAGTGTGGGGAGTTTCTATTAGTTAGGTTAATTTAGTTTTCATCGACAAATTGACATTGTCATTGCTATTTCGTCAATGCAAAATGTCATAACGTCTTTATCATGACAGTTTAAATACCAGAATGATTTTTTATGGATATATTAGGATTAAAAGTTTAGGTTTTATTTTTTTCCGTTTATGCTATATCATAGACTTTTGGTTAAGTAAAAGTGATAGGCCTATATATCGTAAGCTTATTCAGTTATTTGGGATTATTATTTTAATTTTTATACAAAAAAGGATTAAAGAGGAGCAAAACTGCGGCTCTCCGATAGGACAAGATACGCCTGACCAAACAATTAGTGGTGATCGAACTAATAACCTAATTATTGTACGATTTAATGCCATATTCTACAAAATCGTAAACCAGCTACTTTTCTAAGCTTGATTTTATAGCTTGTTTACAAGTTTCCTTCGCAGTCCTAGAGTCAAGTGGGATTTATTTCCTTGCATGTGCAATTATTATAGTGAACATCTTTTAACTTGGACGTACAAAATAACAGTTTGAAACCGCAATATTTCAAAAGTAACTAACAATGTATGTTTGCTTTTAGAGCTACATATCACAAAATTTATAATTTGTACGTGTAAATCTAGAGTAATTTACTAATTTACGGGTGTAATATATATTTTTTTTATTTTGTCTTATCCTACTCAACCAAACAATCTCATCATAAAAATATTTTGCCTTTGGGATTCTTTTGAAAAAATAGAATACTGTCTATATGGAAATATATTTACAAAGGTGGGAAACATGAAGACAGTGTTAACTAAAATGTGGTGAGCAACCATAGTGTCTCCAACTAGTAGGCCAGGTATGTAGGTTCGGTATCAGCTACTGGCACATATACTTTGATGCTGCGGTCGATTATGTGTCTTTTTTTGTTTGTAACACTACTTTATTTATTTCAGACGACGTGCAACATAGTGTAAATATAAGAGATTTGTGAAATGAATTAGAAAAAAAAACTCAAGTTGTTATTTTTTGCAAGCAAACAAATACATCAGAAAGCGTTATGGTACGATACCAAATAGTCCCAGGTACGTTTCAGTAACTTAGTTACTTTGATGGATGAGAACAAAAATTTCAAGTTTATGTAAGGAGAACCAATCACATAATGCCGCCAACGCCACCCCCCTCTCCCACCGAAAGGACCACTCGCCTCCCTAACACTCGACGCTGCTACCGTTCTTAGCAAACAAGTACGACCTCTCAGTCCTTCTCATAAAAAATATAGCTCTCCCATTTTGATATTACTTCTAAAAAGATTACTGCGTACCATAACATCAACTATTTATACTTTTGTTTAGTGTTACAGAGTAATAATCTATATGTTTTGCACCCCAAGTGTTTCATAACAATTTTCATTTTGCTCTCGTGTGGAAAAAAGATCAATTTATCAGTAAAATATTTGGAATTAAAATGGAATTCTTAAATCGTAAAATTCAACATTCATATCTTTCATAACAATTTTCATTTTGCTCTTGTGTGGAAAAAATGAATTTATTAGTAAAATATTTGGAATTAAAATGAAATTCTTAAATCGTTAAATTCAACATTTATATGGGGGATCAAGATTTTCGTATTTTAAGGTTTACTCTTACAAATCGTATTTTTAATTTGATTTTTAATTGTATAATTGTGCATTATTGTTTAATTTATATTATTATTTTGGTTTTGTTGCAGGACTGCGAGATTAAACACACCTGAGAAGATGAACCTGACAGAAACCTGAGAAGATGAAGATTTTCTACTCTCTAAACAGTTGGCTACACTAATGGGCGAGGAATTTTTAAACAATAGTAATTTATCCACTACAGATTTAAAATGTCCAAAAGAAGAGGTAAACCTGTACGACAACTTCACAGGGTTCCCTTTGGCTGTACCAATGTGGGAGGCCCTAATCACGCTTCTAGTGCTAGGTTTCATCATAGTAATAACGATAGTTGGAAACATATTAGTAATTCTCAGTGTGTTTACCTACAAGCCACTCAGGATAGTACAGAACTTTTTCATAGTATCTTTAGCGGTAGCTGACTTAACAGTGGCAATACTAGTGCTTCCATTTAACGTTGCGTACTCTTTGCATGGACGATGGGTGTTCGGTAAACTAGTGTGTACCATGTGGTTAACCAGCGATGTCATGTGCTGCACAGCTTCCATCCTGAACTTGTGTGCCGTAGCTTTAGACAGGTTTTGGGCTATCACAGACCCGATAAATTACGCTCAGAAGAGGACACTAAACCGAGTCATGATAATGATCGCTCTGGTTTGGATTCTTTCTGCAGTAATCTGCTCACCTCCTCTCTTAGGCTGGAACGACTGGCCGAAGGTTTTCGACGACAACACCCCTTGTCAGCTCACATCACAAAAAGGATACATCATATACTCTTCATTAGGGTCATTTTTTATTCCCGCTCTTATTATGACTATAGTTTATATAGAGATATATGTCGCTACCCGCCGTAGACTGCGCGAGAGGGCGAAAGCTTCCAAACTCAATGCTGTGAAAAACTCCATTGCGACGCAGAACAATTCAGTAAAAGAACGACAGTCACCTCTGGATCAAGAGTCGGTGAGTAGTGAAACGAATCATAACGAGCATCCGGGTAATGCGAGACAAGATAAGAAGAAAAAAGGGAAAAAGAAAAAAAAGAAACCAATAGAAGAGAAAAGTAAATATTTGACCCCAAACTACGCGGCCGAAGATTCAGTAACAGATGTTCACGATGAGAAAAGGAGACCCAGTGGAAATGTAAATGTAGATGAAGCCTGCCGTACTCCAACAAACACTATCACGACAGCCGGGGACTCGTCCCCACACTCAAAGGTCATCAATCAGAAGGACACGGATGTCATGCTTCCTGGCAAGCGTGTAAACCAGGTCTACCAATTCATTGAAGAGAAGCAAAAAATATCTTTATCTAAGGAAAGAAGAGCTGCTCGCACTTTGGGTATAATTATGGGAGTATTTGTGTTCTGTTGGCTTCCCTTTTTTCTCATGTATGTCATTCTTCCCTTTTGCAGCACTTGCTGTCCCTCAACTACCTTTGTAAACTTTATCACATGGCTTGGTTACATTAATTCTGCTCTGAATCCTATAATCTATACTATATTCAATTTGGACTTTAGGAGAGCATTCAAAAAGCTGCTTCACATGAAGTCACCTGCGTGATATGTTGTAAAGAGAATATAAAGACGTCTTTATAATGTATTTATTGTTTTGTTAACTATTTATTAGTTTTACTACTGTCAAGGAAAAACTATAATATAATGTAAATAGTTGACTAAGGTTGTATAGAAGTTTTTAATAGGTTCACAGTCTACAGGTGTTTTTGGGAATTCCAGTTGAATTTATGTGATATATAATGCAAATTATTGATTTGTGTCAGAGTTTTATCGACTTAAGGTAAATTTTAGCCTATTTATTTTAGGTGATAGCTTTTCATGATAGTTTATTGGTGAAAATATTAGAATGTTTTAGTACAAACTGAAGAATGAAAGAAACCATTAACAGCTATATTAAGTTGTGGTGTAACATAAATGTTTCCTAATACTTGAAAGAAAACCACCAAATCATTTAGGACTATTTAACAACTAAATTTTGATTTTACAAAATTTTTAATTTACAAACTTATTACAAGAAAGCGATGAATTACGCGAAACTATAAGGTTACAGGTATTAATAAATCAAATAAATATTTAAGATTCAAAGACTATGTCGTGTGTGCCAGCCAAAAGCGAGGGAACATAAACTAGTTGTGCCGTGAGCCCCGCACCCCTAGAGTATCATTCCCTCATCTGGCACACCATTTACTGTACATATTTTTGTTAATAAATCTGCTTTCTGTTTAATCAGGTGTTCCTATCTTATTCACCCATTCATAATAATTTGCGATTACAAGGTGATATTTGGTTACTTACTTGCACATATAATGTAGCAACGATTGAAATCAAACGTAACGTTACATTAACAAGATTGTTGTTCAATATTCTCCTTATTACAACAGAAAACATTTCCTAGTATTGAGGCTGAATACATTTGACTACTATGAATTTAATTGCAGCTTACAGTTTATACAAAGCAGTTACTGCCCACTAAAACCTAAAATTTTAACTTTGAGTGAGGTCATGTGTAAACAATTGCCAAGTCTACACTGTGTGAAACATCAGATGTCCCTCTGTTACAAAGAGTCCTTTGATTACGTCCCAAGAGGCTTCCGCCACAGATTTTGAGTTTCTACAGTAACTGTGACTCTTGTAGCAAACGAATATAGGCATTGTCGTGGTTTAGTAACTGCATTTCGAAAAACACCTTCGTGTTACAAATAATGTAAATATACTTTATAACAAAATAACCAAAGTCCAAATGATAGAAGATTTTTTTACTTGAGTACCTTTAAATTTGTTCTTATATATTTAAAGAATGATATCGTGATAATTTTATTGCGTTACATTTAATTAATTGGTACGTTTTTCTGTGGTAAAAACTTAACGTTTAACTGCGAGGCTTGGAACTTGCTAATAGGCATACTAATTAAATAGCATAGCTAAATAAAATTTTCATAACTACAATTTTATATAAATTTATAGATGTTCTTCAAAATACAGTTAATCTTTTGTGCTCGTCGAATGATGAATTGGACATTTTTATATTCATTATAAACACCCGGTACTTTAAAAATGAACATGCTATTGTAAATTTAGCTTTTAGCCATAGTTAACCATTTCAAAAAAGGTTGTTTTTTCTGAGCTTAGCCATCATGTAGGTTTTACAAACTACGATATAAAATGGTAATTAAACCGGCTAGTCAAATTTTAAATCTTGAAAAAATAGATTGCCAAAAGCTGTAATGTATTTTCCTAAAAAGCATTAAACTGTAATTTGATACTAATGACTAATACAAATTAATCCCGTAACTTCTTTCTGCTTACCTCTTTATGTTGATAGCCTATAACTATAAGTGCAAAAAGAGTCAAGTTATTTTTATGTTTTAATTTAAATAAGACTTACATATTTAATGAAATCCTCCTAACTACATAAACCTACAAAATAAAGCTTATGCGTGAAGTGCAGTCATTCGATCTATTTTCTGCGATACTTTCTCTTTGATCTTAAACTTTGTTTTTTACCGAAGCAATCTTCGCTTGAGAGGAAATCTTACTTCATATTCTTGTAACAGACGTGGCATATTTTCTATCACCCGAAGGTGATCCAAATTGATTACAACTAATATTAAATTTTTACATCTCAATAACATGTACCAAAACCTTAAAGTAAACTATACTGACCATATATAACCATATACCATGTATAAATTTACCACATATTGACACCATATTTTGGACCGTATATAATGAGAATGTGTTTTAAAGTTGGTAACACATAGCAGAGTCTTGACGCACACTTCTCTGGGTGTTAGTAGCATACAACATTTGTTACCTGGCCTTCCCTTTTGAATATTCACTGAAAAGACCTAACGGAGATTTTTGTAGATAACTGTTAGGAGGTAAAGTTTTTAAGAATCGATCAATTCCCTGGTACTTCATCCTACCTTATTTTTTGTAAAATGTTTTCTGAAACCCATAAGACCATCTCATGATTTTAAACTATGACCAAACATAATTACATTATGCTAAGTTATTTATATGCAAAGTCTAGCACTTTTGAAAACATGACTACACGGTTGACCATGCGGGTATTTCATGTTTGTGAACAATTTATTGTTAGTATCAATAGGTTCTGTTAAAATATTATTGAGTATTTAAAATGAGAAACATTTTAAAATGATAGTTTATGATGAAACATGCATACAGAGAAAAACAAAACAACGGAAAAACGTGGCTATATACTATTATTTTACTTAACTATAACAGAGATCCACTATGATGTTACCCCTGCAGCTGTTATAAAAACAATATATATATATATATATATATATAAATAATTTAACTAATTTTGCCATCGAATAATAAGGAAAATAATAATTTACAAAAGTATACATATAATAGGATCAATAAGAATCCTGAATATAAGATTAAGTGTTATTAATTTAAAAGTCGTTATTGAAAAAGATAATTGAATATTACAACACATAATAATATAGAAAAAACTATCAGTCAACACACCTATATTACCTGCAATAAAAAATCACCCTTGGCTTGTTATCTTCCACTACAGTGTCGTTTATTGATTGATCTTTGATGCAAAACCCATCTACTAGATTTCATACAAAGACCAGTTTGGTTGATAAATAAAAGCTTGATCATAACATATATGTTAGATGAGGTACAATATAAACAAAATCTTATATAACGATTTAATCCCTATCAAGAAGTACTAGCCGCTGATTAAGAACATATGTGGTAAATCACACTAAAAGTATAAGCCTTCTTCTTTTAGAATATTTGATGGCATTACAACGAACAACATTATGACAGTTTCTCCCAAAAAAATACCTATGCCGGCAACGTGAATGTCTTGTAAAACGTTTCCTTTTTTAAACAAATCTTGATATTTTATTTCCAAAGTAAAAATACTCACCTCTTTTGCTAATTATATGCGATATTATTTGATGAAATCGTCTAGTCTTTGTAACCGAGGTTTCCTAACTCAGGATTTTAGACTGCAATAATGTATAGCAAGGAAGGTCATATAGTTCAATACAATCGATGGTGGCTTGCTTTGTGAATAATTCCCGCTGTAACTTGACCTTACGTGTCAACAGCATCTTGTACACTGAACCTCGCTCGATAATGCTTCTTGCCACTTAATCTACTGGCTTACACCAGCTTTACAACTATAATTAGCATAATCATTATTCTGTTCATCATGAGAATGGTAACGCACTTTAGAATAAAAGGTAGGACTATATCGCAGTGATGCAGCCGTTCAGTATTGTATTGGTAAATGTACTGACTTCGTGTGATGATAAGTTTTTTTTTATTTGTTTTTTAACATATTAGGGGATTTTTTCTTTAGTAAATGAGCTTGAGAGGTATTTTTCTGTATTAAAAAAATCTATGTTAGTAATTAATTATTACAAGATCAATTGGTTTTTCAAGGAAATATCCATTACAAACAACTATACCATGAAAAATTTTATATCTTTAGTGGTGTTTTAAACCTTGGGCGAATTGTTCCCACTATTCCTATGATATTGGCGAAAAAGACGTATTAATAAAACCTTATTGAGCATTTTACAAAATATATGTATATAAAAAAGTAATATTTTTTAAATACACATTAAAAAAAGTTTAATTAAACAAACGTATGTGAATTTATTGATTAAATGTAAAATAACTTGAAAGTTAAAGCAAACAAATGATCCATTATTTATTTGTTTTACATCTTGCAAAACTATTAAGTTGGATGACATGGAGTAATGCAATTATGATTTTGTTACCACTACAAGGCAGAGTGACTAAGGGAGCCATAATTTACAGCTAAGTTCATTAAGACACTCTTACTTGACTTAATCAACGTAAAGAGAACTCCCTGGGGTTTAGTTATTCCGTTTTATTTTGAGACCTTCGAATACGAGAGCCAGTGGTTTACTGGTGTAAAATTACATTTTAATTACTTTCTCCAAACTTGGTGTTTCATTTTAACTCGGCGTGAGGTTCCACAAAGGATATTTGTAGCTCAGGCTGACTTTCAAGCAAAATATTATTTAAATTTTGTTTTAAGCTTTTCAAAGGTGTTCAAAGTCAGTTGTCTTATAGAACACGTACCGTGATGAATGACCTTTTCTGTAAATGGTCTACATACATTTTAAATAAAACAGTTTTTAGCAGGATCGGAGCATCTTAAGCAACAGCATTCAGACAATATCTTTAATAAAAACAATAAATATCTATCTATATCTTACTAATATTATAAACAATGTGACAACTTGTGTGTTTGTTTTAAGTTCAATCACGCATTAACTACTGGACGGATTGGGCTGTTAAACTTGTCATGATGATAGCTCTCATGCCTGTTTGACATATAGGCCTATTCTTATCTCAAAAGTCTTTTCGGGCTCCGCCCCAGTGGCTCTGTAGTTTCCCATGTTTCAACTAAACAAATTGGTTCTATGGTATGCAATAGCATTAAAAAGTTATAAGGTTTACCGCAACAGGGTGTAGCGGTATTATTTTGTTTTGCATATATGACTACAGTTGTATGTTTCATGGCAACAAAGTGCAAACGCATCTATATTTTTAAATGGGAACAAGCAGAACTATCAAATTCACTACACACTACAAACTACACACAGCTGATAAACAAAAACTGATGCTGAAATAATAGTTCATCTGGAATTAGTCATTGATAAATAAATAATTTATCAAATACTTTCTTATGAAATGGCGACCATACAAAGTAGGTATCATGTTATATTCTATAACCGTTGCCATTAAACTTCGGCTGTTACCTGAGTTTTATGAAAATAATTGTATTGATATATTTTTGTGGAAACATTAATTAAATACACCCGCCACAGCAAACCTCCTGAGTAAGTGAAATTTAGGTCGTAGATAAATCAATGAAATAGCTACGATGGAAAATTTATCTATCATAATGTTTTTTTTTCTCTTTTTTTGGTATTTTTACTAACGACGTCAGTACCACAAACTGGCCAAAGGAGCTTAACCAAAGCAAAAAATAATATCTATAGGCCCTACTTACAAACTTTCGTACTCATTTTTTTAAAAGTGCAATTTAAGTTAAATATTAATGTATACATCACTCAAATAAATAAATGTTGTCGTGGTTCAAGTACGAGATAAACGAGGTAGTCATCAAGAGTATCTTCCGGTTCATAAATAAACTTCTTTTCCAAAGTAGCCAAGACCAACAACCTTGCGACTTCGCTTCAACGCAAGAACGTAAATAAACCGTGCTAATGTGTAGTTTTACAAATAATTTGACATTCTTTAGACGTATGTGGTTAAGATTTACTGTACAAACTTTTTTATCTAATTTTTAAACATTGTTACATTATTATATTATCCAATGCAAAAGTTTACACGAACAGTAATATGTATGTCAGTCTCTCTCTCTCTCTATATATATATATATATATTGAATATATATAATCCAACATTTGACGTTTTTCGTATGTTTGTCCTTAATGCGAAACTAAGCTGACCATCCGATCAAAATGAAAGTTTTGGTATACACACCAGGGACGGTTCTGTTCCATTCCCATTCTGAAACTCCCTAGGGGCTTCGCCCAAAATCAGATGTATTGAGTAAAAAGGTGTGGGATTAAAAATAAAGTGCAATTTAACCCGTCTGAACCAGTCTAAATCGTATTATTCGTATGTGAATAAGTAAAGTTTACGCATACAGTGACTTCATTACTCGCAACCCAATCTGAATGGCCCACCTCTTTTACTCTTAATATTGCACGCCAGTAGCTCAGGAGTTTCCTATGTTTAATTAATGCGTATTCTTATTTCAAAGAAAATCAATGAATATTGACAGCTGTTTAAAATAAACCAACAATTAAGGTTCTATGATGCTTAATAATATAAAACAGTTACAAGGTTTAACAACAGAGTGCAGAATGATATAATCAACATTACATTTTACATTTTATTTCTTTTTTCTGCCCATTGCAAAGCATGGTTACAGGGGTTAGTACTAAATAATCAAATATTGTACCTGTGTTATTTTTTAAAATTTGCTTTTTATCATGATTACTTCCATCTCCCATATTATTATCTATGCGTCTTTCTTCATCGCTCATTTATTACTCAAGTTTCAAAGAAATGTTTTACTGAGGTAAGGACAGAACCCCCCTCCCCCCACCACCACAAACGAACATACAGGCAATTCAACGGCAATCCCTTAATCGTTCCCTTGTGACAACAGGGTGCGGATGTGTGGTCTAGGGAAATCTTCTGACTTCAGCTCTGCACCACAAGGAGGCATATACCGCTTTGTGAACCAATATAAATGCAAATGTTTTAGGGTTTTCCATAAAATACAACTGTTGTTTGAGCATTAATTTCACTGGATGAAACTGTTCCAAATGTGCGATGTCATGTTGTGGTACTAGGAATTCAAATATGAAATCAAACCTGTGTTATTTTTAAGCTGTTTAATTCATCTCACTGGCTGATCGTCCATTGGTAGTTGAGGTATAAATACAAGGCAGTATTGAGAATTGATTTAGATGTTCTAATGGATAAATTAATTCATTTATCTTTAAGATATCGTCGATTTTGGGTTATCAGGTTAAACTGCTTCAATAAGATATTCTCGGCAATGTGGTGACGTGTCCGTGGCCGTCATTTATCCAGTTGTGGTCCATCTTTGTTTCAATATCAAAGAAAGATGTAAGACACAATGATATAATCCTACTCGAGGATTTCTTTAATTTCGAACGACATAAAATCTACAACACGTCCGCTTGCTGTTTACATAAAATGTCTTATAAAAAAAAATACCATCAACTAATTTTACAAGAAAAACCAATCGTAAATTTCTTGATTGACACTTTTGACTTAACGTACAATTTCTGCTTAGTGGGTTAGAAGAGGATTTTTATACACAATTAGTTTACACATCTGTTTGTGTACCATAGGCTTGTATTGTTTCAAGGCAACACTTTAAAAGAGCTTATTTGTGTTAAGAAATTGTGGTGAATATTTTTTTGTGAACTTGTATTTGTCATTGTAAACATGTTCACATTAAACAAATGTTAACCTAATTAGTGCTTTATTTCAATATATTGCTTAAACTTAAATACAAACTTCTCTTCAAGTTGTTCATGGAAGGAATTTGCTTGGTTATTGTTACTACACAATTCCCGTGTGAGGTCCTTATAAGGGCCATGAGGGCATCATCTTATCCTTGACCAAACAACCGCCGCTTAACGTGTCACCTTTTGTATCAACGTTGTATAGCAACAAGTTCACTGAAGCTGCTCGTTTAGTTAATGTAACTTTTTTAACTCATGTAGTATTCTCATGTAGTAGTCTTCCTCTCATTTTCACACATAAAAGCAAGTAATATAAATAATAAGTTGTTTTAAAGATGATATCGTAACCATGTTGGCTTAAGGAAGTTTGCTCTGTTAAACGATTTATTCATTTCCCAATACATATTGCCTTCTATAGTATATTCTGGATATCAACTATACCTTGTATCACTGGCCATTGTATTCAAAGAATGTATATATAAAAAATCTGCTTAACCTTTTTTTCAAATTAAAAAAATGGGGTATTAAATTGGTGTGGTGGATCCCCATAAAAGAGAAAAGTCTAAACCCTTGTTTATAGTTTATTCTTAATTTTGTTGGAATCGTATGGTTTTTACATTTAATTTCATAGACAAAATACTGATCCAAAATGACCTCAGTTAACCTTCCATTCAAAGTAGGAGAAAAATCACAAGTGTTCATTGAAACTATTTATCTAGGAATATATATAAATATACCATATCATTAAGCAAGACATTCCCGTGGAAGTAGATCTACAGATTAAGTGAATACTAATTCGTTGTGTTGTTTTTGTTATTATTTATTTAATATTATATTATCTTTATATAATATTCATTCAAGCTGAATCGTATTTATTTAACTGCTATATCCAATAAGATCCCAATGCAAAACATAACATAACATTGGCATAATATTTGCGTAGAGCTTGTGCAGCGAGGAAAACAGATTGTTTTATTTTTTGTACGTTGCTGTAGTATATTACAGTTACCATATACACATTTGCCAATTTTTATTACTAATTATAGAAAAATATCCATAGCAATAAATCTCTCTCCTTTAAGCTTAATATGGAGAACATGCAGCAGTTCAGCCGTTTCAGTAGTTATTCAGCAGTTTGAATATCCATAAAAGCATTGGAAATCAAAATTTAGTATACAAAATGTGATTTTGCTTTTTAATTTGTTTTAAATGTCCCCAAATTAAATCCTTTCTAAATTATTATATTTTCTTCAAAACAATCGGAATATTTACGACGACGATTGTGCCTGTCAACACCCGTGCAAACTTACATATTTATACAACACGAAGGACGTAATTCTGCCTATAAAATACAGTCTAACGTACAAATATAAGTATTCGTTATGTTTTGTAATTAATAATTTTAAATTGGTAAACGTATGAAAATTACTATAAATAACAATTTACATTTCCCCTGATCTTTCGGTTATATATTCTGGAAACGAATGTAAGCATAACTAGTATTACATTTTTCTTCTTGAGAAAGAACACGTGGCCGCAGCCTCAGGGAATGCTATAAATACGCTCATTCCGGAACAGCCACAACCTCTGTAGACACAAATATGTGGCATCTGCCACACTAATAACCTTTGATACATTTTTCTCAGCCGATTTTATCCATCGGGTCTCATTGGAAAGAGCGTGTTGCGTAGATTTGCAAACTGACCTTGCATTTTTTTATGTCCCTTGGGCTCCGCCCCAGTGGCTTTGAAAGTTCCCATGTTATCCTTATGGAAGAACATAATTGTTTACTTTTTGATCAGCTGTATAATTTAATTGCTGTTATTTATTTTTCAATTTAACGAAATGCATTGGCTACATTTACTGATTTTGTTGAAACTAAATATTTACTACTTTAATGTACAATGTAAAAATTCAAGAAAGCCTGGGTAATTTGATGTATTTTACCACCTATATAATGAAGAACACCTACAATATGAAGATTCCCACAAACAATGAACAAGGATGTTAGCCGAAGTGTTACTATTTTACAGGAAACACGGACTTAACCTTATGATGATTGGCAAAGGAAAACACTCTAATTAAATTGGTACGGCAAGGACATTATATGTTTTTATAAAAGTCAAGTTATTTAAAAATAATATAACTATATCCAAGAAACCTTAGTAAAACTTTCACTGAAAGGTTTGTGTTATTCACATTTAACGGAAACAAAAAAACATCTGAACAACGTTGGGCCTTTCAATTCGGCGTTTTTTCAGGTAAATATGACTTATGTTATAACAGTAGCTAGCCAAATTAATGCCAATTGAAGCAAATAAAATTGTGACAGAGAGGTTATGCAGAAAATCAAGCAGTTCTTAAGTAATGTAAGGAAAATGTTATCAATATAAAAAATTATTGAAATTTCTAAACGTAGGCCTACTGGTGACAACGGGTAGTACTATGCAGACTATATTATCATTGACGAAGATCAACATTAACAACCTAATGCGGCTAGAAGTGGGAAAGATTTGTGGAATACACTAAAAGCCAGTTCAGCTTTTGAAAAATGATCAAATATTTACAAGAAATGTTGATTATATGGAACTGTTAGGTACGTAATCTATGAGTTGAGTCTTTTAAACTCATTGGAAATTATGACTTTTATTCGTTTTTAAATAAGTTATTTGTTTTTAAATACTGTTACTTTACTTCTTTGCAATTGCTCGCTTTCGAGCAACATGTACACTAGTGTGGTGATTATATTGCCCGGTGTTATGATGATATTGCTATGAATACAGTACTATGACAAGATTACAGCAGTGATTCCAAACTAAGATACCTTACCAACTACGTAACAGTTTACTTTGTGAACCAAAAAAATGTTTGGGACTTATATAATAACAAGTTATGTTCATACAAGCTATACAAATATCGTAAATATCATATCACACATACAAATATGTGTGTGTCCGTTAACATGATCAATTGAGTAATTTCTCTCCGATTTTGATGAAATTTTTTTTAAGGTGTAAGGGGTGATAAACTTGAACAAGTTCGCGAACCAGCATGATCGGACCATGGGAACGGGGTTTTACGGGGGTTATATGGGGTACAAATTGATTTTTCTAATTTTCGACCCTCAAAACACAAAATTTCCCAATTTCTCTCCAGACCTTTTTAAAGAGCTTAAAAAAACAAATAATTTAGTATATCAAAGTGTTTTTGTACAGTCATTGGTTACGGAGAAAATAAAAAAAATCTTATTTAAAAATGCCCATGTTATTGTTATGGGGAGTGTTGTAAATTGTTTTAATTTGCTTGTTTATGGATATATTTTGATCAAACTTGGTAAATGTTTTTTTTTTTATTACTAAGTTAATAGTATTTTACTAAAAAACACACTTTTTCCCCTCTCAGTAGCAGCAAGCGTATGTACTCATAAAACCTAATGTTTAATAAATACATTTACTTAAAAATCTATTCAGGCAACTGGAAATTCACTTAGTCAGCAGGTTTGCTGCGGCGGGGCTATTTAATTTTCTATACTATATTAATGCATTTTGTGAGATTGATCTAAAAGTAAATTAGTTATTTTAGCTATGAAAAGGAGACAAGGGGCAGGGAAAATATTGATAAAACTAAAAGATAAAAGAAAAGCGATAAGTAGTGTCATTGTATGCTGGTAGCGTGCAGCCTACTTCATCAGTTTAATGAATGCCTCTCATAGTTTTTTTTTTTTACAAAAAATACTGCAATATTCATGTTAAAATGACGACTATTCTCGTACATATTTTCCCAGCGCAAACAAACACTACATTTCCTAGTGTTTTCACTGATCTGCGTTGACTCTGTTTCATTTTAATAGTGCTCCCACATTTAAACTTTTAACCAATGATTGCATTTTGTTTTCGTTACATGGAATAACTGTCCAAAATCGAAAAGGTATTTGCATCGATATCACTAATCTATCTATCTATCTATATATTAATAGGCAAGCATGTTTCTTTAAAACCTTTTTTCTCAGCTCGTGTGAATCGTAGGGAAAATCTACGCATACCGTTGGAAAGCTATTTTCCTGTAGGTGTGCAGAATCCCTTTATAAATTTAAATAGGCTCAAAGATAAGCACAAAAAATGAGTTTAAAAATTTGAAAAAATTAACATGGATCTTATGCGTTGCTATGCTGGTTACGAAATAACAACGAAATATAAACAGAAAATCAAAACAAATGGAGGAAACTCCAATCACATGTTTTATTTACAGTGTGGGGTGAAAATAGATAAGTGAGTACATTACATATTTTTGGTCGAGTTTCGACCACTGGACGACCTCTCGTCTATATATTAATAGGCAAGCATGTTTCTTTAAAACCTTTTTTCTCAGCTCGTGTGTATCGTACGGAAAATCTACGCATACTGTTAGAAAGCTATTTTCCTGTAGGTGTGCAGAATCCCTTTATAAACTAAAATAGGCACAAAAATAAGCACAAAAAATGAATTTGAAATTTTAAAAAATTAACATGGGTTTTATGGGTTGCTATGGTGATGACGAAATAACAACAAAATATAAACAGAAAATCAAAACAAATGGAAGACATTCCAATCACATGTTTTATTTAACAGTGTGGGGTGAAAATAGAGAAGTTTGCACAAAACATACTTTTGGTCGATTTTTCGACCACGGGGCGTGCTCTCGTTTAAGTTAATACGAACACAATGCTTTAGCTCAGCGTTTTATGGACCGAACCATTTTATAACTTAAACGGTTTGAGTGCCAGACCAACAGTGTCCGCATACACCCTTCAAAGTTCTGGAGTACCATACGAATGAGACCGTCCATTCCGTCCTCCTTTTGAAGACTTGTTGGACATTGATGTCAACTATTTCATTTTTTGATTTATTTCATAGTTTATCTCTTATCCTAAATAAGCCTTAATAAATAAGTAAAATACTAACAAAACACTATTATATAAATATTAGGTTTATATATAAATTAGTAAAATAATAATATTTGGGAATTAAACGTTTATTAATATTTGTGTGTGCTAATAGAAATGTTGAAGAATTTGAGAGTAAATAAGGTAGTATTAACTTAACTTAATATTAAAACATCATTGAACAAATGGATGTGCTAGTGAAGTCTATTTTAAAATAAATGTTGCTTCTGTGTTTCATTAACAGTATTATACTTGGCTTGGCCTAAAGCATTATACAGTTGACCGTGTGTAAACATGAGCTTTGGAAGGTAAATTGCAACTATTGAAAGGGACTGTCCTTGGGCATTGTTAATTGCCATTGCAAACACTAACGTTATTGGAAGTTGGTTTCTTTTCATTTTGAAAGGAAGTGTAGTTTCTGAGGGTATAATTTTAACACCTACTATTGAACACTTTTTCCTTTGCTACATTCCGTGAGTACTTTGCAGTCAATAATGTTGTAAAACAATCTTGTTACTTGTAACGCAGTTTCATTTATTCTTTTGTCGTGTTAGTATTCATCATACAAAGATACAAAATATATAAGAACTTGACCGTGGCAACACTAGCCGTATGGTTGTATGATTCATTCAAATTCCATGATGAATTTGACGTAAATTAGATACGTATAAAATTCTCCTCTTGTGCTTGGTTTAATCATAGACAAAGATAATTAAATATAGACCGTCATAATAGCTGCGGTTACTATAAGTTTTGGCGTCCACTACCAGGAGTGCCAAGTAGTAAGTACACAACACTCCTGGTGGTGGGTGTCAGAACTTATGCTAACCGCAGCACTGCTGTCGGTCTACATTTAATTCCTTTTGTCTATGGTTTAATATTGCCACGGGTACTTACCACAGCAAATGAGTTTTAGTATTTTCTTATTCTTATATCTTCAAATGTCAAGATTGATGGTGACATTCAATCAATAAACATTGTTACAGTTAATTTTTCTTGGAACTTAACGTAACCTTTAGTGATTTTTTCACAATTGAAGTATATTAAATAACAAAATTGACAAACATTATTGTTTAGGGCTATATTATCTTGGTTTTCATTAGTTTGCCTAATTACGTTATTTTTATTACTATTGCCTCGTCTGAATTTCACTAAATCCATCACCAAATGCGTTTTCTTCTATTTTCACTATTAACTGTGTCTTGGCATTTTCCAAACAGGTTAGGCTAAATAGTATTTAGAATAAAAAAAAAACATATAGACAACTCAATTATCTTTTTTCATCAATATGAGTTTGTGACCAAAAATTTTGAAATCGTGATAAAAACCAAACTAACAAAACTACCCTATGGCATAATTATTTAAAACACCACTAAACTATTAGTACAGCTGATTGTCATACGCTATTGGTTGTTTACCATGTTGTTAAATTTCGATGCAAAGAGGTTTTCAAACATAATTATTTTTTCATCAGGATATAATATAGAATATAAACTACCGTTTGCTGGACGATAACTCGCTCGAACATTAAGAGGCCTGTGTGTTGCAAGTACAGGAATCGTTTTGGTCGTGACTTCCCTTACATGACTGATGATGATCGACGCGACCGGTATAAAACCGAACGACTGTGCTTTTACGCTGAACTATTTACTGGCCAAAACTTCCTTCCAAAATGTTGCAGATTTTTGTATTTATCATTATATAACTCACTATTTTACACTCATAATTGATTACAGTATTTTGTTTGTATACCCAAGATAGAGTAAAATATACATTTGGATGTCACAGGTTTTTTTTTTCAGGCAAAGGAATTGTATTTTTTACGAAGGGACAATGCATAAAAAAACTAATTTCAATCATAATGCAAAATTGTAATACTATTTGCTCAACATTGGACACGATCCTATTACACAAAGTAGGACACTTTATCATTTCAAGATAAACTACATAAATAATATTGCTTTACCACTGTGCAGCACTAACAATGAATCTTAATAACAGGGTTTGACTTAACAAATTGAACAATAACTCAGCATCAAAATAATACTTTAACAAACAAATAATTTGTAGAAATCATTATAAATAAATATTACTCAACGCATTATTGATCAAAGTTTTACTCCTTTGCATAAAAACACGTGGTAATAGCAATGGATTTAAATTGATACCAAGGGTGACAATTAAGTTCCAGGACGACTTTATAACTTTAAGACGAAAAGCGATAATACAACCAAATTTGGCATGTCATTACTGGTAATAGTAAGCTACTTTTTTGTGTACATGGTTGTCGGATGTCACCTAGGGGAGTAAGTTTTAAATCTTAATGATAAGTATAGGATGCACATCAAATCAAAGTTCTTGTTGGACTAAAATCAATGCCGCAATTAGGACATTAAATTGACCACCGAGTCAAACATGGCAGCCATTCAAAAATATTTTGAATCTTTAAATGGTTGCAATTTTTACTCCGTCGTTATTTTGAGTTCAAATTTGCTGCATAATATTCTGCTAATAAAGACCTTTAATTTGGCGTGCATGTCGACCTATGCTTACGTTTATGATTTTATTCCGTCTTCTAGCGGGCTAGAAGACCCCTCTGAGGAGGTAGCGTAGCGTTTTAATAGCAGTGAAAATTTAAAGAATTTTTGAACAGCTGTGATTTTTTAAACGATTGTCTATTTGAGGTCCGGTTTGTAGACTTTAGTTTAACAAATTGATTTTAGTTTAACAAGACCTGGGGGGTCTTGGGTTAACTTATATTGGATGTACATATCAATCTATACTTACCTTTAAGACTTACGACTGTTACGACTCACTCCCTATGCGCCGTCCCCTATTGATGACATCTGATCACCAATATACACAAAAAAGAAGCTTAGTATTACCAGTACAGTACACGCCCCACACACAGTTTGGACTTATTTGTGATAAGCCAAATTTGGTTGAGATTTCTCTTTTCGTTTTAAAGTAATGAATTCGTTCTAAGACTTGATTGTCACCCTATATACCATACAGGGTTGGGCAAAACGGATTAAAGAGTTTTACTCGCATGGGGTAGCGCTTCGTCCGACTGTGGATTCTTTTGGTCTGGTTGTCATCCACATTAGTCATGGTGGGCTAGACCAAACAAATGTAGTATGCTATTGCATTGGTTATGTCGGATCGTAGTCATAGAAGAATTCTGAAATTTTATTTGTGTTTAACTTAACAAAAAATATAAGGTCTAAAATTATAATGCAAAAGACGCAGAAACTTGTGTAGAAACCTTTTTAGCGACCGTGTTGCCAACTGCTCAACCAACTCTGCTGTTCTTAAAATTGAACATTTACGTGTGATTTCGCAAATCTTTTGGTTTTTATCAGTATAAGCCAGTTAGTATTTTTGTCTAGGATAATCATATTCTAAACTCGAATCACCCATCCAGTTATTTCAACAAAGAAACGCTGTGCTTCGGTCAAACAAAACAGAGCCGTCTCAGAACAGTCTTGGGCGCTTAATACTCTTCACACCGGGAAAAACTGTATTGACCATGCATTAAAAGCTATTGCTAAGAAAATAATAAATTAAAATCCTATATTCCTTTGGATTGATAGTAAATGCTTTTTAATGTACAATAATTGATTTCGACATGTTTTATTTCAATATCATGACGATTTATAATTCTTTTTTTAACATTATTCTAATTGTATAAAAGTCTTCAACGTCAATGATAATTTTTATTTGTTTTAAGTCCAAACTATAAGAAATAAACTAATTTCACTTTATGTATCAACAAGGTGAATTGTAAATTGATATACCAAACACAAATTAAATGCATTAGGAAACTAACTGTTGTTTGAAAAGGTATAGTCGATATAACTATAGATTTTCCTTAATTTAATTGTTTTTTAGATCTTGAAAAGTGGTGTACTGACACTTTGTCTAAAAGATACGAAAACCAAGCAGAGGAGATCAATACAAATACAGCAGGAATGTTGTCCCTATTAAATACACAAGTTGTAGAAGCACTCCAACTATGGACAGGGTTGGCTACTCGACCACAGACCGTGAATGTTTGAGCTTACTGTGATCGTCAATACACAATAAAATATTGTTTTATACCAAGGATTGTGGTTGGAATTGGTTAACCACGTTAACATGTTTGAGCTTATTGTTTATGTAGAATTTTAAATCACTATGATACCTTAAGTAAATTTGTTTAAGTCATTTGTTGGGTAGTGTGATTATTTTAGATAACATTTTATCTTTCTAACAAAAAGGTCGACGTTAGGTAGTAACAAGACCAGGGTTTGGACCGTTCCCTTTCAAAACGTAAAAGATGCCACTAGCGTAATAACACGCAAAATAAAAAACAGCGACTATAATTACTTATATTACCTAATGTAATTTTAAACATCGTTAATGGCCCAAGAAAGGCTCTATTAGAGATATATAACTTAACGCTGAGATTAAGGAGGTCTGCTAGTTTAAAGTAAACAAGGTAATGCGCTTTACATTACGGATTTTTAAGCAAAACAAATCACATCATGTAAGTTTTGGAAGTTAAGACATTATAAATAAATATTATAAGTAATAAGTTTACTGCCTAGATTAGCTCCAACAATGGTATCTTTCTTGTTTGACAATTATACAGCGCGAATCTTGTAAGGTTCCCACCGTTGATATTGGACAAACAATCTGTGACAATAATGAAATAAAATGTCTTCCTAATAAACCAAACCCCAGTAATAACATAAAAATATTTTAGATTATTTTAAAAACATAAACTTTAATACAGGAAAGGTACAAATTAGAATCACTTAATCGGTGAATACAAACACTGTCATATTATACATACTTTTTAAACTCTATCGAAAACAAACATTTCTGTGGAATCAGAAATATATTACGCTCACACGTTTCAAAACGGTAGCGCATTTTGTAGTAATGTTTGTACTTTGTTTAATAGCGTATATTTTTCTTAAAAATGCTGATATCTCTATTCTAATTGTATTTTCACAATCCTCAAAATAGAGATTAGAAAATAGAGCGTAGCCTATATTTTATTATTACATATTACAATATTACCTCAACAAATTTAGTGTTTTTAAAGGTCAATTTTTGATTGGAAATAGAGGCTGTCAAAACTGAAATATTATTAATATCATTATGTGTCAAACAGTATATCATTTGAAGGTATGGCTATTCCAAGCAACTTCCAAATCTAAAACGTATCCGTAACGCTTTCAGTTTTTGAGTTATCAACGAAAAGAATGTTTTTCCAGTATAAAACGCATGCTAATTAATTGTAAGACAATTGGTGTAACCAAGTCTAAAGAGACACCAATGGCACTGCAAACAATTAACAAGAGATATTAATAATGAGTTATGGGTAAGCCATGTTTTAGTTGACACCTCGAAAACTAAAAGAGATACGGATAAAGTTTAAGTTTGAAAGCTGCTTGGGATTTCAATAAATACAAATCTTTTCGTTTACATTATTTGACATAAGCCACTGTTTGAAAAAGTTGAGTATTAACGCCTTTACTATTAAACAAAGAATTAATTTGCAAATCTGTCTTTTTATTATATTGTTATAAGGTTGCATAGCATACAAAATTAAAATGTATCTTATAAGGAATGCAAAATGGCAAACAGAGTAGTGGCGTCAGCATTTAAACAAAATTAAGCTATATAAAATAGTACCAAATTCATCACGTATAAAGTCCCCATTTTAAAACTAAAAATAATAGTCAAATTATGATTTCTTATAAATGTTTGTATTAACAAGAGTTTTTAAATTATGTAGTATACTATTCCGTCATATTTTTATAATTTTTATATTTTATAATTGTGAGATTTGAGCTAGTAAACCTCTTACTTTAGTACATTCGGTATAAAACAATTTTTTTAAAATATTTTAAAGTTACTTATTGGGAAAATCTTTCATTTAATCATTGTGGAACCAACGATTTGTCTGAAACCAATAGTAGACTAGACATCTTACGCGATTCACTTTGTTTCCGAACAGCTGTTAGTGTTAATTAAATACAATATATTACTCAATTAACACATTAATCAATTCATACAGAATTCTATTACAAAAAAATAATTTAAATTAATTTTTTTTAGAATGTCAATGTGAAATAGTCAGTATTAAATCCATGTGGGTACTCTGGACCTAGCGTTAAAAAAATTTTCGAGTGGCAACACAAGTGTGACTCAAATCCACAATTTAAAAAAATATTTTCCATGCACCCACTTGCAGAAACATTTTTTAGAATAAAAAAAAAAACCTGTACATTTACTCAAAATTTTAAAATTTCTCTAGTATTTTCATAAATTTTGATAACTTTGACACTATCATCATATTCTCCATTAAATTCTATGTAAGAATAGACAACTTTTGGTGAGCCCAAAGCTTCAGAATTGCTATTTAAATTAATTAGAACTAAGACATTTTGATTTTCACAAAAAAGGTTAAAAATAAGCCTACAGACACTTTTTTTAACAAAAATACTAAAGATTAGCAAATGGCTACAAAAACTGCTCTAAAATCTTAGCTTTTAAAAGATATTATGAGTTTTTTAATTTGCTTCCTTTTAAGTACAGCTATTCCAGTTATAACTGTGGAAAACATGGTTTAAGGAAAACAAAAGCACACTATAACAAACCAAAAAGACGCACATGATAGTTTTTATTATTATAGAAACAGCATGAGGCTGCAACAAAATTTGTATCTAGACAAGTTCAAAACAAATTCCAAGTATTGGATTGATAACCAAACTAAAATGCAATTTCATTTTAATTTATTTTCGAAATGTCCTCCATTCTCTCTGATGCAGGCTCTAGCTCTCTTCCGAAAAGAAATCCATGGGGTTAAAGATCAGGAGATCTTGCGAGCCAGGACACTGGAATTGAATACACTTTGTCTTGTAAAAATAGCTTCATCTGTCCACAAAATCTTTTTGAAAAAGTGGTATTGTTCAATGCCAGAATTCAGGAGGTAGGGACAGAAATCTACTCTAGCACCATGCTCTCCCCAATACTCCTTTCAAAAAGATTTACTATAAACGTTTGGGCAGTTGTGATTGGTGATTTCTTTGAGGGTAGTTTGAGTGGAGAGATACCTTGAATTTGTGCAACACGATCCGCCTCAAATTTGGGATGTGATTGATCCTGTGCTCCTTCAAGATATCATTTATCAACAAGACGGAGCACCTCCTCATTTTACGAATGACATTCGAGATTGGCTGGTGCTAACTATCGCAAGTGCATAGGCCGAGGAGGTCCGGTGCCCTGGCCCGCAAGATCTCCTGATCTGAACCCCATGGATTTCTTTGCGGGAGAGAACCCAGTATAAATTCCAAAGTACCCACGAACTTTTGAGAAAACTACAAGACACACCCCTATAAACCATATACTTAAAATGTTCTTCATGACGAGAAACCTAGCGCAACACTATCGATTATTTCATAAATTGCCCTTTAAGGTCGTAATTCTTTTCTAAAGGGATCTTTTTATATACCCGATGTTAAAAATACCTCAGGAGTACTTATTTGTTGCTATTCTTTCAATTTATTACCTTATTAAAATCAGGTGTGATTATTTGTTTGTATTACTGTATTCTGTTTTGTTTATTTCAGCTTAACTTAACCGATCAATAGTTTTTTAATACTTATGAAGTCAAACAGGGTGAAGCCCGTGGGTAACATCTAGTTATGATAAACAGAAAATTGAACAGTACAACAATAGATTAGTTAATAGGTTTATTTTCTTTAAAAAATTTATGAACGAATTTAACAGCTGTAATAATGTACAGCTGATGTCTTTGACTCCTGTACATTATTTTTCTTTAGTAAAAAGCTGGCATCTTTTGACCCATTGAAAATGTCCGTTTTAGTGCAATATGAAAAATTAGTAGTTTAATTAAACTAGACTTACTTAAAATATATCAATATATTAAGAGGTTTCATAATACGTTATATTATTTAAAGTTAGTAGAATAAGAATTTATTGATAACGTTTTGGTCTTAAATTTGAGTCCATCTTTGTCAGATTATTTTATTTAATTACAATTCACGTTTTACGTCGAATTTCCCAAATCCTACATATACCGCACAGCTAGTGAATTAATATGAGAGCTAAAGTGACAGAAGCGAGAGAGGATCAACAAGTTCGGTCATCAATCATGTGGCTGAAGGGAGAACTCTTGATAAGGGGGGGGGAGTAGTACGATAATTATTGGCATTAGATATATTGGTCACATATTGTGATTTGACTTATTATCTTTATTTTATATTGTAATTTAACGTATTTAATTAACATGTCAGCCACGTTAACAATTAAAAACATGTTATGTTTATTTACTTGAATAATGCATCGGTAGTTGACAAAGTCGGGAAAGGTTGCGTAAATTTTAAAATTAAACTTAAAGGTATAAGACTAACTACGATGGCGGCGAATTGCTAAAAAGTGGTATGTCCTGCAGTTAATAAATCTCAATAAATAATAAGGTCTTCGCACCAAATAGTTTCTATGTGTATCTTTAAAAAACCCAAAGTCCAGCACTTGAACTGGTAGTGTGTTATGGAGCTTGCTGGTATAGTAAGCATAGCCCTCTTGAGTCAAGGCAAGACGGAATATGTCTTCAGACAAAATGAATGTCTACTATTCGTTTGAAATTTTAACGAGTGTGGAATTGGTAAGGTAAGAAATGTGAATTAAATTGCTATTGCACATGGAAATACCCAAGCTTACTCGTGCTTCTATATCCGACTGCCGGTCTACTGAGGATTTAAAAGAGTGTGCATGAAAATAAGATAATAACATGCCGATGATACTTATACTTGCTACTTAAAGCTCAATTACAATAAGGATTTTATCCAACAAATCAAAAGATTATAGAGCCCGAAATTGAAAAATAAAATACGATTTCTATAAGATAAACGAACAAACTTGTTTTGAAGACAAGCTTCGTTAGGGCTCGGAAGGAACGATAATTGGCTTTGCTTTAAGCGGTTTTGTCAGAATTTAAGAAAATAATGTCTACATAATACTTATGCATATAACCGATATGCTATTTTTCACTGTCTAGTAGTATTGTGTATACTTTACTCAATATTTTGGGGCTTTCTTCAATGGGCAGGAATTAAAAACCTATTATGGATACAAATTAATCAGGGATTTGTAAGCGTTCTTAGTTTACAATAATGATATTAACAATATAATTTTTATGTGAACATTATAAATGAAAACTAGCAATGTGTTCGTTTTTATTAAGTATGAATTTAATTTTCTTTATGGTTTGATATTACTTAACAAGTAATGTGGCTCAACTAATATCCAAGTTCATCAAGTTTCCCCCAACATAAGCTTACATACGTAGTTGTTGGCTGAGCTGGTATTAGGACCTTGTGTTAGTTAATGGTAAATTTAATCTGAACTAGGCAGACTAAAATTACAATTTTATTTTATTGGTTAAAATTACAATCGTTGACTATAATGTTGTCTTAAAAGAAACCAAACTATCAACATTTATTGTTCAAATCGTGTTATTTTTGGAACCAAACTTCTTGTCGAGAATAGCTTTTTTATTGAATGAAAAATTATAAAACTTAAGTGTGCAAAGTAAAAAATAATAATCAAAAATAAAACTATGAATTTCGGATCAATATTTATATTTTAAAATGACTTGGTTCAAACAATGAATGACACAATTAATTCTCATCACAATACAGCATGGATACATCATTTTACTTATTATATAGCACTGCAAATTATACTTGTATGCAACTTAAAGTAATGACACAATAATATCTATGTTATTTATGTGTAGTAAAGTGAAATAAAGAGTAATATAAACGTTAATAAAAATAACACAAACGTTTCTCCACCGTTACGTACAGTACTACAATTTCCATCATTTTTATCCTAGTACGCTAGGAATTATCCTAGGTACGAGCCCGGAATTGTTTTTACTAGACCTAGGGGTTGTGACATTATAACTTAGATAAAATTCGTTGGTGATTTGGTGGGATTTGAACCTGGGACCCCTGAAACCGAAGTCCCGTGCTCTAACCAATCAGAAGGTAATTGTATCAAATTACCTTGTACAGTACTCGAAAAATGTTCCAGATATTACACTAGACAAATTATCAAGATTTGAGAGAAATCTGATAATCTAGTCTCAAACCCAATATAACGACATAAAACGACAAGCGTGGTGATGGTTCCTCGTTACATGCTACCTGAATCACAGTTGTATCTCGTTTTATTCTCTGTAAAGAACAACACAAATGTATAACAATATTACTAGACAATGATGGAATTTGTTAGAGATCTTATAACAACAATGATTCCCAGGTATAATCTCGGTTTGCGTTGTAAAATGTATGTGGTGCCTTTCCCATGTCAGATACAAACACGTAATGCTGTAATATGTTTACGCCACACTACATTATTTTGACGAACTTCCCACGCAAGGATTTAGTCAAGAAAACATCTGTTTGCCGCCAGCTTATTCAAATGGGGTTTCATTGCGTACTACTGTACTGTAATGAGTTTTGCCGGACACCAATCAGCTGATTATACTGTATTTAGGTGACAATGAATGAATATTATAAACAAAAACATAACCTCTCTTAGGTGATTTTTAGTCCTTTAGTTGGTAGAAGGATTTGTACAGATTTAGTAGTATGGCATAAACTATCGTACGTAACTCGTCCAAAATGTGTGTACCGGACTCTACTCGACTTCGTCTCGCACGGGAACGACCACACTCGTCCGGCAAACACTTATTTTCAGGACTAGTAACGTAATATACTATTAAGCTTATGTTTAGTTCAACTCTATGTAACTTCTATAACGATGTTTTTAGACAAAGTAGTGCGAAATGTGGAGCTAATATAATCAACTTATGCCAACTATAATCTCACGTGGTGTCGCCGCAAACATGTGTTGACGTGTTCCTGGTACACACAGACTGATACTGCAGTTGTATCATGCTGCATACATTCACTTTAGAGCTAGACAATTCTCTTAGACTTAACACTAGAGACAAAATCTGATAAACTAGTTCTAACCATAATCTCATGTGGCGTTGCCACAAACTTGTGGTAACTGTTCCTTGTTACATGCACAAATACATTTCACTTGTATCTTGTTGTGTTCTCAGTTTATACTGTGAGAAACTTCTAAGACAAATTAGACAAATTAGTAAGATAGAGAGGAAACATGATTAACAGGTCTCAATAATAATCTAATGAGGTGTTGCCACAGACCCGTGTGATTTGTTCCTAATATTGCAGTTGTATCTTGGTGTATTTTAGATCTTTAGACACTTATAAGATGCAATACGAGACAAAGTAACATGTAGAAAAATACATGATCCATTATTTCCAATAGTTTATTACTATATATTACTATATATATATTACTTGTTGTCTAGCCATAGTTTGTATATACCTTACTTACTGTACATAGTTTTATAAGAACAAGGACAACTTTATACATTTAATGCTGTACGTTCGTGCCATGACTTACTTAGCTAATGCAATATGTATTGTCAATTTTAGCACAATAAAATAATTTGATTTAATTTGGTTCGATGATAACTCATGGGTATTGTCACAGCCTGTTTCATATTTGTTTATTTTGTTCCTAATTCGGAAAGCCACCTTTAACATCGTTACCACGCAAAGATTTTTTATAGTCGTATTAATTTTCTTGTTTTTATTTGGTTATAATTGAATAACTGTATCTTCACTACACTTTTTTTGACCATATACGGGGTGTATTTTTTAACGCAACCCAAATATGTACAAATACCGTGCATAACAATTGGTTACTCTAAAACCGGCTGATACGTTGGTATTGCCGATCAGCTAATATGCATTGCTGTAAAGATATCTATGAGTTTTGGTTGCATAGTGTTATTAAGAATTTATTGTAGATACGACTCAACATGGTGTTCTCGCCAGCTGAAATAGAGTAAGGGGTACGTTTGATTGGTTTTAATTCCACCAACTCGGTTTTTTTTTTATTTTTGACAATATTATGATATTTAGATACTGGATTTACAACTGGAAAATTGATATCAAAACATTTTTGTCAAAACAAACTACTTTCTTTTTATGTACATAACAAACTATTTGACCTTGCTAAAACACCATGTTGAGTTTCATTCATAATAAATTCCCAATCACACTAAAACTCATTGAAAAGTATGTAACAGCGGAGGAATGTAAGAAGAATTGAAGCCAATGAAAGACTGGCAGATTGGCAATGAAGTCAAGAAATCAGAGATACCAAAATATAAGCTTGTTTTACCGTTGAGAAGTGTCTTGCTGGCTTTGTAATCTGGATTGCGTTTAAAAGTAACACCTTGCATGAATAAAGTTAGTAACACTGAATAAATAATTAATTATTACGAGCTGTTGGCCCGTCCTACGTACGGGAATTGAGTAGTCCATTAAAACTGTATATAGTGTGTCTATTACTAATTCAGGCATAGTATAAGCAGTTCAAAATTGATAGTAAAGAAAAAGCTTCCAAGATGAGTTAAAACATGTGATCATCGTTATTTCCCCAACCTTTCCTCAAAAAGTCGAATAGTAAAATAATTTTCATAAGCTTTCTTTTGAAGATTCGTGAGCTTCGATTCGTATACAGCAATGGTTATAGAATCTTACTTATTTCCTATAATCAATGACAAAATCTCAGAGTAAATAAACTAACCTTAGAAATCAATAGAATATTATTTATTCAACCAGCTGTTAGTTATAACAAATTATATTTCACTAAAACAAACTAAATATTTTAAAGACTGCTTAAAAAAATAAATTAGAACATCTAGTATTTTACAATGTATATTTAAATAAACTCTCATTCCCTTACCGATTAAATAAACGTATCAATGGCTATAGCATTACACATAGTATAAATAAGTCAATTCTACGTATGTCATTTCATTTTCATCCAAAAGTTGAATTTGTGTCGAAAAACGTGGAATGTTTACAGCTGCAAATATTACTATACCAAAAGCTAGAGTAGAATGATAGCGTCGGCTGCTAGACTTTAAAAAAATGTAAACTTAATTTGCAAAAAAACTGAAACCCTAAACTAAAATTATGGCTTCGACATTCCCTTGTTCTCAAAATTATCTTTCTTTCAACAAAAAAATCATGAAAATCCGTCAAGTGGTTGATTCAGAATCGTGAAATAAAAAAAACCCTATCACGTTTTAATATTATACAGGGTGAGTTTTAAATGAGTTCCCCCCCTACTTTTTTCTACATTTCTTAAGATATCAACTCCGGACCACATCAGATCATTGTAGAGTAGTAAGTACTTCATTTTGACTGGGTAACCATTTTTGGCCACCATCTTGGATCCGCCATATTGGATAGACAGTTTTTTTCAAAAGTAAAGGTAGGGTTGTGACCCATTATTTCAAACTAGAATTTTACACTGATAACAATGCCGCAATTAGTTTATACAAATCTTGATCCGTTCTAAAGTTATGAGGACTTTTTATAACTTTATTTTTAGCCCATTTTAACATCGTGCATTTACCAACTAAGACCATAATCTCAAAATAATGCTTGATAAAGATAAGTATACACCGCCATTCATTGTCAAAATATTTTCACTTGGTTATGACGGATGGAATTTTTTCGGCCGCCATCTTGGATCCGCCATTTTAAAATGTGATCAATTAATTTAAAAATGAAGGTGGTGTTGTGACCCATCATTTTGAACTAATTTTTTATACTGAACTCAATGCCGCAATCCGTTTTTTGTTATCTAGCTTTCTTGATGAAATATTAAAATTATCTTACTTAAAATTTCAATATTTCGAAAACCAAAGATGAAAATGAAAAACAGATTACGGCATTGAGTTAATCATAAAAAAGTAATTCAAAATGATGGGTCACAACACCACCTTTATATTTAAATTAATGTGTCACATTTCAAAATGGTGGATCCAAGATGGCGGCCGAAAAAATTACATCCGTCATAACCAAGTGAAAATAGGTTGACAAAGAATTGTGGTGTATACATATCTTTATCTTATACTATTTTGAGATTATGACCTTAGTTTGTATATGCACAATGTTAAAATGGGCTAAAAATAAAGGTATAAAGAGTCCTCATAAGTTTAGAACGGATCAAGATATTTAAAAACTAATTGGGGCATTGTAATCAGCGTAAAATTCTAATTTGAAATGATGGGTAATAACCTTACCTTTACATTTGAAAAAAAAAACTTTGTATCCAATATGGCGGATCCAAGATGGCGGCCAAAAACGTATACCCAGTCAAAGTGAAGTACTTACTACTCTACAATGGTCTGATGTAGTCCGGAGTTGATATCTTAAGAAATGTAGAAAAAAGTAGGGGGAAACTCATTTAAAATTCACCCTGTATATTGTTCAAGGCCTATGGTAATTTTCTATAAGATATGGCTCGTGGGGTATTTAAAGGTTTTTACGTTTATTATATACATTTATTTATAGGTTTAATACGTTGAAGATATTTTAAATTGTTAAAAAATCATTGAGTATATGGCCTGAATGAAATTTTAATCCAACAAGAAAGAATACATCCGGGTCCTTTTATCTAAAAACCCTTTTAAAATATGAACATTTAAAACCAATAAGCCTACATTTCTAGGCAATCCAAAGCTAGTTTTCAGATTTGAACAAACATATAAACAAACAAATGTAGCTTACTAAATATTACAGGAAGATACGTATATAATGGGGTTATTTTTGTCTCGTGTTGCACTTGTCAAATATAATGTCAGTTACAAAATTTTTATGACACTAATCCGATGTATCAAAACACAGTCATTAACCATAAGCTAGACACCGACAGTTATTAGTACTTTGACGCTATTGGGAGTTGCTGAGAGGCGAAATGTGAAGGGATACACGTTTATTAGAGTAATCTGACACTAGGATTAGATCGTCTGTTTATTAGACACACTGTTTCCTTTATTGAGTCCACAGAATAATATACAGTAGTTCCTTTAACAGTCCATTAGTATGTTAAAATGTTAGCAGTTGGTTTCACGTCATCAAGATGGCGGTGCATACGGACAATAATCTTTGCGGCCGGTGCAATAAAACGTTTTTAAGCGGTGATTTAAGTAATTTTTGTGAACTGTTTTGTGAAAAGTGGTTCCATATAGACTGTGTGAACATTAAGACTGCTGAGTTTAACAAAATCAGCTCCTTAAAAAGTAAATGCAAGTGGTTCTGTGAAGCCTGTGAAGCAAAGTTCAAATCCAGACATGAAATACCTAATGACGCCCCTACTAGCAAGGTAGGCTCAGTTTGCTGTGACTGTCTTGATAATGTAACAAAAATGACCGAGCAGTTAATAACACTAACAAACTCGAATAATGAGCTAATCAAGACTATAAATGGAAATAATAATAAAAACAAAATGACAACTGGTGTTATGTCGTCCAACAAACCAGCTCTAACAGGCAACAACAATGACGTCATAACCCGTGCTACGGCTACAGAACCAGAAATGAGAAACAGGAATTTTTCGGAAGCTGTGAAAAAACCCATGAAACGAAATGTGAAAATGAATGCCCTGACTACCAAATCTAGTGTTCAAATCCAAAACAAATACAAAATAGCCACCGTAAGGAACAAGGAACAGTGTACCAAGATCAAGGATGACGTAATAGACTGTACCGACAAATCTCAAATGTCTAAAGGTGGCTCCGCCAACGAAAGTGTATCGGTCCAGCAAAACCTCGAAGAAGAAGAACTGAATATTTCGGCTGCTACTATTTTACAGCCTGGCTCCAACTCTAACCCTAACCTAGTTGACAGTGACACAATAACTCCAAATAGCCAGAACTCGTATGTTGACGATGAAGATATAACTGAGTTTGAAACTTACCACAGCAAGAAAACTCGATCAAGGAATAAGTTGAATGCTAGAAGAAGTCTTAATAATAGTGAACTGAAGACCATTATTGGCAAATGCAAGTCACCTGCTGAAGGACTATCAGTAGCAACCAAATATACGTGGCTTTTCATTTCGAGGTTGGACCCAAAAGTCAAGATCGACAATGTGAAGGAGTTTGTGCAAAATGTTTGTGAGGGGAATATAGTGCATTGTGAGCAGCTGGAGACAAGATATCCTTCCTACAGCTCATTTAAACTAGGTGTTCCAAGTAAGTATTGTGACAAGGTAATGGACTGTAATTAATGGCCCGAAGGTATTCTGTTGAGCATATATCAACCACCTGTTAAAAATAGGCTGCCTAGAGACCTAATGAGAAATAGTGTAAACCATTCTCGGAATCATTTTTTATCCAAAGGAACCTCAAGGATACTAATACGAACTTAGTGTGTGTAGATGGGCCACATATACTTAGGTCTGATAAAGGTAAATGTAGGCCTACTAGCTTGTCATCTGAGTCTAACATTTCAATAGCTTTTTTGAATGTCCAAGGTTTAAGAAACAAATGTAATGTACTTTCCTGTTTTATTGAAGATGTTGGTGTTGATATTCTGGCAATAAGCGAGCACTGGCTTCTAGAGGGTGAATTTGAATTTTTCTCAAACCTGTCACAACTTACTCTAGTGTCAAATTTTTGCAGAAAACAATATGCCAGAGGAGGTACTGCAATTTATGTGAAGAATGTTCCACTCTTCAGAATAAAGGTAATCGATATCTCTAACTTCTGTGTGGAGCTGTTTCTTGAGCTGTCTGCTATTGAACTAGTTGATCAGTCACTTATTATAGTTTCAGTCTACCGCTCACCTAATGGTGATTTTGGTACTTTCATTGACTTGTTGGATAATTTACTGAACTATCTATCCAGACTTGGAAAAACTTTAATCATTGGTGGAGATTTTAATGTTCATATGCAGGATACATCAGACGAGGAGGAGAACTTCACCAACCTACTGTGGACTTGGGGGGCTCTTCGTGGGAAACAGATACCTGACTAGGAAGGAGTCCAGCCTGGATACCATTGCAACAAACCTGGACAAACCTTTGTGAATGATTTGTAGAGAATGAAATTAAATGGAGATTATAAGAGGGAGAAAAAAATGAACACACTTTTGGGATAGGAGAACAAGCATTGTTTTATTTACATTCATATGTACAACATATGTCACCAAATAAAATAATAGGGAAAATAATTGCAAAATATTTAAGAAATTAATTGAGCCAAAGATTATGAAATATAGATAACATGAAAACATAAAGGAAGTTTACTGAACATACCGAGGGCCTTGAATCCCCAGTGGATTCAATAGAAACAGTTCACGAATCCACAGTTGGCAGGGGGAACACTTTGTGGGCAGATCTTCTGAGGTTGCCACTTGATGTTTTTAAGTCTATCACTCGCACAACCCCATCAGCCCCTGGATGAACTGCTGTAATTCGAGCGAGAGGCCACGAGAGAGGTGGGGAGTCCATATGTACCAGAACAAGGTCACCCACTTCAAGAATTTTTGATTTCCGAGTCCACTTGGTACGTTGTTGCAAGTTGTTTAAGTATTCTAGGTGCCATCTATGCCATATGCGTTGATGAAATGCTTGAACTAGCTGCCATTGCTTGAGACGGTTTTCAGGAACTGTCAGGAGATTAGGTTCAGGTACTGCTGTGAGGGGTGCACCAATCAGGAAGTGTCCGGGAGTCAGTGCTGCGAGATCCGAAGGATCATTTGAAAGAGGTGTCAGTGGTCGGGAATTGAGCATTGCTTCGGTTTGGGTCAACAATGTGATGAATTCAATGAGTGTTAAGACTGAGTTTCCCATTACTCGACGGAGATAATGTTTCACATTCTTTACAGACGATTCCCACAATCCTCCTTGATGCGGAGCGGCTGGTGGATTAAAATGAAAATTGATGCCTTTAAGTGAAGAGAATCGTTGAATCTTCCGTTTGGAGTCTTGACAATAAAGAGATTTTTCAAAAATCTTGCGTAGGGTAGAGTCAGCACCAATGAAGTTGGACCCACAATCCGAGTAAATGTCGGAAGAATGTCCTCTGCGAGATACAAATCGAGTCATTGCAGCAATGAAAGATTCAGTCGTTAGGTCTGTTACTACTTCCAAATGTACAGCTTTCGTGACGAGGCAGATGAAAGTACAAAAGTATGACTTTATGTGTCTCACTGCCTTGAGGTTGAAGATTTTAACAGTAAAAGGCCCTGCATAATCTATGCCGGTGTGGAGGAAAGGTCGAGCAGGAGTTACACGAGACTGAGGGAGATCAGCCATGAGAGGACACACATTTCTAGGTTTGACTTTGAAACATCTGACACATTTATGGATACGAGAGCGTATGGCACAACGGGCAGACAGTATCCAAACATGTTTGTAAAGTAATGCTTGAGTAAGCTGAGGGCCTGAATGAAGATTGTAGATATGGTAGTGGTCAATGAGGAGATTTACCACATGATGCCTTTTTGGCAGAATAATGGTATGTCGAGCATCTTCAGGAAGTGATGTCTGAGAAAGACGTCCTCCAACACGCAATAATCCAAATGAGTCAATGAAAGGTGAAAGACGTTGTAAGCGAGTGGAGCAAAATGATTTCCGTTTGAGGCAGTTGATTTCTTCTGTGAATACTTCTTTTTGTACAAGTTAAAAAATGTGATATTTTGTGTCTTTCAGTTCCTGTGTTGAGATGAAACCTTGGCGTTTTTCGGGACCTTTACAGTTGTGTATGAAACGAAGGACGTAAGCAAAAATCCTAAGAAGTCGTTCCCATGAAGAATATTTAATGAGAAGATTGGTCAGCGTAGATTCAGTGGTAGTTGACACAAGTACGGTTAGAGGAGTGTATTTTACTTCATCTAATGTTGAGATATCTGTAGGTGAAAAAGTTACATCAGGCCAGTTTGAAGGGGGAAGAGAAAGCCAAGAAGGCCCTGACCACCAAAGGGGGTGAGACACAAGCTCAGTGGCTAGAATACCTCTTGAAGCACAATCAGCAGGGTTTTCCTTGCTAGGGATGTAACGCCAACAGTGATAGGGGACAAGTTCTTGTGTTTGGGCGACTCTGTTAGCCACGAATGTTTTCAGCCTGTAAGATGGAGTTTGAAGCCATGTCAAGGTTACTGAAGAATCACACCACAAATAACATTGGTTGAGTGAAATTAAGGGTTTGAATGAAGAACAACAGAAGTTTACGAGTTGAGCTAATAAGTGGGCAGCGCAGAGTTCTAATCGTGGAAGAGTCACCTTCTTGAGAGGGGCGACTCTAGTTTTAGATAAAACCATACGTGTAGTCACTTCTCCGTTGGGTTGGGAACATCGTACATAGACAACAGCTGAAAACCCACGTTCAGAGGCGTCTGAGAAGCCGTGAAGTTCAACACTAGAATTTGGAGAGATTTTCAATGCTCTAGGGATCTGAATGTCTGCAAGTGCTGGTATCGCTGAGATAAAGTTACTCCAAATTGCACTAAGTTCTGGAGTGAGAGGTTCATCCCATTGTAGACCGGTCGTCCAGAGAAGTTGAATAAAACATTTCGCTGTCATAGTACATGGGCTAAGAAATCCACAAGGATCGTATATTTTAGCGACTAGACTGAGAACGTGACGTTTAGTTAGTGTTTTTGGCGGTAGGTTGAGATGAAATGAAAAATTGTCCGAGTCTGGAGACCAGTGTAGGCCAAGAATTGAGAAATGGGGATCACGTGTATTTTCAAGAAAGACTGGAGAGTCTTTATGAGTTTCTGGAAGAGACTGAAGAAGCTCGGGAGAATTTGAAGTCCATTTTCGAAGTTCAAAGTGGCCACGGTTGAGTAGTTGAATGAGTTGATTTTGAAGGTTCTTTGCTTCATCTACCGTGTCTGCTCCAGTTACAATGTCGTCTACGTAAGTCTGAGTGCGCAAGACATTTGCTGCTTCAGGGAAGTCTTTACCTTCGTCTTCAGCTAACTGGTGGAGGGTACGAATCGCTAAGTAGGGTGAGCTATTTACTCCAAAAGTCACTCGAGTGAGTTTCTATGTGGATATATCTTCAGAGGGATTGTCACGCCACAAGACGAGTTGGAACAGTTGATCGGAAGGTTTGATTAAGATTTGAAGATACATTTGGCGAATATCACAAGTGAAAACGATATTGTGTGTTCTGAAATGTAGCAATATATCACAAATGTTGGTCTATAATTTAGGGCCGGTCATGAGAGAATCATTGAGGGAAATTCCAGAGCTGGTTTTGCAGCTTGCATCATAAACGATTCGGAGTTTAGTTGAGGTACTGGATGGTTTCACAACTGCATGGTGTGGCAAGAAATAGTGAGGAGAATTGATATCTAGATGAGGTAGTTTTACCATATGACCTTGAGAGATGTGTTCATTTATATTGTCAGAGTAAGCTTTATACAAATCAGGAGAGAGTGCAAAACGTCGTTCAAGTGAGTGAAAACGTCGTTCTGCGATGAGTTTGGAAGATCCTAAAGGTGGATGATTTTCTTTAAATGGTAGCTGAACTAAGTAACAGCCATTTTCGTCCCTAGAGTGGGTAGCTTTAAACAGATCTTCACACTGTTGCTCTTCAACCGATATCTTTGAGGGTACAGATAATTCCTCTAATTTCCAAAATTTCTGTAGAGAGTTATGCAATTCGTTGTCAACCGTTGAGAGCAGAGAGATGGATGGAGTGTTGGCAGGCTGGGAATCGGTTGAACAAGGTGCATTCCCCATAACAACAAAGCCAAAGTGAGTTCCCATCATGTTAGGCATGTTAGGGCCGAGAGAATAGTTTTCATTCGTTAAAAGAAGAGGGAAGAGAGAAGCTCCGATCAGCATGTCAATGGGCCCTGATAAGTGGAAGCTGGGATCAGCAAGGGGGTAAGGTTTTACTTTCAATAGAACTCTTTGTGATATTTAAGATCTAGGGAGATTGACAGATATTTTATCAAGTATGTGCACTTCATGGTTGGATGCAACTAATTTTCCTGCCATTGTGTTAACAGTGAGGTTCACAATACCCTTAGTGAGAGTTGGAGATTGAGAAAGACCAACTACTTGTAAGTTGGATTTGAAACGAGGTGCATTCAGTAGTTGAGCAGCTTTTTCACTAATAAAATCACACATGCTGCCACTATCAATCAATGCTCTGAACACATGAGAAACGTTATTTTGAGCAGTAACTTTAACCAGTGTTGTGCCTAAAATTACAGTTTTAGGGATTTGATTAGCAGGACTGGCTTCCTGTGAGCAAAGAGATACGGTAGGTTTTTCATTCGAAACATGAGTGGTTGATGGTTGTGATGATGTAGAACCTTGAGATGTCTTGTCATGTTCAAAATGAAGAAAGGTGTGATGACGTTTGTGGCATTTGAAGCAAGATGCTTTAGACTTACATGCCTTAACATCATGTTTTCCGAGGCAAGAGACACATCTGTTGTTGTCCTTTACGGTTTTAAAACGTTCATTTGAAGAAAGAGAGAGAAAGCAAGGACAAGCGTAAACCTTGTGGCCAGTTGATGAGCAGACAAAGCAGGGAAATGAGAAAGGATTTTTTGAGTTGTCTTGATTTGATGGAGTTGGAGTAGAGACCATTGTAAATTTCTGAGCTTGAATGAAAGAGGGCTTGGATGTGAAAGATTTGGGTTTAAAATTTGAATTGTGGTTGTTCGTACTTTGAGCAAACTTGGTAGGGCCTATGTAACACAGCGTCTTCCATTTGGTTACACTCTTGATTAAGAAACTTGACTATTTCGACTACTTCTGGTAGAGAATGTGTTTCGCATTTTATATTAATTCTAAAAGCCCCTAGTTGTTTTAGAAGGTCATTGTCTAGTTTTCTTAAGAGTATGGTGGACAACAGAGGGTTAGAGTTAGAAGTAATGTCACAGTCAAGAGCTTTAAGTGCTTCTGTGTGTTCATAAAACAAGTTGAGGAACGTTCTGAGACATTTGTTTGAGGTAGAGGAAATGTCCGGTAGTTCGATCAGTTTGTTTAGGTGAAGTGTAGTTAACCTTCGGGTGTTGTGGTATCTGTCTCTGAGGAGCTGATAGGCAATTGAGTAATTGGCTGAAGTGATACTGAAAGCTTTTACGAGATTTAGTGGTTCATTTTTGAGCACGCTGAGAAGATATTGAAATTTAGTGACGTTTGAAATGCTTTCATTCAGATGGATGCTTGTGTCAAATAAGTTGATGAAACTTACGCACTGTAGAGGAGAACCATCAAACGTGATGAGGTCTAGTTTTGGGAGTCTTACGTGAGCAGATGATGAAGCTGAGATGTCACTAATTCTTGTTGAATCCTTATTTTCTTCTGGAACATCTTGTGGCTGCTGTTGGAGAAGGGCTTCAATCCGAGACTTTGCTTCGACGAATAGCAGTCGCAGTTTGTTTTCAGTGTCACTTACTGCATCCAAATCTAATTCTTCTGAAATATGTTCCAAGGCTCTTTCCAGGTAATTTTCATAGGCTTCATGTTTCTTTTCTAACTGTTTCGAGAAGTTGTTTAAAGTTCTGATTTGTATCACTGACAAGATTGAGGGGGAAAGTGTTTCAAGCTCTTGTACAGATTTGAGAATCTTTTCAAAAGAATTTTGGATGAGAAGGGTTGATTTGTTAAAGTTTGAGAGTGAAATTGATCTGGTAGCCATTTTGGACAAAACAGATGGAGTGAAACTTTACTAATAATTAGATAGAGTTTGTGACACTATGAGAGTGGGGAGAAACATAAAGAGATTGAATGATAAAATAAAGATATTTCGATAGCTTGAAAGTGTTCTGAAAATTGAATCCAAAGACTGAAATTCAAAATCCAGGCTCGATTAGGACCAATGAATGATTTGTAGAGAATGAAATTAAATGGAGATTATAAGAGGGAGAAAAAAATGAACACACTTTTGGGATAGGAGAACAAGCATTGTTTTATTTACATTCATATGTACAACATATGTCACCAAATAAAATAATAGGGAAAATAATTGCAAAATATTTAAGAAATTAATTGAGCCAAAGATTATGAAATATAGATAACATGAAAACATAAAGGAAGTTTACTGAACACTTTGTACAAAGTAAATATTGTGGAACCTTTGGTTTCTGACCATTCTGCGGTTCTACTGAGTGTCAAGACGCAGCCGGTGAGTCAAATTTCTTATCCTGCATGGTGTGCCAAGTACGACATGTTTTTTAGGCCTATTAAAGAGGAGCGTTTTCCTGACCTAAGAAGGAAACTTGAAGGTGTAAAGTGGGCGTCTGTTATGGGAGGTAAGGACCCTTTACTGGACTTTGATAAATTATTTAATGTACTTGTTGAAAGTTTTAATGAAATTTTCCCAGTTAAAATTAAGTCTAAGGCTACAAAAGAAGTCGATAAGGTAAAGAGGGACAATTCTTGGTACACTCCAGCTCTCCAAGACCTAAAAAATGTTGTAGTTCTCCTCTTTGACTATTACAAGGAGGCAGTTGATCCAGCTGTAAAGGAAAGATTTTACCGGATTACCTTAGAGCTAAGAAGTTATATAGGTCTAGAATTAATGAAGCAAAGAAACTAGGTAATGAAAATTTCATTAGGGGAGCACACAACCCATGTAAGGCTGCGTGGGAAATTATAAATAGCCATCGTAGAAATCCAAATAAAAACTTGATCAATGCTGCAAGCCCAGATGAATTCAACAGTTTCTTCATTAACTCGGTAGATGCTATCTTAAACCAAATTCCCCAGGCTGTTGGCCGACCTGAGGATGCAATTTCCCTTCCCCCAGGTTTCAATGCAAAGTTAGCATCATGGAAAACTGTCAACCCTGATGATATAAGGAATATTGTGAGGAAAGTAAAAAGGTCTACTAGCCAGGATTTTTATGGCATGTCCTCAGTGGTTTTGAAGGAAATTGTCGACCTCATTGCTGGTCCCCTCACCCATGTTATTAATGGCTCCCTGGCAGCCGGTGTCTTCCCTGAATGTTTGAAGCTTAGTAGAGCAGTGCCTATTTTCAAAAAAGGCAACCCTGAGGAACTGAAAAATTATAGGCCTATATCCCTGGTTCCTGTGATAGGCAAGATCATCGAACACATTATCCAGAAGCAGCTGGCGGACTTTTTTGAGGATAATGGCCTAATGTTGAGTAGGCAGTTTGGTTTCAGGAGGGGCCGATCAACTTCAGACGCAGTTATGGTTCTAGCTGAGGAAATCAAATACGCCTTTGAAGCAAAGGGACAGTGTTTCAATCACGCTTTGCAACCTCAGCAAAGCGTTTGACTGGGTGTCGCACAGCTTAAAGGACTGTTCACACCGGCGTAGCCAGACGTATTAATACTTTTTCGAAATACGTAGCTGACGTAGCTCTTAATGTAATTCATAGAGAGTGTTCACACCGGCGTATTAATACGTGAGCTACGGAAGCTACGGCGCTGCCGCTACGCCGGCTAGCTACGCGTAGCTCGCATCGCCGAATACGCGCATGCGCACTAGCACACCTGGCTGTCACCGCCACCCTCCCTCCACCTCATAATTAATTTATAAGTTGTAAATGTTTGCTATAACACACAAATTCACTATCACCTAAACAATTATTAAATCGCATTGATCGATCACATTCAAATTAGACTATAACATAACAACTTTATATGATCAATATAATAATACTTCATCATACGAGTACCTTAGGTCCACTATTTTTTTTTTTGTTTATGCTTGCAAATCTCCTAATCAAAAACAATGTCTCTCTTAATATGGTTTATTATGGTTCATATAGTGGGCTGACATTTATGAAACATTATTGAATTATTTCTTGACATAGGCCTACGTCTTTTTACTTATAACATAGACTATTTTACTATGTAATCCTTATGGATGAGAAAAATTATTGCATGTTTTCTGGTAATATTTTTAGCGAATTTCCCATATAGGGAATAAGCTATTACCGTAGTACTCATGGTAAGACCTGGACGCGGGACCGATTTTTTTTTCGTTTTGAGGTCCCTAGAGGCCAAAAACACCATCCGTTCAAATTCATATATGTATATATATATATATATATATATATATATATATATATATATATATATATATGTGTGTCCGTCAGCACGATAAATCAAGCAAAAATGATCCGATTTTGATGAAATTTGGTACAAACGTGTAAACCTACGTTTATTCGAACGAGTTCGCGATCCAGCATGATCGGACCATGGGAACGGGTGTTTACGGGGGGTTTTATGGGGTAAAAATAGGTTTTTCCCATTTTTGACACAAAAAACTTACAATTTTGCAATTTATTTCCAAACCATTTTGTAGAGCTTAAAAAAACAAATAATTTAGTATATTGAAGCGTTATTATGCGCCTAACGGTTACGGAGAAAATTAAAAAAAAATTGTAAATTTAAAATTCCCATGTTATTCTTATGGAGAATAAGTAAACTGTTGTAGTTTGCTTGTTTATGAACATATTTTGATCAAATTTGGAAAATGTTTTTATTTCTTACTAACTATTAACATTTTACAAAAAAAAAAAACAATTTTACCCTCCCTGATGCAGCAAACCTAAGTACTTCTTAAACTAATTCTATTTAAATCGGGAATAAATGTTATATTTTTAAGTAGACATTTCAGTGTAAATCCAATCAGTCAAATGGAAATTCGCTTAGTCTGCAGGTTTGCTGCGGCGGGGGTATTTATATTATAATATAGCGTAAATTTTATAGTCTACTATATACGTTCTAAAGTTAGAGTGAAATAGTTTTGTCAACATTAACACATTAATCAACAGACTTTTCAGGGTACTATATAAGCTGCAATTGAAACGTGGCAATCTTAACTGAAATTCATGAAACACTAATAAAAATGAACAATAAACTAACAAATATATACAAATATTATGCAAATATAAAATAATATAATAAAATAAACAAACAACAGCCGGCTCACCGGCTACGTAGCCGTCAGACGTAGCTGCGGTGTGAACAGTGCACTGGCGACGTATTAATACACCGAATACGTCTGCAGACGTCTGGCTACGCCGGTGTGAACAGGCCTTTGCTGGAAAAACTGAGTCGCTATGGTGTTGAAGGAGTTGCACTAAAGACCATCAAATCTTATCTTGATAACAGATACCAGGTTGTCACAGTTGGTGGTGCCACATCTGGTCCACGCCAGGTTTGCCACGGAGTCCCTCAGGGCTCGGTCCTGGGCCCTCTTTTGTTTCTGATTGTTGTGAATGACCTCCATCTCCAGGGCAGAGCACTCCTGTATGCTGATGACACCTCAATAATAACTAGAGGGAAAGTTATAAACCAAGTTTTGATAGAGGCAGAAGCTGCACTGGATGCTGCTAAAATCTGGTTTGCCAGAAATCGGCTACAGTTGAATGGTGACAAGACCCAGAGGATGTTATGCACATTAAGCAAAACAATGAATATTGATCAGCAAGGCAGTGTGAAATTGCTGGGCTTCAGCCTAGACCCTAAGTTTACCTGGGAACAAAATATCAGTTATGTATGTGTTAAACTCTCCCGTGTGGTTTTTCTTCTGTGGAAACTTAGGGGGGTCGTCACTGATAAATACTTGATAAATGTATATCATGCCCTATTTCAAAGCCATATCAGATATGGAATCCTGCTCTGGGGACATGCTCCTGGCTGTATAAAAGTGCTTCGTTTGCAGAAGAAGGTAGTCAGAGCGCTGTCAGCCGCTGGTTATAGAGACCACTGTAAGCCCCTATTCACCAACCTTAAGGTTATGACCATCTTCAGCCAATATGTTTATTACGGCTTGATTAATCTCAAGAATAACATAGGTGAATATCAACAGAGGGGTGATCTCCATAACCATGACACCAGACATGCACAGAAACTTGACATTCCTCGATGCAGGTTATCAAGATCCTTGGCAGCCCATCCCATCCCAGCCATGCGATTATACAACATGTTACCGCCTCGGGCCCACACTGAAGACATGAAAGCTTTCTCCATGCGGATTTTTAACAAACTCACAAATGAGCCACTGTACTCTTTTGAGGAAGTGTCTGGCGAGTACTTCTCGAACATATAATATGCACCGCCATCACTAGTTTTTCTATTTGTAAATATTGGTTAAATAAGAATGTTATTTTTTATTAGTTTTATTACTGTAATTTTACTTGACGCAGTCTATCCAACAAGTGTTGGGCAACGACATAGGAGTTGGTAATGGTAATGGTAATGGTTTTTAGTGTAACCTAAACCTTCTAAAGTCAAATCAGGTACCAGAGAATTTTGTTCACGTAATACACTGATTACAAATACTAACTTTTTGGTTTTATCCAAGATATGTAAGAGTTGCACACTACATTATTAATTTTAAAAACAATAATGTAATAAATAATCATCTGATCAAACTAATAATGTGTTTGTACACATACTGTAAGTTAAGAATAAAACTGTGTTATTATCAAATACTGTACACTACATATAACTCGTTTGTATACAAAATGTCTACGTAGTAATACATCCATTCCATTTAGGTTTATTATAATGCAATCAAGTAGGGTCAAATGTTGATGGGTTAGGATAAATAAGTAGATTTGCTAAAACTGATCATATCATAACAAAATAATCCTGCTGCAGCAAACCTGCAGACTAAGCGAGTATCCATTTACCTAATTGGATATACACTAAAATGTCTCCTTAAAAATGTCACATTTATTCCCTATTTTAAGATAATTAGTTTAACGAGTATTAAGGTTTGCTGCCACAGGGATGGTATAAGGGGTTTTTTATGGTAATAGTTTAGTAAGAAATAAATACATTTTCCAAAGCTAATCAAAATGTGTTCTTGAACAAGCCAATCACAACAGTTTACTTATTCTCCATACGAATAAAATGTGGATTTTAAATTTAAAATTTTTTTGTATTTACTCTGTAACGATTAGGCGCATAATAACGTTTTAATATACTAAATTATTTGTTTTTTAAGCTCTAATAAGTGGTTTCGAAGTAAATTGCTAGATCTTACGTTTTTAGGTTGAAAAATGGGAAAATCCAATTCCCCCCCCTTAAACCCCCCATAAATCCCTGTTCCCAAAGTCCGATCATGCTGATTTGCGAACTCCTTGGAATATATGAAAGTTTGGACGTTTGTACCAAGTTTCATCAACATTGGATAATTTTTGCTCGAGTTATTGTGCTAACTGACACATTCATATATATCTTACTAATATTATAAATGTGAAAGTTTGTGTGTTTGTTTGTTTGTTTGTTTTTTTTTTCTGTTTGAAGTTCAATCACGCATAAATCACTGTACGGATTGGGCTGAAATTTGGCATAATGATAGCTCACTTTCCCGATTAACACACAGGCATATTCTTATCTGAGAAATCCTTTCGGGCTCCGCCTCAGTGGCTCTGTAGTTCCCCATGTCAACCTTATGAGTATTCATAATTAAAGGGAATTAAAGAGTTTAGTCAGCTGTTTCAACTAAAAAAGTTAATTCTATGGTATACAAAAGCATTAAAAAGTTAAAAGATTTACCAACAGGGGGCAGAAAATATTTTTTTTTCCAATTATGTAAACAGCTAATTTGAACTAAGCAGCAACAAAAAACTGTGATATTCAATGAGAACCGTCAATGTAGGATTGATTACAGTCATGTTTATGTTTAATGTAATAAATAATTTGTGATTTTTATGAATTTTTAATAATTTATTTTTCTTTATTGTTTAGGTGAAGTGGTAGAACATTATGGCTATGGTAGATGTGTAATACCATATTATACGATCATTTTAAAGAAGCAAATTGTATCAAACTTTGGTACATTGTAAATGCAAAGCTTGAGTATAACTGCAATAAGCATTTTAAACTTATATGCCAACCCCGTACGAAGGACGGGTACTCTGCTAGTATATATATATCTATATATATATCTATATATATATATATAATTATATATAAGAGGATTTATGTATGCATGTATATATGTATGTACCTTATGGACTCCGACACCGTTTTACGGATTGTAATGAAACTTTCAGGCATTATTCAAGGATGGTTTGTGTGAAGTTTGGTAGAGATCCGTAAAAAGGGCTCCACTCAAGAGGGTTTTAAGTGGGCCAATGTCATACTTTTTGAACTACAATGTTTACAAATAAATATAATTTACAAGCAGATGTTTACTTTCGCCAACTGTTTTGTAGGTTTGAATAGTCAGGTCAAGATTTGAAATAGTACTACAATGTTTCCACAGAGTGGAGCACAGACAACTATTTTACTTTTGGATAAGTCCAGATATATTGTACCCCAATCACATTACACCTGTGCACTCAACAACGTTTACATTTTCCAATGTTAAATATGTAAATATAAAAACCATTATCAAAGTATTATAAACAATAAAAGCGATGGCAATTCCTTAATATTTTTATCTTTTGTACTATACCCATACAATCTAACATAAATTATTAAATGAATAATAATCGTGCGAGCTATCTCAGGCATTCAAATGCCTCTCAATTTGTCATTAACCCACCACACTACTGTCATAAAAAGAAGGAACTCCAATAATACTAATGCGAAACTTAAATCCACGGAAGCTGTGCAACGTTACCAGAGTGACGATTAAAAAACGACACCAAAATTGATTGAAGCAAAAACTATCAGTGGTAACTTTAAAGGAGAAACAGTCTAATCCCAAAAATACTGATGATTTCATCCGGAATACCCTCTGAATTTAAGGAACTACAATTTCTTTTGTGTCTTGCTTTCGCAATCACCATTATAAGGCACTAGGGCAATCCCTGACTATCGTCAAATTAAATTTCTTTTAAATTTAGAAAATGCATGCTTTTCACATGGACAGGCGTTGCGTGCTCACGTGGAGGTCGGTACGCCTGAAAACTTATATATTTATACTCCTAATGAAAAAAGAAAATTATTGTTTATCCACTAGCAATTAAGTAAATTATTATATTTTTATTTTCGGTATACACTTTTATTGTTCATCGTAAAGAACAAATTACCATTTAAAATATATATATATATATATATGAATCTGAACAGGTGGTGTTTTTTGCCTCTAGGGACCTCAAAACGAAAAAGCATATCGGTCCCGGGTCCAGGTCTTACCATGAGTACTACGGTAATAGCTTATTCCAAATATGGGAAATTTGGTAAAACCAGCACTCACCCGATTGAACCGCACGCATATACGTAGTTTTATTATCCAATTAAAGGAACAATTCCAACAAGACCTATCCCGTTAATACCAATCTCAACCTAAATTCAGTTTGATTTGGTTTGGTTTGCAATTTATTAGATATACATTGAGAAACAAGAGAAAACTCTCAAACAAAATCAAAACGTTTGTTTTTAAAATAATTTATTAGTACCAACAATACGTTGAATTTCGTCCACGAAATTCCAGTTTAGTACTGATAACATTTACCTACTTTTCTTGCAGTTATAAGTAAAAAATATAAAAATATAAAAACCATGCATTTGGTGTTAACTAATTAAGTAAATGAATTATCGTTTAATTTTGCAGAGCTTTTACGATGAACAGATGAGCTGATGGCTTTTATAAATGTATTAATAATATAAATTTAACTTCTTCAGAACATAATCTAAGTAAAACATATAATCATTCAATAAGTAAAACTAAAGTAGTGATAGTAATACATGTATTTGGATGCTTGTAAAAAACTTTGGAATAAAGAAATACAAAAATGCATAAATTTATTAAAAGAGTAGTTGAATTTAAAATTATAAACCAATACAACTTACTAGTAATTTCAAAATGTAGAGATCCCTGAAATGCATAGTACATATTTTTAACTTTACCAACATAAGTTATCTTAAGTTTTTTTTAATCCAATGTTTGTGTCTAACTAACATAAAATGAGAACTGAACTAGTAATTGTGGTTTAGTTCGTGTTAATTGTAAAAACTAACGCGGATTACTACGAAGCATTTAAATAAAATATGAACCATGAAGCGCACCTGTGTAGGCTACAATGAGATCAGTGACAAATCTGTATTATTTATCTCGGTTCACTCTGATGCTAATGTCTCTTGGGAGTTCCAACGTGCTGAGCTTAATGTCATCTCACCATCCCCGGTACAGGAGTTGAGATATTTTACGGAATGTATTTAAAATTTAATGTAACCTATATAACCTGGTTCACCATTTAGGGCTACTTAAATTACTTTTTTACTTACTTTTTTTATAAGAAAAATCATAGTAAATCGAAATAAAATAATAAAAAAATAATACCACAATGCCAACAAATGTGTAGGCCTAGAAAATTGCCCTGGGTGTTTACCAAAATATTTTCTTAAAACTGTTAGATTTATTTCCTACATAACATTAATGTTTCAAGAGTACTTAGGTTTACTGCTACAGGGAAGGTAATAAAATGAGATTTATTATAACATTTTGATTTCTTAGATTGTTAGATTTAGTAGATATGCCAAAACTGATCACAATATAACCATAAACCAACAAACTACAACAGTTAACGTATTCTCTATAAGAATAAAATGGGAATGTTTTTAATTAACAATATTATAAAGATTTTTCCGTGACCATTAGGTATACTAAACTATTTGTTTTTTGAGCTCAACATAGTGGAAACAAAATTGTCCAACACTTTAAAGCCACGTTCCCCGACGATTGTGCTGGTTCACAAACTTGCCTGTTTTTTTACTAAATTTTACCAAATACGGATGATTATTCTGCTAACGGATTTAAGCTGTTACATACAAATACAATTTTAATGGACGGTGTGTTTGTCTCTGGGGACATAAAAACGAAAAAGGTAATAGGTCCCGGGCGAGAAACCATAGGACCTACGACAATAGCTCGCTCCCTACATGGACAATTCACTTTGTATATATATAAAACACGTATTATTGCATCCACTTGTTGTATAGAATTGTCGAGTTTTATAACATATACAGAATGCAAAAGGCGAATAAATTCTATTTGATTTTATACACGTTTTAGTCATTTTTGAGAGTAAAAATTTACAAACGACCTTTTATGTTTATTTTTGGCATCGACGCGGTGCTTTATATGCTATAGAATGCGTAAATAACATGTTGACGGGTCAGCAACAAGCCGACTTTGATTAATCACCTTTGGTCTGCCAGCTGATGTTGGTATTTACTGATGTTCTGTGTAGGAAGATCTCACATTTTGAAACCACGCTGAGAAATAATTTAAATTTAGGTTCCTGTAAAAATAATCTGTAGCCTTTGTAAACGCGCCCATGCCTAACCATGTGTTTGGAAATTAAGGTCACAAAACATTTTTGAGTAGATAGCAGAACACAATTGTCATAATAACCTATATGTACCGGTTGTAGTAGGTCTACAAACAATAGGTATTCTTATGCTCTAAAGTATGAAATTGTATAATTTGAAATCTTATCATTTTAATGGAACACGGTGAACACTATAGTGTTATAGAAACAGTTAGTAAACAGCTTTATTGCAAAACAAAATCACTAAAACAAATACAAATATCTTCAACAAATACCCGGCAAGCAGTATTAGGACCTCAAAGAATAGGGGTTTTCTTATGCATTTAGTAAGAGTTTGCCAGCAAGTGATATAATGTAGCCTATAGATTAAAATATCCAACTCATTGACAATTTACTACGTTGCTACATTTTCATGCGCAGATATCCACCTGCAATGGTTTCTGAGGCCTAACGGTATCCAATTCCACATATTGTAGACTACTTGACGCACTGATGAATGCACATTTGCCACCTTGCTTATTAAGAGACTTTATTTTTAAGTATAACAATGGACTTTTACTGAGAAGATTAGAATATATAACTAGACATGCGTTCCAAAGTCCCTATTTAAACCAACAAACGCTCCAAAAAGGACACGTCAACTCGTTTAACGGCCTACAATATGAAGATTTACATTATTTTTAGGGTTTAACATGTACTCATATTAAAGATTTGTTTCAAGTACCCAAGACAGCAATAGCTTGTGTAATACAAAAGTATATATAATGTGCCTTATTATCTGCCAGAAGACTGATAATCTGGCCATGTTGATTGATAGTAATCTCCAGAGAAAAGCGCTGTCACTCAATCAAAACGTTATTCCCAGCAATGTTAATATTTACCAAAAAAGAATCTGCATCATGTTCAATATCAATTGAAATGTTGCTGTTATGGGTGTGCTTGTTCAATGAAAAGGCAAAATTAAAACCAGAATACATAATGATTTGTTTCTTAATGGGATGCAAACCTGAAAAAGGCAATACACAGTTGATCTTTATCTTTATTATCTCTATACAGTTTATAAATTAAGTATGGAAACAAATCTGTATTTATTTAAACGAAATAGATGGACATATTTTGTTGGTGTCATAATTTTTATCAAAGGTTCCACAATCTGTTACACCAAAAATATTTTTTAACCCCCATAACATGGTTGGTGGTAGGGAGTAACTTATTTATTCAAACGACAACCCCTTTTTAGTGACCCCTTATTTTGAAGGGTTTGTCAAAAGAAATACAATGACACAAACCCGAAGTAGATATGTCAACCCTATCTAAAATGGTAGGTCTTCCAAAATTTAATTTATGTGAAAAAGCATTAATTTCACAAATATCGTTTGTATTATTTTTAACGAAATATATAGAAATATTTTGTTCGTGGCATTGATTGATAACAAAGGTTTTCGGAATTTGTTTACTTTAAAAATATTTTTTTTACCACCCTAAAAGTGTAGGGGGTAGGGGGTGACTTATTTTTTTCAAATACCACATCCTATTGAGTGACCCATCATTTTGAAAGGGTTTTAAAAATAAATAGCTACATTGATGCAAACCCGATGTAGATATCTCACCCCTATCCTAAATACCAGGTATTCCAAATTTCGAAATGGTGGAATGGGTGCTTTTTCACTTAAATCAAATCTTGGAATACCTTTTATTTTTGCTAGGGATGATATATATACTTACTTAATACTTGTGTGCTGCGTCGTTGACCGTCAAGGTCGGATAGACTGCGTTATTATATATACATTTCAGAATAAACACTACTATTTACATACATATAAACAATAAACTTAATCAGGCTGTGGCGGTAAATAAAACGTGTTCCCCATTTTTAAGGAAGGGCTTTTATAAAACTTTTAGGGGTTCTTTGCTCAGCTCCTCCAGCGAGTACAGTGGCCTATCACCAAGCTATTTCTGATGGCCGCTTTGAAAGAGGTGGTGTTCATATCCCGCACCTTATCCGGCAAGGTATTAAAAAGCCTTATGGCATAGCGGGGATAGCTCTTGAGGGTGCGGGTGAGACGACAACGCGGCATGTCAAGGTGTAGTGCTTGCCGGGTGTCATTGCGGTGGTGAACTTCTCTTCGGTCAAACAGATGGACATTCTCTTACAGGAGTATTAGGATGTTTAATACATATTGACAGAAGACTATAAGAATATCCAGATCTTTAAAAAGGGGCCTACTATGTTCGTTGTAGTCGGCTGACATTATGATTCTTACAGCTTTTTTCTGGAGCAATATATGGAGCAAATAATATGTCCTGTGCTGCTGGTGAATGACCCCAAAGTACCAAGCCGTACATAAGATGGCTATGAAACAGAGCATGGTACACAGTTATCAAGAATTGCTTCGGGATGATGTTCCGAAGTTTCCTTAGGAGGCAAATAACCCTAGATAGCTGTGCGCATACCCTATCAATATGTGAGCTCCAGCTTCCAGCTTCCAACCAGAAACCTAGAAGTTTAACCGCCTCATCTCTTTCGGTTAGTGGCTTCAGTGTGCAGAGCAAGGACTGAGTTTTGGCTACATTTAATTTCAGGCGGTTTGTTATAAACCAGTTCTTGGCCAGCTCCAAAAGATGGTTAGCCTCAACATGCAGTTGCTCAATGTCGCTTCCTCTTGATATCAGGGTGGTGTCGTCAGCGAAAAGGAGGGTGGATATACCGCGGGTTTGCGTCATTGTATTTCTTTTGACAACCCCTTCAAAATTAAGGGTCATTCAATAGGGTTTGCTGTTTGAAAAAAATAAAATACCACCAACCCCCAACCGTATTAGGGGGGTTAAGAATATTTTGATGTATTAGATTACGGAACCTGTGTTAACAATCAATGCCACAAAAAGATTATTTCTATCTATTTCGCTTTAATAAATTTCAAGAAAAATTTGGAAAATATTGGAGATTTTATTAAGAGAGCAAAGTTACCCCTAACTCAAACTTACGCTACGAGACAATTGTCTTTAGACAAATAACGCGGAACAAACTATTATCTCTGGCTTTTTGGTAGACTACAGGGGAAGTAATGAAAGCTAAAACTAATTGTTTACTGCAAAATAACTCTTTACAACATTTAATATGAAAGCTTTTGTTTTATTTTTTTACGCAATGCGATTAAAAGTGAGAGCGTTGATGGATTTTAATTACTTTAGGTAAATTTACTCTTCATAAAATTGCCTCAAGGTTAAGAAAAACTATAAATTTAAATATATTACGTGAAATAGAAAAAATAAAGTAAGAAAACGACATTTTAATCGTGCTGAGTATGAGTAGCTCATTTCTTTTATTTTCTTGGTTATATTATTAGATGTTAAGTGTTATGTATACCTTGAGTTGATAGTGAAGAGCCATAATCCGATAAGATCAGGTAGATATCCTAAGTTGATAAGATTTTAAAAGTAATATTACATATATTTTTAGTACGTTTTTTATAAGTGTATTATCTACCATTTCTACCTGGAATAGTTTATGTTGCAATCATTCGCACCTCCAAAACTATTTCTACTGCAGTAAATATGGAAATCTTGACTTAAGGTTATTTTCTGTAACCATAAAACTACAACAACCCGTCAGTAGGCTATACTATATAATTTTTTTTTGAAGCTCGACAAAATAGTAGGGACTAATTTCAAAATAATTTGTTTAATGAGTAAAAACAATGGGCAAACCCTTTTTACCCCATGCGTTTTAATACGTTTTGGTTTAAATTTTTGTGTAAAATTTGATCATAATAGGATAGTTTTTGCTTGAGTCACTGTGCTAACGGACACATTCATACATTTAATATAGAATATATATATATGTATATTTTAATTTGATCAGATAATGTTTTTTTTTTTGCTTCAAAGGACCTCAGAACGAAAGCTAATTTTGTACCGGGTCTTGCCATGAGACATATAGTAAGAGCTTATGAGAAATTCGCTAAAATTCTATTCCATGATGACAATAGTCAATTGGCGCGTTGAGATTATTCAATTGGCTGTCAGAAGCCTTACACATTTTGCATTTTTGTCAGAAGGTTACAATTATTGCTATTTAAACCTTTGAAAAATACCTTCAAATACTGGAGGAGATATTTTCTATATTTCTGGTGGTTGGATTTTTTTGGCGAAAAAGAAAAAGCACTAAACTGATTCTTTCATCTACACTTGTGTTTGCCGATGATTAATTAGTATATTGTTAAATATACGACTTCGTACTGTTCAAACATTAAAATGTCTGCAGTTCGATAAAACTACATTTAAATGTAGTTTATGTGCAAACTACCTACTATCTTGATTTTTTTTTTGTGGTAGCAGTGTAAAATCATGTATTTTCGGGTTTCCTTGGTTCAACAAAACACAAGTTTAACCGATCAATCAGTTTACGTTATATCTTGGCCATAATGCTTATCTGGAACCAAGTAAAGCTACAGGAGACCCACTTCCCTTGTGATCGATGGAAGTCTGACAGTTTGTCGATGTATACACTACACCAAATCTTACGTTTTACAAGGGTTTCATTGTTTATCTTAACATACAATATACAACAAAACACCACTTAGCCTTTTGTATTGTAATTAGAGTTCAAAATACATTTTAAAATGCTAACAGATTCTACCTAGGTATTATAATGTTAGTTAAAAAAGTTCACAACTACGTTAATACGTAACGAACAGAAGAAGTTGAAGAAGATGTTATAAAATATGTTATTGATACTTTTATAAAAATGACATAAGCTACCAGTATTCAGACCTCTAAATAAGCAAATACTCACTTAGAACTACATTTACAGAAAATTAAAAAAAGAATGTTATACTTTAAAAAAACTCAGTTCATTAATGTTTAAACTTACTACACACGTATATAGTCATAATGTATTTACAAAACAATGATCATTACACATTCTATTTTGAAAAAAAGAAAATGGTGGCCATAAAAACATTTTTAGATTTTTTTTGTTTTAAATAATACAATACAATACAATAGGTTGTTTAACTTGATACAATTGTTTAACAAGTTTCATAAGATATCTAAAAAGTTTTTGAGAAATAAATTTAAAACATAAAAAACAATACGGCTAATATACGTATTGTATATCCAACAATCAGCCAAGGAGGTATTGTTGGAAAAATATTTATATGTGATTTTCGTTTTATTTTGACCCAATAAACCTATTCCTGAATTCGTTTTACTTTCATAAGGGGCACCCTGTATATACTAGCAGAGTAGCCGTCCTTCGTCCGGGGCTGATGAAAAACAGTTACAAACCTATCAACGTAAGATTTATACAGGGAAACTTTTATATCAGCTGTGGTGAAAATCAACCTACATGTTTACAAACAAACTAGCTGATTTTATTGTTGCCTGAAAATATTATTTATTCAATGTGGTCAGTTCCTGTAACTTTTTACACTCACTTTTATTAGATATTTAATTTTTCTGTTCATTTAAAAGCAATCGTGTTATTAATTAATTGTTTGAGAAAATATTTTGTCAATTGACATCTTATTGGCAACAATAACATCAGCTGGTTTGTTTGTAAACAAGTACGTTGTTTTTTTTACACAGTTGATGTAAAAAGTTTCGGTGATTTGTGTGAATTTTAAAGACAGTAAAAAGGAGTGAAATATTTAAGCCATCCTAATGATAGATAATTGATAAAAAATATACTTTTAGGGTTATGTAATATTTAATTTATTTTATTTTATTTTATTTTATTTTATTTTGCATGCTACAAAACAGAATACAAATCCCATTAACATTGCAGCACTATTCTAGTTTGTACAAAAATTGAGAACATGCTATGAGTTCATAAAATTGAATAAAGTAAATCGTTCATAGACTAAGAATAATAAATATTAATTATTAAATAACAACAACAATAAATAATAGTAGCAATAAGTAACAATAAATAAGAGTGACTATTATTATGTTGATTATTATGTTTGAAATAATCTAAAATCTATTAAAAATAACCTTTGAAGAGGATAGAGACTGTTGCATTGTTGGGGCAGACTTTAGACGCATGTCTCGGCACGAACTGCAACTAACCTCCAGCGGTCATGTATCACTAAAGCTGCCATATCTCAGTTAATATTCGTCCAATCCTAACAAATAAGGTGTCAATCTCTCTGTTGTCTAAAAAAATTATTCTTGTAAAATTTTTATAAAATCTACGGTTTTTAAGTTATTAAAGGAAAAAAAAATTAAATGGCCGCAATTTTGTTTTGTGAATTTGAAAATTTTTCCATTTTTTGTCGCTTCGTCTAGTTGTCATAAATGTTTGTGCAAAGTTTCAATTTCCTACGTCAAACCATTATAAGGACAAAATTAATAAGTGAAAATAACAAAATGGCGGCTGGGAGAGTAACTAAGGACTTCCGGACAATTTAAATATGATATTTAGATATGATTCTTACCTAGGAACAATGCCCTAAAATATTGGTAGGGAGTTCTAAAACACTCTGTAGATAGCAAAGACAAGTGCCACAACTTAGTTTTATTGTAATATATATATTTTTAATTTAAATATCCGTGTATCAGCCTACAACTACTAAATGTTACGAAATTTAAAGTTGCATTTAAGTTAAGTTAAGTTAAGCAAGTTAAGTTAAGGTAAGCAAGTTAAGTTAAGTTAAGCAAGTTAAGTTAAGTTAAGCAAGTTAAGTTAAGGTAAGCAAGTTAAGTTAAGGAAGCTCGTTGAAAATATCAGTACATGTAAAGACAATCAAACGCTTATAAAACATTGTTCATTATTAGAATAGAATGTGAAATATACAAGGAGTATTTAAAGTTCATGATAGAGGTAGCAGCTACCTCTGGATTAGAAAGTGTCCCCTGCTTAACACAATAATGTTAAGTATAACAAACACATACTTAACACTAGAAACAAACATATATCGGAATAATTAAAGTAATGTAAACATTATAATTTTTATAATTTTCATACAAATATATGTCAGTAAAATTATTTGCTTTAGCTATAATTTAAATACTTAATTAGGGTTAGAAGCTATGTTAATACAGGGGTTAACAATTATTACGGGATTTGTTTATTAAATCTTAATAATTTCCTATAATCAGTAATCAATGAACCATCATAAAGTTATAGGTTAGTTTATTAGAATATAATAATAAATTAACCTGCAACATGGTTGAACGGAATATCTATTAACTTTTACACCAGCTGTGTGGAATTGTAAAATAGAATTAACCGGTTCTCCTTGTTTACATTGAAAATACATAGCAAAATGTAAAACATTGTGAGTGTTCTCATTGCAGCCATGGCAACAAATCAATATTTACTTTTATAATCCTCATTTTAGAAGTTTGAAAGCCCTAGGAGTTACGCCCTCGGTCAGTATTGGAGCGTGAATTACCCTAAAGAGATCCTTAGTACAGTAGCTATATTTTTGTAAAATTTAAGCCTAGTGGAATCAGTAGTTATTTGAGAATCCTTATTTCTGTTCCTACATATCCCTAGTAGCACAAATATGTATTTTATAAATATTTTATATATTCAATGTTGTATTTGATAGAACCTCGAATAATATATATAAATAATATATCTTTAATAATAGTTTGATATATTCAAATATATATTTAAAATATTACCAAAAAGCATTGCAAAATATCAATTAAATATAAGTTTTGAATATATAAAATAGATTCATAATATATATTGATAAAATAAGTATAGCATCTATAATATACATATTTTATATGTATATCTTTCCTATTAAATATTTAAAAAAATTTTGTTTTGAGAATATTTTAAATATATTTATATAACATTTTTGAAACTATATTATATATTTAAAGTATTTATAAATATATTTTGAAACACAATATATATTTTTATTAAAAAAATTAAAATATATTTGTAGAATATATATAATCTATTATAATTGGCAAATAAATAATTTTCATCTTTTGTTTTGTATAGTGTCTATCATATGATAATTGCTATTGTGAAAGTGTTAAAATTAAGTAAATAATAATACATACTCTGAATGGTGTCACTCTATCAAGCACGTAAAGAAAAAATTACGCATATAGTTAAGAGGCAGTATACATGTTCGACAGCAACATGAGTCAAACGAAAAAAAGTGTTGATGGGTTTTATTTTTTAATTGCAATATGTGGCAATGAATGTGATCATAGAAGTCTCGAATAGTTGGCTAGAAAAGGGTGCTAGTGGCTGGCGACCTTTTAAAAAACTAATTGTATAACACCGTAATTTTTTTATTTACTTATGTCATAAATTTCATAATATTTGTCATTGTATTTAAATTATTTTTTTTTAGTTTACTGTATTTGAATTCGTGGGGACTACCCACTATTCACTAAAGCACTATTTAACTCAACTACTTGATGCCAAAACAGTTTAACAGAATCATATTATACTATAGTATCAAATATATTTTAAGTATTGCAACGATTGCAACTGTCGGCTACTCTTTCACCATTTGAAAATTAAGAATAACAACTGTCATAGATAGCTCAGAGGTAAGATACGAGGCGCACAAGTAGAAGGACCCAGGTTCGAGACCCGTCCGGGTAAAAAAAAATGTTATCTAGTTTTTTTCAAAATTTGTTTTTATGAACTATTTAATCAATTTACTCAACTAATAAAATTGTGCATTTCATACAAAATCTTTATTATTTTGTTTTTTTATGTTTAGGCCCGATGGGATGTTTGGAAGTTATATTAAATACATTTTTTATTTAAATATTATTCACTAAAGTATATTATTGGAACATATTTTTTTTAATATTTAATAGATTCAAAAACATATTTTTTATATATTTAATATATTTTAAATATTATATAAAATTGACATTAATACACACTTGAGATATATAAAATAGATTTTAAATATATTTATTCATATGTATTTAATATATATTTGTGCTACTAGGGACAGTATAGAACGGCCTCTGCGTATACATACAAATTGTGTTCAATTGTGTTTTTGGCCAATGTGGACATTAATGTAATAAATAAATCAGTTCATGGTTTGGGAATTTCCATGCCACCAAGCTTCTCCTCTATAAAAAAATTCGCTCAATTTAATGTGTATAGCTTTTTTTTGTAAAGAAAAAAAATCAATAAATAATCTTTATAAAATTGATAAACATTTGATTTAATGTTTTCCCTTGCATGCGTAAAGTAAAGTTTAATGTGATATTATAGTAAATTTAGCATAAGAAAACATAATTAATTTGTGAATGGTGAAACTTTGTTTTAGCGTTATAATTGTATTTATCTTACTACAACACATTATATGAAACGACCTGTGAATTGAATGCGAGGTATTCCTATTGAATACAAAAGGTTTCAATTCCAAATAAGCTGTGTTATCTAAAGCAGAATACGAAAGAGGAGCATAGAGATGAAGACGAGGGTCGGTGTATAGCAAACATATCCTGTTATGACCTCATTGACAGGAAATTGAATCCCTTCATGTTTGGCGGATTGTTTCTGTAAAATGTGATCGTGAAATTGTACGTTTTAACTCTCAGCATATTTAGAGATCTCTGCAATAAAGGTGTGTGTTGAAAAGTAATATGATCGCATAAGATTCACAATAGATATTTATTAATTTGTAAGTCGTACAACCTTATGCAATATGACTGTTTGAAAATTACATCAACATAAGTTTTACCTATAACCATTTTGATAATTTATATATGGATAGGAGGACATGGACGAAAAAAAATAGAAATTAAATTTATGACTGATACATGTTTCGAAAATAGCTTTCCTATCTTCAATATTTGAATTTGGCAAATTTTGTAAAATGACCCTGAGGAACCTTTAAGAATTTACTACGTAAAGCAACGGTTTAAAACTCTAAGAAACTTTTACCTGTATTATTATTTAAAAAAAATTATAAAGATACTTTACACTTTAATACGGGGAGATGGGAACGTTAAATATGTCATTAGTTACTCTACTTACTTATTGATTGCTAACATTATCACGAGTATAAATAGGGCTAGTAGATCAGTACCTCAAGATACCTAATCAACCTAATCAAGATTTCAAGTAAAGGGGTTTAACACTAAAAGTATAATTTTAATTCAAATGTCGTTTAACTCCCCGTTATCTCACCTTCTAACTAATCACCGGTTTAATCTAATGTAGGTTTTCATATGTTAAAAAGACAATACATTGGATTGTTTGTAATTTGATAAAATGAACTAAGTAAACGACACATAAAGTTTCTGTACATTTTTTAACAATTAAGATTTGAATTAATAACGTTACAAATTTACTAATCTAGTTTAATCAAGATATTGTAAAACTACCAAAACATTCTATACATATTTTGAAAATATTCAAACGTTATAGTAGGAGTTGGTAGGCCTATATGTTTTTTTAAATTTTCTATATATTAATACGCAAGCAGTTTTCTTTTTACAGTCATAACTGGATAACGGCTGGACGGATCTTTACGTTTGAGGTGTCAAATTAAAGGAATTTTTACGTAGATGTGCAAAAAAGTTTCAGAATATAAAGAAAGGGCATCACTTAAGTACAGTTAAAAGCTTAAGTTTTGGAACGGTGGTGCTAACGGTCGACGTTGAATCAAACTTAATTCACGTTGTTTACAACTAAACATATGGACATAGTTTGAATAGGCAATTCAATTTTTACAATTTGCTGCCTTTAAGGAAAGGTTTGTTTACCTCATTTGCGGAGTTCACCATACTTTAAGGAGCTTATTGAACTCCCAATCTGAAAACAGGGCTGCTGGGAGACTTAGATCCAGAAATTATTTTGACGTTAAACACATGTGTCCAATCTTTTAAGACTGTGAGTCTAGTCTACTTCAGTATCCAATAGTCAATGGTACTAGTTAAACGTAATGTTATTAAAATAGTTTTAAGTGAAAATCAAATCAGGCAAGTTAGGTTAGTCTGCAGGTTTGGTGCGGAAGGATTATTGTTTATAAAGTTAATAATAAAGTGTTATTACCAGTTTAATTTTCATCCATTTTTTTGTGACACACAGTATATAAATCTTTCATGTAGATATAGACATATTGACATGCAGAAATGAATTAATATCTTTCAAGCTTACTCAGAGGCAAATATTATAGGCTATATTACTTGGCAATAGCAATACCACAAAGCAGTTCATGAAAAATAACGTTGATACAACCGGCATTGGTACGTACTTTGTGTCTAATTAGTTTACTCATTTTGTGGATAATCTTGTTAACCTCATAACCATAAAAGTTTGGTTTGTATAAGAGAAAAATTCATATGTAAAAAGTTTAGGTATATAATACTAAACGTTTATGGCAGTGGAGAGAAAAAGATACAAATCTCTAGCTTAGCATGGATCAACAATGTTGATTCAACATGCGAGGTTCAAATATATCCCACACTTAAGTTGTTGATCGTTTTGGAAATAACTGACGTGGTGAAATAGTGAATACTAACTATAACTGTAACTAACTATTGGTAAGATAAGGCATTTGCTACTAAGATTCTATTACAATACTGTTTTATAATGTTTTTATCCTTCAAACCAAACAAAATTAGATTTTATACTTCAAAAGACTTATATGAATACTTTGTATCAATTGTAAAATGTTAAGTAAATGACAATTTGGACAGTGCTATGTGTTTGTACAAGGAGTTGGTGTCCCTCGTTTGAGTCTTTAGACCGTGCTATGTGTTTGTACAAGTAGATATTGTCCGTCTTTTGAGTCTTTAGACAGTGCTATGTGTTTGTACAAGTAGATATTGTCCCTCTTTTGAGTCTTTAGACAATGCTATGTGTTTGTACAAGTAGATATTGTCCCTCTTTTGAGTCTTTAGACAGTGCTATGTGTTTGTACAAGTAGATATTGTCCCTCTTTTGAGTCTTTAGACAGTGCTATGTGTTCTTACAAGGAGATGGTGTCCCTCGTTTGAGTCTTTAGACAGTGCTATGTGTTTTTACAAGGAGATGGTGTCCTTCGTTTGAGTCTTTAGACAGTGCTATGTGTTTTTACAAGGAGATGGTGTCCCTCGTTTGAGTCTTTAGACAGTGCTATGTGTTTTTACAAGGAGATGGTGTCCTTCGGTTGAGCCTTTTGACGTTTGATTTTATTTTACAAAACTTCAGATTTTTAAAATTTATTTACACAAAATGGGATATTTAAATTATTGAGCTATTACCTGATTTAATTACGGCCAATAAGTGTCTTATCTGCATAACACGCTTATTGGTGAACAAAAGTTTTGTTCAAGGAGATTTCGTGAACCATAGATTCTCAAGTGCATATTGTATTAGTAAAAATTAAATATTTGCAACACGAAATAATACAACAAAAATATATACAGATGGGGGTTAAAAGCCTAATTTGTCTTTTTTTATTCTTTCTCTTAGGTTCCAGTGTCTTTTGGCTTTAAAAATTATAAACTTTGATAATGGATAATGGTAATGGAGTGATTAATTTTATACTGTCTTTATATCAAAGGACTGAGTTCTTTAAGTTTTTAACAATGTTGCTTTGGATAGTATTTTAAAAACAAATGAATGTGTCATCAGCAAAAACAAGCACAAATCATAACTTTGCGCACTATCTATGTACCTTGAAATATCTTATCCCTACTTTTAAAGATGTATGTAAAATTCGTAGATTAAGATTCACAGGCAACATTTGCTATCCTTATACTGCAACCTAACTGGCAAACGTTTCCTATATTTCAAAAGATTACTTTCAAACTATATTGAAGCTTGAAGCAGACTCAATAGGTATTTTGAAAACCCATATGTCTGTTTTGAGTAAGCTTACATAATTGGAATACCTCTAATCTTACATTATAAAAACCTAATATCTCTAATGGATATCCCATTTATCGTTTAAACCACTTGAATATGCTAACGGAGCGCTTGCAAATCGCCATATTATATGCGTTATACTTTTGATAATAAAAATGCATTCAATTTTTCCTGTTGTGGTTGTTTGTATTACTTTAAAATCTACCTCGAAAACTGTATGAAAAAAAGTGTTTTGCAATAACTTCAATAAGACAGCTGGCCCTAATGTAAGCCTCTCTTTTACACAAATTATTAAATTTTGATAACTCGTTTGAAAATTCGTACATTTTTTACACTAATTTCTGTAATGTTTTGAAATTATACATTTCATCCATCGATAAAATACTCATTCCGTGATCATATCTCCGAATATTTTATTGCAGCCTATAAAGCACCTATTATATTATAAGCGAATGCTACCTAAATGCTTGACATAAACAATTCTGACCAGGCATTGTGTGGTCGGGAAATGGACGTCATAAGTTATTTTGATGTGATGGAATATATTGCTTCAACCCTGGCGAGACTTAAATGTTTTATAATATAGTAGCAGCCTTGCCTCCAGTTCCCCGTGTCTTCTTTCTGGTGATGATAAATGATTTCCTCCTGTAAACAATGTTTTTCTAATTAGTCTACTATGTTTTATACGTTTTAAAACTGTTGTCCCTCTGAACAAGATTATAAAATAAAAATATACAAATTAAGTCATTAATTTGGAAGCAGAATTACTTATTAAACTGTGAATTAACTTATCTTAACGTATATACCTAAATATAACCTAACCATTCCGGTTTATACTATAATATTAAGTATATTAAATTAAGACTGTGGCCTAATAGATTTATATTGAGCAATAGTTTCATTAAAATTGGTAGATAACACTTTAACATACTTTACCTTTTATTAATTTTTCGTGTTGATAGCTTGAAAAATATAAGTTTTTATTTATTTATAAAATAAATTTTAAAGAACTATAAACGATTCCTATAACTGAGATCTATTTTTGAGAAAAAAATTTACTTACGGCCATCGCCTGAAGGGTTTGTATTTACCAGAAACCTGTGTTGTACCTGACTAACTAACTGAGTAACTGAGTGTACTAACAACTTTCTAAAATAGAGCAATTATTATATTTTTAAAGATATATTATTATATTTTTTTTGACAGAAGTTGTGTAGATCTGAACTAATTTTACAAATGTAACAACTTCAATGTATACGGTCTTAGTGAAACAAGGGGCTGTCACCACACGTTTGTGGCTAGACCGCATGGAGATTATTGTTAGGATTAGTTTATTATGTTAACTCTAACACTGTAGGATTCTGTATAGTAGAATTTTAGTAGGAGTGTCACAGCTCTAAACTAAGTTAACTATATGAAACAACTGCAATATATGTCTGCAGGCAACAGGAGACTCTCACCACACGTTTGTGGCTAGACCGCATGGAGATTATTGTTAGGATTAGTTTATTATGTTAACTCTAACACTGTAGGATTCTGTATAGTAGAATTTTAGTAGGAGTGTCACAGCTCTAAACTAAGTTAACTATATGAAACAACTGCAATATATGTCTGCAGGCAACAGGAGACTCTCACCACACGTTTGTGGCTAGACCGCAAGGAGATTATTGTTAGGATTAGTTTATTATGTTAACTCTAACACTGTAGAATTCTGTATAGTAGCATTTTAGTAGGAGTGTCACAGCTCTAAACTAAGTTAACTATATTAAACAACTGCAATATATGTCTGCAGGCAACAGGAGACTCTCACCACACGTTTGTGGCTAGACCGCAAGGAGATTATTGTTGGCATTAGTTTATTATATTAATTCGAACATCGTAGAATTCTGTATAGTAGAATTTTAGGAGTGTCACAGCTCTAAACTAAGTCTACTATATGAAACAACCGCAATATGAGTCAGCAGGCAACAAGAGACTCTCACCACACGCTTGTGGCTAGACCGCAAGGAGATTATTGTTGGGATTAGTATTTATTAAGGATGTGGAGAGTAGATCATGAACCAAAGATAACAATACATGTTTTTACTTTAATGCCACTCTAACCGTATTCTTTAATCATCCGACCCTGGTGCTCAACTCATAACATAAGGGACATTAATGAAGATAAAATCTAGAAGCTATCTAAATTTTAGGCTTAAAAGTTGAAAATAGATCTACAAAAACAAAACAAAAATACAACAACAAATTAAGACAGTCAAAATGCTGACATCATTATTGTGGCAATCCAATAAAATATTGAGTATAGTGATTTAAACCATCGTGTATTATTTATTTTTTCAAAACCAACATATTCTAAATTAGTTACGTGGAGCTGTTACAATTACGTTTATCCGCTTGGTAGTCACTATATAATTAGGATTTAATCCACCTTACAACAACACAAGGTCATAAGACCAGCTCAGCCACTGGCAATATGTGTAGGTTTATCTTGGGAGAAACTTAATACTAAGATATTAGTTGAGCTACAACACCTTTGTGGAGTGATATTATCTGAGTTTTTTTGATTATTAGTTAAACGGTAAAATCAAATTATAACTGAAAACATACAAACCAAAATTGAATTCAAATTTAATTTCTAAAACTATATTTTCCATTGCACAAGTTGATATTTGCAATAGTATAACGAATAGCATTTTAATTTAAAATATTTCTAAAGCCCCCCTTGCTGTAACCAATACTCCAACTATTCTTATATTTTTAATGTATACGTCTTTTATCCTAAATGCGTACTATTTGATAATACCCAAGTAGCAAAAATCGTTGGCAAATCGTTGGCCCAACGTTTCTGTCGTTGGCCAACGGTATGTTTTGGCACTCAGTCTTACGGTTGGCCAACCAACCAATTTTTGCGGAAGGGCCAACCATCCCATTGGGCCTAGTTTGATCAAAATATATCCATAAACAAGCAAACTACAAAATTTTACAACATTCTCCATAAGAATAGTATGGGAATTTTACATTCATAATTTTTTGAATTTTCTCCGTTACCAATAACCGTACAAAACACTTTGATATACCAAAGTATTTGTTTTTTTTTAGCTCTTTAAAAAGGTCTAGAAGGAAATTAGGAAATTTTGTGTTTTGAGGGTCAAAAATGAGAAAACCATTTTTTACCCCATAAAACCCCCCGTGAAACCCCGTTCCCATGGTCCGATCATGCTGGTTCGCAAACTCGTTCAAATAAATGTAGGTTTACACGTTTATACCAAATTTCATCAAAATCGGATCATTCTTGTTCAAGTTATCGTGCTAACGGACACACACACACACACACATATGAATTTGAACGGATGGTGTTTTTGGCCTCTAGGGACCTCAAAAGGAAAAAGTAAAACGGTCCCGGGTCCAGGTCTTACCATGAGACCTACGGTAATAGCTTATTCCCTATATGGGAAATTCGCTAAAAACACCATGCAATTAAAATTTATATTCTTATCTTATGAAGAATAAGTGAAATGTTATAATTTACTTGATCATAGATAGACATATATGTTATTTAAATTTTATTTATTTCTTTAGTTCATATTAAGATTTTAACCAAAAACCAAGTAGCAGCAAACCACTAAACCTACCGTAATGTTATTTAAATGGGGGAAAATCTACCATTTTTAACAGCATTACAGTGGAAATCCTGCCAATAAAAATTCGCTTAGTCACTAGGTTTGCTGTGGAGGGGTTAATCTATTTTTATTAATGTTTTTAAACAATTGACATAGTAAATTCAAAGTACACAGTTAAATTGTTTTTATTTAAAAATTTTAAATGGTGTGCTTTAAAATGTGAAAATCAAATCCAATGTTAGGTTTAATAATCTTTCATTACAATGAATACGATTCGTTTGTATGCTGACTGTTGCTAAAATGTTTATTTTTGTTGCAACTATGCATCATAGTAGGTAGATAGGTTTGCACTCATTATCGAATGAGGTTAATGCGTTATTTTAGCTGAAATTCTAAACATTTTACAGTAAGTGTGGCGAAATGTCTTTATTAACGAAGTGATTCAAACACATTTTTATGCATTATCGAACAGAAACAATACCTTGAATATGTTTGTGTTTTTGTATACAAATATATAGATATATACGTATAAATTACTCTTAACAGGGTTTTAGTTAGCCTGTGATTAGCCATTGTTTGAGAGTATTATTGATATCTTGTTTGCATTGTTTACTGTTGAACTTGAGACACATATTTTAAATGGTTTACCAATGTTAGAAGCTTATCAATCGTTTTGGGATTTTTATCAACGTGAGGATTTTGATTCCTAGTCATTAAAAAGGTTCTAACAGTTAAGTGAAATCGTCACAATGCAGACCTAAGTCGAATAATCATGTTGTGGACCACTAAAATCCGTCTAACAAAGGTTAAACATTTCACTTATGTGGAGAAACCTTTCAGCAAACCGTGCTGTTTTTATAGAAACTCGACTTGAGATGACCCTTCAGCAGCCAACAATATAACTCGTAACTATTGCACTTATATTTATAGTTGATCTAATGCTAATAATTATCGCGTTACTTTCCCCTAAAAGCTCTCCCTACATCCACGTGATTGATGACCGAACTTGTTGATCCTCTTCTCGCTTTGTCTCTTTACCTCTCATATTAATTCACCAGCCTTGCAATAGACGCTCGTTTAAAGAAATTCTTTATTTTATAAATACGCGTTATCCATAATAATACTCATACAGTATACTATCAAATATACTATATATTCAATATATAATTCATTCTATATAGGTAATTAAAGAAATATCAGTTTCGACAAGAAATATGCTGAATTGGCTAACACGCTGCTAGTTAGAACAACAATTTATTGGGTCAAGCATCACCCGAATAATATGAAATAAAAAAGCCACTCAGATGAAAACACTTTTCTGTCTGTAAATAGAATTATGGATAGTTTAAATTTCTATTTACGGATATATATATTGTTACTATGTATATGTATTATGTTTGCAGTTATTAAAAATAAAAATAAAGTTTTATTATTAGGATTAGAAAGTTTTAACGGGAAGTATTTCAAAGAAAGAGAAAGAAGTTTGGTGTGATTTATCATCCAGTACTTGTCAAAGGCTTTTAAATAGTTTATGGGACGAAAACCCCCTCTTCCGTGCAACTCAGACAAGAAAATACACGTTGTATTGTAATGTAGGTTACAACCTACTAGTTATCTTTATTTCAAAACTAGTTAAAATAGAAACAACATTTACCCTTCATATACCTTAATGTATTTACTCATTAAAATATGTGTAATGAAATTTATTATTCAAAGTGTTAGATTGTTCAAAACTAACCTGCCATTTGGCTGAGCAAATCATGATAATTATTACTTTTACATTTAAGTTGTATTGCAAGAAAATTTATGAAAGTAAGATGTGACATAATTTACTAAATATCACATACACATCACCACTGATGTGATATCCTGTAACCGTTGAAAATGTTATAAAAAATATGGATTAAATATTCTCCTAAAAATGTGTTATCTTGTCCCATTAATATTCAGTAGGATGATATGGGGTCCATCATCCATAAAGGAGCGATAAACATCAGCCAAATAAATGCTGAAAGTGTAATGAGAACTAAGTGACACATAAGACGTATGCCACTGACATTTAGGGGCCCTCTTATGACAATAATTCAACTGATGATAAATTTAATAAATTACAGCACTGAAATATAATAAGATATTTACTTATAAGTGTGAGTACTTCCTGATGTTGCTATAAACTAAATTGAAGCTATACGTTTAATTTGTGTAAATAAAAGTTAGGGAAATAAAATCATGATGTTATCGTAGTAAGCTACCTTGTAGCTCGAAATGGCTTAATTTAAATTCACAAAACCTGAAACTAAAATAAAAGCATCATTATAACATTATTTTATGTGTCAGAAATGAGATGTCTGTGAGTTATTTATGTTCAGTGATATTAATAATCATAACTATTTTAATTTTAGTAATTAATGGAACTTGCTGGGTCCTACCATGATATCTAGCAATAATATATTATGTATATAGTACACAATATTTGAACACATAACTAATAACTAAATGCCCTTTTAGAATAATCTTTTTATGAAAACAACAAATGTTATTGTCAAACAATACACATTAGAAGTAAAAAATATTTCTTTCTGTTGATTTGAATTCCTTTTTTTGAAATGTTTTTCATACTACAGGTTGGCTGAAAACAACTTGTACCCCTCTTAACTTTTCAACTATTGGAGATAGGCCTATGTGTAATCGGTTTGCGGCAACCCTCTTAGTTATGAGGGGCTACAATATAATTATGGCTAATTTTGAAAATTTTGCCCTTAGGAAATTTAAAAATTCTGGAATAAAAACAACATACATCAAAATTTCACGTAAAATAAAATATTCACATTTACAAAAACTACAATATAATTAATAGCTCAAATTTTTTTAAATGGCAAATATAATCGAGGTTGGTAACATTTTACAGGTCTTGACAAAACTAAACTATTGGCATAAAGAAAACCAAAATCGGACCCCTAATAGCAAAATGGCGCCCTAAATCGTTTCAAATCCAAATAACCATGAGGGTGGCTGAAAATTAACTAACACCCCCCCTTAGCTTTTAAGCTATATGATATATTTAAAATCGGTTTGTGGCAACCTGTTTCGATATGAAAGGCTACAATTATGATGGTTAATTAAAAAAAATCATTTTAGGGGTAGTGGTGGTGGGGGGTAGCTCAAAATGTGCGAATAGGATGTTTAGTAGATTTTAGTATAATCTTACAGGTATTGGCAAAAATAAACAATTAACTTAAAGAAAATAGCAATCGGAAAACTAATAACAAAATGGCAGCTAAAGATGAATCAGACAATGGTCATTAAAAGTCATATTTAACTGGTTTTTTTAAATTAGTTTTTTTAATTTCTATTTTCTTGATGTTAATTGTTTAGTTTTGTCAAGACCTGTAAAATAATACCAAACTTGACGATACTTCCTAACTGAAACTTTTGAGCTACCCCCTACTCCAACTACCCCTAAGGGCAAAGTTTTAAAAAATTACCACAATTATTGTAGCCCCTTATTTTTAAGACGGTTGCCACAATCCGATTTCAAATATCTCAAAAGGTTCAAAAAGTAAGGGGTGTGCAAGTTACTTTTCAGCCACCCAATATTTGTTAATATATTTGATGATGCCTTTTAGCTTAACTGCAGGATTTTTTCAAATATTGGGTTTGATTTGTGCACGTTTATTGTGTTGAGTAAGTATTCAAGGTTTTTATTGTAGTTTTTGTAAATGTGAATATTTTATTTTACGTGCAATTTTGATGTATCTTGTTTAATTCCAGAATTTTTTAATTTCCATTTAATGCTATTCTATTCGTGTTCGTGTGGATTATTAAAAATTATAGTTTGAATGAAATGTTTAGCAAAGTTGGAATTCATTGTGGTTCTGTTGCCTTATTTTGCATTGTATATATATTTGCACTAATAGTGTTTTTGGCCTCTGGGGATATCACAATGAAAAGGTTAATTGGTTCCAGGTATAGGTATTTACTTGCAACCTATAGTAATAGCTTATGCCCTATAGAGAAATTCGCCAAAAGTTTCGAAGGTAAAACTTTTGTTGTTATAGAATCTAAAACAGAAACATTTAAATTAGCGAAGTAGTATGAATAACTAGATAGTTTCCATTGGCATTTCAATTTGAAACGACTTATAATAAATTGAAAAACTAATATAAAGAAAAATTTAAAATTTAGGTTATTACAAACAGGTAATAGGGCTAAAATGAAAACTTCATCCATTAAATATGATATTTATTTAATTCATTGTTTTAAATCTAGTGTTGTGATAACGCACTAAGGTTAATCAAATTGGGTATTCCTGCGATTAGATTTACAACTACATACCTTCAATGTACAAGTCAACTTGAAACCAATATTTTCCCATTTATTTTGTTCACCTGTATTATAATCAGATGTTTGAAGTGCCAAGTTAGGTAACTTGCTAAATTTCACAGGCCATCTCGTCTTATATGGTTGTCGTCTTCCGACCTAATATTGTAGCAACTCATTCTCTTTTGTAATTTACTGAGAAAATGTCATTTTAAATGGATTAACTAACGATAAACATACATTTTGTCTAACGGACTGTTCTCAGGTAAATGCTTACAATTAATACCAGACAATTCATTAAGTTGTATAATCCTTAGGAACATGAAAAATATCTGCATAGTATCATCACAGTTTATATTTAATAGTGCTTAGTAGCACATTTATTGCAGACTATCTGCACATTCCATACTTAAAATGTCACATCGTTGTTTTTTTTTTATTATAAATGATTCTTCCTCTACTAAATAAAAGTACATTTGGAATTTAAATATACAAACAATTAAATTTAAAAAATGTTACCAATAGTTTGTTTGAAATAAATAAGCTGTTTGTATAACTCTGGTTTAACTATTCGAACGGCGTAATTATTCTCTTTAGACCACATAATGATTATCAAGTTTATTTGTATACAGTTATGTAGTTACAGTTAAAGTATACTACAGTTATGTATATAAGTGTGATCCAATGTAAGCGTACTTCATTTGATAATTTTTATATAGAATTAAGGCATAATATATATATCTTTTCTTAACTACTATACGTTATATTATACGTTACACCATTACTTAAATAATACCATGGTTATATTATTGTACTTTAATTAGTTTTTTATGGATTCAAAATGTTTCAAAGAGGGTAAGCCCTATTAATTTTAAAAACATGTAGCGACTAAAATATTTAGGTAATAGATTATGGAAAAGTTATCATGCAAGGAGATTGTACTTTAGTGACCTGAAATTTCCTCCTTCGTCACCAAGACCAGTGACACCGGATAGGTTGTGTCAATTACTAACTATTCAATTGACTATAGTTAGGTCGGACTATTAGGTCGGAACCATATCAATTGACTATATTCAGTCAATGGTAATATAACACTAAGACTTACTATTTCTAATATTTATTATGTTGTGAATGTCAATTTTAAAGGCACAGTATGAAAGTCGGTATTTAAGGAACTTCACATTAAGGGAAATATGAATATAATCTATTCTATATACAGAGTGAGTTTTAATTTCCCCCCCCCAACTTTTTTCTACTTTTTTCAAATATCAATCCCAGACCACTTCCAAACATTGTTGGGTAGTAAGTACTTCATTTTGACAAGGTGGTCATTTCCGGCCGCCATCTTGGATCCGCCATATTGTATGCAAAATATTTTTTTCAAATGTAAAGGTGAGGTTGTGACACATTATTCCGAACAAGATTTTTACCCTGATTACAATGCCGCAAACCGTTTATAAAATCTTGATTCATACCAAAGTTATGAGGACTTTTAAAAATTTTTTTTTTAGCCCATTTTAACATTGTGGATTTACAAACTAAGACCATAATCTCAAAATAGTGCTAGATAAAGATAAGTATACACTACCAGTCATTGCCCACCTATTTCCACTTGGTTATGAATGATGTATTTTTTGGCCGCCATCTTGGATCCGCCATTTGAAATGTGATAAATTATTTTAAATATAAAAGGGGTGTTGTGATCCATCATTTCGGATTACTTTTTTAAGCTAAACTCAATTCCATGATCCATTTTTCATTTTCATATTTTGATTTTGAAATATTAACATTTTTAACAAAAATATTGCAGTGTTTCATAAACAAAACTTGATAACAAAAAATGGATTGCGGCATTGAGTTTAGCTTAAAAAAGTAGTTCGAAATGATGGGTCACAACACACCCTTCATATTTAAAACAATTTATCCCATTTCAAAATGGCGGATCCAAGATGGCGTTCGAAAAAATACATCAGTCATAACCAAGTTAAAATAGGCCGACAATGACTGGTAGTGTATACTTATCTTTATCTAGCACTATTTTGAGATTATGGTCTTAGTTTGTAAATGCACAATGTTAAAATAAAAATAAAATTTTAAAAAGGCCTCATAACTTTAGAATGAATCAAGATTTTTTTAAAACTGTTTGCGGCATTGTAATCAGGGTAAAGATCTAGTTCGAAATAATGGGTCACAACCAACCTTTACGTTTGAAAAAAATATTTTGCATCCAATATGGCGGATCCAAGATGGCGGCCGGAAATGACCACCTTGTCAAAATTAAGTACTTACTACCCAACAATGTTTGGAAGTGGTCTGGGATTGATATTTGAAAAAATGTAGAAAAAAGTTGGGGGGGGGGACAATTAAAACTCACCCTTTATAATTAAATTTTAAAAATCTTTTAAATCTGGAGTTCTACTGGACCGATTTTATTAATTAATGGGTCGTTGGAAAGCTTAGGTCGTGTAGATTTGCAAATAATTATGAAAGTTTGTTTTTGTTATGATTTATGGGAAAAATGAAAAAGAAACATGTTTTCCATAAGAAATACATTGAAAACGGTGTTTTCACACCATCAATTTGTAGGAAATTTTATTCTATTTCAGAATATCACCTTCCACTTTGGTCGATTTCCTCACCATTCAAAAGTTATTTGCAAAAAAGCTAAGCAACCTCCGAATTTATAGTAATGAGGAAATATTGAGTTTGGGATATTTTTGTTTAACTTTGTACAACTAAATCTATACTTCTACTGGACCGATTTTGTTAATTAATGGGTCATTAGAAAGCCTAACTCATGTAAATTTGCAAATAATTATAAAATTGTGATGTTATTAAATATTTGTGGTGAAATAGTAAATCTTACAAAAATATATTAATAACCGGTTTTTTTTAAGTTTCTGTTTTCAAGATTGTAGCCAGCTTTTGGCTGCCTTTATTAAGTATTTTCAAGAAATGCATAGTAGTTATTTGTAGTACATTTTATTTTATTTCAGAATAACCCATTCACTTTGGCCGATTTCCCCTCAATTTAAAAGATATTGGCAATAATCTAAGTGATTTCCAAATTTATAGTGGTGAGAAATTACTGAATTATTTATTTTTTTGTTAAACTTTGTACAACTAAATCTAGACTTCTACCGGACCGATTTTGTTACTTAATGGGTCGTTGGAAAGCCTAATTTGTGTAGATTTGCAAATAATTATGAAAGTTTGATTTTATTAGATATTTGAGGTGAAAAAAATAAAAATAAAAAATAATACATTTAAAACTCCTTTTTTCCAAGTTTATATTTTAAATTTTATATTTGTAGCCAATTTTAGGCTGCCTATATCGAGTATTTTCATGAAATACATTTTGGTAATTTGTAGAAAATTTAATTCTCTTTCAGAATATCACCTTCCACTTTGGTTGATTTCCTTTATAGTAGTGAGAAAAAAAATTCTGAATTAAATATGTTGTTGTTAAGGTTTGTACAATTAAATTTAGAGTTCTAATTAACCGATTTTATTAATTAATAGGTTATTGGAAAGCATAATTTGTGAAAATTTCCAAATAATTATGAAAGTACTGTTGAGGTCGCAAGCAAGATCGTTTGGCTATAAATCGATGATAAATAACTCCATTTTTTGAACAATTTGTGTTGGTCGTGATTTAGCTGTGTGCTTTAATGAAATGGAAGCTGGTATTTCAATGAAGGTTGTTAGGTCGAAACAAATAGAATAGCGTAATTAGAATTAAGTAAATATATCTAAAACTAAATTCCATATCCAAGATATAATTAAATTTTCATTTTCTGATTGAGCGATACAGTATCTTGAACTTAACTGATTAAAACTATCAATATCTCAAGTGAAAGACTTTGAAGTATTTTAAGACCAAGACACGTAAAATAACTTAAAAAAAAATTGAGTTACGTATCATTGATTGCAGACAGGTACTAAAAACGATTGTAATTATTGTTGATTCGTGATTCAGCAGTGTGATTTAGGTAGTCCGATCTTAATAATCAATAGCTCAAATGAAAGCTGGTATTTCACTTTAGGTTTTTAGACCAAAATGTATAATGTAATTAGAACTGCTATAATACATCTTTAATTGAAGTGAAAAAAATTTCGTCAAGTAATACATTAGATAAATTAATGATGATGCTTGATGACAAATATGTGCTTGCATATCTTTATTTTAAGACCAAAATTATAAATATCGGGTGGGTAGAAGAGCCCTCCTGTAAACCATCGCCCACCTGCGAAACATTGAACTCGAAAAAAAAAAAATTTAACTCCCATAAGAAATGTACAGTGAGACAGTTTGTGCATAACTCGAAATATACGTCAAATGAATGCCGATGCTTGATGGCATATCTGCGGTACGTCCATACCTATAGTTTAAGGCCAAAATTATGAAAATCGGTCGGATAGAAGAGCTAACCCAACTCGGAAAAGAAAAACCAATTATTTTTATAGATGGTAATAATTGGTTTACCAGTATGCATAATCTAATCATACGAAACATGTGTTAATAATTCAACAGCTTATTGTTATATTGTTATCTCTTTGATTAAATGTTCTTGTTGAGAATTTGCATTTGTATTTAAAGTGTGTTCATTATGTTAAGTGTGTGATTCTAATGTTATGTGCTTAAACTGTACCATTAATATCAGTGAGTAAAGTGGTGTATGGATTTCATAACCATTATGTTACTAGAGACCGTTGTATTTAACCACAACGGGCACTGTTGCTAGTAATTTTATAGTTGTGAAAAGTGAGTGAGGTACTCTGACTGAAACTCCCTAACACAATCCCTGAAACTTATTTTATAAAAGATACAAATAATATATAGTAAACCTAGACGGTTAAAGCTTACACACATATACAAAATGTTTACAATCATATCAACCTGTGATAGGCTACATCCACATTTGCCGAAACCGAAGATTAATCTATAGAATTCAGTGTGGACACTAATGAATTTTAATTAAATAGTGTTTCGTAGTTTTTATTGTATGTAAGTATAAAAATGTGAAGTCAAGAGGAGTTAGACAAACATTTTAAGACTGAGAATTTTTGAAAAGTATCGGTTACTCATGTAGGACGAAGCTGAGTCGCATGAAGCTGATGTGGCAAAAGTATTCATAACACATGAGTTAGACGTCGACAGTTATTAACACTTTGACTTCATTAGGAGTTGCACAGAGACGACAGTGTAAGACATTACAGGTTTATCAGTTAAGTCTAACACCAAGCTTAGGTTGTCTGTTAATTACACACACTTTCATTTCTTAATTTTACAAAATAATAAATTGATTGTATCATACTACAATGCTCTTCACAACGGCATTAACTATTGGTTTAGTGGTAAGATGTAAGGTGTGACTCAATTCTTGGAATTTTTCCACAAAAATGTATTCGAGAATACAATTTATACAACTAGAACATTGCTTTTAAAGGCTAAATGTTATTGTTTGCTCATATTAATGGTATAATTAAGAGTGAAGACAAATATAATACACGTGCTATGTTATCAAGTTTAATCTGCTTGTGTAATCATTATCTCTCGATCGTAACATTAAAGGAGTTCATTAACAAAGTCAATCACTTAAAGAACCTTTCTAATCAGTTTGGAAAATGAGGAAACAAGGAAAAACATATTTCTTCTCGTCATAAAAAAAAAAAAAATCCATGTCTTTAAATAATGTTCTGGACTGACAAACCAAAAACTTTAAGTACTGTTTTTGCAGTTTTAGCCACATTAATTATAAGTAACCATCAAAACCAGAACTCCATTTTAGATGTATTTTGAGTTTTTAATGTTGAGTGAAGGAGTCTTTTTGGTACTATTAAAACCAACTGCCACTCAAATGTTAATCTACTCTGTTATTATTTTTCATTCTTGGTGATGAAGTTTATATAAACGCTACAGTTACATTTTTGTAGACACAAACTCTAAAGTGCCACAAAAAAGGCGTTGATTGAGTAAACTAATAGATTTAAGATTCTTATGTATACTGGTAAATTCACGATTCGAAAAAAACATTCCTTTTCCGTATTAATTAAAAATGAAAACCCAGCATTATAAAATAGCTTATAATAATTTTTATTAACAACTTTGAAAATTAAATTAAACTGAACTGCTTATGTAACTTATGATGTTTATTGTAAAAACAAACTCGTAGGATTACGAAGCATTTAAATAAAATATGAACCATGAAGCGCACCTGTGTAAGCTACAATGAGATCAGTGACAAATCTGTATTATTTATCTCGGTTCACTCTGATGCTGATGTCTCTTGGGAGTTCCAACGTGCTGAGCTGAATGTTATCTTACCATCTACAGTACATAGACAGTAGACCTACAGCAGATACTGTTATAATACATACTTTAGATTAAACGTGTTAACATTTACTATGTCATCTGTTCACAGTGGTAACATTGACAAGTGTAGCAAGGTATGCAGTAAGAGGGTAAATGTCTCCTCTAATTTAATATGAGTGATAGTCAATATTGTGCTCCTCCATTGTGAAGAACCAAAAAGGACTTGTGTTCCTTATTTTAACACTGGTCTGACGCTTTATATGTTTTGAAACACTGGAATAACCAGCGGGCAGGAGCACATAATAAAATGGGAGTAACATACGGGTCAGAATCAAGGCAATCATGTTTATTTGTAAAACTAAGTTACAGCTATTTGTTTTTGTGGTGAAACAACATGTCCATGAAGTAAAGTACTAAAATATTTTTTTTCATTTTAACCGATATGTTGGTCTGCACGCGAATAATAACTCTTTTCTAATCCCAACTAACGTAGTGTTACTAAAAATTAAACCCATTAAACTGCCTTTACTTGGCAAACTATTTTGTACATATTTTAATAGACTTCCATTTAATATATCTGATGTATATATATATACAGGGTGGGGCAATGAGAACGCCACAATTTGTTTTAGCTGTCACATGTTAATTGTTGCAACAACGAATGATCAGCTGTGCTTAAAACATTAATTAAACTATGCCATTTTAGTAAATATTATGCCCGAGGCTATTAACACTAAGATTTTGATGTGCAAACCTATTTTTAAAATAGTGGTTCTTGTTCAAAAACCCAGAGATTGTTTGGACCACATTCCATCCTTGGTCAACATGGCACTGTTCCAGATTGGAAAACAATGGTGAACTGGGTAAAATTATTTAAGATAAACGCTTAAACCTAAAAAATAATCGATGGGAGCCGCAAAACTCTTTGTATACCAGCAAATGTTGAAAGAGTGCGAGTCGCAGTAACTCAAAGTCCAAAGAGATTTACCAGGAAGCTGTTGTTGTTGAAAGCTTTACGTTGGCTCCTTTTTTTGGAAGGGGGGGGGGGTTCTAATAAGCTACTTGAAGTTCGAGGTTTTTCAAAGTCACCCCACAGATTTGCTTGAACCGAAGCTAAGAATTGTCCAAAAACTAAAGTGATTCCTGAAGAAATGCTGGAGGAGTATTTGATGGAGTTTTCAAGTGCCTAATGTCAAGTAGGACAAGGACGTCACTTGCAGGATTTCATTCTCAAGAAATGGAAAAATGACTTTGTTAAGTTAAAATGGCAAAAGATAAGCTGTGTTTTGATGTGCTATTTATATCCATAGGGTGAATATTATTGAGTTTGTACTGCTTATAAATTGGGGCGCTTTCATTGCCCCACCCTGTATATGTTTATTTTATAAAATAGTCCAGTAAATTTAATTTGAATTTGTAAATCTGTTTTAAGTTTACGGCCCTTTTTACCTTGTATTTTCCCGTCCACACATGAGCCCACGAGGCCTGTGCGTGGAACGTATCCAGTAAAGCAAGACGTGAACCGGTACAGTGAGCCGGTACAGTGAGCCGGTGCAGTGAGCTGGTACAGTGAGCCGGTACAGTGAGCCGGCGCAGTGAGCTGGTACAGTGAGCCGGTACAGTGAGCCGGTGCAGTGAGCTGGTACAGTGAGCCGGTACAGTTCAAAGGTATAAATAATTGGTCTTTTCATTCCATTCCTGGTCTTCCAAGTGTTCGTCTACCTTGTGTTTCCCCTCGGAATACAGTATTACCAGTTAAAAAACCTCCCCTCCTTCACTCATGACCTGCCCATCATTTTTCATGTATTTTGTAAATCTACAAACAGGTTGAGATTTAGTATTAAGAAGTTAATACCAACTTAGAGATAAATAGGGAAGCGTAACTCATAAATCACCTTATTTGCGACATCACCTTCCTTGTTGAATATCGTAATCTACTTCAAATTTGCCTGCCATGGATTTTTTTCATTTACAACATTACATTGTTATAATAAACAGACTTCTAAAAGTCCAAAGGATTTAGGTTTGTTTACAAATTATTGTGCAAAGATATACTAATACATGATGTATTTGTGACGGGTTATGAGCCTTTTATTTTAAATTCAAAAATATATCTACATGAGAATTCAAAATTTGACCAAGAAGGAAAACTGTCAAGGCAGGAGGAGGAAGTTTGGTTTGATTTATCATCCAAGTGCATGTCAAAGCCTTCTAAATAATTTACGAACCCATAAACCTTTTACGTCCAACTCAGACCCTAAAAACTCATCTTTAAGGTGTTTTGCACATAATGATGTATGTACGGATAAAGTATACGTTACATACATATTTGGGATTTTAACTGTCATATATTTATAGCTGTGATGGTCTCCGACTGTATAAAAAAATATTCTTCCACACAGTATTTAGTTTGATTTGTAAAATGTAAATAATATTAATCTGGTACATTATTTCGATGTTTCAAATTGCCTTTGGTTTAAAATGGTCAAGGGGAAGTAAGGTGGTTCAGGTTTAAATGATTTAGAGTATAAATGCCAGTGTTTTTTTTTTGTTTTTTTTTTAGGAATCCAGTTACATTAAGTTTTTTTTATATTTTATATCACGTTGGTTATAAAATATGGGACTAATATATGACATGTAGAGCAGGTGTAGCTAAGTTATTAACTAAACACGAGTTAGACGTCTACAGTTAGTAGACACTTTGACGCTATGAGGAGTTGCAGACAGACGACAGGCGAAGAGATTACAGTTCATCAATGAAGTCTGACACCAAGCTTAGGTTCTGTTAATTAGACACACAGTTTCCTTAATGTATTTTATAGAACGATACAGTTGTTTCAACACTTCATTAGTTAGGTAAAACAAAGCAGTAACTGAATTTTAGTGACAATTTAAGGAAGAATACATTAAGGTATTTGAAATGTTAATCATGTCTTAAGCTGATTTTAAAGGCTAATTAATTGTTAGGCTTCGTTGAGAGTGATCAAGTGTAGTGAAATATAATACTCGCGCTACGTTATTAGTTTGAATCTGATTATGTAATCAATATCTTCCGAAACATTAATCACTTCAAAGTTGAGAAAATATGAAGCAAGTTAAGGTATAATGTGTAGCGTATTGCCACGTGTAGCAGTACACCGTTGGACAGATTTTTATTCAACGACGAACTAAATAAAAAAAGTTGCTTTTAAAATTATAAGTACTGAGAAAATATTAATTTACATCAATGTTGAGTACTAATTAAACAAAATCTGGTCCACCAATTGAGTGGAGCAAACAAAGATGTAGAATTTTCTTTTTATAAATACATTTTCTATAAGAAAATGAAAAAAAAAAACTACAACACAACAACTTGGAATGGTCAATAAAATCATTTACCATGCTAGTATCCAACTCATTTTAACCCCGCTGTTACAAGCAATTTTCACGAGTCTTTCCATCTTTATTTTTTTTACTGTTCATATACCGTTCTTGTCTATACTTGTTAGTCTCACCATCGAGAATGACTCAATCAGCGAGCATTAATTTACATGGCTTCTGCTCTGAACTATAGAGCAAAATCTTAAACAAAGTCTAAAATTAAAGTAAAAGATTTAGTTAACCTCAATGCACTCAAATGTCGCCAGCAAGATTCACTCTTTCAGGCCTCCACTTCTTCAATAGGATGAGAAGAATACTTGGTCTGGTAAAATTCAATCGTAAAGACACGTTTTTAATTACCGAACAATTAGATCAATATGGATTTCAAAATAAGTGTCAATTGCACCATTCCCCGTTTCCACATGAAACACGCATAAAAACAGGGGTCCGTTTTTACTATTGGATGAGGAGTCTACTATATCACTGTTTAAAGCCACTAATAAAACCACATGTTTGTACTGATAATATTAATTTGACAATTTATAAGTAGTTTAAACAACCGAATCAAATAATTTGTTCTAATCCTGTTTACATGGATCAATATTATTTCTAAATACCAATCCGTATTAATCCAACCATTTAGTTAACATTGAATTATAGGCATTATTGAATTTAAATCTTAATCGTTACACAGATTTAAATGTCTGAGGTAAGTTTAGCTAAAATATAATAATCAGCCGTCATGGCGTGATGAGGTTATAACGTTTGCATAAGGACCGATCTCAATCATAAAGACCCAGAACACCATTGATTATCCGTTTGACTCAATCTTATTGAAAATATTACTTTAGTTTAGTTCTGCAGTATTTAAAATTAAGATCAGCTCAACAGTGGAGCTGGTGGCTTCGTTAATCACATTTATTTGTCGTTCTTGTTTATGTTATTTAAACACTAGGAAATGGCTGGAATAGACTTTTCCTACAGTTACCTAACAATGTACATGTTCTCTCACTGATTTGAGAAATCAAAGTGGCCAATTCGCTCATCAGTGAGACAATGTTAACATTGTCTTACTCTAATTACTTTTTCTCACTCCAGATTTGCAACGTGAAGGCACGAAATAGTGAGCGCGTAACATGGAGGCAACGTCGTATGCGCGCGAAATACGTTGGCAGCACTGGCTGTAAATCAGCTGGTCAGCTGTTGTACTGTTGTATTTGTCACTTCACATTAGTAGTCCAGGCGGGGATATGGCCAAAATTTGACCTTGAGATGATCTAGGTGTACTCTCAGCTGTTTGCGCATGATCAGCTGGTTTAACCACAGCTGATTAGTTGACCACGTGACGTCAGTATTTGTTTGTATTAAATATTAAATTATTATGGATAAAAAGTGTTGGCCTGACCGGGTTTCGAACCCCGGTCTTTTTGTTGGTAGTTGTATGCGTTAGCTGGTTGAGCTACAACAGCAGTTGTGGGTATAGAGTTTATAGTGGTAAATGACACCTTAACTTATACAGGGTGTGTATTGGAGGTTTGATTTTAACCTATCATCGAAGATTCACGGGTTCGAATCTAACCTATGTTAGAGGTTCACGGGTTCGAATCTAACCAACCACTAATGGTATTATAGTGAGAGGTTCACTGGTTTAATCCTATGCTAGAGGTCTATGGGTTTAATGCTAACCTATCATTGGAGGTTTATGGGTTCGAATCTAACCTATGTTAGAGGTTCACGGGTTCGAATCTAACCAACCACTAATGGTATTATAGTGGGAGGTTTATGGGTTCAATCCTAACCTATGCTAGAGGTTTATGGGTTCAATCCTATCCTAGTAGGATTTGTAAAAAAAACACTTTATATAGTGTACAATGCTTAAACCTTACTGTTGATCATAATTGGTAAATGTTGGAGGTTATTTTATATATGCTGTAGTGTATTGTCACGATTGTGACAGAAATTATATTTTATTTTCATATGTTATAAGGTAATAGAATTGAATGTTAATACAAATCCTGGAAAACTGGAAGAAACCGGTTTTCTTAGTTCAAGTCGATACCAGCATTGATAACTGCAAGCGCGCAGTCTGGTGGCAAGTGTTCGAGACTAGGCTTAGGGTAGCGATGATTCATAGTTTGGAAGAGAACCATGATGTTTAAATCTCATTTTGCGTAGTCGTGGCCGACAGTCAACTTGTTCCCTCGATTTGGAGGTATGTAATGCAAATAATTAAGCAATTTATGTTTAAGGTTATTCCAGGAAAAATCAGTACAACTTCAATTTGTAAATATATAGCTAAGCATTTTTGGGTAAACCAATTAATAATTTTTACTTACATTTTGATGGATATGAAGATTGAACACCACGTGTTTTTGGCTCAGGTTTCAACGAGTGTTAAAAAATTGTTTTAGCTTTGTATCTTAAAAGGGATTAAACTTAAAGAGCATTGTGTCAATCTAAATGATTTTTATAACTATCAGTAACTGTTCAGAGAGAATATTTCGATTAAATTTGATTTTTTAAGATAAAATTAGGTTGGTTTCAAAGTCATGTTCTAGTTGAACCGACAGGATTTTAATATTGTTTTAGTTTGGGGTAGTTATTAAGGATTTGTCTAAACAGTTATTTATTTCGATATGGAAGAAGGATATGTTTAATTTAGGCTATTTGTGTTTAATTAAAATGTCACAGTAAACTGATTTAGTAATTCGTTAAAGAATCAAGATGTATTAAACACATGTTTGAGACAGCTGATTTAAAATTACTTTGTGGTCAATTTTATTATTATGTAAATTCAGTAAGAGGTAATATGTTTAAATATTTTATATTTTGTACTTACAAATGATTTTATTTAGGGGGTTATTTCAAATGTTTATCAATGAGAAGAGAATGAGAATTATTGGTATTCTGTGTTTAAATTTATTGTGGAGAAACTAGGCTTTAGGAACAATTTGGGGAAATTAACTTTGCTGGATAGATGTGTGACTAGACTAAAATAAATATATTAAAGAATGGATCCATAGTACGAATTTGGAACATGTCCTAGGGTTCAAGTCCCAGAGTTAAACATCGTCGGAGAGTACACCATCGCCTATCTGTTGTCTGGAGGAGTCTGGACCAGTATCACCTTCTCGGAGGCCTAACAGCCGTCTGGGAACAACCTGTTTGCAAACCATGGACGTCTTCTCACCAGTAGACTGTCTCCGGCTCAGATCATCTCACTGAAGCTCCACCAAGGATTGAAGACAGCGTTCGTGAAGTGATGAGTACCCTTCACCATGTTACACATCAATATTATCAAGTTTTATGATTAGGCCTATATTTGAGTTGTAAAGTAGGAAGGTATGGACTTTGGAGAGGACAAGAAGTTTTAGGGGGATTTTTATATAAGGTTTGATCGATCAAAGAAAGGGGAGGGCAAAATAAAAGGGGGGGGGGGTTAGTAATGGTTGTAAAGTTTATTTTGGTTAAGTGGAGAAATAGTTTTTGTTAATTTTCTAAGGTGTTTTATCATACTGAACAATTGTTAGTTTTAAGAGTTTATTTCATTATATTGGATTTTTACTGGAATAATACGACTTCTTATTTCAGCATGCCCTTCTTGCCTCCTTTCACAGCACGTTATACTTGATTTTAAATTTAAGACACTTAGGTGTGTCAGTATAATAAATATAAATCAGCTGAAAGAGGGCTTTAGTGGAATTTTACCGTTGATCATAAAAGAATGTTAAATGTGTAGTAGTATTGGAGGTTATTTTATATAGTGTATAGTGCTTAGACTTTACCGTTGAGCATGTTATGTTGATATTATAATTTGTATATGTGTATCTCTGTAACTTACATATACAGGGTGTGTAAGTATTGGTTGGAGGTCTGTGGGTTTAATTCTAGCCTATACTAGAGGTTTAATGCTAACTAATATATCATTGGAGGTTATTCTATATATGCTATAGTGTATAATAAACGTGAAACAAATGATAATTTATGTATCTGATGTTAAAAACAGCTGAAAGAAGGCTTAAGTTTACCATTGAGTATAAAAATGGCCTTTGTAAAGGCCATTAAATATCATATGTTAAACTTACATCTAATCTATGCTAAATGAGTTACTTAGGTTGTTTTTTGTATAGTGTTGTAATGTAGAGGGAGTAGTGGGTTCGACTCTTACCAATCATTTCCGGTTGGGATGTTTTTTTTTTGTTGGTATAGTTAATTGTTTGTATATGAGTCCAGAAGGTTTGATTATCTCTTGTATATGTAACATAACCCCACTTTTTACTTATTACTACTGGAGTGCTAGTGTTGATGGTATAATTATAATAATGATTAACTTGATATAAGATTCATCATAACAGATTACTAAGTGTTGATGGTATTAGTTTATAAATTCTCTACTAGGTTGCAATACTAGTGCTACCAACTACTGTTAGCCACTTATGTGACTTTGTATATGTAACATAACCCCACTTTTTACTTATTAATTTATTATTAAGTGTCGATGGTATGTTACTCTGAGTTGAGGTATTAGTTTACAAATTCTCTACTAGGCTGTAGCACCAGCGTCTTGTTAATTACTGTTAGCTGGTTATTTGACTGAATTATTGATGTTTAAATATGCTCTGTATATCTAGACAAGTTAAATCAACAAAATAATATATTTTTTAAACCAGATAGGAAATCACACTCTGATAAGACCTTAGTTGTCTCTGTATAGTGTTTTGTTGTAGTGAAAACCTCAGCTAGTATCAAGTAACAGTCTACAATTAACAGGTAAGTTTTTAATAGTTATTTTATTGTTATTTAAGGTTATTCTATACCAACCATGAGAAAAACTTTTAAAAAGGTGTATATTGCCACAGTATATCTTGAGGTATATGTAAAAATTGTTTCAACATAAATATTATGATAAAACTAAATACTTAAAAGCAGTACTATTTTGTTGTAAGTTTAAAAATTATAGTGACAACTTTAAGTGTTAAAATTATTTAAACTCTGAGGATGCATATGCAATTGAAAACACAGTTATTAAGATATAAGCGTTTATTCTATAAACACATTATGGTGTTAGTGCTTGTATATACGTACATTAGGGGAATTCCCATGCATACCAGTACATTTTATACTATAAATTCTTGAGTTTGTGAAAAACTGTAGATCTTCATCAGTGAGGAGGGACGTGAATCTCGATGGTAGAAAGGTGATTCTTTCCTCCCCAGAAGATGTGGTCACGTCCAAGACAATAAATGTAGTCCCGAACCGTGTGCTGACTCTCTTTGCCCCTTTGATCCTGGCCGGCTCCTTAAGGTCTTTAACAGGAATCTTCAATGGGGATGAAAGCACCTCACATGACTCTAGTCTAGCAGAAAGATCCATCTAAAATCATACAGTTGAATTAGTAGGGTGAGTATTGACCTGAAAATTTGACAAGGCAAAAAAAAGGTTAGAATTTCACCATAAACTATAGGTCTTTTAGTTGTGTCTGAGGAATAAGCTCACATAATAAGTCCATAAGATTGTGTTACTCATCTCTAATGGCTTAATAAAGTGTTCTAATTTTACACCATAGCATATTATCATATGTAAGGGGTAGGGATGGTTGAATATATTAGATATTCAAAAGTAATAGTTTTATGGAGTAACAGACAATGTATGAAAAAGAATATTGCTTTGTTTCAACACTCACATCAAAGTATTAAATATTTCAACACTAATATAATATTGGTAAACTGTTTTGGTAAGGACATGTTTAATGCAAAACATCTAATAAAGTTTAATTTGTATATATGAATTAATCTTTATTTTATTTATAAATTATTAACAAATATTTGTTTGAACAAATTTTGAATTTTTTAATAATAAGATGTAAAAATAATGATCTGAAAGCTAGATCAAGAGGTAATATATATAACAAATTACAGGCTTTCTTGAAATAATAAACTGAATTTAGCAACAAAAGCTTATATTAGAATCAGGTTTAAACTAATATACTCAATTTATAGATATTAACAGGCTAGTATAAAAACTAATATTTTTCTGCAACCAATATGGAAGTAACTAATATTTAAAAAAAACATCTCTAGTGAAGGGGACTAAAATTATAGTAGTAATATTTACCTTGTAGTGATGATGAATGTAGAGAATGTCTATTCAGTGTACAGCAGAAGCAATATCTCAGCAGATTGTACTGTTGAACAGCAAATGTACCTTGTATATATACGGTTGGGAGAGGAAATGCTTGAGGTTACTGCCACATCCTTTTCCCCACCCCAGCTTCTATGCTACACTATCAGTTATAGCCTCACAAGATGCCTGATGCTAGAGAGTGTTTTGTCTGTCGGCGCTATGTATATTGTTGTACATTAATACAGATTTGGGATGATGGAATCTATGTTTGCTGCAGGTATGTATCTTTAAACTTAGCGTTGTTTTATGTAAGGTTTAATTATATATTGTTTTAATGCTCTGCTTATGTGATTGATAGATGTGATATGCTTGGACCAGCAGAATTTGTGGCAGCACATTTTGGCCCATATCAAGAGTTTAACGTTGGATGTGAGCATGAGGCTGTGGAAGGTGGATAAATTGGTAAGTTATTAATTTTTAAAATATTACTTAGGTGACCCACGTTTCCACACCACCCATGAGGTAGGGGTCTCAGCGCGTTGATGTATATTTTACGTGGGCATCATCCCCTGTAGGCCTACCCCACGGTCTAAACTAATCTTTTTTTTACTTTTTATTTTTTATGATTTTTTTGGTGGCTCCAAGTTCTGCTATTCCTACGGGCTTGTTGTATATCAAACTGTTTTAAGGAGAAGCACAGGTTCTTCTAAATCTGGGCTTCTCAATTTACTAGGCTTGGGGGTCTGTATCTATCATAGGAAACCAGCGTTTTATGGTTTTTAGGCCAACCCATGCATCTACTCTAGGACTTACTATAGCTTAGCCCGGCCTTTTTGAGCAGGTGACAGTACACTAAACCGTTCCAAGGAGTAGTACAGGTTCTTCTAAATCTGAACTACTCAATTTACTAGGTTTTGTGCCTATCATAGGAAACCAGTGTTCTACGGCTTATTAGGCCAACCTATACATCCGCTCTAGGACTTACAACGGCTTAGCTCGGCCTTTTTTGAGTAGGTGACAGTGTACAGACACTAAACTTTAAGCCTAGAGTAACTCTTTTGCGTAGTACTCAGCAGAACGTAGAGCACAGTTACTGTTATATATATTTTTATGATAAAAGCAAACTATATTACCACTACTATTGTTATCTATATACATATCATCTTCAATTTCAATTACACTATTATGCAATTCTCTGAGGAATTGAGCTTTCTCAAGACCTTTTGTATGTAAGGCTGTAAAGGGTTTACATAAATCTTTAATAAAGTCCAAATCATAAGGTATGTCCCCATCATACCAATTTAGGTGATGGAAACGTTTAGTTAACCATCTTGCTGTACGTTTCATTTTACTATTAAGAAAATTGAAGCTATAAGGGTTTTGAAAAATTAAATGTGTTCTATATGATTTAGCGACAATAGCAAACTCTTTTACAATAAAACAATTATCGTTATCTTTAAACCCTTGAAACTCTACTACAGCTTCCATAGTGAGGTTTCACCATACAAACGGTCAAAATATGGGTCGGGGAGTTTATGTGATAAATCCTCTGCGTCTGATAAAAGTTTCTCGATACAAACTCTGATATCCTCCTCTAGATAGAATAGTTCCAAAAGTGAACGATTTATCATAGGTATATTTTTTATCAGTAGATGCCACTCATTTAGGTTTAGAGTCAAAGAGTGTTCTCCATCAGAGATACATGCATACTGATGTCCAAAGATACTTGTTACTTTAATCGAGGCCTTAGTATCAAGTTTAATAATGTATTGACTTTTACTTAATAAAGCGATGGTTATTTCATTAAACCTGTCACAGAGTTGACAGAAAGAGTCATAGGACCAAAATACAAAACCTTTTCTCCCTTTAAATAAAACCCCGAGACTATTATCTCTGTTTTTAAAGATCCCGGTGATCAGACATTTGGTTAGGTCAAAGTCTAGAAAGTAGACTGACTTTAAAAAATATTCCGGTTATTACATTTATAGGTTCTTTTTCTCTAGGGATGAGTATATGCTCTGTAACTACGTCCTCACCTTGTGAACTCATCTTGCCTACTGACTCTAAATCACACCGTTTTATCCTGAAATTGCACCCTACCTTCTTCTTCTTCTTCTCCATCCTCAGAAGAGGAGGAGGAGGAAGTATCTTCGTATTCTTTACGCCATTTAGCTATAATACGGGAGGCCCCTAAAGGTACTTGAAAAACACATGTTTCCCTATGATATTTATAACAGTCTATAAAATGTGATTTTATCAATAGATTGTCTTTTGTATAGAACTCGAGTTTAACCCATCCGTATGCGCTCCCCATCTTGTTAGTATGGAGATCAGTTAGAGACTGACAAGTGAACCTGTTATGCGGAGACTTTTCTCACATCACCGGTTATAGGTGTATATGTTATATGACAGTCGTGTATGATAAGGCAATATCCCCATGTAGAAGCGGGAACATTTTCTCTAAATTCAATTTCCAATCTAACGTCCACAGGTCCTGTTTTAATTGTATCGTCTTGTTTTGAACAATCAATAACGTATAGTGGACATTTCTCCTTAAATTCTTTAAAGTCCAAAATAGGTGAGCTAGTTGTATTGTTGTAATAGGCTCTTTGAAAGTTTGTGTACATATCATACAATAGACATTCATTACCCCGAAGGTTATCGTATGGATAGAAATTTGAATTCAAATACAGTTTAATTTTGTTTAGGTTACAGGAATCAAACTGTGACATGTTTTTAGTTACGTCACCTTTTCGCCCTGTCTGTAGTCCAAAGATGACAAATCTAGGTTTTTCTGTCTGATTAGTTGTGCGAATCTGCCAACAAAGATTAGTAGTAGCTGGTAAATTGGGAAATTCGTGAATCTCCCATGAACGGAACGGAACATGAATTACCGGGTCCTTTTCAATATACCTATATAGTTTTAATTTTTCTGTGTCATTACCTGTAATGTGAGGCATACGCCAGTATATTTTAGTAAGATCCACCTTAACTGTACCGGGTGAAGCTAAACATACAGCGTTAATGTCTGTAGCCGACCGCAACAGCACTAATTCCTGTTTAATGTTTATTAAAACTTTTCTATAGTCTTCGGCAATGCCCAGTAGTAGACGTAAAGGAATAGAATATACAAACTCGGTAACTTGTTTAGTATTACTAGGCCCTAGCCAGCAGCTATTTTTAAGGGGATTTATTTCCTCCTGACGTATTGAAAGAATATTCTTTAAAGTTGTAGTGAGGCCCACATTACGTGTTCTGTCAATTTCTTTTCCACATATCTCATATCTGATTTCCTCAAAGAGGAAAGCCATTGCGTTATTTATTAACTGGACATCTTGCTCTGTACCATCTGCTGTTTTCTTTGCTGATACTTTCCCATGTATTATGATATAACTCTCAAACGGTAGAGTAATTACATCTTGCTGTAAAATTGGAATCCGTATTTCATCGTTATTGTTTAGAGTAGTTGAAGTGTATGGTTGATATGTATGGTATTCAATACCGGTAATAGTGTCATCATACAAGGCTTCATTTTCGATTGCTAGTAGAGCCATTTTGAAATACTTTAAAGCCAAGAGAGCGCAGCAAGTTTATATTCTTATTAGTTAACCCTCCGGGTGTTCTGGTAGTAATGCGTTTTGAAACTACAGGTCCCTGATTATATATGATAAGACCCATTGGTACGTCTTAGATGTAAACGTACTGATATTCTCTCTCCGCGAAAGTTTACCAAGTTTCCGTCTTGATCTCTTAACGAAACTGTTAAGCTGTTTATTCTTTGAGCGATGACGGGCAAGTAAATTACATTCTTTGGGATCTCAATGATTTTATACCCTGGTGGCTCAGCTGGATAGAACTCGTGTATTACATGAGATTCGATGCCATCAATAAACGAGCCACGTGTTATGTTACATTCCACTCTGATTGAATTAACTCTGATAATGTCGACAGGTAGTTCGGAAACGTGTGTTTTATCCGCCTCGTATACTTTATTATTAAAACCCAACGTCTTACCTATTGTGCCGGGTTTACTGAAATCTATATCTATATATTTTTCTATATCTTCAATCTCGTATGAACCCTCGGGTATAGTGACAAGACCATTATTACCATAGTGACTTGTTATTTATATTATTTTCAATATTTTGTATAGAATTGTATGTAGATAGTTCGATTAACCCTAGCTCCCACTCCCCATTACTAACATCAATAGGTGTTGATAACTCGTGTGTAAAAATGCTATTTGTACCCGTGAGGCTAAACATTTTTAGTTAGAAACTTTAAACACAAGTGTCCACATATGACTGAGTCAAAACTCTGTTCTCTCATATAATTATAGTAAACCTCACAGCCCCCAAAATATCTCATTAGCTCAGGTGGGGGTCTGAGATTGCCAAAACTGTCAAAGTAATAAATTATATTGTTTATCTTTTTATAACATACCCAGTGGGTACCGACCCCTGATATACCGTCCAAAATCACTATAGCCGATTCATGCACTTTAGGCTTTTTTGGTAAACTATCCCTCATATATACGCCTCTAAAGTTTGGTACCTTAAGTAATTTTGCATACTTTATCAAATCATAGTTTGTTAGAGGTTTTATCGGTATTGACAAGCTTTTTTTTTCTTTGTAACTCTGCGTTTTACTTTCCTTTTGCCAGCGCCTTCTCTTTTATACGGTCTAAGATACAGACCCTTACCCTTCTTTTTAGGGGTACATCTTTTCTTTTTCCGCCCTCCTCCAAAAGCTGTTTTAGTCTTCATTATATTTGTCACCGCCCACGCTGCAGCTTTCTCACCTATACTAGAGTCTGATGCTTTTACACGCTGCCAAGCACTATCAATCAGCTGTCGGTCTGCGTTTAGCCGGTTCGCGTTATCTTTGTATTTTAAATAGGCAATATCATGTACCTTACACGCCTCGTCTAATTTGTTTATTCCTTCATCTCCCCTCGCTAGCCTTTCCTTTAATTTTGTGCCAGGTCCACAATAATTATACCTTTTACTACTAAAAGGATTAATACCCGCTGGTAAATGTAATTCAATAGGTAGCTTATCAATGACTTTATTTATAGCTGATGCGATAAACCCACTTCCTCTTTTGGGAGTCTGTTTCTTTCTGATTGTCTTTTTCATTACTGCAGGTATTTAAGCACCTCGTACAGTCTGGTGAGTAACGTCTCACGTATACAGGTAATTTCCAAAATATCAAACGCACTTTTTCTGAGCCCGTAGTAGTGCCGGTAAACTCGTTGTATTCCAACACTGAACTGTCAGTTAAAAAGTATATTCTACCATTTATATACCGGAAAGCCCCATTAACACTATTAGGAACCCCAGCTAAGTAGGAGCCTATAAGACCTAAATGAGAAGCTCTATATGAACACTCATCCAGTGAGTAAATAGACCAATCGTCTACCAATAAATATGTTTTACCTGTGTTACCGGCTAATACAGCATTTACTTTAATTACAGATCTTGCAATTATACTACTAACACTATGTTTAACATTTAACATCATTGATGGATATTGGAATAGATAAACATCATTCCCGCTAAATAAAGCAATTTGACCACAGACAATGGAAACCCAGACGTATCACTGCGCGATGCGTAGGGCCCCGTCACATCCTGCCTCTGGCGGAGAATCGAGGAAACACGCAGTCCGCAGTCTCGCGCTCGCCTCGTCAGTCGCCGGCATGGTCGGCGGTCGCTGGCTTGCAATTAATTGCAGCACTAGCAGTTCAACTCAACGCCAAATTCTCGTCTATCATTCCTCCTCCACAACTCGCGCGGTTTACCGATGCCGTACTCCCTACGACTACCAGTGCATCCATCTGCCTGCGGACAGCATTTATTTTTCATTGTGTGATTATTTTAATCACATTTGCGACGAAGTTTAGCAATAAATTAAACATAGTGTTCAAAAAAGGTGGGGGACATATTTTACCTAGTGATTCCTTGGGTAAAAATAAAGAGAAAATCAAGAATATTTTTTTCCAAAATTGCTTCGTTACCCAAATATCCGCCATTTTGTATTTTTGATATACACTTTTTTATATTTTAATGTTTTTTACTGATTTTTATGAATCATGGTATGCATGTTAAGGTAGAAAAGACCCATGTTAGAAAAAAAGTTCATCTAGATTCAAACTACAATTTCAAAATGATGGCCATTAAAACATTTAAGCTTAAATTACTCAAAACTGGCTGGTTTTTTGAAAATATTCCAAGTACAATTTTAATTATCTATTATTTTAATTAGTATTATTTTAATTATCCTTTAGCACTTTTAATTATCTATCAAACGATACCAAGTTCAAAAAGATCAAATAAAAAATAGCTGAAATATAATAATTTTTAGTTGTAAAATGGGCAAACCTGACTATCTTCTGCATATATTCTACCCCATTTCAGCAATAAAAGTTTTAGCAATAAATTTTATTCAGTCTGTAGTACTGTAATAGAGAGGAGCGAAGCGAAGCTCGTTGGGATCGGCTTCAATACAAACTTCCATAGACACAAAACAAAAACACAAATCACTGAAAATGGCTTAACTTATTTTAGCCAAACTTTCTAGCATTTTTAGCCAAAGATGCTTTGTTTCCACAAATAGGAATTCGGAAGATTAAAGACCAAACAATTTAAATTTTTGATAATCTATATAAATAAAATTACAGTTTTGTCTGTACATTGCGTAGAATCATGCAGTGTTTGGTTAATAATTAACCAAACACTGTATGATTCTACGCAATTATTTTACGTTTCATAGCCTAAGAAAGCCGAAACGAGTCTTCTCAATTTCTGTCTGTCTGTCTGTTTGTCTGTCATTGTGTCATTCTGTATGGACTCCAAAATGTTATTTTTTACTATGAAAAAGATAAAACATTAAGTGAAAGATTTTTTTGAACAAGCCATCATGAATTGTTAAAGCTTTACGTTGTTAACGTATCAATTTTTTGTGGCCTTTGTATTTATTTACTTATTTATATATTTGCCAACGGAATCACACGAACTTTACAGTTGGATTACAAGTTGTGAATTGCTCAATATGACTAAATAGCCTATAAATAAAACGAATATCAAAAGTAACAATAATAAGAATACAGTACATGCAAATACTTGGACAAAGAAAGAACTAAGAGTAACGAGAAGTAAATACACAAGTTGGTTGAATAACAATAATAATGAAAATATGTATACAATAAATGTCACATTGACCAATCTAGGAAATAATCTATATCTATACTATTATATAAAAATCTAATGGTGTCTGTCTGTATGTGTATTACTAATAGGTGCAAAAACTACTGAACCAACTGGGCTTAAATTTTACAAAAATATAGCTATCATACCAAGAACCATTATAGGACTATTCACATTTCGATTTTGGCTTTAAAAGTTCTGAGGTGAACATTTTAAAAGTAAATATTGATTGGTCTCCATGGCTGCGATGATAAATCTAACAATGTTTGTTTACATTTGCTTTGACATGTAAATGTAAACAAAAAGGACTGCTAAACTGCATATTTCACAATTTCAGACAGCTGATTCAAAGAAATTAAATATAATATTTTCCATAACTAATGAGGTAGGCTTATTTTAATCTAACCTTTTATCATGGATTATTTATTCTAAAACTATGTCACTCATTATAGAAAAAAAATATTCTATAACCATTTCTGTATCAACTCTGGCTCTGCTTTGGATTTTTTAAAGCGTCTAAGTTATGAAAATAATGTTATTGATATGTTTTTATGCTAAACCCATACTTAAATTAAACTAAAGAATATCATCAATAACTAAATTGTACGTTGATTTTTGTTTCCTAAAATATGTTGTATATGTGTAACTATATTTAATTATCAAATGGTAGTACAAAATACTCGTATTTTATCTTAACATAGCTTTCAGTTAACATTTACTTTATTTGATACATTTATTATTTGTGTTTTGCCACACCACTGATTAAATTAAACCAAGGAAAATATCATAAAACTAAGCAATACCATTGACTATTGGATACATAAGTTGATACAGTTGTTGTATTAATAGTCAAAGGCAGTACACAGTGTTCATTTGTTACTAAAATCAATGAAATATCTGTTAGTATGTTTACTTAATGGTAAGTGTGTACTTAATGGTAAGTGTGAAAATGTAAAGGCAATATGGTCTATGGAAGAAGGTCTTAAAAGAACAGTTTTGTATATTAAGTTGTTTGTTGATATTTTTGTATACTGTAGTAGAATCAGAGATGCAATGCAACATATACTGTATTTGCTATTACATTTTTTAGTTCTTGATACTTTGATAACCATATTAGATTTGTCTCATGTCTTTAATGCTAAATAATTTGTTTACAATTTTTTATAGTAGGTATCTATAGATATAGTTTCTTTAATATTTCAAAAGACTGTATTGATAAGGAACAGCAATATTTCTAAGGTTTATAACAGCTGACTTAGTTTTGCTAATGATTTATTGTGAGTGAAGAAACTGAAGATGGAAGCATTTGTAATTTTCTATAAAGAAGAGTGACATTTAAAAAAATTTTCATTTAAATATAATAATTAGTGTTTTTGCAACTCCAAAATTGAAATTTAAAATGTCAATAATAAATTAAAAGATATGTAATTAAGGGAGATGAGTGTAAATCATGTATGTAAAAGTTTTATTTGAAGATTTGGTAAGTTTTTCTCACATCAGCCTAGACAAGATTTTAAATTAATCAAAACCAAAATGGTGGTATCCACTACTTACCAAATTTAAAAGTCATAACTTAAACGTTTTTATTAAGGCTGTAAAAGTTGAATTTTGTTTCTAAAAGGGTTGGCAGATGTGTAACTATTATATGCAACAGATATAAAGATTAAAATGTTTCTATTTTGTGTCCTCTTCCCGTTGCAAAGCACGGGTACAACAGCTAGTAAATATGTAAATAGTAAACAGCTAGTAAACACTTTGTCACGTTATGTATATATACACTGCAGCAGCTGTGTACCGCTGGAGGACTTGGCGGGGCGGAACGCTGCCGCGTTCCTTAATAAAGATAACAATAACCATGATGAATATTTTCGTGAAAACAAAAATAATATGGCAATGATAAATATTTGAAGTGAATAATTATTGTACATTATTACCCATCTAAATCTTCTTTTGTACTTCGTTTCATAATTTATGCCGTAATTTCAACAACATTTCGAGTCATTTTCGGACTAAGCAAAGCAAATATAAATTGTCATTCCATACGGCATTTTCACTGCACTACAGGGTGTCCCAGAACTCTCTACCAATATTTTAGGGCATTGTTCTTGGGTAGTTAACATACCTAAATATCATATTTAAATTGTCCGGAAGTCCTTAGTTACTCACACAGCCGCCATTTTGTTTTTTTAAGTTTTTAATTTTTTATAAGGAATGGTTAAACATACGAAATTGAAACTTTGCACAAACATTTATGACAACTAGACAAAACTACCATATCTCAGTTAATACTTGTCCAATCTTTAAAATTAAGGTGTCAATCGATTTGTAATAAAGTTGCATTAAAAAAGTTATCCTTGTAAAACTTTTGTAAAATCAACGGTTTTCGAGTTATTTAAGAAACAAAATTTTAAATGGCCGCCATTTTGTTTTATGAATTTTACAAATCGTCATAATTTTTTGGTAGCTTTGTCCAGTTGTCATAAATATTTGTGCAAAGTTTCAATTTCGTATGTTTAACCATTCCTTATAAAAAATTAATAACTTAAAAAAACAAAATGGCGGCTGTGTGAGTAACTAAGGACTTCCGGACAATTTAAATATGATATTTCGGTACGTTAACTACCCAGGAACAATGCCCTAAAATATTGGTAGAGAGTTCTGGGACATCCTGTATAAGTAGGCCTAAATACGATTATCATAAAATTTGACGACACTATCAAACATTTCAAATAATTATTTTGTAAATACTTTGCTTTGGTTAAAGCGTAGCAAATCCCCTAATTCAAATCTGTGTTTGTGTGTGTGTGTAGTCTGTTGGTAAAGCATTAATGTCCTTATATCTCAGTGTTTCGTGGAAAAGACAAGAGCACCTTTGTTAATGAAAATTTCAACCGGAATAAAGTGTGCATGGTGAGGTTGGGGTAGTATTTTAACTACTTTTAAACAGTGTGGAATGTATTTTAAATTATAGGCCTACCTTGGGGCAATTTTTTATCATTGGATATAAAATATAGACTAACACGATAGGGTGACATTTAATTGCGAAGCATTCGTTTTGTAAACATTGTAAACCGTCAGATATTTTATTTGCGAAGGTTTATATGTATTCCTATAAAGTAATAGCACAGACCACGGAAACCTATTACAGTATTATATTGTCTGTGGTAATAGTTTTGCCAGCATATCTGGAAAATGCACACTAATTATGCAAACCAACTCCTGTTCTGAATTTAAAGGTTGAAGGTTTCAACTTACGGGGGGCGGGCACACAGCTAGTGCCTGTATAATTTTAAAGAAACTCAACGTTTTTAAATTATAAAATTGGCCCTATAGGTTGCCATGATGGTTATAAAATAACGACGTATATGTAAACAAAACAAAGAATTATAGCATATGTTTAAAATCAAGTTAAAATATGACCTAAACACAGTACAAAGGATAAACATTCTGATGATAGGTTGACAGGTGATGACCACTGATCAATATGGTACGGACAGTAGTAAGTTTACATTTACGTCGCCATTTGGTAACTACCACTGATGGAATAGGTGCATTTTGTGCATTTTTGTAGCTCCAATCTGGGGCAAGAGAGGTGTCTTTTGTCACCAGCATCATATTTTTAAGCTCACATAGCTTAATCATTGAATGGCCTCATATAGGAAGGGCAGATCCAGGGCACGTATTTTACTACTCCTAATATCACATTTAGTTACAACCACATTAAATTTGATCTAGCATTTTATTCATCACAGTTTCCTAAAAAATAATACCCCCGCCGCAGCAAACCTGCCGACTAAGTGAATTTTCCAGTTGCCTGAATTGATTTTCAATTAAATGTATTGAATTAATATTGTAGTGCGGTAGTGCGGTGTTTATTATGAAACAGGTACCTGACCTGTTCAACTAAATATCCTAATTTCTCAGTTGTTTGTAATGGGATCGTTTAAAACTTGGTGGCGTTTGATAGGGCATTTTAAATGCTAAATAAAAGTTTCCATGGCTTTTTTTCATAAAATCAGCAGGTTTTTTGTAATTAAAGATATAAAGTTTAAAATACCCGTATTTTGAAACAGAAACATATTTTCAATGATTATTTTTTCTTAAATACATTATAACGTATTAAAACTGTATACCAAGTTTCATAAACATATCTTAAATATCTTCAAGAAGAACTGGTAATATTGGAATTAATATAAATTTTAAATAAAAACTTCACTAATATATTCAGAAATATTGGTGAAATTTTTATTTCAAATTTATATCTTAAATAGTTTTCGATCCCCCACCCCTACCTGTTAAAGGGGTTAAAAAATATTGTTGATGTAAAAAAATTGCGGAACCTATGTTAACAATTAAATCGACAAACAGAATATTTCTATCATTTCGGTTTTACAAATACAGATTTGTTTTTATATTTTTGAAATTGGTGCTTTTTCACATACATTAAATCGCATTTTGAAATACCTGTAATTTTGGCTAGGGGTGAGATATCCACCAAGGGTTTGCGTCATTATGTTTCTTTTGATAAATCCTTCAAAATGAGGGGTCACTCAATAGGGGTTGCTATTTGAAAACAATAAGTCACCCCTACCCCCGCCTACCCTGTTAAGGGGGTTAACAATATTTTTTATGTAAAAAAACGGAACCTTTGTTAACATTCAATGCCACAAACATAATATTTTAATCTATTTCGGTTTAAAAAATACAGATCTATTTCAAGACTTTATTTACACACTTTATATGAATTTGAACGGTTGGTGATTTTTGACTCTAGGGACCTCAAAACGAAAAATAAATAGGTCCCAGGTCCAGGTGTTACGATAAGTACTACGGTAATAGCTTATTCTATGTATGGGAAATTCGCTAAAACACAGCAATTTTGAAACAGGATCATATTTTTTAATGATTATTTTTCCTTAAATAAATTATGACGTATTAAAACTGTATACCAAGTTTCATAAAGATATCTTAAATAGTTTTCGAGAAATATCTCATTAAAAGCGCGTTCATTCAAATTTAAATAGAATCCCACGGCGCCACTCGAGGAGGAAACGCTCCGCGTCTTCCGCTACAGTGGCGCGGCAATACAGCCGCATCATGAAATAGCGCCTAGCGCAGATCCAGCTGACCGTCTGCATTAAAGTATTATATTGTCTGTGATTTGACCATTTGGTCTTTGGTAAATGGCCGATACCTCTTTAAAGTCATAGGGTAAAAACCCTAACCAGTCTGTAATCTTTATACTAGTATTGTATTGGTCAGGTGTTCTTTCAGAGGGGTCAAGACTCAATACCCATACACGATCTAGTAGGAATGCAAATATTTTCTTATTCACAATTAAATATGTAGATATGTTTCTTTTTAACTCACAAATATTAACATTTTCAAAGTAATTAGGTTTTTCTGTAGTAGATGTTGTTGGTTTACTGGTTGTTGTTGTGGATGTTGTTGTTGGTTTATTAGTTGTTATTGTAGTTGTAGATGTTGTTGGTTTACTAGTCGTTGTGGATGTAGTTGTAGGTTTACTAGTTGTTGTGAATATAGTTGTGGAAGTAGTTAGTTTACTAGCTGTTGTTTGAATAGGACGTCTACCGTATAAAAACTGAATAGCTAATATATCATCTTTACCCAATTCAAAATCGTTTGGATCTACAATTCCTTGAGGATGTCTCATAAAAGGGTACATAATTGATTCATTATCAAAAGAGTGATCTATCCCTAATGCATGTCCAATCTCGTGTACTAATGTCAGAAAGAACGAAATGTTTTCATAACGTGGTAAGTCCATAGTATAATCCCAATTCTCCTCAGAGTCAAAATGAATATTGGTTGAATTATATCCAGCTTGAGGTGTATAAGCATGAGCTAATACTAGACCAGGTCCGTCAAAATCATAATAACAAACATCTTTTCTAGAATATAACATATGTTTTCTTTGTACCGAAAATGAAATAAATATTGTAGGGTTATGAAATGACCTTCTAAAGGTAATGTTTGCATGCTTTTCCCATACACGGAATGCTTTTTCAATAATAATACTATGTAGATGAGATATATTATATCCATACCATGTAATTACTGTTGTATTCCATTTACGGTTAGGTATAACTGAAAATGGTAGTGGATTATCTTTATTCCCACATCGAGGTTGGTCTAATAATTCCAATGTAGCATTATCTAAAGTACCAGTTACTTCCAAGTTAAATGTTTCTTGAAACTGTTTTACAGCATCAGTTATATCAGCGGTTAAAGCAGAATCAGCTATATAGCCATACTTCTCTAAATATTCTAATGTTTTATTACAAAACACAGTGTGTACGAGCAATAGAAACACAAGAACCGACATGGTCAAAGATTTAAGCTTTAATGATTAGTTAATTACAAAAGTACACTTTTTATCCATCTTAAACAGATTATAGTTAGTTATGGCAGTAGTTCCAACTGTTGTATAGCTCATATATCATCTTTATTCAATTCAAACTCGTTTAAATCTATCTACTTCGTCTCCATCAGAGGACGTTGGTTCTATTTCTTCATTAGGGACTTTAAATAGTTCCCCCCAATTTAAATAATCATTTTCCCCAGCAATAGGTAGATTAGCAGACCTTCCCGTGTGTCTTTTATAGATATAGTTAAATAAAATCACACCAAATTTTTACAATTCTTTATCATGATGTTCTTTGTTTTGTGTTATTAAACCATGATTGTGCGATATTTTTTCATTGATGGTATTAATATCAGATTGAAGTTTAGCCAAATGTGTAGATACCGGTATAAATATTTCGTTTGTATTTTTCTCCAAATATCCTTTTGTTACAACGTCATCTTTATCCTTAGGCTCAGCTAGATGTGTTATTTTTTTTCCCTGTGCATCATAATGAGAGTCCTTGAGTGTTAGGCAAAGTCGTTTTACAGTCTGGTAGTTGACTCCATCGTTGTTTTCAACAGGATTACCAACATTTATTAATCTTTTACTTCTAAGATTATAGCTGTGTTTATCACCGGGTATAATTCTTTTATCAACATATTCTTTTGAAGCCGCATCATTACTGTTTTTAGGTTTACCAATATTAGTCAGGATTTTGCTCTGTAGATCATAGTTTCCCTCGGGTGTAAAAATAAATCCATCACCCTTTGGTCCTTTAACAGGACCTTTACCCGATTTACTACTACGTCCAAACTTATCAATGGTCATTATATTAATGATTTAAACCTAGAGTTTCCACCACCTCTTATATACCCGGCTTCCCGTAGCTCTTCTATAATACTAATGATCTCATTAGAATGTACTCTGTTTCCAGTCTCTGTAGACATGATTATATGTCCAAGTCTGTTTACAAGCTCATTTACATCATCCCAATAGATAATGTCTCGGGATTGTATATTTTTCCATAATAAGCCTCTCCCTTGTGCAGACATTAATGGTCGGATAATTTTAAGATATTAATGACCTTTGCTTGATTTAACCTGACCTGTAGGTTCATAATTCTCCCTATGTGCGTTTGTAGCATACAATATACTTTTATAGGTGTTTAAATCGTTTTGCGTGTAAGTACCTTTATCGGGTAATCGCTTGAATAATAGTTCATAGAGACCTTCAGACGCTCCATAGTTAACACCACCGATACGTATATTGCCTTTATGGTCAAAGTCCAAGTTCTCACTGCCAACCATTAACTTACTACCGTCTTCGTAACGTGGACCGAATGTATAGTCTATCACCTTTTTATTACCACCCATATCCTTGATAAACCATGTCATATATTGTTGTGTCAGTGGGTTGTCAAAGTATTCCTCAATAAACTGAGTAGTAGAGGCTAAATTAGTTGGTGTTGAGACAAGTTCGGTAAATTCTGATTCTTTAGGCCTCATAGGGGTGGCTGGTGGTTCAACTACCCTCATAGGGGTGGATGAAGCTGGTGGTTCAGTTACTATTTCATTTTCCGAATCTGTTGTTTCATAGTCCATAGGCTCTTCCTTAACTTCACTTTTGATTAGCGGTACTGGAGGGGTAGCTTTTCTTAACTCCTGTATAATAGGTCTGTACTGTTTTTCCAGCTGTAAATCTGTATCCTCCGTACCCTCTTTAAACATTTTGTACTTGCGTTTAATAGCCTTTCTAAGCTCAATAAGTCGAGCAGTTAGCTGTTGTTTATCCTTGGAACTCATATTTGCAAATGAAGTATGTCAGCATGCATGTGTAGTTTTATGGGGTTTCAACTTGCCTAAAAAACACTGCACGCCTTTTATTCTTTTTTAAATACCATATAATATCTAACAAAGTTATTTCTGTACTCAAGTCTAGGCCTTGATAATATTGTCTTACTTTAGCGTCAAATCTTGGTATTTGGTATTTACCGGTAAAACTTTTAAATACAAATGTTCGTTTCCAACCATCTCTCCACTGAGGTATTTCAGCTACTGTATACTTGTCACTTTTAATAGTCTTTTCCATATATTTTTTAAGTAACTCAATCGGTCTTTGTTCGCGTACATGGTCTAGTAGAAACGAGTTTAATAGCCAAAATTCACTAGGGTTAGATCCGGTAAATGCTCTCCACTGATCAAATAGCACATGGTTTGTAACACTATATACACCATTATTAAAGGAGATGCCAAACTTCTCACAATATTTAGGTACTGCCGGTAGTGCAACTTTAAGAAACTCAGTAGTATAAGATCCCTGACAGAGGTTGTTTACACCGCCGAAGGGTTTGTTTCTGTAACCTTTAGGCAGCCCATCAGGAACTTTAGCATAGTTTACATTGTAACTTATGTCAATATGACATTTTAGATCCAAAATACGTTTATATAATTTAAAAGGTGATGTTATAGGGATAGTTCTTTCGGTTAATAGTACACACCGTTTGGCATAGGGTATCTTACAACCATACTCTAACATTTTATTACATATCTGTGTAAAGTTTACACTGCCATGAAGGTTGCGCAATGGTAATGCTTTACCAAATACATCCGGAAACGGTCGAAATCTCGATATTAAATTTTGTGGGTCCCTAACTGTGCAATTAGCCATATCTTCGTGATATATTACAAATTCTAGCCAAAGTTATCTTTCCATGAAACTGCACAAATCTCTTTTAACTTATCAAAGGACATATCAGTTGTCACATGATCATTATATACATGTCTCAGGTTCCTTTCATCCTGTTTAAATAGTATGAGAAAATTACAGTTGTCTCTGATTAACTGTTTTGGAATACTACTGTATGTCTGTCCCAAGTAGAATATATCCAAATTTTTATGTCTCCCCATAGCAAAGTAACTTCTAATCATATTATGTTTCTCACAACTTATATCATCAAATATAATTATAGAGTTTTTCTTTGTATCTTTAGGATTTATAACTAATGTATTATCATCAAATTCGTGATACCCTATTTCTTCAGGCAACACCTGTTTAAGTAACTTGTATTTATCTTGATATAAAGACTTTGAGAAAACGTAAATATTTTCAAATCTTAAACCGTTTGAACCAAAAATCATATTAAACAGTATGTTGGTTTTACCACAGGAACTAGGTCCACAGATAATAGACCGGATAGAACATGGTAATAATTGACCATTTTTATAATTCTTATCTGACCCCATGCCACTAAAGATATCAAAGTTTGTGACGGGAAACTGTACATCCTGTTGCACTAACCTCATCGTTACTGATTGCACAGATTTAAGCGGATGTGTGTTTTTATACTTTAGATAACAACTACTACAGCCTTGGTGGTTTTTTACTTAACTACATCCTTGATATTTATTCAGCTATTGTGTGTTTCATCAAAACCTTTCCACTTGACAAATAATTTAGAACCCTTACGTTGTAAAACCTTCTCAACCAAAAACACATTACTCATTTTAGCCTTACTAATTTCCTCGGCATAAAAGCCACCTTTAAGGATTTCCCCTGTTGAGTCTTGTAATATATATGTAACAGGCCTTGTAGGTTTAATTGCATATACTTTGAAGATTTCATTAGTCCAGTTAGGTAGATATCCCTTTTTAAATGTACTTCTAGCTTTACTGATTCTAACGTTATCTCCTAATTGAAATTTAATTTTACCTTTAGGGTTTTTTAGTTTGTTTAGCCTTTTTAGTATCATCCTAACATGTTTTTGTTTAACATCTTTAGGCTTCATACCAATAGTCCTATGTTTACTATTGTTATACGACTTTACAATATTTGGCAAAATACTTAACCACTCGTAACTTCCACGAGCAGTAAATAACTTATACATTTTATTCTTAAGAGATTTATTATATCTCTCACATATTGACTCCTTCATTTCTGAGAATGTATGGTAATGATTTATGTTATACTCTTTCATCAGCCTATTAATATGAATATTAAAAAATTATTTTCCTTGATCAGTTTGAAAATTTTTCATTTTATATTTAGCTAGTATAGGTTCAAGTGCTTTAACAACTACAGGACCTGACTTGTCCTTTAAAGGTATAGCAAAACCTAACTTGGAAAAACAGTTGATGATTGTCATAATATAGCGGTACCCCTTGTTTAACTTTGCATATGGCTGCATTTCTACTATATCAGCCTGGTACAAGTCATTTATTCCCTTAAGAGTTACATTACGTCTGGTATAGTTTTTCCTAGCGGGTTTGTGTAGTTCTTCTGCTATGCCTTCCATAGTGGAAATGATGTATTCTTACACCTCTTTTAGCTTTATATTGGATAGAGTTTTAAACTATCCCTTCATTAAGTGAGGCCTGGTTAAGCATTTATAGCCCTAACAGTGTTAGGTTTCAAGAGGTTAAATTTGCAGGTTAGATTACTAACTTAAGAAAAAAAATCAGCTTTCAATATATATTGTTCTATTGATTCATTAAAGTTACTATAAGTTAAGTAATTCAATAAAATAATACTTTAGAGAGGAAACCACACTCAAATATAAGCCTAACAGACCTCAGTTATAAGATATACTTCAATACTCATCAAATGTAATGGTGAAAAATATATACAGTACTCATATTTTAATACATTAGTATACTATGTTTTAGTAACAAATAATATGATCAGTGTTTTTAATATAATTTGTTATAGTAAAACATTAAGTAAATTCCCTATGTCAATTAGTTAGTTTTATACAAATAGTATTCCACAGTCAAAAGGTAATTCTTTGGTAAATATCATTGATTAAATAAGGTTGTCTTTACTATAGAATAATTTTTACCTGACTTTTTATTTTATTCAATAAAATAGCTCAAAATATATTTTATCAACACTTAGTGGTGAATTAATAAACTTGTTTAACTTGAAGTTATAAAGTTATAAAAAAGTGAGGTTATATCATTTTGGCAATACAGCTGACAGAAAAACAAATGGTGACCTACACAATACATAAAGTGAGGTTATATTATAGATTCAATATGATCTTAATAGGAAGGGTCACAGTTAATTAATTTAGTATAAACATTAGTCTCACTGATACAATTCAAACTTATAACCCTAGGTTCAAACAGTTTACCATACTAAACCATAGTTAGCTAATTATGTTTATTGTCTGTTTCAGATGGCTGCCCCTCTCCTCCTCTACTAACGTTAAGTATTAAGTTATAGGATTATGTATATAATATAAATAGAAATAATATAAGTTTGTGTATATATATATATATATATATATAAATAAATTCATATTTGGCTTTCACAGTTGTTTTTATTATTCTTTCAACTAAATATCCAACAAGTTTTAAAATTACATCATCTAATAGGGGGAGGCAATGGAAAAATTGGCGGGAAAGCATATAAGACAGAAGTGAGGTTATGTTACATATACAATATAATCAGTAGTTGGCAGCACTAGTGCTGCAACCTAGTAGAGAGTTTGTAAACTAATACCTCAACTAAGAGTAACATACCAACGACACTTAATAATAAATTATTAAGTAAAAAGTGAGGTTATGTTACATATACAAAGTTACATAAGCAGCTAACTATAGTTGGCAGCATTGGTGCTGTAACCTAGTAGATAATTTGTAAACTAATACCTCAACTCAGAGTAACATACTGTTAACACTTAGTAATAAATTATTAAGTAAAAAGTGAGGTTATGTTACATATACAAGAGATTAAACCTTCTGGACTCATATACAAACAGTTAACTATAGCAACAAAAAAAAAAACACCCCAACCGGAAATGATTGGTGATTGATAAGAATCGAACCCACTACTCCCTCTACATTACAACACTATACAAAAAACAACCTAAGTAACTCATTTAGCATAGATTAGATGTAAGTTTAACATATGATATTTAATGGCCTTTACAAAGGCCATTTTTATACTCAATGGTAAACTTAAGCCTTCTTTCAGCTGTTTTTAACATCAGATACATAAATTATCATTTGTTTCATCACACTATAGCATATATAGTATAACCTCCAATGATATATTAGTTAGCATTAAACCTCTAGTATAGGCTAGAATTAAACCCACAGACCTCCAACCAATACTTACACACCCTGTATATGTAAGTTACAGAGATACACATATACAAATTATAATATCAACATAACATGCTCAACGGTAAAGTTTAAGCACTATACACTATATAAAATAACCTCCAATACTACTACACATTTAACATTCTTTTATGATCAACGGTAAAATTCCACTTAAGCCCTCTTTCAGCTGATTTATATTTATTATACACTACAGCATATATAAAATAACCTCCAACATTTACCAATTATGATCAACAGTAAGGTTTAAGCACTATACACTATATGAAGTGTTTTTTTTACAAATCCTACTAGGATAGGATTGAACCCATAAACCTCTAGCATAGGTTAGGATTGAACCCATAAACCTCCCACTATAATACCATTAGTGGTTGGTTAGATTCGAACCCGTGAACCTCTAACATAGGTTAGATTCGAACCCATAAACCTCCAATGATAGGTTAGCATTAAACCCATAGACCTCTAGCATAGGATTAAACCAGTGAACCTCTCACTATAATACCATTAGTGGTTGGTTAGATTCGAACCCGTGAACCTCTAACATAGGTTAGATTCGAACCCGTGAACCTCCGATGATAGGTTAAAATCAAACCTCCAATACACACCCTGTATAAGTTAAGGTGTCATTTACCACTATAAACTCTATACCCACAACTGCTGTTGTAGCTCAACCAGCTAACGCATACAACTACCAACAAAAAACCCGGTCAGGCCAACACTTTTTATCCATAATAATTTAATATTTAATACAAACACCTACTGACGTCACGTGGTCAACTAATCAGCTGTGGTTAAACCAGCTGATCATGCGCAAACAGCTGAGAGTACACCTAGATCATCTCAAGGTCAAATTTTGGCCATATCCCCGCCTGGACTACTCACATTAAATGTTATATTAAAAGTTCACTTCTGTGTAAAAATAGGTTATGTTTCTTTACAAATTTATTTGTTTTATGGTAACTGTAGGAAAAGTATAATGTGCAACTTGTGCTCAAAGTACAATTGCCTCACTCGAGAAACCATTCCTCACTCACCTACGGCTCGTGAGTAAGGATTTCTCTCGAGTGAGTCAATTGCTCACTTTTCTCACTAGCTGCACAAATAACTATTTCTAAACATTTTTCCATAGTTAAAGCTAAATTATCGTTATCATTAATGAATTTTAGAGAACATAAAAATGAAAATTTAAACGAGCCATGGAAAGAGGCGCTACGTAAAGGCTTAACTAAACGAATGGTTGAATTTAAAATAAATATCTAATCTATAAGTAAGTTCACAATGTGGTGATTCATTAAAACGGTTAAAACGTTCCCTCACCATAATTTTTCAAGATTAAAATCCAACATTATAACTTGCTTTTGTATTAGATTTGTTTAGTAAACTACGGGTTAAACAAAACTGCTTATGCACATAAATTACTAGTATCATTTATTGTAAAACACGTAGGATTACTACGAAGCATTTAAATAATATATGAACCATATAACGCACCCGTGTAAGCTACAAATGAGAGCAGTGACAAATCTGTATTATTTATCTCGGTTCACTCTGATTCTGATGTCTCATGGGAGTTCCAACATGCCGAGCTTAATGTCATCTCACCATCCCTGGTACACAAGTTGTACTGATGCTGATGTCTCATTGGAGTTCCAACATGCTGAGCTTAATATCATCTCACCATCCCTGGTACACAAGTTGTATTGATGCTGATGTCTCATGGGATTTCCAACATGCTGAGCTTAATGTCATCTCACCATCCCTGGTACACAAGTTGTACTGATGCTGATGTCTCATGGGAGTTCCATCATGCTGAACTTAATGTCATTTCACCATCCCTGGTACACAAGTTGTACTGATGCTGATGTCTCATGGGAGTTCCAACATGCCGAGCTTAATGTCATCTCACCATCCCTGGTACACAAGTTGTACTGATGCTGATGTCTCATTGGAGTTCCAACATGCTGAGCTTAATGTCATTTTACCATCCCTGGTACACAAGTTGTACTGATGCTGATGTATCATGGGATTTCCAACATGCTGAGCTTAATGTCATCTCACCATCCCTGGTACACAAGTTGTACTGATGCTGATGTCTCATGGGAGTTCCAACATGCCGAGCTTAATGTCATCTCACCATCCCTGGTACACAAGTTGTACTGATGCTGATGTCTCATTGGAGTTCCAACATGCTGAGCTTAATGTCATTTTACCATCCCTGATACACAAGTTGTACTGATGCTGATGTCTCATTGGAGTTCCAACATGCTGAGCTTAATGTCATTTTACCATCCCTGGTACACAAGTTGTACTGATGCTGATGTCTCATTGGAGTTCCAACATGCTGAGCTTAATGTCATCTCACCATCCCTGGTACACAAGTTGTACTGATGCTGATGTCTCATGGGAGTTCCATCATGCTGAACTTAATGTCATTTCACCATCCCTGGTACACAAGTTGTACTGATGCTGATGTCTCATGGGAGTTCCAACATGCGGAGCTTAATGTCATCTCACCATCCCTGGTACACAAGTTGTACTGATACTGATGTCTCATGGGAGTTCCAACATGCTGAACTTAATGTCATTTCACCATCCCTGGTACACAAGTTGTACTGATGCTGATGTCTCATGGGAGTTCCAACATGCTGAGCTTAATGTCATCTCACCATCCCTGGTACACAATATGTACTGATGCTGATGTCTCATGGGAGTTCCAACATGCTGAGCTTAATGTCATCTCACCATTTCTGGTACACAAGTTGTACTGATGCTGATGTCTCATGGGAGTATAAACCTGAGCTTAATGTCATCTCACCATCCCTGGTACACAAGTTGTACTGATGCTGATGTCTCATGGGAGTTCCAGCATGCTGAGCTTAATGTCATCTCACCATCCCTAGTACACAAGTTGTACTGATGCTGATGTCTCATGGGAGTTCCAACATGCTGAGCTTAATGTCATCTCACCATCCCTGGTACACAAGTTGTACTGATGCTGATGTCTCATGGGAGTTCCAACATGCGGAGCTTAATGTCATCTCACCAACCCTGGTACACAAGTTGTACTGATGCTGATGTCTCATGGGAGTTCCAACATGCGGAGCTTAATGTCATTTCACCATCCCTGGTACACAAGTTGTACTGATCCTGATGTCTCATGGGAGTTCCAACATGCTGAGCTTAAAGACATTTCACCATCCCTGGTACACAAGTTGTACTGATGCTGATGTCTCATGGGAGTTCCAACATGCTGAGCTTAAAGTCATTTCACCATCCCTGGTACACAAGTTGTACTGATGCTGATGTCTCATGTGAGTTCCAACATTCTGAGCTTTTGTTCTGAAGCTGGTTGATGGATTCAAAATTTAATTTTGAAGCCATTTCATTAAATAATACCGTATGCAACATTTGAGTAAAAAGTATACTTTAGCCTTTTTTAATGGATGGTCAATTTCAGGAGGTCTAAACATAAAAAATATATACATATAACCGGTTATATTCTTCGGTAATATTAACTGAGCTTTTTATGCTTTAGAAAGCATAAATAACATGTTGACGGGTCAGCAACAAGGGGCTTTGATTAATCACCTTTCGCCTGCCAGCTGATGTCTGTCTTTACTGATGTTCTGTGTAGGAAGATCTCGCATTTTGAAACTACGCTCGGAAATCATTTATATTAGATTCCTTCAAAATCATATTTATGAAAAAATAAGCTCCAGCTAGTATGCATTTTTATGTTCAAATACGTTTTCGTAAAATTTGGTACTAATGAAATTTCATCTGAAATAAATTACATTTTTCATAAAAAAAAAACAATCCGTTGGTACTAATGATATGTTTTCGTCTAGCCGATTATTTTAAATTAAACAAAAAAAATTAATTTAAATTAAAATGAAACCAGGGGAAACCCTTCGAAATTGACGGTTACTCTTGAGGTAAATTCAGCTAACTGCGATGATAGAGTGATAATCTTAGTTAAAAAAAGGGAGGATAAGCATAATAATGAAATTGTCATTGTGTAACTACCTTCAAAAACGTGGTTGGATTTAGGTTCCCCAAAAGGTTTTTTAGGAGTCTTATAATTGTTTCCTATTCATAAGTTTTGTTCATGTTAAAGCCACTTTCACTATATGGGAAAAGGAGTTCATATAATTGGTTTGTCATCTTACGGAAAGAGTCTATATTACTAATAACTGGTTACATCTGCTTTAGGAAAATCATTCAGACCGTATTTGGATTGCATAAGTGAATCACCATATTAGTAATGCATGTCAAACTCTTTTTATAATTAAAAACTTTATGTGTGTTTTGTTTCTTGAATAGAATAACCCATTTGAACTCTTTAAAACTACACATTCACTAAACTTGGAATCACTTACTCAGACACCTTGTTTATAATCTATAAGATTAGGTGCTTCACACGTGAAACGAAATGCCACTGCCTTTCTGCACTCTGTTGGTGCAGTTGTAAGCGGAACAAGACACAACCATTTTAAACACATTATTAGCGTACAATTAAAGATATTGATAAATTTTAATCACAGTTTTAAAAACCCGCACACTGTTGTTACATCAAACAAGTCTTGAAATGGGTGACAGCTAGCATGCACGTGAGGTACGCCGCCGCTATCTTGCCAGTAGAGAGTGGGGGAAGCGAGACCGAAAACAGCACCCGCTGCGCCACTGAGAGCGCAATCCAGTAGTTATTTACATCGTTGGGTGGCACTGTGCTGTGGCATTTAATGATTTAATTCAGATAGCTATATGTTGCTGAGCATTGCACTCCTTTCCTAATGTCACTTTCAATCAACTTATTTACATTGTCAAACTGTTGTTTATTCATACGAAAATATTCACTAAGTTTTAAGCTCACAATCAGCATCAACAAAGGTCCAACAAATCTTCCTCCTACTTGCGACAGAAGGGCCAAAGCTAGTAAACCTCTGTCCCACCTCGCTTCAATGCGCGGTGACACGAAAAAGTCTTCGTTTCCGCCTGCACCAAGCCTACACCTCGCCTGTCCATTGCCTCGCTCCAATGTGCGGTGGGCCTTTATATAGCGTAGCATAAGACCTAGCAAACACCTCCCTCGATTTGATACCTGCAGGGACATGGAAACTAATCTGTTCAAGCAGCTCCGGGCAGAGAATCTCTCCGTTGACCAGTCTATATAGGAACATCAGATCGAAGATTTTCCTTCTAGACACCAGCGTACGAAGATCCAAGACAGCTACCAAGGCACTAACTGGAACATCTGCGTAGCGGTATCCTAGGCGAAGACCCACCAGGTGGATAAACCGAGCCTGTATTGACTGGAGCCTTTCTTGAAGGTAGAGTTGGTAGGGGGTCCACACTACCGAGCAGCATTCTAAATTAATGGGATCTGACAAGGTGGCATTAGAGGGGTTTCAGTGCCAATGGAAACGAAAAGTGCCGCGAATATCGGGTTATCAGACCCAAGTTCTTATTAGCTTTTGCACTTGTATAGAGTACGTGCTTTTCTGGGCTCAAGAAAGCAGTGCAAATAACACCCAGGTCCTAAATCTCGAGGAATCTCTTGAGGTTTCGCCCATTCAAGCTGTAGTACTTGTAGAATACAGGAGCCAAGGTCCAGTGAAAAGTCATGATGAGGAATTTTGAAGTGTTCAGAGACAAACAGTTCTTGACACACCATCTCTCAACAGCTGAGAAACACTATTCTGGAGCTCAACAAATATTGTGCTATTGTGGAGCTATGTGAGTCATCGATATATTTTATGGCAGAATACTGCTTGATGTCGTTAGCGAACAAGAGGTGCTTGTTCACAAGGAAAACTGGAACAAGTTAACTTATTTACCCGAAATTTGTCAAATGTATCACCACTTCTGGCTTAATAATGGAGACCAAACTAAAATGACCCAAAATTTTGTCATGTTTTACAACAACTTTTACAAACAATATGACGGACTAGTCATGGGGTCTCCATTATCTGGAATTTGTTATTTGTTATGTGTATACTCAATGGCCTAACTGAGGTTGGAATACACTACAGAGAGCAGCAGTCATGTATAGTCCTGTGCACTGTATAGCAGTCAAGTCATGATACAAAATGAAAAATATAACCAATCACTAACCACAAAAATCTATAATAACACACAACAATAGAACACTTATCGCACTGCTTGCAATGACGTCAAAAATGAAACTGAAGCATCATGGTCGACTAATCCGTACACGGGTTATTACTTACGTTTAGCTATATTCAATGGAGGAGGTACTAACAACCTCATCATTTATATAGCAAAACATTAACAGTGATTTATTAGTAAATAGAAGTAGAAAACACTTTTTTTTTATTTAACCCCCAAAACCATAGTACTAAAAAATGGAGATAGTACCTATTGTTTTCGTCAAAATCTTTTAAAGTCAGCCGACGGCACCACAACACATATTCATAAACACTGAATCTGTGTGAAATAAATGTGAAGGATTCTTGTTGAATATGTAATAGTCAATTCCAATAAGATATGTTATCTAAAGAAGAATACGAAACAGAGCTTCTAAGACGAGGGTTGGTGTATAGCAAACATACAATGACCTCATTGACAGGGAATTGGATCCCTTCATGTTTGGCAAATCGTTTCGAAAAGATGAGTTAATGAAGTCGCAAGTTATAACTCAGCTAAAAACGAACATAGAACTTAGAATACTGAGAATTTACGGATTTGTTTAGGTGATATAGGTGATATATATTTTAAGCAGTATGAATGTAAAGGAAATTAAAATTAATCATCACTATACAATCACCCTATTAAACCTTATACACTTAATAAACCTAAGACAAACCTGACAGTACCTGGAGACCAAGCTTTGCTCGGGGAAAATTATTAGTTTACTCTGAAAGCAGTCTTAGTATTGCAGATACATGAATCCATTCCCCACACTCCGCACTGCTAGCCTTTACTAATTCTTTCACCATTTCCTGTGTCGTGTACATGTTTCCATCTCTTCTCATAGCATTTAAGTATTACAGATACATTATTCTAACTGCTACAAACTGTGTCCAGTTCCCACACTCCACACTGCTCGCCTTTTCTACTTCCTTCACCCCTTCCTACGTTGTGGACCTGTTTCCCTCCCTTCCCATAGAATAGCATTTTTGGATTGCAGATACCTTAATCTAATCGTCATAAACAGTTCCCACACTCCAGACTGCTCACCTTTACTACTTCTGTCATATTTCCTACGTCAGGGACCTGTTTACCTCCCTTCCCACACACTTATACAGCTAGGCATTTTAGGATTGTAGAAACCTTAATCTAATCGTCATTAACAGTTACCACACTCCGGACTGCACGACTTTACTACTTAACTCATCACTTCCTACGTCGCGGACCTGTTTCCCTCCCTTCCCATAGCATTTTAGGATTGTAGATACCTTAATCTAATCGTCATAAACAGTTCCCACAATCCAGACTGCTCACCTTTACTACTTCCTTCACTACTTACTGCGTCGCTGACCTCTTTTCCTCCCTTCCCATAGAATAGCATTTTTGGATTGCAGATACCTTAATCTAATCGTCAGAAACAGTTCCCACTCTTCAGACTGCTCACCTTTACTACTTCCGTCATCACTTCCTGCGTCGTGGACCTGTTTCCCTCCCTTCCCATAGCATTTTAGGATTGTAGATACCTAATCTAACCGTCATAAACAGTTTCCACTCTCCGGACTGCTCGTCTTACTACTTCCTTCATCACTTCTTACGTCGCGGACCTGTTTCCCTCCCTTCCCATAGCATTTTAGGATTGCAGATACCGTAACCTAACCGTCATAAACAGATCCCACACTCCATACTGCTACCCTTGACTACAATGTATCGAGTAATCTTCAGTATAATCTTTGCTTAATAGTAACAACTGATGTTTTCATTTTGTACTGTATTTTTAATTTGCTAGTATACTGTGGACAGACAACTTACAAGTCTTTTGTATAATTTTTCCTTGTTATTTAATTCAGTCAAGATGGTTACTTAGCAACCCATAAGACTAATGTTAAAAAAATGTGACTTTCAGTTTCATTTTTCTACGTAATTAGATTTTTGTTGGCAGTTCTAACTGCAGTAAACTCCTTTTAAGGCCAAAAATAAACTATTTACAAGATTTGAAGAAAATCGTCGGAGCCGTTTTCGAGATCTTTCTGTAAGCAAGCATACATACAAGCAAACATTGCTCCCATTAGAGTATAGGATAATTTACATCTTGTACTTTAAGAAAAATAAATACATATTACAATACGTATGCAAATACGATACAAATATGGATGAGAAACTAAACATATTAAAACGTGCCATTACTTTATTTGTACTGAAATATATTTTACAATTAAATTTTATCTTTGTCAGACCCAAATGGATGAAGTATGTCAAAGTGCCACTACATATCATTTTAGACTATATTAAAGTATAAGTGCGAATATGTAGTAAAATACTTCTAATTTTAATATTTAACTGGTCAAAATAGTTAGACAAGATCATAACTGACTTTTTTTCAATAAAAGCCCTACTCATAGGAAGTGAGGCTTCCACGGTCACAATTACTAACACTAAGTCCTTGGTCTTCTGGGTACGACCGCGTCGGAAAAATAGGAGAAACACTAGAGAAACTAGGAGAAAAGCCCTAGTACCTGGGCTCTGGTACATAAATTAGAAACTTAATACAACCAGTGAATAATAAATACTGTGAGATACAGTAATGTGGATCAACACGGTTTTTGTAACGGATTAATTAAATTATGGATGTAATTTTGACAAATCCCTTATAAGAATACTTAAAAGACTTAATTTCCTTTATAATTAATTAATTATTAATTAATCACCATTTCATTCAAAATTTGGGTTATTATTTTTGTTGGAGACAAGGAAACAATGTTTATATTTTTATATCATAAAAATAAAAAATTAAAACCAGTATTAAGGGTTACTCAACCGTTTTTACGTTTGTTTTTCAACTATTAGCCCGTTCATGCAGTGATACCTTTGAAACTTTGCACAGATTTACCTTAAGATTTAAATACATTTTTGAAAACTATAGGTACCTAACACCTGTAGAAACTAACTGGTGGCACATTGCAATTTTCATTAATTTTATTTTCTATAAAAACTACTTGCTCAAGTCTTTACGTCCTTAATCGTTCAACACATTTAAGTTTTGAAACTTTTTGGACAGCTGGCTGATTAAAGAATAATACTTGAATTATAAAAGTACTAACCCAACCCTCCTAGGTCTACTTTCAACTTAGATAAATCGTAAGGTGCTGATTTACTTCTAACGTTGAACATAAGTTTTAGCAAGAGATGTTACTTTTGGTGACGTTACAAAAGTAGCTAGACCATTTTTACATCACTACCAATTTCTAACAAATGATTAGTCTACTTATTTATTGTTAGATTACTAGCTGGCTTGTTAAATGTTCTCATTGCTCAAGCAATATCCTACAATCAAACACCTTGTTTTATTAATAAGTTTCAAAACTGCAGCGCAGTAAATAAATCAAGCGAAATCTTAAGGAAGTAGTTTTATGGAATGTAAATAAATTAGTAAAATTTCAACATGCCACAATTCTTATTCTACTATTTTTAAGTAAAATGAATACAGAATCAAACTCCTACACCTCTTCGTGAGACACCCAGTACAAAAACTACACACAATATACAATACCTATTCACCACATCATAGTCGGCTTAAACTCATTCCAATCATCAATATAAATACTATCATCAATATAATTGTAAAATCCATTAAAACACACAATAATACATATTATAAAACATAATATATTATAGGAGTTCGTATACACTTTTAGACTTCTGGAAAAACAAGTTTGTAAAATGTTTCAATATTTGCAAACTATTGTTTGCATTAATAAGTCAAAACATACTAATTATTTCGTACTACTCTTTTTAACTTGTAAACATAAACATAAAGCTAGTTTAAATCACAATATACTTCAGGAGGTGCAACGTGAGTGACATTACAAAATGACACTAATGTACGACATTTACATGAGAGTATGAGATTGAAACATCCCTGAGGGAGAGCCTTCAATTCTGATATGCGATCGTCTGTTGGCAAAAAGCCGTTTGAATTGGTGTTGAATGTTTTTTGAAGAGCGGTATTAGTATAAAGAAAATAATAATTTACATGGATTTTTTTGTTTTGCTTAAACTGTCAATGTGTTTTACCAAGTATTTATAATCTAATTACAACTGCTATGATTTCAGTTACAACAAAAATAACAAATTTAACAATATTAACTTAGTTGTATTTAAAAACTAACAATAATTATTTACACGGATGTTCGTATACAAATTATTTATTATTAAGTTCAATATATTTATTAGACACAAAATTAGTACTTTATTCCATGTTTGATGTGTGTTAAAAAAGTCCGTCAAGTGAAGTATGCAATAAAGCTTAATAATTTAAACAATTAGTGTTATACCATATAGATACCTACCATGAGACACTGGTACTGGTGGTCTGTATTACAACGAAAACTGTAATTGCTCACCATAAGTTGAGAATTTGGCTCTAAAAACCTCCACAGTATTTTGTTATGTTGCTCTTGTAGCGCATTTGCTGTGTTTACATGACATAAGCACTCTACCTCTGTATTATCTTCAGTATGAATTTACAATATCAACTATAGAAAAAAACATTTCTAAATAATTGAGGATTCATGCAGTATTATTTACTCATTCCGATATACGAGGACTCAGCACGAAACTTGTACTAGGTGGAGACTGAGGATTCCGAGACAGGAAACCACTTACTGTCGTGCATAAAACATCTGTAACTACCACCAGAGGAGAAAACGTAGCACGTATAATGGCCACTAGCCACTTAATTGCTCTTTTGGTCCTAAGGTCGGGATCATATATGCATAGTAAGGTATTATTTAGGTCTTAGTCAACCATCCAGATATATAAACGAAATATATAACAATTTGGTAGATGTACCTGTTGTATTATTGATGTTAACGACATAACTGGATGCCATACTTCTATTCCACATCTATTATATAATTTCTTTCATAATTTAAACAAATATCATGTAATGAAATAACTGTTAACATGTGGATCTCCTACCATGTTTCAGCTTATTCAGGGGAAAATCGAATATATATTTTAAAATCACATCTTGAACACAATCCAGGACGAAAAACTTTAAGACCAGCACATATGCTTTCTTTCCTCTATGTCTATTAGTTTGCACACTTTCTGTATGAGCTTGCTGAGTTTGTAGGGTATTATTTAACACTTCAAAAGATTCATGTTCTATAGTATAAAATATCCATGTTTAAAATTGGTTTATGAAGAAGTATTGAACTGTATGACAGTAGAGAGACGAGACCCAAACCGATGAACACAATTCTGGCGTTGCAGTATCTACATCCGAGGCTTAAATGTTTCCCACACTTCAGCTGGGATCCCATGTTATATCTAGATATATATCTAATGGAACCTAATACACCAGTTAATAAGTTAGTTATTTTGATTCAACGAATTGTGCCCTGCAATATAAATAAGTATCTTACCTCTTTTATTAGCTAAATTTAAATTTAATATTATCCAATCTTAAGACGACATACATTATTAGGCTTGTAACACAGGCATTCGAGTCAGTGGATGAATCAATGCAACATAAATTTATACGTTCAAATGGTAATCAGGCTACACTAGTCTTATAATCTAAAAGAAATAAAAACAATTAATAAGTGATCTAAACTAAAAACTGTAAGACTGGGATGGAAAACAATTGATTCAAACCATCGATAATTCATCACTAAGTTGGTCTACTTATAATTACGTATGAGTGGTGTAAATTCAGGTAGTTAAATGAAGATAAGTCAATCAATGTTTAATATGCAATTCCATCGATATATTTGATTTGAAATTGGTTTAGTCTGTATCCACTAATTGAGCAAACGGTTGGGCGTAGAAACATACTAGAGGCGTCTATTAAAAGGTCTTATCTGTATATGTGTTATCAAAAGAGAAATCAGTTTAATTTACTTAGGGCTCTGCCCAAGTGACCTTTAGAGTTCCCATTTATTTATTTATTTATTTATTAACGGTTGCACCATTTTACATGAATATACAATAGTCTTACATGCAGAAGAAGCAGAAAAAAATCACAGGCCAATACAAAGTAGTAAAAAAAAACTGGAAAACAAGACTTCAATAACAAGACATAAAAAGATAAATAACAACTATAAATAACAAACTATGAATAACAAACTATAAGTAACAACTATTAATGTAATCCTAATAGAGAAAAAAATTTCTTGACAATATGATCAGATAAATTTTCTCTGTCATTATGTAATAAAACAGATGTTTGTCTTTAAGATAAAAAAAAACAAAAACAAAGCAGTACAAATTTACAGAATTTTTCTACAACAATAATATTTTTATTTTTCATCAATAAGGTATAAAGTGACTCTTTTTGACCCGAGATCAAGTTTGACGGCGGCGGTGAAGTCGAGGTCAGAAAGTGAGCAAGGGTTGAAGTCACTTTTTGACCGAATAATGAACTATATTTTCATCATATTCCAACAGTATTTAACATAAATACTTTTTTTTATAAAAATTACCTATCAAATTAACTTTCGGCTTATTAGCAAAGTTTCCTATATGGAAGTGGCTATTACCGTAGGTGGCACGGTATATATATTTATATATATATATATAGGTTTATATATGTGTCTGTAAACGAGATAGCTAATGTCATTTTTGTCCGGTTTTGATCAAATTTGGTTCAAAGATGTAAGGCGGAATAAACTTGAATGAGTTCGCGAACCAGCATGATCGGGCCTTAGGCATAAGAACGGGGATTTTTGGGTTTTTTTTGGGTAAAAATTAATTTTTGTAATTTTTGACCCTCAAAACACAAAATGTCCTAATTCATCTCTAGACCTTTTTAAAGAACTAAAGAAAACAAACAATATCATGAGAATAACATGGGCTTTTTTAATTTGTTTGCAATTTCTCCGTTACTAATATGTACAAAAACATTATCGCTCCGTGTACAAAAACACTTCAATATACTTAATTATTTGTTTGTTTAAGCTCTTCAAAAGGGTTTTAGAGGTAAATTGGGTAATATCATATTTTAAGTGTGAAACATGGAAACGCCATATTTTACCCCATAAATCCCCCAAAAACCCGTTCTCATGGTCCGATCACGCTGGTTGGTACCAAATTTAATCAAAATCGGATCATATTTTTATGAGTTTTCATAGGCATGAAACCCTTAGAGCTATCTGTCGATTTCGACGGGTTTCGCCTAGTTACATTAAATTAAAACCTTATTAATTGCCATTTGTTATATCATTTATGATAACTCTCATAGAGAAATTATGCGTTTATCAGAAATAAGGCACGAAGTACAATGTAGGATATTGTTACTATAACGTAAAAATATCGGTTAACGTCAACAAAGAGGCTCCTCTTGGCCGAAGCAATATATTCCACCTCATAGAAATAACTGATAACCTCCATTCCCCGACCACACAATACCCGGCCAGAATTGTACAATACGTCAAGACTAAGCTATGACAGTATTACTTAAACAAAATATTATTGGAGAACGAATATATTCAACTGTTTTATGACTATTTTATCCAAGGCTAAGCCATTTTTCGCCAAACAATAATAAATTTAGAGCTCAAATGTATACATCTGCCAAGATTTTTTTAAATAAAACTTTAATTTTACCTTATTATTATGGCTTTTATCCATCAGGTTGTTGATTTAGCTGTTTCAGTTCATGCCATATTAAAATGATCGTATAGGGGACAACAGAAAAATAGAATTAAGTAGAATACCAGTAAGTAGAACGATTAATTAGAAAAAGAAAGTGTTAGAAGTAGTTGTATTAAAAAAAATTACCATACAACTATAAAATGTATATATTTATCTTAATGTTATGACAAATTGGTCTTGAGACTTGTAAGCGCAACGTTAACATATGCTAAGTGGTTTACACGAGAAATGGAAAATCCATCAGAGATATTTATGTTTGATGATGCGGGATTCTAGTCGTGCATGTGGAGACATCCCAATTACGTAAGCTAACTCGAAAGAAGTAGGAGGTTTAAATAAATATATAAGCCAGCAGTTATATTTTTAAAAGAACGGTGGATAAAATACTTCCATCGCAGCAAACCTGCAGACTAAGTGAATTTTCTCTTGCTTGGTTGGGTTCTGAATTAAATCTATTTTAATAACATGATTTCATTTAAATTTAATAAATAAAGTTATATTGCAATCATAACGTAGACATATTTTGGTTTACTATCTATAAGAATAGGTTATATACTATACTGTGATCATGGCATTATTGTCCGAAACATGTAAGTAATATAAAATAAAATGTTTTTAGGGTACTGTGGTATTTTGATTTGCTTAGTAATATATATATATATATATATATATATATATATATATATATATATATATATATATTTATATATTTGTATATACATATATAAAAATTTAAACGAATGGTGTTTTTGGCCTCTGCGGACATCAAAATGAAAAATTAAATCGGTCCCGGGTCTAGGTCTTACCGTGCCACCTACGGTAATAGCTACTTCCCTATAGGGAAATTCGCTTAAAAGAACAAATAGCTTTGTATTGTATATTGAAGGGTTATTGATCAATTAAAAGTTGCGGAGAAAATTCCCAAAAAACTGTAAATTTTTAAATTCCATATTATTCTTATAGAGAAAAGAAAAACTGCGGCGGGGTTATTGTTAATAATAAATTATTATACAGTATATCGAAGAAGTTTTTCCTTGTCTTTCCTGAAGTTTGTAAACGTGATCAAAAATTTGGATTACAACAGTAAATTTTATTTCTCATAACCTATAAATACTTATCCTACTCGTAGTCTATGATAAATGGATAGCTGTCGATATTTATAAGTTCCTTGTACAACTGGCGAACAGTCTTGGCGAATTCTTTTAGAAATACTTCCAGTATATTTAAGACATGCGATAAGCAGAATAAATGAAACATCGTTGATATTGAATGTATTAAGTAACGAATAAAAATTTTGTTCAGAGAAAGGAAATTATATAAATCAAATATGTTGGAGCAGAACCTGCTGACACCATCCTAACGGTTTTATCTGAATTTATTTGACATAGTTTGAGAAATGGCGTTATTACTTATGAAGGTAAAACATACCGTATATTATTAACATTGATTTAGCGATTTACTTACTGCTATAACACATAAGTCCACAGCACGTAACTGGGCTATTACATCTATAAGATAGAACTTTTACAAGCTAGTCGATATGATAGGAGGGTTCTATAACAAAAGTTTGAACGAATCACCAACGCATATTTTAAATAAAAAATTTAAGTTCATGTCAAATTGTAATAAGCATATTATTGCTATGGAAGTACCTTTTAATTAAATGTTATTTAAACAAAACGAATCTTTAACAATAGGGAACTTTGAATATTTAACCAGGTAAATGTAAATTACCTCCGTGTTCAGGTTTGCTGTGGCGGAGTTGTATGCGTTTGATTTACATTTCAACGCAAACATACATAACTTGCAACACCTGCACTTTATTTTACAATAGCACATTTAGCTGATTTAAACTAATCTATAATATTTTATACATATAACTATATAGTAGGTGTATTCCAAGATCAGTGGAAGCGTCAATTTTCTTTCAAACAGTTTTTTTTTAGAATGGCCAGACTAATCGTCTCACAGGTATGGGTATCAGCGAGATTAGTAGTTGTGAATAAAGTAAGGAAAACTACGTTGATCTTAGATTTCAACCAACTTGGTTAGTTGTTACTTGAGCTTGATAGAGAGTACCTCCGAGACATACGGACAGTACCCACATTTGCAAACAACTGGTTTTACTATAACTAAAATTTTAATGTTTGAGTGTATTCATAAGAAAAATATGGCAACTTCGGAAAACAGTGAGATGGAGTCAAAGTACAGTTTTATAACACAATTTTGGTCTAAAAATGTCCATTTAATGTGCTATAAATATGGAATAATTAATTTTTGTCTTTATCCTGCTGTAAGATTCATCTCACCTATTTACTTAAGGTAAAGTTGGGTTTTACAAGTAAATACACTTTTCCTACAGTCACCCGACAAAGTTGGCTTCCTTGTACTGTTTATAGTACAGAAAGCTGCTAATTGCTGCATATTTATACTTTGTCGTACGGTTTATACTTTGGCGCACATCGGGATTCCAACGAAACAACACAAAACAGCGTGGTTCTATTATGCAAGTAATCCGTGAAATAGGTTGGCAACACTTAAAGATAATAATACTATGAGCAGCTGATTGACTATTATAACTACGATTTAACCTGCCATTTCGTGTTTATAGTTTCGGTATTTCTGAACTTTCTGGACTTTTCTTAAAACATTCCTTCGATCTTAATAAACAAGAAAATACCTTTAAAGCATTTTTTTTAGGCGCGAAAACCACTTCAAATTAAAAAAAAAAACACACGGAACTATATTCTCAAATCGCGGAGCACATTTCTTGCCGAGGAAAAATAGCGGAGTGATACGGACCGGGTACTACTTTCTCTAGGGCACCTATTTATTTGTGTTGCAAGCTGAACCTAAAAACGTGTTGTATCGTGTTCAAAAGACTAATTATTTATATGATTTATAGTACCTGTAGGAAAAATATAATGTGTAACACGAGTGCAAAAGGCTTTTGCTGCACTCGAGATCATTAAGCACTCGCGCGCCTGCGGCTCGTGCGTAAACATTGCTCTCGTGTGCAGCAAAGTGCCACTTTGCCCACTAGTTACACAAATAACTATTTAAGTAAACGTATCTTTTAAAAACTATAACACATAGTTGTCATATATCATGCGATCATAATAGTTATAAATCGTATTATCTTAAACCGTTTTCAAACCTTACCTGAGGAAATAAAATGGCATTAAACCAAATTTTTCAGTAAAATTCGTTCTTAAAATAAATGGCGGATGTGTTAATTTTTTATGAAGTAAATTTAAAGATCCATATAAATAAAATAATTTTCGTTTGATACATCTCCTTATTCCCAAGCACAAGCAAGACAGCTTGTTATTTATAGTGCGTTCTAAACATATCCTAAGACATTATATTACTTTATCAAAACGTCCAAGAGTAAAATAGCTCAGATCAAAATTGTCCTGTCACATCAAGAACATACAATTTAAAGATAAATTATATTCCTTTGTAACAAACATACGTAACATACGTATAACCCCTGATATATATCTGACCTTACCAACCCCTCGGGATGTACTTTTTGTAAAAAGAGTTTTTTCCTCTTCCCGATATCCAACCTTTCGGATGGCCCGGTCACGTCATATATGTGGGTTTACTGTATCCAATTGTGCAAACAAAAAACTCAGGTGCTCAAAAAGTCAACAGCAAATGTTAAAAATCCACAACATGCATTCAACGTGTAAATCAACAGTTTTAGTTCAAGTTTATTCATTCACCAATTTAATCAAAGCTATGGATCGAACTATTAAAAGGATCAACAAGAAACTATGAATCGAGAAGTGGATATTTCAGAGGGCTTTCTTTGACGGTAAGGTAAAGTTTGGTTGGCCGTAACAAAGTTTCAAGTTACACTTCACTTCTGGCTGGCTTCTAGTTTGAGTAATGCCAGAAATTTATTAGGAGGAAAATTACAAAAATAATACATCAATAATATTGGTTTCCGCTATTAAGTTAGACTATTAACAACATAACGTCAGTTAAATGGTGTCTTTTGTTGGTTTATTTAATCATTAGAACCATAATGCAATTATGAAAGAAATAGGGAATGCAACGCATGTTCTTTAAACTTGCATCGTATTCCGACTGCTGCATTGTATACCGACAAGCTTTCTATGTATCAAACAGTATACTTTATTAATTTCCTTAAACACCTCCGAAACAATTCTAGGATATTCAAATGGACCCGTTGCTGTTTAAGGCCCAAACGGGTTGTATAGCAGAAGAAAATACTTTCACCTGAATGCTATGACAGCATTACCTGTCCGAAATCCTCTAATAATAAAAAATAAAGCCATATAAGCAGTGTGGAGACTACGTTGGCCCTTATAGTAGCGATTCATGATAAAGCGTGTGATAGCCAAACTCAAACTTCTACGCTACAGCTTTGTTAATTACAAGATTAGCTTGTAGCTGTAACCAATTAGGAAGTACTGTAACTTTATATCATTATATAAAAAACAAAACCCCTAGCTTTATGTTTATACCAAGTAAGTTATGCATAAATCATTCTGTATAATGGGCCATAAAGGCTCGTTAAACTAATACAGGATTCCTGTGTATGAACATAAATACTAAAATAAAAATATAACTTATTTTCGATTGACAACTGTGCTATGTAGAAGCTGCTTGAGGTCTGAAAACCACTCCAGATTATAGTTAGGATTAGTTATGTATTTTAACACAAATATATATATATATTTGAAATGTTTTATTGAGCTTTCTCTGATCTGAACTTAGTTAAAGATATAATACCCCCGCCGCAGCAAACCTGCAGACTAAGCGAATTTCAACTAGCATGATTACATTTTTAATAAAATATTTCCATAAATAAGACATATTTATTCCCTATTTAAATAAACATTAGATTTAACGTGTGCTTAGGTTTGCTGCTACGGGGAAGGTAAAAAGTATTTTTTGACCATACGTCAATAGTATAGAATGAAATAAATGAATTTGTCAAATTTTATAAATATATATCCATAAATAAGTAAACTACAACAATGTTCATTTTCTCCATAAGAAAAACATGGGAATTTTAAATTACACTATTTTAAAACTTTCTCCGTGACCGTTAGACATACATCAGCGCTTCAATATACTAAATTATTTCTTTTTTAAGCTCTACAAAACGGTTTGAAAAGAAATTGAAAAATGTTTTGTTTTTAGGGTCAAAAATGGGAAAACCCCACTTTTACCCCGTAAAACCCCCCATACACCCCCGTTCCCATGGTCCGATTATGCTGGATCGCGAACTCGTTCGAATACACGTAGGTTCACACGTTTGTACTAAATTTCATCAAAATCGGATCATTTTTGATCGAATTATCCCGCTCACGGATATACAGGGTGTCACAAAAAAGTGTGATTGGCTATACAGGACCTAATTCTACATGCAAAAATAAGTCAAAAATGAAGAATAATTTTTTTTGGATTTCGGCTTAGTTTAGCCGTAATCCGCCATTTTGTTTTTTGTGGAAAATATTTATTATTTCAAAATCCCTTTGAGATATTTTTACGAAACTTGGCAAAATTGTTTACACTATAGTAAGTAACATTTATAAAAAAAATTATTATTTTAACTTTCCAAATTTAAAAATGTCGGCCGTTTGCATTTTTAATGCCAAATTTCATGAAAACCGGTACCTAAATCAAAATTTTGTAAGACACTAAGGTTTTAGTATTTATTATGACAAATCCAACAAAACAAAAATGAATAAAATCGGTTCATAAATAAAGAAGCTGTGTTTATTTTAGTAATTTAGACTGAAATTACTTAATACGTTACATAAATTATTACATTACATTTAATACATTTTAATATTAATAATTTCAGTCTAAATTACTAAAATAAACAGAGCTTCTTTATTTATGAACCGATTTTATTCATTTTTGATTTTTTGGATTTGTCATAATAAATACTAAAACTTTTGTGTCTTACAAAATTTTGATTTAGGTACCGGTTTTCATGAAATTTGGCATTAAAAATTCAAACGGCCGCCATTTTTAAATTTGGAAAGTTAAAATAATAATTTTTTTTTATAAATGTTACTTACTATAGTGTAAACAGTTTTGCCAAGTTTCGTAAAAATATATCAAAGGGATTTTGAAATAATAAATATTTTCCCCAAAAAACAAAATGGCGGATTACGGCTAAACTAACCCGAAATCCAAAAAAATTTATTCTTCATTTTTGACTTATTTTTGCATGTCGAATTAGGTCCTGTATAGCCCATCACACTTTTTTGTGACACCCTGTATACATATGAATTTGAACGGATGACGTTTTTGGCCTCTAGAGACCTCAAAATGAAAAATTTAATCGGTCCTGGGTCCAGGTCTTATCATGTACTATGGTAATAGCTTATTCCCTATACGGGAAATTTGCTAAAACAATTGCAAAATAATATTATATGTCTGAATGTAATAGAAAACCCCATGTTGGCGGAAACACTACTGGAGATTGTAGTTGGGAGTGGATTATATTGGCTCTTGAAGCTTACAAATTTATATAGTAACATTGTAATATAATTTCAAAATATATACACTTAGTATACAGTGTGAAACATATGTAATATGTATGCAGTATGTTAAAGCGTAACAAGATACTGCCACCACACTTTTGTGACTACGCCATAGAAAGTTATAGTTAGGATTAGTTCATAATATTTTCTTTTATATTTTAAGTACCGGTACATTGATCGTAATACACTCCATAAAAGAAAAACTTAAATATACAGTATTTCCACATAAAATAAAATAAGAAACCGTGACCAATGTTTTAGCAGGACACTTTAAGAATATCGTTTGGACCACTTGATTTTACTACCTATCACTTGTTAATATTTTGTCTTGTAACAATTTCAGTAACACTCTGAGATATAAAATAATAAATGGTATCTAAAAAAAATTACTATTTATTATACAAACCATGCAAAATACAACATGAGGGTGTTTACTATAGCATCCAAAGATAATAATATTGAGTTGATTTACTTTTAAGTCTCTCCTAACGTACGTCCTCAATCCTTATCGATCCTTGTTTTCAATTATTACAATAATCAAAACGGAGTCAAGACAAAAAAATCTTTTTATGGCATAGCCTGTGAATCACAGATTTTTGCAATAAAAGGTTTAAACTGCCTGTATCCGTAAAGTGATCCTAGATTGTAGTCAACTAACTACAATCTAGGATCACTTGACGGATATAGGTAATTTAAACTTTTTATTGTAAAAATATCTTCTACATGTTATCTAATGATATTATTTAGAGTTAAACATTATTCTACAGAAACTAATAATTGATAACAACAAACTTCAGCTTTTTTCTTATTCCAAACACACTGTAATATCTTTTTTTATATTTTAAGACATTATAGAACAGGACAGGTTTATCAAAGAATACAACATAAAACCACCAATCATAAACGTAACCAAATTAACGAATGCTTTAAGTAGAAATCACTGTTTAATTAAGATTCCAGCCCCCATAAAAAACACAGAAGGCTCAAAGACCAGCTCAGCCACTGGCAGTGTGTGTTGAATTATCTTGAGATCAACTTGATTGCTAACCATATATTAGTTCAGAAACCTTTGTGGAATTATATTACTAAATGTGCATTTTCTGTTAAGCAGCCATCAGTTAAATACAAGTACAATTTGATAAGCGTTGAAAATTTTTATTATTGCAGTTGGGGGTAGTTGTTTACCAATTAAAACCAATTTGTTGTAAGACACATTCTATCTTATGCCAATCATAGTAATATCTCCCTCACTAAGACCCCCCCCCCAGCCACATGATTGATGACGAAACTTGTTGATCTTCCTCTCACTTTTGTCTCTTTATGCCTCTTATAGCATAAAGATTCACTTGCTAATTCACCTGCTTTGCAGTAGACACAAGTTTCAGGAAATTCTCCATTATTCTATTTCCATTATTATTATTCTCCAGGAAATTTCCATTATTATTCTCTAAATAAGTATTATTCATAACAAAAAGCTGTTACCCACGGGCTTCACCCCGTTTGACTTCATAAGTATTAATAAAACTATTAATTGGGTAAGTTAAGCTTAAATAAACGAAATAGAATACAGTAATACAAACAAATAAGTACAGTTGAGGTATTTTTAACATTAGGTATATTGATAGATGAATTGAATTGCAGCCATTCGTTGTGTCAGTTTGCGTGGGTTTATTGTAGATATCAAAGTCTATCCTGTCGTCATCTTAGTGCAAGGTTTAGGATGTTGATATTTTTTCATCAATAATTAACAAAAAACGAGATACTGATGTTAGGCAGTTAAATATCTGTAGCATTATTGATCCTGCTCTCTTTCCTGGGATTGTCTGAAGATAACACTATTGTCATCACACATCTGACATATTATACATCATGTCTGTTTTTGTGAAATGACCATGCAGTGCGTAAGCTATTACCGTAATATAAATATATAGTAGGATTACGTAATATTATATATATATATATAAATATAATATATATATATATATAAATATTATATATATATATATATATATATATATATATATATATATATATACAGGGTAAGTAAAAAGTCTGGAGGCCCCTGTAATTTTTTTAACGGCCCATACTAGAAAAACTAAACTTGGCACGCCTTTATGGCATGTTATGAAGTACTATTTGGGCATGACCGCCACTTGGTGTACATCCCCAAAATGAGGGTCACTCAATGGGTCTTTCCATTTGAAATTTTTACACCAAGTGGTGGTTATGCCCAACAAGTATTTCATAATATGCCATAAAGCCGTGGCGAGTTTAGTTTTTCTAGTATTGTCCGTTAAAAAATTAACAGGTGGTCTCCAGTCTTTTTACTAACCCTGTATACGAGTATATATCATACCGGAAGAACATATGAAAAACAGTTGCAGTGTGTTGACACTGCTTCGAGCACGTTGTTGTTGTCGTGTGTAAAACATAGAATTTCCAAATTTCTTTCTAAACCAAATTTTGTATTTTAATGTATATTTCTACGGTTATTGTTTACAGCGAAAGTTCAATATACCGTATGTTTAATAATACCCATGTTATTCTTATGGAGAAGTTATTGTTGTAGTTTGCTTGTTTATGGATATATTTTTACCAGTCTTCGCAAATGTATTTTATTTTATACTAAGTAATGAACATTTTACCAAAAAATACCATTGTTACCCTCGCATTAACAGGAAACCTAAGTACTAGTTAAACCTAATTTTATTTAGTTAGGGAATAAAAATGTCATATTTAAGGAAATATTTTAGTGTAAATCTAATTTGGCAAATAGAAATATTCTTAGCCTGCAGGTTTGTTTTACAGTATTTATGGTTTGTGATATCATAAAAATATTTGATCAAATTTCCGGAAGCTTCTTCTTTTTAAACCATTGGTTTGCTCATAACATTTGTGGATAAATCTTAAAACCATTTTGTATCCATGCAGACGTGAGTAGTTTAACGATCTGATTGGCCTATTACCTACAAGCCTACATTTACACAATTTCCGTCATTCATTACTTACAATCTTTGAAAAGTATGTATATACTATTTTGTGAGTTAGTATAGGTGTAAATACAGGGTGGCGCAGAGAAATGGAAAATTTTTAAATAATCATAATACACCATGAACATTGTACAAAAAAACTTTTAATGGTGGAAATGCGTTGGTCAAGTGTGGAAAATATATAAGAAATGTTGAAAATAGGAATAATGTTAAAAGTCACATTTTAAAAACCACATCAGTTAAGTACTGTATTTTGGGCATATTCGTTCAACAGATTTTGAAGACTTAGCATTGTGCGACGCAATGTGTCCTTTGTGCTGTTGGCGACGTGTTCTTCGATCTGAGTCTTGAACCCAACAAGATTTTTTGGCCTAGTCAGGTACACAACGCTCTTTAGATGTCCCCATAGAAAGAAGTCACACACTGAGAGGTCTGGAGACCGAGGAGGCCAAATGACGTTAGCGTTCCTTGAAATGATGTGCTCCCCAAACAAACGTCACCATGCAGTCATTGACAGATTAGCAGTGTGTGAAGTGGTTTCGTCTTGTTGAAACCAGGTTTGCTAGATTGCAATATCTGGAAAAGCATGAAGCCATAGAGCAAAACATTTCTCCGGCATATGAATGTAACGTTGAGATGTGACAGTTACAGTGGAACCATCTTCATCCTCAAAAAGTAAGGTCCAATCACACCAAGACAAGGCACTGCACACCATACAGTAACTTTGGGACTGTGTAACGGACGTTGATAGAGTTCAGTGGGATTTCGTTGAGCCCAGCAACGCATGTTCTGCTTAGTGACATGTCCATTTAAATGAAAGAGACAGACATCCAAACATTTGTAGGTATTGCACTGTCACCATTTTTGTAGTACGATCTCATGGCGACTCGACTGCTCTATCTCAACTAAATGTCCATTACTACTTGGCGTCATGACTTCCGTTTCTCATTCCTACAAGACATACAGGTGTACCAACATGACTTCAAAATTTCCCGTTTCTCTGCGCCGCCCTTTATATGTTTGAAATTTTATTGGATGCATTTTTATTTACTTTCCATAAAATTGATAATACCACAATGCTGATCAAAAAATTGTAATACATAGTTAAAAATGGTTCTTTGAAATTTTATGTGACAGCTCATCCGTTCAACTCCAATATTAAAACGCTTATCAGGAAAAAGAGTTGGATTAGATGTTTTAACGATATTAGAAAATGTTAAAGAAAATTTCTTAAAGGGGTTTAAAAAATATTGATATTAAGCTAGTCAGCGTTAAGGCACAAACTTATCTTAAGTGTAAATTCAAAAGAATTATCTCCACCTATTACACTTATTTCAACAAATAAGATATTAGGTTGTTTATTCCAATTCTGCATAACCATTAAGCTGGAAAAGTTCGAATATTTTCCTAAGCAATACAAACAACAATATGTTCGAATATTCTCGGATGCGTGGTCGAGATCCCAAACTCCTGAATAGCTTGAGTGGCTCAACAACTTGTGTATTTAATAGAGACAACATTCCTGCTGTGTTTCCATTGATTGCTTCGCCTTGGCTTTCACTTAGTTGTTTTCCTTGTATCTTGCACAGAATAATAATGTTAACGACAGTGATACAATCGTTCTCAAAATTTTGAAAATTAAGTACACTTTTTAGAGTATAACTACTCTAAGAGTCTATATGAAAATATGTTATCATTTTATCAACGTGTGGGTTTGTTTATACATTCTATAATATTATGTATTAGAAAATATTTACAAAACCTTAGCTGATTTTATAAATCATGTAGGATAAGAAAGTCATTAAAGGGCCAGTAAAGTGGATTCTGGGACTTGACACTATTCTTTAGGGACAATAGACTCTTACTGCTTTCAGAGAAGCCCTAAAAATAATCAGCAGTTTTGGCTGAAGCTTGTCTTTATTGCTGGGTAATTCTACCTTTTTAAACAATTTAAGTTACTATGATAGCTTTTCTCTACATTTTTTTTCGTGGTTGACATTGGTAATAAGTGACTAGAACCAATAATAATGTATATAATTTTAACTCATTCGTACACCACAAATGATTATGATACTACCTTGTTTCGTAGAGCTTACAATATGATTTTGTTATTGGATTCAGCATAACTTAACGAAATGGTAGGACACTAGTTGAGTTAATAAGATAAATTATATTTTAATTATTATTAGTAATATAACTCAACATAATCTATCTATACTATTATAAAATTGAGGTGGTGTCTGTCTATCTGGACAGCTGTCAGGACGTAAATACTAAACCGATACAGCCAAAATTAAGCACAAAGATGGTCTACATAAAATCTAGAAGTGCCATAGGCCTATTCACATCCCTGAGTTCCTCCTGGGCTATGCCCCTTGGATGTCCAAAGATTTTAGGTGAGGATTTTAAAAGTAAATATTATAATTATTAGTCTAAATGGAAGTATGAGAAAATTCACAATGTTTACCTTTGCGTTGACTCTAAAACTTTGTCATAGATTATTTATTCTAAAACTATGTGATTGATTATGGGAAAACATTTTATAACCGTAAATTATGAAAATAATGTTGTTGATTGTATAAAGTATGACTAGAGTGTAAATAGTAGTCATCGTGTAAACAGTAGAACTACAATGTGGGGTTTTTAATTCGGTTGCTTTTTGTTTATATATTCGAACTAATTGATTACTGATTGTTTTAGGTGGTAACTTATAGTACATCTTCCTATTGCAAATCATGGGTACATCAGCTAGTTATATTACAAATAACATCATTTACAGAACAATATATATATATATATATATTATCCCAATATTAAAGTTACAGCCAGTTTTCAAATCAAAATGGATGTATTTGGAGCCACTACCAGGCCAACAATGTATATATATTAGTTGTATATATAGTTCAATGTGTATATAGTTCGCACTGATGTGAATTACTCATTTATTTTTTAACATGCCAATTTTTTACCAAGTCACACTGATAGGATAAATTATTGTAAGCTGTAATGTTACTTCAACTATCTCATAAAACCTTCCGTCGGGCGAATTTATTTTCAAACACCAAAGGGCGCTCACGGAAGTTACCTCCGGGATTATAAAAACTATACAATGATGAGTACAAAACATTTTAATATCAATAAAACTGTAAGAAAAACTTAATATCAAGAACAACATAGTGTGAAGGGAATTCGAGGTATTCCTATTTAATACGTAGGGTTTCAGTTCCAATAAGATGTGCGCTGTGTTATCTGAAGCAGAATACGAATCAGGGGTAGGGATACGAAGATCAGGGTTGGTATAGTGCAAACATATCATGTAATGTCCTCATTGACAGGAAATTGAATTCCTTCATGTTCGGCAGATTATTTTAAAAGAATTGAGTCATAAAACGCAGGTTGAACCTCTGACATGAAAACTGCACCTTATTTAAACATACAACCGTAATGAAATGCTTTTTAAAAGGAAAAAAGTCAATCCGTAGTAAATTGATTTCAGTTCGTAGCTATAAAAAAATGTTTGGATCAGAATTAGTTCATCATTTATGTACCAGAAACAGAGAATTACATATAACAACTAAAAAAAAAAAAAAAAAACTTTAACTCGAACTTTGAGAATGGATTTCAATTTGAAATTATTATGTAAAGCTTTCTATGTAATTATAACTTGCGAATTCATTAAAGAAAACTTTGGATATATAAGAAATAAAGACTTTTGGCATTCAACTGCTGAGAAATAGTTGGGAAAGGGCGTGGCTCACTTCATTTTAATGAAGACTTTAATATCTGAGACGTCGACTTCGAGCTCAATCTATAATCTAAAATAAGGCTGTAAAATGCAGCCAACAAGGTTTTGAAAGCATTCATTTTCATCTATTGTTAAATGTAACATTTTAATTTAAAAAGGCTTATTACAGTTTTAAATATGTATTTTATATCAATAAAACTGTAAGAAAAACTAAGACATTTCTTAACGGTTCAAATACCAGTTTAATGAGAAAACAAGTGACACGGTTAACTTATTTAAGTAAAATATTTGTCATAAATTGTGTATTACACAAAATTACACTTAAATACAAATTTGGTCTAAGTAAATCTTACGCTCTTTAGCTTAGCCATGTTTAAAATGTTCTTTTAGACATCACCAGATAACATGTACGACATATCAACCTAGTACTGTATCACTAGTTTAACCAATTGTAAACCACTTAAACCTGTATAAATGTGCTGTCAATTAATTAAATGTCTTGCTCGTGTCTTTAAAACGGGGTTTCTGCTTTTAAAATAAAATATTTCCCAACCAGAACCAAATATTTAAATTGTTTGAGATATTTTCGGTATTATTAAAAGTAGGCATGTAATTTTTAACGTTTAATAATGTGAAAAATATGCTTTATTACTATGGCTTAAATATTACAAATTTTAAACACAATATTCCTCAGAAGGCATACAGTTACTAACTACCATTTACAAGATGACTCTCATGTACGACAGTCAAATGAGAGTTTTGGATACAAACATCCCTGAGGGAGAGGTTTAATTATCGGTATCGTGATCGTCTGTTGCCAAAATGACGTTTGCAATCATGATTTATGTCCATGTATAGTGCAGATATATCAGTAGAGAGAATGAATCATCAATATCTTGACACGTATCATAGCTAAACATACTTTAACAAGACACAAGACTAAAAAAATGTCAACCTAAAAAAATAATTTTGCAATTTTCATTAGTGAATATTGTGCTTTTAGATTATTTATTTGGAAATCCTCACTATCAAACACAACGATTTTATTCATCCAGTAGACTAAACTGCACTACATGATCCGTTAGTTTGGTGTTTTTAGCTCAAAATAAACAAGTTTGTTCTATTATAAGGCCAATTTAACATTTATCGTGGGTTTGTTGTGTTAAGAAGAGATTAATTTTAACAATATTTGCATTAAATGCTTCTGCAAGTTAGGTAAAATGTGATAGCCTTAGTGACGACTTACAGGATGTTATCGACCCACTGTGTTATGACAGGGACACTTTTGTGATTGGAAAGACTGGGATCCCGAGACAGGAAACCACACAGACTGTTGTACATAACACATCTAAAACTGGCACAGTGGAGAAAAAAGTAGTATGCATAATTAACTGTCATTGCTTACTTGTTATTTTGATTTGCGTTGATAGCTATCCGTAATCCTATTGTTCCAGTCCAGTTGCTGAGTTTCTAGACCTTCAACAAATCCATCCTAAAATACATCTTTCCACCCCTTTTTATTTATATAATATATATATTATATATTACCACCTCCAGAATTCTTAGAACCACAATTAATTACCGAGAACTGCTAATGAATGGTATTTTTAATGACAAAAAATTTATAATTCGTTAAAATTTTAGTTTGCTCAGTAAAGTTCGGGATAATCAAGACTTTTTATAAATATTATCATTTTTAAAAAGCTGATCTTGTTTTTTAGTCTTTTCTACAATTATTTCCCACTCATAGCCGCATTAGGTTGTACATAATAACGGTTATAAATTCTAAAAGAAACATTATCCCATTTGGTTTTCAATGACTTTCCTATGTTTCCATGGTTTACAAATAGGCTCTTTCAATGATTGCTCAAGAAATTCAGCACAGTGTTAATTCTTTTTAGTATATCAAATTGTCCAGGCTTTTTCGCTTTTTTCCATTGTAATACTTACGCCAACCCAAATTCATATAACCAAGTGAGGAAATGTTTGTAGCACACGTTTCCTTGAATTGCAACTATAATATTAACAAGAATTAAAGTGTCCAGCTGATCAAAATGTAAACAAATATGTTCTTCATAAGGATAACATGGGAACTTTAAAAGCCACTGGGGCCGAGCCCAAGGGCCTTTAAAAAAATGTAAGGTCAGTTTGCAAATCTACACACCTAGACGAACATTTTGGTATATAATATATGGGGTTTAACCTTAAAACAAAAAAAAACCTTATTGTTCACAAAGTTTCATGTAGCGTATTAATAATATAGATTGATAGATAGATTTGTTTTCCAAAAATATTATCTGAGATACAAGTTATAAGTGTCCAATAGTTTTCGTCACATTCATCAAACTGGCTAGTAGAAGTTTAGATTAAATGGTAAATAAATGTCTTAACGAAAAATGGGAGTTAAAACAATAAATAACTCAAAGTATTTCATTATACACCATAGAAAAACAAGATTAACACAATCTATGATGTGCCATAATTACTGTATATGTATTGAAAAAGAGATACAAGAGTGAAATCACAGTACATAATAAATTTAATGATACAAGTCACATTGTACTTCTGCATTCTGTATTTGGATTTGGTTTAGTTACGTTAAAGGTATATTTATACTTTTGATCTTTGTTAAAAAGCGGAATAATATTGAAAACTACGTATTTTAAAGTAAAGAATATTGGACACGAAGAGAAAAAATCTTTACTATACTATAAAAAGATATCTGGTATAACCAAAGAGGCTCTCGAGAGCCGAAGCAATATATTCCATCACATCAATATAACTTACGACTTCCATTCTCCGACCACACAATACCCGGCCAGAGTTTTATATGTCAAGCATTTAACAACTAATGTAAAGACGTTATGTTCTATAATACAGATTTGTTCGATTATAAGTATCATTATAACACAAGTGCTGAAACGATGATAATTAATCGGTTTTTACTTAGCTAAAAAGGAAACAGGTATTCTAATGTATGTATCTAAAATGTTGATAATAAACTAGGCCTTTTGAGTATATATTTGAACAGATCAGATTGCTGAGCTAAATGATGGGACATATTTATTGATATTATTTTATCAGAATCATCAGAATAAATGGAAGTTTCGTGAGTCCTGTAAACTCCTGCATGTCTCATGGTTTAAGAAACCAATAGGCTACAGTACTTTAGTTCAAGCAATGTATGTTTGTTTGTTAAATTAAATCTCAAATAACCTGTCTCAAATAAAATGTCTTAAAATCCAGCAAATCATAGTTTCAAGTTGTTTATCCTCGGATTAATAGCTGACTGAACGAGCTTTCATTAATAATCTTGCAATTTCCATCAAAAGCTTGAGAATAAATATTACGTTAGTAGTTGAAAACGTAAATAGTAAGAACATCGTATACACAATATGCAAGTATAGAATTGAAAAAGTAAAACCACGTTAGTTATCAAAATTATAATGTATCAAGCCTTGAGATCTGTAAGTGTCAAGTAAACATTTGCTAAGTGGTTTACACGAGAAATGGAGTATCCATTAGTGACGATTTAGACGCCTTAGCCATGTTAGACATTTCCAAAATAAGCTTACTCAAAATCAAGATAAGAGTTTTCTAATGTTATTCACTCAATATCTATGTATTTGTGTGGTTCTTTTGCATAAACAAAGAAATGCTTACAATTCACGGTCTGTGTATAAAGAGTTCTAACTTTATCTAAGTCACCCTAACTACATCTTACAAACAACTTTGACAGAGAACTTCTAAAGATTGGTCTCTGGACCCATCCTGATACTTATTTTCCTTAATTACAAAGTTTATGCTGTGCAAATTTATAACTTGTGCTTATTTACCAATGAAACGTCATTTTGTTGATATTACCTTGTATATTTTGGTTTCAGCTTTATCAGTCTGTTTTGTTTCTCTTGTGATGATTTTAAATCAAAACCCTGATTACACTGTATATCAAAGGGTATTATTTTTAAACCAAAACACAATGGGTTGCGACACAAATAATTATGTAAAAATGAATTAGGGGAATCTTAACTAATTATTCCTCATGGAAATACTTATGACTAAACGATTATTAACAAAATGTGATGTAGTTTTGAAGCAATGGTGTAAATAAGGAGGAAAGTGTCAATAAATTCCATTTAATGAAACAAAATATTATCCGCGACGAATAGAATTTTTTTTTAAATAATAAAAATTTAATTAATCAGATAATTTTAGCCTGAAATTGCTCAAACCCAAATTTTAACTTTTCCTTAATAAATTAAAGGATGTTCGAACCTGTTTTATCGCTTTTTAAAATCTTTAAAATGTTGCATATATTTTACCAATTTATTAGTTTTGTCTGTAAATCATATGATCAAAGTAATTTAGATAACCGAGTACCTAAACAAACTAATTAATAGATTTTCCCTAGAGAAACTATTTAAAGGGACTATTACCTTAATATGCATTAAAGGATTGACAATAATAATGTAAGCTGATGTAATTTGTTAGTCCAATATTTTTGATAACATTTGTTTGTTGATGGTAAATTACGTTTATTCATTAATATGATGCTAAATTTTATTAAGGAGTAGTAATGTTATTTCAACTATAGTTATTTTTCCATCGTTTGGTAGATGCCCATCTATATGCACCAGCTGTTGCCAATTTTTTATTAAAAAAGAACGTAGTTGTGTGAGCCAGTCACAGAATGCGCTAGTGTCCAAAGTTCAATTTTATACCTTATTTGTTGTTGCTGACCAGGTTTATGGGTCATAACAGTTACTATAACTCATCATAAGTCATTCCCTAAGTTTGATTTGGTAAACAAGTTTGTGTTTTTGACAGAATTCAGTCATTTGGATCAGCGCAATCTGTAGGTGGCTCACATCAACTACGACGATTTTGATGAAACTCTGACTACAAACTTAACATGGAGATGAATGTCTAAAAGGGTTTACTGTATTAAGTAAACGATTAGTTGCAATATCTGAAACCTTTACTTAAATATCTCTTTGTTGTAGTAGTAAGGTCTTCATAGAGATTCATGTAAACTTTTCAAATGGTTTTGTATTCTCATCCCATTTTACAAGAGGCTACAATATTAATCATGTGTTATTTCATTCAACTGTTAATAAAGTTCGTATAGTATTGAAATCTACAAAATTTGGACATTGAAAATTTGTAATTTGTCATGACGTTAGTAACTTGTTTCGGATTTGCTGAATATTTCTGCTTGAAGAAACCGTCCCACCCAAAGCATTCAGATCAACCAAATGTGCTAAAACAATAGATTTTCCATCATGTTTGAGAATTTCTTTAAAACAAAACAAGTATTTTATTACAATGATTGTCCATTTTTCGTTTACAGGAATTGCCTATAATAAGTCAAATGTTTATAGTTCGTCGGGTATACGAACCCATTTATTCATAAAACTTTGAATTTCTACATAAAGGGCAGTAAAATTAAAACTTGTAACAATAGACAAAGATTAATAAATATTGACAAATAATACAAGTTTTTCCATAAAAATATTATTATATATTAAAAAAAAATCCCCAAAAAAGGTTTAGCTTAAATATTTGAAAAAGGACCAAAGGAATTGAAGGTTGTGTATGTTAAATTTGCTACAAATCTTTAGTTTGGGATGTTCTTTTCTTTTGTCTTGGAATTCAAGGAATGTTTTAGGTGTTACATCTTTTGGGCCCTATCAGTATTTACTTAATACAGTATCTTTTGAAAGCCCTTTTAAAAAACATTGAGATTGTCGTTATTTAATACTGGAACAAAATGAATACATAGCCTATCGTGTTGTTATTCTTCACCTAAAAAATACGTGCCATTAAAGGCACTTACTAAGGTTAAGTAAAGAATGGATCGCTTTGTCAAACTAAACTGTTTCTTGTTGTCTACTTTATTTTGGTAATGTATAACAGTCTTTTTGTAATTTAAAACAAACATCTGGGGGATTTTCTAAGTTAATGATAACAAATTAGCCAAGAGAGAGCCAATTGCGGATATCATTTTTTATCAAAGCCTGACCGCTAAGGGTACACTTGATTTTAAAATGAAGGCTAGCTCAGAGTGTGGCTCAAACAACGCAAACAAAGGAATTATGTGTAGGTACACTTGAAACCATCTAATGACGAACATTGACCTTGGAACTCAAACTTTGAATAAATCCTCGAGTCTGCTTTGTTGTCTTTGTCTGTACGGAACAAAGCTCTTCGTTATTTTTATTTTTGGTTACATGAAAAATTGTTTTGTTAAGTTTTGAAACTAGGCTTTTAAATTGTAAGGTTAAGCAAATTGAGAATAGTTTGTTAAAATGTTTTTAAAATTACAGTAAGAATACTTATCATAACAAGACACTAAACAGTCAAGTACGTTTAAAAAAAAATATTATTTATTATTTATTCATGCGTTAGTTTCAACCTATAAACAACGATGTTAGTGGAATCTTTGAAAAGCTCATAACAATGATATACTTATAAAATTGGATTACACAGTTAAAAACACAAATTCTTTGAAACTGAATGCTTATTAATGCAAACCCAATCATTAAAAGACACAAATGCCAATTTAAAAAGCTGCGTATAATTTTGCCTGCGTTTTCGTAAATACTGTAAATCTTGTTTGGACATAATTGATTTTTACTTTTAGGAAATCGTCTATTTGACATGCCAAAGCGTTTATTTTTATTGTTGACATACGTGTGTCGTGTTAGCATACGTGTTTAATTAGATACAATTAATAGAAATCCTTAAGAGACGAAGTTGGTATTAGTAGTTTTTATACGAACTACTTTTACCATTTCACGATTACTTTCGTAATTTAATAAAAAAAAACATGTCTAGAAACAACGTAGAAGCCATAGGACCTATACTTACTATCCCTTGTTCAGGTCCAATTTGAATTGCAGATGGAACGCTATAACGCTTGCATTAAATGTTAATCTGACAATCTGTGTTTTCCGATTCACTCTTATATTAAACAAAAGTATAGGTATAGAAGTGATTTTTTATTTATTTAAAATCTCTAAAAGATAATAAAGGTGTTTATATTAAAATTAATAGTTTATTTGGCAAATCCTATTGAATAAATTAAAGATAGCTGTAATATTTGATACTCTGTGCTGGAAAAACAATGTTATCGTGGAATGTGAATAAGTTATCACAGATAATATGACAATTTATCTTTTAGTCTATTTATAAGAAATATTTCCATGTGCTTTAAATGCATTGTAATGAGTAACACTGTATTCAATTGGTTTTTAATGTATTTGGTTGGAATTAATTATATACATAGATTTTAGAAAATATACTTATAAAAAAAATTAAAATACGAGAATAAATATTTAAATACATTCTATTATATCAATTACAAAAAAATCAGTATTACGGGTTTGGGATTTGATAAATCTGTTAAAAGCTCTTTCTGATTCGTGAACAGCGTATCACAGCCACAGCCAAGCCAAGGGATGACTTGTTTAAATGATAAGTTTTTTACACACAGAAGGGATTAGTGAAATCCATTTAGGCCTTCGTAACAAATGATTTCAAACAAAAATGATTTACAGATACAAAGGTTACAAATTGAGCAATAAGTTTCATGTCCGTCGATAAAATCTTCTAACTCTCTAGGAAAAAAACTGCTTCAAATCGTTGGACGTGAAAAATGAGTTCGAGATTGTCGATTGTAATTGATTACTTTCTATATTTGAAACTTTGAGTCCTGACAACAAAACGAATGGTTCAAACGGTTCTACAGATGATGTTTATAAGCCGTTAAAAGGTATTAAAATATAAAGGTGGGAGATTCAGGTTATGTGACGATGATGTGGTTGCCAACGTTTTGAATTCAATGCAGCTCCCCATTCCAGTAAAGAAAGCTTACCAAAAGGAATTAGAGTATATAAATCAATTTCTTGTCCAACTGCTAACGAACCATTTTACTCAAGTTATTTTGGCGTTTCCATCAAAATAACTTATGAGTGGAAAAGCATATAGTTAAGCATGTTTGGAATGCAGTTTTCATAGTGGCACTGATCATCACAAGGTCTTGACAAACATCATCCGTATCCTTGCCACTTACAAGAGTGACAATATTGGATCAAACAAAAACAATATTGACATCGGCCTGTAACAGCACCTGGTGTTAGCAGAGCTCTCAAACATACTACCATTGATAAGTTACTCTTTGTCCTTTCCCAAAACTATAAATAGATTATCTACCATTACATTCTAAAGGTTATTTCATAAGCCCTATTCTCTTTTTCAATATAGGCCACGCAAATTAACCATAACACTTATTTTTCATTAGGTTTAAGAATGTGTTAGACATAACTCATGATATGAGTATTGTAGCATTTTGGTCAAGAGTTTACCAAATTTTACTGAAGATTTTTGTTTGTGTAATTTTAATAGAAACTGAATTCATTTTAATCGATATCAGACAGAATCTCCAAGCTATTATTAGTTTTTGTGAATTTATATGCACTCAACAATCCAAAAATATGGACGACTTAATGTAGGGTTAGTCTTCGGTTTTAAAATCATGCAAAAATATATTTTATCAAACCTTACGAAACAACAATCTACTCGGTTACGTTTGTCCTATTCAGATAGTGTGCTCTATAAAAATCCCAAACTCAAAGAATATATTTTTTGATCAAAATATGAAATAAACAGTATCAGGTAACCGACACATAATTTCTCCCATTAGGTTGTTAACAACCCTTATAATGAGAGACTGGTGGAGTAACAATGATATTTTATGGGCCAAGTTACGAAATCTGCCATAACCTTTTGACACTAATTTTTACAGCATTTTAGAATATACTTTTAGCAGAATATGCTGGAAAGAGTTGGTGTATACATGATGTCCGTCCCCAAGTCAGTTTTAGGAACTGTGGCCAATTAAGTGAAGTAAAAAATGAAAGTTAGTAGCAAAATGAAGCGAAAAATTTCAGGTCTTCACGTGTCATTTAGTTTTAAGTTAAAAAAGGACCGTAATATTCTAAAATTCTTTACAATACCCATATGCCGTTTTTGTTAAAATCTAAATTTCCCCGTCATTTTATGGGGTTTAAAGATCGCCATTTAAAGTAGAAATTAAAAAAAGATAAAATGCCTAGATAATACCATTTATTTTTACCCACCTATCAAAATATATCAGACATGGTCTGTCGCTCTGAACACACACACAGACACTTCGAAAACGATGTTTTAGGTAAAGAGGGCCCAAAACAGATAGGACCCAAAACTCAAATTTCAAAGTTTTTACGAAAACCATATAAGTATAGGGGGAGAAAGTAGAAGGGTGTATTTTAATACTGATATACTCTGTTGAAATATTATGAGTTAACTAAGTAAACTTATTTTTTTGCCGTTACATCAGTTGGTTTGCTTATTAGTGGTAAAATAATACCATGAATATAAACAGAGATACTACTAACGAAATACAATGCAAACTCTACCAATCGTACACTGTATATCAATGAATCTGTGCTTTTTGTCTCAGTTGTAGCGTGTCTTCATCGCTCAGTGGTGGGAACAGTATCTGAGCCAGATTACATAATTACACAAGCCATATCCAATATCGTTTTCCACTCAACACCTAATCAATGTTTGTAATGAGAATTCTTTGAATGACAATACGTATAGCTTTAGGTTATATAGAGTTAATTTAATATCATTCTTTGTACAGTAAGTCAATTTGCAGTTATGTGCAACCAAACCGGATATGATTCTACTGATTGTTGAATCTTCTGCCCAAATCAGTGAGCCTTATATAAGCTTTTAAATATTAAAATATTGTTGGTAATATATTTACCCTAGTTACGGTAAATGGACTTATCGACGTGCCCTCGGATCATTCATATGGTGCTTAAAGAAATGTCGTAATAAACAAGTAATCTTTTTATATGAAGTGTACGTTGGCAACTCTTCTAGTCTACATTTTTCATTAAAGTTAATTGTTTTACAATTATTTATGAAATTATGATACTAATTAAAAATAATTAGGATCTAAAAGTTGAATGTAGGTAAAAGGTTTGCAGCAAGTGCAATTGTAGGGTACGGAAATTTATAAAAACAAAGTAAAACTAAACCGTTGTCAGTTTGTTTCATATGTTTTAGCAATACATAATCAAACGGTTTCGGGACCAGGTCAGCAATGATATTGGATACAGGATAGATGAAACACATTCCTAGCATAGATCTCGCAATATTGCAAGCATGGTTCTGTTACGATATCAGAATCGTTACTTCCATATGAAAAAAAGGTGTAGTATGCAATTTCTACGTTGCTGAAAACACTGTATACTTTACTTTAGTTTTAGCTGATGCATATGTTAAAGCTAGGAGAGATTAAGAAAATGTAAAAACTGTAAAATTGGTATAAATGTAAATTACAATAATTATTACAAATAGTATGTGTAGTAGTAGTATCATCACTAGCGTGTAAGGTGGCTCTTTTCAGCCTGAGCTCAAGTTTCACGACCGAGTCGAATCCGAGGTCGGAAAAAGGCAAGGGTTGAACCACGGCCACCTTTAACTACAGGCCGCGGCCTGGTAGAATTGGCAACGTCGCAAGTGGTGTTGTTTAGTGACAGACGTCCCAAAAGATAACATGGCAGACAGGTGACATCAGCTAATTAATTCGCACTTTATTGATTTAAATTTAAATTTATAAACATAAATTTATTAAAATATTGAAAACTAGCTGTGTACCCGTTCTACGCACGGGGATCTTATAATATTCAGTTGAAACCTTCTTATATAAAGAACAGCAGTTGGTTTGCATATTTTAAGATATGCTGGCCAAACTATTATACATAGCTTCATTTTATGTTGTTTTTTGTTGTTCCGGATCGGTATGACAATCAATAAAAGGTTAAATTACCTCTGTGTCTGCCGGTCGATCCTATAACGGTAGGCTTACTTTTATTTTTACTATCTGATCTCGTTTGCATGGCTCAATCACGTCCTGGTTGAAGTTCGTTCGCTACGCTCACTCACCTGTATGTTGGAGCTCGTTCGCTGCGCTCACTTTCCTTCAGGTTAGCTCGTTCGCTACGCTCACTTGCCTTCAGGTTAGCTCGTTCGCTACGCTCACTCGCCTCCAGGTTGCAAATTAGCTGTTGTCATAAATGTAAAAGAAATAATAGTGCTAGTGCTGCACCCTGTTGGTAATCCTTGTAACTTTAATGCTATTGAACATCACAGAACAGAACCAACTTGTTTAATTGAAACAGCTGTTAAGATTCAATAATTTCATTTCTCATAAGGTTAACATGGGCTTCCAGAAATTCCACGTCAAAAATCGACAAAAACTTGATTTTCAAGGGTTTACTGTTAAATATCTAACTGTCTCATATTCGATGAAATACGTCTAAAACCATCTCATATATGTATAGTATTTGGAAAATAAGTTTCAGGCGGGACAGTGCTATAGTTATTGAGGAGTAGTTGTAATAAAGTGCGTATTTTAGCGTTACCAAGAGAATGACAGATAGACAGACAGACAGACAGACAGACAGACAGACAGAAATTGAGATAAGGTTTGATTCGGTTTCTCTGACCTATGAAATGTAAAAATAACCAAAAAGTTCATTATTCTAAGCAATGTACAGACAAAACTCTAATTTTATTTATATAGATAAAACATACAGAATTGAAAACCGAAACATTGTGAATTAAAAATCGATATCTGTAAATTTTAAGCGGAGCAAATATTGTCATAGTCCAGTTATTATTATTATTATTAAGTAAATACACAAATACCATTAGCGGCTTCCAAACAAAAAAGCTGTTACAACCCCACTTGCGACGTTGCCACTTCGAAGGCCGCGGCCTGGGGCCTTTTTCATAATAAATTACAAACTAATACTATTTGTAAATCAGCTGATCACCAATGCAAATCTAATCGAAATTACAAGTTACAAGCTGTAACTTGTAGTTTATTAGGAAATGGGCCCCTGGAGTTAAAGGCGGCCGTAGTTGAACACTTGTCCCAGTGTGATGCAAAGTGTGATGAACAATTTTTTTGATATATTTAACAGTTAGTTATTTTAACAAACTACGTGTAAGTAAAAAATGAAAGTTCTTTGTTTGTACTGATAACTTTTTCAAAACAAGTTTTTTTAATTTTTCTAATACAAAATATTATTCAATCGTTTAGTCTTGTGTTATCGCTAGGATTGTGTTAGTATACATTATGTCAAACCGACATGTCGTAATATTAATAATAATTGTTGTATCTCTATGCTTCAAATGCTATGCATTTAATTATTTAATCATATGTTATTTTCAAAAATGTGATTCAATTGATGTAAATAAACTAGTAACATAAAAAGGCTCATTTTTCATCTATATATTAATTTAACTATTTATTTCAAATATAAACTTACAATACACAACAGAAATGGCGACGAGGAGAGCCTAACGTGTTTTCTATTTTGTTTTAAAGTTTATTTTATATACTTTTTCAAAATGAACCAAGAACAGTTTGAAATATTAATCAAGACCTTGTCTTCAGCTATTCAAGGTATGTCAAAGACTCAACAATCCAACATCACATTAATTTCCAATTTCGAACAATTTGACTCAAACAAAGAAACTTTTCAACTATACAAAGAAAGATTTGAAAATTACCTAAAGATAAAGAATGCTTTTGATGATAAAACTATTTGTGCCCAGCTTTTTCTCAATAGTGTAGGTTCTAAAACATATGACCTTTTGTCTTCACTCTCAGCTCCAAAAAGTATTAATGAGCAAACCTATGATGAAATTACAAAATTATTAGACAATTACTTTCCAAAAACCAATGAAATTGTAGAACAGCATAAGTTTTTATCCAGAATCCAGGCACAAAATGAATCAATAACAGACTATGTAACAGCTCTTAGGAAACAAATTGTAACTTGCAAACTTACCTGTACATCATGTGAAGCATCTGTATCTGACTTATTCTTAAGATCACAGTTTATCAGGGGAATTCATGACTCTTCAATTAGAGAACAATTAATCCAGACCAAGGACTTAACATTTGACATTGCCGTAGAAAAGGCAATAGCAATTGAAGCTTCAAAAATAGACAGTGCAACTCTGAACAACTTTTCTAGTCCTCAAACATCGTCACAGGCAGAAGTCAACAAATTATTGACAAGACCAACACACCAGAATTATACACCAAGAAGGACAGCCTACCTCAACAACAGATCTAACAACAGACTAAATCACCCTTCCACAAGACGAAATAAGGTTGATTTGGCAACACTTGGAATTGGAAACCTGTGTTTAAGATGTGGTAAAGCAAATCACATGTCCAGGGAATGTAAAACCAACATATCACGCCTTCACTGCCAAAGCTGTGACAAGGATGGACACATAGCCAAGGTCTGTATATCAACTCTACTATCTAAGAAATCCAGGCCGACAGTTAATACAATAAGTACTACTCCAAATGATTCACAGGACTTAAACTCACTTTATGGAATAGGGCAACTTCAAATTCTCAATGTATCTGACTACAATTCATCAGACACAGAAAAATTTTTCACAACTATTCTAATCAATGGGAAACCACAAAAGTTTGAGGTGGATTCAGGCGCAGCTCATACCCTTCTACCAAAGGCTCAATTTGATAGACTTAATCTTCCTCAAAACACAATCCAGAGTACAAATATAAGGTTTCGGTCTTACACAAATGAGGTTTTCCAACCCTTAGGCTTAGTTAATGTTCAGGTTGAATACAATGAACGCTCATCTACACAGCAGTTGTTTGTAGTTCCTGACATGTACAGCCCTCTACTAGGTAGGACTTGGATAAGACAACTTGGAGTCCACTTGAACGATCTTGACACCCAGAGACCAAAAGATACCGGTACTTATGTAAACTTAGTTTCCAGTGACACAGACAAACTAGTTACTGCAGTAGAATCAAAATTTCCAGAAATATTTTCACCAGAAATAGGACATATTCCTAATGTCACCAGCTCTCTAAAGTTAAGACCTCAATCCAAACCAGTATTTTTCAAACCTAGACCTTTACCGTATGCACTCCGGGATAGAGTGGGACATGATCTTGACAAACTCGAACAAGACAAAATCATCACTAAAATTGAATCATGCGACTGGGGTTCACCCTTAGTTGTAGTGCCTAAGCCTGATGGTACACTTAGGCTATGCGCAGACTATAAAGTCACAGTCAACCCTCAACTCTACGATTCACACTATCCGATTCCTAGGATCGACGAAACACTCCACAAACTGAGAAACGCCAAGTTTTTCTGTACTCTCGACCTCTTTAAAGCTTACCTACACATAGGTGTTGATGAAGAAAGTGCTTGTGTTCAAACAATATCAACCCATAAAGGTACTTACAAAGTCAACAGATTGTCTTTTGGAATCAAGACTGCACCCAGCATATTTCAAAAAGTAATGGAACAAGTTCTACAAGACCTTCCAGGTGTCAGCTCTTACTTTGACGACATAATTGTCTACGGTTCAACTTTGGATGAATGTTTCAACAACCTTGTAGCTTGTCTGGAGCGACTTCAAACCAACAATCTTCACCTCAACAGAAATAAATGCACATTCTTCCAAGAAAGCATCACATACTTAGGATATGTTATTGAAAACAACAAGATATCCAAGTCTCCAGCAAAAGTGTCAAATATCCTCAATATTCAAAGACCAAATTCAGTAGAGGAAGTGAGAAAGTTTCTAGGACTTGTAACTTATTATTCAAAATTCATTCCAGCAGCTTCTACCATAACTTACCCTCTACGCCAGTTACTCATCAAGAATAAACCATTCAACTGGACAAAAGATTGTGAGAAAGCGTTCATCAACATCAAGAAGGAAATAGCCTCAGATAGAGTGGTAGTTCCTTTTGACCCGGACCTTCCAGTATCCATAGCCTGCGATGCAAGCCCACATGGGATCTCAGGAGTACTATCACACATTATCAATGGAGAAGAAAGGCCCATTGCATTTGTCTCCCGCTCACTTTCAAAATCAGAGTCCCAATACAGCCAACTTGATCGCGAAGCACTCGCTATTGTATTTTCTATTGGAAAATTTTTCAACTACCTCTATGGAAGAAAGTTTGAATTGATCACAGATAACCAACCACTCACACGAATATTTCACCCAAAGGATGTTCCTCCAATGACAGCTGGTCGACTTTTACGCTATGCAGTTTTCCTCAGAGGATTTGAATACAACATCAAACATCGGAAAGCAGAACAACACCAAAATGTAGACTTTCTATCCAGGACTTTTCAAACAACGGAACATCGTGGTATCGACACAGCACTGAATAAAGAAGAAGATGAAATAGAACAGAATTCAATCCTTCAAATCTCATCAATCAACATCACGAGTGATTCAATTTCAAAAGAAACTGCGTACGATCCAGGAATGAAAGATCTTATGAAACAAATAAAAGAAGGTGCAAATGATCCAATCTACTCAACCAATCAAGGAATTGTATTCAGAGGAGAACGTGTCTACATTCCAAGATCACTACGCTCTCATGTTTTAGAAGAGCTTCATGCAACACACATAGGAATGGTAAGAATGAAACGACTCGCAAGACTCCACTGTTATTGGCCCGGAATCGACAAAGACATTGAAAATAAAGTTCGATCATGTGCAGCTTGCGCTTTACAGTCAAAACAGCCAACAAAAGTTTTTCACCCTTGGGAAATCCCTAAGGAAAACTTTGAAAGAGTTCACATGGACTACGCAGGACCATTTAATGGACACCATTTCCTAGTAGTGATTGATGCAAAATCTAAATGGCCTGAGGTTCGAATAACCAAAAACGCACCATCCACAGCTACGACAATAGAATTTCTAAATGATATCTTCTCTACACATGGATATCCTGCTGTACTAGTTTCTGATAATGCCACTATTTTTACTAGCCAAGAATTTACAGACTTTTGCCGACAAAGAGGCATATTTCAAAAATTTATCGCCCCAGGACACCCAGCAACCAATGGGTTAGCGGAACGCTATGTGCAAACGTTAAAGACATCTTTGAAAAATTGTGCTGAAGATCCTCGAAAGAATATTAAATCACAAATTCAAGACATACTGTTTCGCTACCGAGCTGTACCTCTACAATGCGGACAACCACCGGCTGAACTGTATTTAAATCGAAAGATCAGAACAAAACTAGATGCTCTCAAACCCCCTAAGAAAAACACATCACTACATCCAGGTTTTCAACAAGTAAGCCGCTCATTTAAAGTGGGGGAGAGAATATTAGTACGTTCCTTAGACGGCTGGAAGTTCGGAAAAGTTATTTTTCAACTTGGAGCTCTGCACTACAAAGTCAAACTGGACAACGGTTACATTGGCAAGAGACACATCGATCAGTTGAAGAGAACATCAGTGCCAGAAACAAAAGACAAAACACACTCCAGCTCATCTCCTAAAGAAAATACCAGTTCCCAACAACAGAACGTGACATTCAAGGACAATGATCTGGAAAATATAGAAATCAGGCTTCAACGCAGAGAAGATAACAATGATCAACTTGAAAATGCAGAAATCAGGCTTCAACCCAGTGAACATAATAATCCTCAAACAGATGACAATGCTTCAACAGATGTTCCTCGCAAATCAGCCAGAACGAGAAAGCAACGGAAAAGACTGGACTTATGAATCAAATTTAGTGGGGAAGAAACTGTTGTATCTCTATGCTTCAAATGCTATGCATTTAATTATTTAATCATATGTTATTTTCAAAAATGTGATTCAATTGATGTAAATAAACTAGTAACATAAAAAGGCTCATTTTTCATCTATATATTAATTTAACTATTTATTTCAAATATAAACTTACAATACACAACAATAATCAATATTTTTATTTTGGTAGACACATACATATGCATATGGACATGTCAAAAAGTGGCTTGTATGCTGCAAAAACACAAGACAAAGATAAAAATCGTAAATCAAAAATTCAGGCATTAAAAAAATAAAAGTCTTATACGTTACTAAGGTTATATAAATGGCACAATGAGGACTTTCAGAAAATATACAACAAACATTTTATTGACAAGTGTGCAATGAAAAGCTACAACCGATTATATCAATCAATCTAAATATAATTTTGATACATTTGACTGCCTACAACCAAAGTTTACAAGATAATTGAGTTAGTTAACAACAGCTAACGTTTACTCCCTAGGACTAAAAAGGCTTTTTACTCCCTAGGGATTAAAAGACTTTTGACCCACAACGTGTGTTTTAAAACGACTGTTTTTGCTTACGTATGACGAAACTTTTTTATCCAGCATATGAAATGTGTCTAAGGTAAGGCTACATCAAGTTTAAGCTTCGGAAAATATTTCATACGTTTTGTAGAGAGCTTAAACAAAAGTAAGAAAAAAACTCCTAGTCGTAAAGGAAAAGATTGTCCTCATAGTAACTGCAATGCCTACCAACGATTCCCAATAATACGCTTACGTTTGGTTGAATAGCCACAACAACTCAAACACACAAAAGGCATTTTATTGTTTAGTGGGAGCCCCTGATAAACTTTGTCCATGATAGTATAGGAGTCACGACCATTGAGCTAGCAATCAACTGAGGTATTACACTGACACAGCAACTGCTGGAAAGTTGACACGCTGTAAAAGTCTTTTATGTTGGTACCAACTAATCAAGTAGCTTATTGGCTCATAGTTTTATTCCAACCTCATGCTTTTATCCCCTAGTTTCAATTTACTAGGTTAGAGGACTATATTGTACTTTGCCCCTAGTACATATGGTGGCAAACGTCTCTCAATTATATAATTGGTCTAGTAAACCCTTATTGTATCTGTAGCTTAGTGTAAAAGACAAAACATAATAGAATAAAAACCAGTATTAAATGATGTTTTTAATCATTGGCATATAAGCCAGCTTGAATTATGGCAAACAAACAATTCTGCCATCTAATTTTACACCAATTTCTTTAATTCTGTATATTTAACATGGTATATTTTGACAAGAATACCACCTGCTAGGAAGGCAGTCAAAAAATCATAGGTAATTCTTATAAAAATGAACGTTGAACGAAATTGCTCAACATCCATTATAAGGTTGTTCATTTGTATTCTTGTATTTTTTTAGATCAGTCATAGAAACGCTTTTATTGATTTACCAAATGACTAACACTGGTGAGAAGTGCTAGTCAAGAGTAGAAAACTGTGGGCTGGACCTTCGCCAAGGGGTTAATACTTAATGTGAGACTGTCTTGGACTCGCGAAATAGCTTACCTTTGCAATACAAGCACCTTCTTCTTCGCAAAAAAACCAATAGTACTCAATTTAATTTTATCGATATGTTTCCTAAAAGTAAACATTAATAGCTTAACCAAAATATTTTAACACAATGCTGAGTTTCCGATAAAAGAGACTTCAAAAATCATTATTATTATTTGTAATTTTTGTAATACTTGATACAACAAAAAATACACACCACAACTTAGGCTATATATCTACCGATTTTGGAATTTATTTGAATTTAATACTAGTATACCAATTTATTTTTTTATGTTGTTACATCCCATTTGCATTCATATTTTACACATTAAATTACCGTCACTTACAAAACTAATAAGGACGAGATTGTTGCCATATTTAACTGAGGATAGAGGGATGGTGTTTTTTAAAAAATATTTTTAATAATTTTTCTTATAAATTCAAAAAATCATCACTATAATTCCTACCAATTGATAACAAACGTTTAATTTATCAATTTTTTTTATTTCATCACAACAAACGATATTACCGGTCCTTATTACCATAAATTAATTTTAAATATAATTGAATTAAATCAGCAAAAACAATGGTAACAATGTCTCTTTTTTAAGAATTGTTTGTTTTTTTAAGAACTGTCGGCAAATCGAGGGGGGTATATTTTATAGGATAGTTTGTCAAAAAGCACTATCCTATAAGTAATTAAATAACAGTTAAGTTTTTTTTTTATTATTTAAGTGGCGATTGTTGATCATTTTCCAAACACTATTTATAGTTCGCTAGATTTTTTTCTGGTTTGAAGGAATAAGAAAACCTTTTATCACAACAAACACTTTATTTAACAAAACAAAATTTTACTGGAAGAATATAAGTTTCAAAGTTTCAGTCAAATATTGGCAGGATTTTGAACTAATAAATAAATACTATCTTTTCTGCAGGACTTTTAAATACAAAGGATACATTTACCAGTGGCGTCGCATAGTTCATGTTGAGGCAGTTCAAAGTCAGTAAACGCGCCAAGACAATCTAAACTTTAACAATAATCACAAAGCTCTTTCCAAGTATCAAGTTGGAGTCTAGACCATCTATAAATTAGTGTCAAACTATGTAGCATGTTTTTGTTCCAATTACAGTAACTTTGTATAGAAAATAAGAGTATTGAGGCTAAGCCAGAGACTGTATATAACAAATGTTTTTATTTACACCTGATTAAGACAGATAATTTGTTGTTATTGTAAATAAACTATTATTTGTCTGAATAAAAACTAAACTGAAAGAAATAAGTACATTTTATTCTTTTAACATGAACTAAATTCGATCCATAAGACTAATACTATTCTTAACTCATAATATTACTAATTAACATGAAACTTGAAACTAAACTACTAAACTTTACTCACCTAAATTTATATCCACGCTTCCACACTAAAACTTCTTAACTGGACAAGAAAAACCTCAATCCTCAATATAATTTCACGTCAGGTATGTTCAAGTTTTTAATAATAGAATCCCCTTATACTTAAAGGCAGTAAATATCCAACTTGTGTGACGAAAAAATAAAAAACAAAAAATTATAAAAACACCTCTGATGATTCATCTACACTAGTAAAATGTTCAATTTTAAGTTATCTTTCTAATGTATCCGATAACATAACTTATTATGAAGTAGTGTGGTAGTGTACAGTGTTCAGTTACTCATAATTTCATGTAAAATATAATTTATACTAAGGTCGAGTATTTTTTTAACTTGCTATATATTAAACGCATTTTAAAACATATTTAAGTTCTAGTGAATTTCCCTCTGTAGGGAAGAAACGTTTATAGTAGGCGGCACGAAAAGACCTAGACCCAGGACCGATTAACTCTTTTATTTTGAAGTCCCCAGATACCAATAACACTATTCATTCAAACTTTAAAATTCATAAATACAAAATACCTGGATACATTTATAAATAAAAAAATTAAAAAGAAAACAGCTGAAATATCATGATTTGTGTGACGAGGTAGAATAAAACTAAGCTAGTCAGGTTGCACTCCATTTTGCCTAGTAATTTATTTGTAAAATTTTTTAAAAAGGCCACCGTTTTAACATTTTGACTTGGACCAAGTTAATTTATTTTCTAACATAGGTCTCTTGTACAAACATACCACGTTTAAGAGAGATCAACTGCATGTAAAAATACAACATATCGCATTTATATTTTATGAAGTGATTTTGTCAAAGGATTCATTCATGATTTTATTTTTATTTTGAACCATAAAGCAATTCTTTGAGTTTGGCTGTTTACTTAGGGACAACCTGTACACCGTATACTAGGTGTTGACCCGTGCTTCGTAACGGGGTGAGGACGCGGAAGAGAAAACTTTGTTTTTAAGCCATTAGTTCGAGTGAAAATGCAGTTCTTTAGAGAATTCGTATAGGGAATAACCTTTTAATGAGTAAGACATAGCAAGACTTAGAACCAGGACCGATTAACTTTGTCGTTTCGATGACCCACTTAACTTTGGAAAAATCTCTGACAACTAGGAAAATATAATTTATTTCATGAACTTGGCTGTTTTTTTACAAACTTTCTATACTGGGAGCAATGTATTACCATAGGTCACATGATAAGACACGGGACCGATTTACTTTTTCGTTTTTATGTCTCAAGAAAAAAAAACACCTATAGTGTGTTTGATTAAATTTGGTACAAATGTCTAAACCTATATTTATACAAATAATGTCCCGTACTGGCGTGACGAAACTATGGGAACGGGTTTTTTATGGGGTAAAAATCGAATTTCCTTTTTTGGCCCTCAAAACGTAACATATCCTAATTTATTTCTAAATTATATTTTAGTACAAAAAAGGTTTTATATTAAAATGTTGTTTCATGCGTAATGGTTAAGTAAAAAGTTCGAAATAAATGGTATCAGCATCCTTCCTTTGACCCAATCTCTTTTCCATTCTATAAATAAAAAGCTTGATTGACATTAAGTTCATTGAGAATGTGATAATTATTATCATAGTAATTCTTCTGTTCTACCTGTTTTCTAAGAGTTTGAATGGTATCAGTAGTAGGGAAAAGGGGATTCCTTTGGTACTGGAATGGTAGTTTTCAATAGTCTTCCCATGAACATCCGAGTAGGAGCTTTCAGATGATATTTGGGAGTGTTATACAGTAATAATCTATAACGGCTACATTTAAATCTTTGGAATTTATAGTAATAACACAAACATTCTCCCATTAGCTTGTCAAAAACAACAAAAACCTTTATCATTGAGAGCAACTATGATATTTTATGGGGAAAACCACAAAGTTGCAATAACGTTTGATCCGTATTAGTTACAGCAATAGGGATTGTACAGTTTTGCTAAAGGTTTAAAGCACAATAACAAATTGTACTACTTTTAAATCAAAACCGTTCGGGCTGAAATCTAAAAAAATATATTTTCCGGTATCTCATGGGGTTCCTATGGCTAAGCTACCATAAAAACCAAATTTTCAGGAAAAAGAAAAAGTACTCCTAAAATACCATAGATTAGATTAGTACCTACCAACATACCACATTCCTTAATAATCGGACCACAGCTATCGTCAGTAGCTCTGGCCCTTCAAACACACACGCACGCACACACACCCAAACACCACTTCTAAATCCACTTTTTTGGGATCAGGGGGCCGAAACAGATATATCCACCCAAAACTCAAACCGGTCGCCGGTTTATGGTGAGAATGGTCGGTAATTTTTTGTAGGTTTGAAACTGGACCCAGCTGGTCCTAATCATCGGGCTTCAAATAAATGATCTTCGCTAATGAAACATCTGATCTTAGTCAGTGTACAAGGCTACACGGGTCATCAAACTTCATTACTGTACAGAACTCATATTTCGTTCAAATTTTGGTTAATATGTACCTAGGTGGTGGCGACCCCATCCCAGTTGGTATAATAATGTTGGAATAGTAAAATTGTACAAGGGGAGAAAGTAACAAATTTTAATTAAATATTGTCATCATATTCTTATGGAGGATAAAAAACCATTCTATAGTGTTTGTGTTTGGATAAATTTGGAAAGTATTTAAAATCGATTTATTTTATACGCAGCTATAAAAATATCACCACTAAAACACTTCTTTACCTTCCCTATAGCAGCAAACCTAATTGCTCGTTAAACCAAATGTAATACAAATAGCAAAAATATCTGACATAAAAAAATATTATGGTGGAAATCCCATCAGGTAAATAGGAATTCGCTTAGGCTGCAAGTATTTTTCGGTAGGGTTATTTCTCATGTTGATTAGAAGTTTTAAAATTGTGTATAATATATACATGCTTAATATGTTTTGTTTATATGCTTATATTTAATGCTTATATATATATATATATATTTATATATATATATATATATTTATATATATTAAGTGGTTTGCGGACTCTTTTAACCATGCGTTATTTTGTCCAGGTAGGCCTCGGTCCTGTGCCAAGAACCTATCGAGCAAAGCAAGGGGTGAAGTGTACAGATAAAATATAGTGACAGGTACCAGAATCCGAACCCAAGACATCGCTGCATCATTACATTGGGTGGGCTTGAAGTCCATGGCACTACTGACTGATTCACTAAGTCAAAAATCAATTTTTAAAGTAGTAATTTTTTTTAATTTTTATAAAAAAAGTATAAATTATAAAAAAGACAAAATGGTGGATTATGTAATAGATTATGACGTTTTGACTAAACCGGAATCGTAAAATTGTCACCGCCCATTAAATAATGAGGAACTCTCTACGCTTCATTTGCCCTTTTTAATAACAGCTAACCAGGCATACCGACAATAATTTATGTCCAGTTTATATTATTACACCTACTGTACTTTATTCCATCGCAATTTCTTAAAAGAGGTAGATTTGGATAGTAAAATATTTATGCTAGCTTCGTACAATATAACTTTACTACCACAAGAACTTGGTAGAGAAAATAATATACTGAAAAAATATTCTTTTAAGAATATTATATTAAATACTTGATAAGATATTATTGTGCAGATATTTTTAATGGCAATATATTATTCATTCGTCCACCCTTTCCAGTTATATGTACTTGAGATGTGTTATATATATATGTTTCAATGCTTTATAGTTACTAAGCTACGCCAGACATAAATTACACTTACACTGACCAAATAGAATATATATAAAAGAGGATGTTTGTATATATATTTGTTTGGCAGTGATAAACTCAGACACCGCTGAACCGATTGCCACGAAACTTGGTACATACGTGTAGAATTTCATGGAATAGGTTTATACACCATCAATTTCGTGATCCGTCCAATCGGCTCCGCCCCAGTGGCTCTGGAGTTTCCCATGTTAACCTTATGAGAAATGGAATTAATGAATCTTAACAGCTGTTTCATATAAACAAGTTGGTTCTGTTCTATGATGTTCAATAGCATTAAAGTTACAAGGATTACCAACAGGGTGCAGCACTATTATTTCTTTTACATTTACGACAACAGCTAATTTGCAACCAAAAGGTGAGTGAGCGTAGCGAATGAACTTCAACCTGGAGGCGAGTTAGCGTAGCGAACGAGCTAACCTGAAGGCAAGTGAGCGTAGCGAACGAGCTAACCTGAAGGCAAGTGAGCGCAGCGAACGAGCTCCAACCTAAAGGTGAGTGAGCGTAGCGAACGAACTTCATAGAATATATTTTTTGTAAATGCAATTACCGAGTTTTGAAATTAACTAGCAGACATGGTCCCCAAAACTATATAATAATAGTTGGCAACTGAAATTCGGTCTGTAAGCTGCGTATAATCGTTAGTTTCAATAAAGCAAGAGGAAGGTAAAGTTTGCTCAACTGTTGAAACTTAAGTTATATCCTCCAAAGTTGCTACCAGCCCAGCGGCTTAGGAACCCCTAAATAAACACACATTTTAAATTCTGAATTTCGTTTGCTAAAATATATTTTCAAATACAAACACTGGAGACTAGTGTAACATGTTATCATTTCAAATAAGTTCAGCAGTCAGTTCAGCAGCTAATACTAACTGTGTTTAGACTCGATATATTACTATTAAGAGTCAGATTGTTTTGTATACAGGACGTCTACATTTTTTCTTGATGACAAATCGTTAAAAATTACCAAAACGTTTAATATATATTTTTTTAAAGGTAGGGTTTTCACCTATATCAACAGGTACCTTGACAAAATTAACTTAAAACAAACGAACTTATCAATGTCTGCTGGTCACATTTTCCATAGTATCAGAAAATGCTTTGTCTTTTTTGAAGTATCAAACTTACATCGTTTGGATTACTAGATGAGATACATGTATGACTAACCCCTTTCTTATCCGTTTTCTACACCATGGAATGGTTCACTAATATATCATAAACATTAGAACCTGTATAATATATACTAGTATACGAAAACACCATTCATATTGTAATGTACATTTAATTTAATTAGTAATCCGTTACAAAATAAGTATAGTTATGTTACAGACATACTTTGTAACAAATTCCTTAAAGAATATTGAAAAACTCGTTTCAATCATCTAGAAAAACATTATTTTATTATATTGTAGCAACTTTCGGTTTTATTCCTTAACTTTATGAGGTTTTTAAAATATGTTGATGGTATTGTTAAGTAACAGTCAAACAATTTAGAGATTTCCTTTAAAGTCACGAATCTTGTCTATTGGTTTTTCTATGATCAATTATTTTCAAACTTACAATTTGTACTTTTTTATCAACACTAAATTAAAGAGAAAGTAGGCTAACGGAAATCTATGTTATTTTGGCCATATATTGGAACAATGCCACCAAAATTCAATAAACCTCACCACAGGAAACCTGCAGACTGCGAGAATTTCAGTCAGTCTGATTCGGTTTTTACTCTAATATTTACATACTCAAGACATAATTAACTGTCCCTTATTTAAGCAACGTTACGTTTTAAGAAGTATTTAGGTTTGCTACCACAAGTTGGGAAAATATAGTTTTTTACCAAATCTTTATAGTATAGGGTAAAATATTGAGTAAAATACGTCATAAATATACCGATTTAAAAAATAGAACACCATAATAGTTGGATACCTTATGAGGTATCTCAATCACTTCAATCAATTCGGCAAACTTGTCACTGAAACTGACTGATTGACATAAAACGTAAATAATTAACATTGAAATGTTGAATTATTTTTCCACTAATAGTGTACGTACACAATCATAAAATTAGCCTTTTTTAACATTATTTTGGCAAATAAAGAAAACAATATACAATATAAAGTTAAAATTAATTAAGAGAATAAAGAATAAATTGATTAAAGGCTATACTGTACTTTTTTGTTAAAATGACAACAGCACTACCAACATGCATGTGAAATCAATAATCCAAAGATCAGAATGTAATCAAACTCAAATATTCATCAGCTCAGAGGGTATTCTCATTAAAGGTCGAATCACTTATAGTGGAAGGTGGAATGTTTATGTATTTCACATTTGAAACCTTCTACTATTACTATATGTTATTTTATTTTTTAAGTAATAAAAAATATTGATATAATTTTACACTGTGGATATTTTCTCTAAGTAATAGATGAGTGGTAGGAGAATATTTTGGGTTTTCTTGCACTACTATCCTATCCCTACCCTATATATATTAAGAATATTATAACCACGAAATAGATTTAGGGATTTTTACCAACATAATTATTAAAGTAGCCTATCATTTTCTTTATACGAAACTTGGTAATATAGCACTCGCAATGCATGAACAATAATCTTTATATTAACTAAATGTTTTCAATATGTAGAAAATAGGTAAACATGCATTCTCATTCTGTTAATGTAATTAATATTTAAATATTGCATACCCCATGTTTAAAACAATAACCCATCTCCAGTACATCTCATCTTGGCTACATTTCTCCAACTCTGCAGTATACATACACAACATAGATATACCATCTACTCAGATGAAATTACTCATCCTAAAGGAGTTAGATACTTTATTTTAATTTATACTCTACATGAACTATTTTCTAATTTGATTGATCAATGAATGTCTTTGATTTTACAAATCTTAAACATTCTATTTGAAAAAATAGAGAAAGTATATTACTAAAATCAAACAGTTAAGGAGGTGCGAATACGCGATTTCAAGCAGAGTTCAGGTAGAATGTGTAATCACTTCAAAAACTAACATCAGGTAATACGCGAACGAAGCTGTACGTGACAAAGTCGGTGTCGATCATGAGCACTTCAACTTGAGATGAAACACACCCGGCACGGCGCTCAGACTTTGCCTATCGTTATATGATTGGGGGATTGTATTACTAGTGTTTTACCGAAGCATAACGAGCTTTAGCTAAAAGTATAACTTTGAACACTTATTATCTTTTCTTGAGATTGCCTACCAAAGTTCAATAATGTAGAGGAGTTTTGTTGATTTTACCCCAACTCATTATCAGTAAAGTTAACTTCTGTTATCTTCATTATCTTTTGAAACAATCTGCAATATCTATGAATTTAAAAAGCCAGTTTTCATATTATACAGGGTGAGTCTTCTAAGCTGTCCTAAACAGATTGCAGACGAACGGCTTGACATACAGAGATGAAACAAAACTTTTCCCCACTAATTCATACCCAAGGAACAACGTAAAAATGTTTTTACTGTACCATTTTTAAAATACAGGGTGTTCAAGAAACTGGGGGTCGTGGGTTCAAATCTCAGAGTTTTCAGATGTAAACATATGTCATGTTATGCATAATTTTAAAGCTCTAGACTAGACAAACAATTTAGTGAAAACAGAACTCATTTATCTTTGTCCGTTTAAAAATGGTGGCCATTTTTATATAAAATATTGATATTTACAGAATACCCTGTATCTTGAAAACCACTAAACTTATTTTCGTTCTGTTTGAAAATTCTTAATCCTCGTAGGTTCAGCTTTAATTTGATATACAACAAGTCAACATTTTAAAAACTAAATATTTTTTCTATGATTTTAATTTTTTTTTTTTAGTTGGTAGCCTTGTAAATGAAAATTTTTAAATGGCAACATATGTAAAAGTGTGGATAATTTTGAAGGTCTTGTAAAAACAAACAACTTTTAAATTTAAACCTACCGTCTATCTTTGGTCGTTTTCTAGTAATTAACCAAAAACTCCAAATGCCCATATAAAACCCATGTTAAACGTACAGTACTGAAGATTAGTGGATGGAGATACACTATTCCCATGGTACTGCGCGTGAGTTTTATATGGGCAATTGGAGTTTTTGGTTAATTACTAGAAAACGACCAAAGATAGACGGTAGGTTTAAATTTAAAAGTTGTTTGTTTTTACAAGACCTTCAAAATTATCCACACTTTTACATATGTTGCCATTTAAAAATTTTCATTTACAAGGCTACCAACTTAAAAAAAAATTAAATCATAGAAAAAATATTTAGTTTTTTAAATGTTGACTTGTCGTATATCAAATTAAAGCTGAACCTACGAGGATTAAGCATTTTCAAACAGAATGAAAATAAGTTTAGTGGTTTTCAAGATACAGGGTATTCTGTAAATATCAATATTTTCTATAAAAACGGCCGCCATTTTGAAACGGACAAAGATAAATGAGTTCTGTTTTCACTAAATTGTTTGTCTAGTCTAGAGCTTTAAAATTATGCATAACATGACATATGTTTACATTTGAAAACTCTGAGATTTGAACCCACGACCCCCAGTTTCTTGAACACCCTGTATTTTAAAAATGGCAAAAAAATTTTTACGTTGTTCCTTGGGTATGAATTAGTGGGGAAAAGTTTTGTTTCATCTCTGTATGTCAAGCCGTTCGTCTGTAATCTGTTTAGGACAGCTTAGAAGATTCACCTTGTATATATCAATAGTAAAATAACATGATTGTTTGAACAGGTCTACCTTTTCTAGCTCTGATAATGTAGGTATATTTTAATTTGAAATCCACGGCTTGCGTCCCATGTAAAATGAGATTTTTACTAACTTAAAGTGAAGTATGCTGTTTTAAATTATGTTTTTTTTCTACAATAACATTGTAACAATTTTGTCAGAAAACGGTATGTATAATCCTCTTAACAGGTCTAAGGCCAACCTACAGAGATTGGATGTAATAGTTTGAAGGAGGATTATTTTTTGTAAAAATCAGGAAAATGCTGTTGAAAAAAAAATAGTTTAATAGCCAGTTAAGAATTCTTGTATCATCCAGAGGTAGATTATTCAGAGGTAGCATGTCCTTATGCAAAATATGAATTGAGAACAATACATACCTCCCCTAGTGTTTATAACAACTCTTCTGCATACATTTAACCTCTTTAAAAAACATCTTAATGTTTTATGTTGGCAAAAACGTCAACGTACTACAATTATATACTTTATAAACTTATGTTTGGTGAACATACAAATTTGTTAAACAAATAATGTAAACAATTTTTATGGAATCCCTACTTAGCTTGTTCTGCATAATAGTAATGATTGTTATGAGGGATTTTGTAGTTTTCATTTTAATACAAATGCCACTTTAGTATTGAATGTTGTATAAATATCTAGCATAAAATATTTAATTTATCTTGTAAAATCGCTAAAAGGCTAGGAAAGCTAATATATTTGAACGGGAATAGGTCATGTAAAGTATATTCCATGTACGAAACCCCAGTGATGTATCATCGTAGTTTGTATTAATTATTACTAATTAAGTGTGATCACTATAATTAGTGGCGAATTTCCCAAGTATGGAATAAACAGTTTACCAGATAGGCCATTATTTAGTAACTCTAAATCATTAGCATCAATTTTCATATTGCAATTTATAAAACAATCAACCAAAATTTATTGATAATTTATAAAATAACAATTAATACCAATGATTACAGATATATTTCCAAATTAGTTTCTTAACAGTTTTATCCTATAACTGATAAAAACACATTAGATGACCTTATCAATCGATCTGCAGAAAATTGTAATCATATCTAGTTATAATACACGTAAAACGAACCTAATACTATGTGGGTAACCTAAGATGATAAAGATCTACTAAGTGTATCTATCTATATTACAGCTTTCCCCTTATTCACCATTGGAAATAATTAAACGAATATTATAAAGTAGAATATTCTAGTATGAAAAAAAATTATAAAACTGGAATGCAATTAATTCGAGTTTATATTAGTTAGTGCTACGCTGTTGATTTTGAGTTTTCTGATAAATGTGCTCTGCCACTCTGAATGCTGTGTGTATTGCGTTCAAACCTTAATTGGCTTTTGATCTACAATTAGGGCAACAGACTTCATCTGCAATGACAAAACCGGTTACAGTTCAATTTCCGAGTATTAATCACTTCAAAATAAAGGAATCAACACACACACGTTGTTTGTGGAATTGATTTATCCCTTACTGTTCTAGATAGGATATATAATTGCCGATGTGAAACTACAAATGAAATTGTACATTTTCTTTGGTCAACTCACTAACTAATAAACACATAAATAAAACCAGAAAAAAGCTACCGTTTTAAGTGAGAAAAAATATTTGAAATTGTGAGGTTATTGTGTAAAGTACATCAGTCAATCATTGTTCTTAATTTTCTGTAAGGTTTTGTATGATGACGAAGTAAATTTAGGACAGAAGAAGTGAAGTGAACCAGTAAAATATACATGACTAGCTGTAATTCCTCCTGTAATTCCTAGCTCCTAGCTGTAATTTCCTGTAAATTAGCTCGAATTCACTTTTCAATATTAAATCCATTATCTGTGAATAAAAGCAGTAAAAATTGAGAATAATGAATAATGTATGATGGAAAGAAAGTACCTGTTAAATGGTTCTAGTACTTTCAAATTAGGCATAAAGAATTCCAACAAGTTGTTTTCTCCTATGGTAGAAAAAGGACCCTACTTGGAACTAATTGGCCTACCACAAAAACGAAATTCGTTTATTTAGTTCATTGATGGTGTCTGTTTGACATACTAAAATTCTAGAAAATATAACCATGCAAAATGCTATTTTTTGATGCCATATTGGAAAAACTTGAAATTTAAAAATATCCAACAAACCATCTTTGATCTCAAATTAAAGGGTTTTTTGCTGCAAAAAAATTTGAAATTTGTTTTTAGATAGAGTTTTTTTTATTACTTTCTATAAAACGATATCGTGCCAGATGTATTTTATCTATACCTACATACAAGTTTTTTTTAGTATATGTAGCCCTATATACTAGTATATAGTTGTGTGTGTGTGTGTGTGTGTGTGTGTGTGTGTGTGTGTGTGTGTGTTTGTATTCACCGAATAGTGGCATCCTTCACAGGCACACGGCCGTACTGTGGCACCTTCAAAAATTGTGGCACCTTTTTCAGGGTGCCACAGCTAATTCGATCATTTTTGAGGTTTTCCAGCATTATTACGTCGTTTAAACATCACATGCCACAATTGAGTATTTTTGAACTCGTTGATGTGAGTTTAAGTAGCGCAGGTACACACCGAATTGTGGAACACGAAACCATACAGGTAGCTAGCGCGCCTCGCGCCGTCCGCCGGAACTATAACTTTCCTAATGCTACGTTGCCAATTCTCGCGCCAGCCTACACTCGAAATAGTGGCACCATGCCACAATTCAGTATATATCAACAGTGTGTGGACAGGATGCCACTTAATGAGCTGTAGAGCTTGAGCAGTGTGTAGAACAGTGCAACAAGCAACTAATAAACTAATAATACTATACTGCCACGTACTATAAAACAATTTAAGTACCATAAATAATATACTTTTGCTCCGAGTGGTGAACAATGTTTTACATTACAAATAATTTGTGTAGTAAATAATAATTTAAATTGATTTACGCAACCATTAAAAAATTGATTTTTGTTTACAAACATAAATTGGTAACGTAGTTATTTGGTATCAATTGAATTTGTACACTGAAACGATAACAATGTTTGAGGTTAGAACGCTATATAAGTTGTCCTAGACTGCTTTTTTTTATCTTACAAACTATTTCGTGCTGATACATCTATTTTTTTAACATTTTAGTCATGTTGACAAAATATTTTGCAATTACATTTCTGAATCAGTCAGTAAAGGTAGATTTCGATGCATCATTGCTGAAAGTTATGTTTTGCTTCTCACTCTCAGAGTATTCCAAAGACATCTAATGTTTCAATCCATGTTCAAATGTTATATGAGGTAAACATATAACCGAATCAATTAAAGTACTTAAATTAAAATACATATTATTATCAACACGCATAATCTAGTTCAGATTATAATATCATCTCACAATCATATTTGTAAAACCTACTGTGGTGTTTTAACCAGTCCCCACTAACAAAAGCATAAAATGAAAGGTCCTAAAGAGGTTAACATTGAGTCATAACAAAAGTAGTTTAAAAGTTGTAACCGTGATACTGTAAATAATTTGATATTGTTAGATATTATACGATCGTTTTACAATTTTGTCAATCTATCTGTTACTTTCATACAAATGTATTTTTATTATTCAATGTTTTGTTTTGTAGAACCTTTAGTATTCTCAACTTTATTAATAACTAGTAGAATACCCGACCTTCGTACGGGGTTGGTGTTTGTATATTACTTACTTAAAAGTCTTTGTTTAAAATAATTTGTTTAACATATGTTGTCAATAATAATTAAGCAATGATATTGATTGTAAACAGATATAGAATAAAGAGAAACAACTTGAATAGTAAAAAATACTTTTTACTTTTTATCAAATTAAACATGGCGCAGTCGGTAAAGATTTGATTAAGAATTATATCAGAAGAATATACACAGAAATGGAATTTAACAAACCGGATATCCTAAGCCTTGAAGGCAACTTGGAGGAAAATTTTAGGACATTTAAAGAAGAAGTGGAGATATATTTTATAGCCACTGAAACCGAAAAGAAACCTAACTCTATACAAGCAGCAAGGCTTAAAAACCTACTAGGAAAAGAAGCATTGAAAATTTAAAAAGATTTCAAACAAGATGAACCAGAAACAGTAAAAACGATATTAGAGACACTAGAGAAGTATTGCACGCCAAGGAGGAATGAAATCATGGATATTTATAAGTTTTTCAAAAGAAAGCAGCAACAAGATGAACCATTTAATAAATTCTATTCGGACCTAAAAAATTTAGTCAAACCATGTAAATTTGAAGAACAAGAGGAAAAACTGTTGAGAGCTCAGATAATACTGGGATTAAGTTCAAAAAATGTCCAAGAAAAACTTTTGAGAGAAGATCTAAAATTGGAAAAGGTAATAGAAACCTGCAAAACGATGGAGTTAACTGAACAAAATATGAATGAAATCAATGAGAAGAAAGAAGTACTTCAAATTACAAATATTCATGATGAGAAGAAAGAAGTTCATCAAGTAACTAAAACCTTTGCTGGGACACGTAAGTTGGAGGAGGACCAAACAGGTAAAAGATGTTTTAAATGTTACAGATGTGGTGGTAGTCATGGAAAACAACAATGTCCAGCTTGGGGTAAAATCTGTAGTAAATGCAAAAAGTCAAATCATTTTGCAAGTATGTGTAGGACAAACTTAAATATTCTTTCTAATGAGAAATGTAACGAAGTAACTGATCAAAGTAGTAGTTCTTTTGTGCATAATTGCCAAGGCTATGAGATTAACACAGTTTGTGTAGTTGATTCCATTGGGAATCAAGAAAAAGCTTGGTATAAAAGTGTTAAAGTTGAAGGGTTCAATGTAAGAATGAAACTTGATACTGGGTCTGAAGTAGACATTGTCCCATATTCCTTTGTAAAACTAAATAAACTACAAAATAGGATGAAGAAAAACCTAAACAAACTAATTTCATTCGGGGGGTTTCAAATAAATCCAGTAGGATACATAGATGCACAGATTGAGACAGAAAATAAAATGGATGTTGTAAAGTTAGTAGTGGTCAGTGGAGAATGTACTCCAATCCTAGGGCTGAAATCTTGTCTAAGTTTAAATTTAATAAAGAAGGTAGATACTGTTGCTAATGGTTTATCAGTAAAAGAAGATGAAGAAAAATTAAAAATTTATAACAATTATAAAGATGTTTTTGATGGTGTGGGTTGTTTCCCTGACATTTGTAAGATAAAATTAAAGGAAGATGCAGTACCACAAGTAAGTTCTGCTAGAAGAATACCATACAAAATTAAAGATAAATTTGAAAAGGCATTAAATTCGCTGGTTGACAATGAAATTATTAAGCAAGTTGAAGAGCCGGTTGAATGGGTCAATAATATTGTAGTACTAGAAAAGCCAAATGGATCTTTAAGAATCTGTATTGATCCTACACAACTTAATAAATATATCATAAGAGAGAGGTATGCAATTCCTTTGCTAGAGGACTTGGCTCCAAACTTAAGTAATAAGAAATACTTTACAATTTTAGATTTGAAAGACGGGTTTTATCATATAAAACTAGATGAAGAATCCAGTAAAATGTGTTCATTCAGCACAATCTTTGGAACTTACAGATTTTTGAGGGCACCTTTTGGCCTCTCTTGTGTACCTGAAATATTTCAAAGATTGGTACACAAATATTTCAAAGATATTAAAGGTCTTTCAATCTATTTTGATGATTTGTGCATTGCTACTGATACTAAAGAGGAAAATGATAAAATTATAAAGCAGGTAATGGAAAGAGCAAAACAGTATAATATTAGATTTAACTATAGTAAAATGCAATACTGTGTTAATAAGGTAAAGTATATTGGTGCTATATTCAGTGAACAAGGGATGCAACCGGATCCTTCAAAAGTTGAAGCAATAAAGAATTTTAAAACTCCTACATCTAAGGTAGAATTACAAAGATTTTTAGGTATGGTAAATTACATCAGAAATTTCGTCCCTAATTTGGCTTCAATAGCATCACCTCTTAGAGATTTACTAAAAAAGAATGTTCCTTGGCAATGGTATGAACATCATTCTAATGCTCTTGAAAAAATCAAACAATCACTCTGTAGTAATCAGGTCTTAGGGAATTTTGATCCATCTCTTCCTATTGAAATACAATGTGATGCTTCACAGGATTCTGTAGGGTGTTGTTGCATGCAAAATGGCAGGCCTGTTAGTTACTTTTCTAGAAGTCTGACCACAGCAGAAGTTAATTATGCTCAAATTGAAAAAGAATTATTAGCTATTTGTTTTTCGTGCAAGAAATACCACAACTATATATATGGAAATGAAAATGTAACAATTTTTACTGACCATTTACCTCTGTTGTCAATTTTTAATAAGCCATTGTTTAAAATTGTCAATAACAGAATAAGAAGGCTCAGACTTAAATTGATGATATACAGTTTTAAACTAAAATATTTGCCAGGAAAAAACATGCATATTGCAGATTTTTTATCTCGGAATGGTATTAAAGATGAGGTTGAATGGCATGAACCCTTAGATGGTATTGTGCACTGTATGGAATCTTCTGAAGTGAAGTTTAGTGATAGAAGACTTGAGGAATTTAAAGAGGAAACAAGAAATGATGATGTTTTAAACAAAGTTATACAATTTTGTAAAACCCAATGGCCAAAATCTGTTAATGATGGTGATCTAAAGACTTATTTCAATATGAGAAATGATGTAACTCATCAAGATGGATTACTCTATTTGAATGACAAACTTATAATACCAAGTAAACTGAGGAAATTTATGCTGTCACACCTGCATGAGACTCATCTGGGAACAACTAAAATATTGAAAACTGCCAATTTATTTTTTTACTGGCCAGGAATGTCATCAGACATAAGAAATACAGTATCTCAATGTTCTATATGTATGAAACACCAACGTTCAAAATTGAATGAACCTTTAAAAGTTCACAGTGTTCCTCAAATACCCTTCATCAAGATTGGAGCTGATATTGCTGAATATGCAGGTAAATACTATCTTGTAACTGTTGACTTTTATTCACGTTGGATTGATGTATTTAAGTTGAACAGTAAAAACAGTAATACAATAATTGGTAAATTCAAAGAGCTATTTAGTCGAAATGGGATCCCTATGTATTTGGTGGCTGATAATCAACCATTTAATAGCTATGAAATGAAACAGTTTTCTATAAATTGGAATTTTACAATAATCACATCAAGTCCTCACTATCCAAAAAGTAATGGACTAGCAGAAAAGGCTGTAGGAATTGTAAAGAAAATGTTACAGAAGAGTGCTGAAAGTAAACAGGATTTTGAACTCTTCTTATTAAATTATAGAAACTCACCTGTTGCAAACCTGGACTATTCACCTTCTCAGCTTTTAAACAGCAGACACATAAGATCAAAACTACCTATACCAAACAGTTATTTACAGCCTAAAACAGTTTCTTTTGAGGTACATGAAAGCATAAATGAAAGCAAAAGGTATCAAGAACAAATGTATAACAGATCAGCCTTGAAAAAAGAAGATGAATTCCAAGTTGGAGAAGAGGTTTTAGTACAGGATATTAAAACCAAATTTTGGAATCCTGGTGTGATTTTTAAAAAATTACCGGAACCTCGTTCTTATTTGGTAAAATTAGAAAGTAATGTTGTTTTAAGAAGAAACACACACCATATAAGAAAAATTAAATCTATGTTAAAAAAGAAGGACAGTCAAGACGGCTAAAAAAGGGAGATGTTTGTATATTACTTACTTAAAAGTCTTTGTTTAAAATAATTTGTTTAACATATGTTGTCAATAATAATTAAGCAATGATATTGATTGTAAACAGATATAGAATAAAGAGAAACAACTTGAATAGTAAAAAATACTTTTTACTTTTTATCAAATTAAACAGTTGGCATATAAGTAGAACATGATCATTGCAGTGATGGGAGAGGAAACGGTCTAAGAAAATATGGTCTTTTAATTTATACGGTATCCTATAGTGTGGCACACATATACCTATAATAAAAGAATGTGTTTAATGGTATGCACTGTAAACGAAAACCTATCACAATAGTTCCAAACATGTTAATAGGGCAATTTTCTAACATATTTTAGTGAAATTATAATCAGGCAAACGGGAATTGGCTCAGTCTATAGGTTTGCTGGGGCAGGGGGATTATATTACTGTTTACAAACAAATAAATCAAAAGAATATACCCCATAACTCAGGATAAGGGCCTAGGTTGATAGGGCAATATAGAATGTTGATTATTTCCTATATCCATTGAATGATTTATTTTAAAATGAATTATTATAAAAATAAATAAATAATATTACAACATTTCACAAATATTATAACAGACTCAGTATAGTTAGATCATAAACAAATGAAGTACTGTAACTGAAACAATCCTATAATAATGAAATTACATTAACATATGGTTTGACAGCTCCTTTAGGTAATGTTAAATAAATTCAGGCTAGTGACATCATTATTTTAAATTTATAATCCTTACCCTCTCTGTTCTAATATTCGTGCAGTATTTAATAAGGTTTGAACCAGCTGTGTTGAATTGAGAAATCAAAATCAATTTGACAGTTAGTTCTGCTTGTTTACATTTTTAAACTTAATAGGTTTGTTCTTTGTTACCATGGATACCATCAATCAATATTTACTTTTAAATCTCTCATCTCAGATTTTTGAAAGCCCACGGGGCAAAGCATGGTATTTCATTGGTATAAGGCAAAAAGTTCAAATCATATTAACTTATGACTGCCAATAGATTTTGGGTTTCCTTAAAACAATTATATAAAACTGTCTGCAAATGTCAATAAAACTGATTTTATAAGAAATTGTAGATTCTTCTGTTGCTCTGTAGGCGACCATTTTGGTCACACAAGGAAGTCCAAACTTATATCTTAGTTTGAAGAACGTCATCTTGATTTTACATTGCTCAAGATACATAATCGACACATAGGCTTTCAAAAAAAATAAGTAAAGAAAGTAACTAGTGATGGACCGCGCAGACATAGGAACAGTCTAGACTTGCCTCTTACTGACGTTTTCCAAACGAATATAGAAGTTAGATCTACATTCTTCATTTTAGGCTTGAAATAAATTTGTTTGTGGGTAAGAGCGAATGAGTAAGCATGAACAATAACCCTTCTCCCCGACACGCTACCATACCACATCATCTTACTAGCAGAGCTCAAGGTCATTGACGTAATTGTAATGAACTAAATTTAGACTTCCACCCCCCAATGTCACCAATGGGCCCTAAAGGTTGGTATGTAACAATTCATGACGGTTGAACAATGGCCTTTAAAATACGCTTTTAATTTGTTTCCTAGCGTTTACCGTATCTTAGAAAAAGTTAGTTAACAATAATTACAAAAACTTGTTGGGCGAAAGAAAAATTCTAAAAAGCTACAAATTAATTTATAATATATGTATCTATATCGTATTAAAGTGTGTTAAAGGTTTAGCGTTTGGTTTACAATGTAAAAATTTTCAAAGTCACAAGATGGTTTCTGAAACTCTTTATGTAAAAAAATGTCGTCTCCTTAATAAAAATTAAAAAAAAATATTATCCAAGAAATTGAGCTCTTTAGCCACAAAATCCACCGTTTTTTTACTTACCTGACGAAGAAATAAAAACAGTAGCAGCCGACGAACTTTGTTATGTCATATTTAAAAACTCATTTAAAAGTACAGACTTTATTTAAATATTTAAAATAGAAAATATAAACTTTTGAGCTTTTAATTAGAACCAATAGTGTCCTAGACGAACTGACATCTTTCACACGAAGTGTCAACGATTTACCTTTAGTCTAAATGTCATGTTATTTTGAAGCTGGACATTGAGTTTTGGTGCCGTTTTCATTGGCATCTACCACTTTTAACCTGCACTAAGATGGCGGACCTGGCTTCAACTGCTTGTATGTTAGTTATATAGATGTGCTCCATCTATTGGTCTTATGTGATCGTTGATTTAAACTAACGGAATTCTGTTGAAAATTTGATCATGAATTATTAGCAGTTTTGCAGGATGATTTACAATAGTTTTTTTTATTTTTTTTATTTAAATTGCTTGTTAGTTGGCAACAAAATCTTAGAGATGTGTATAATTTTTTAGGACAAAATTGAATTAGCAGATGCCATGGTAAAGAAGCGTACTAGAAAAAGTTACTGTCGCCTCATCCAATTTTTACAGCAGTCAGCTGTTGACATGATAGGCGAGCAACCGCGACAGTGAGGACGGGGAACAGCTGATTTCATGTTCCTAGTTGGCAAATTGTCTGCTAGCTACTAACGTACACATGCATAAGCCATCAGCGGTAGCACCAGTAGCCTCAATGAATATATAAACACTTGTGTTAAGGTTTAAATACAGTAGTCAATGTTATTACTGAATTTGATACTATACATATTGTTACTAATATATGAAATGGAGAAAAACGTTACATTAAAAATACAAAATTTTCCAATTTATATCCAGACCTTTTTAAATAGCTTAGAAAACAAATAATTTAGTATATCAAAGTGTTTTTGTACGGTTATTGGTAACAGGACAAATTCAAAAATAGTAAATTTAAAATTCCCTTGTTGTTATTCATATAAAGAATATTGTAAAATTTTGTAGTTTGCTTGTTTATAGATATATTTTGATCAAACTTGGCAAATTTATTCAAACAATTACAAAACTATTTGGATCATGAACGGTACTCTAGTTTTCCCAAGGTAGGACACGTGAATTGGAATGTTTGCGTTACAGGCACAATGACAGTAAGAATCAAACAAACGTACAGACATATACACAAGACTAGTTTCGGCTATCTTATTATATACAACGTAGAAATAACCAAACACTTCATGAGTCTACGCAATGTACAGACAAAACAGTAAAGACTTTATAATCTTATAACTAACTATCTGCCCATGCTTCGCAACGGGGAATCTTTGGGTCTCTAATTCCACCGTAAAAAATAGTATATTTCGTACCTAGGGCCTAAAGTGAGGTTTTGCCGACTCGATATCGGGTTTTAAGTTCGTGACGAAGTCGAGAACGTGAAACGATCGAGAGCTGCAAACCCATTTTGGCTCGTGGTACGAGCGGTTTTTTTTTACCCAAGTATGTTTTGCAATATAACGTCCCTCTTATTTATGTGAAATATTTTGAGGAATCAGCAAAATCAAAAATAACAATAAATAGTTGTCTAGGCAGCTGTGACAAAAAACAAGTCTATTGCAATGCCATGGATACAGCTTGTGCATTTAATATACATTAATGTTTTAATTAAATAGGCGAACAAGTGATTTTGCGGCCCTAGGGATGTAAACCCCTGCTCGGTCCCCATATGACGATGACAGCTGGCATGGCCAGCAAAACGTAACTTTCAGCCACCAATATAAACCAGCTAAATGTATGTAAAACAGCTAAAAACATCATAGTGAGGTGAAAAATTCGTTACGCATACTTTTACATTACCATAAATTAATTATATGCATACAGAAAAAACGGAGTCATACTTATTGCGTATTTTAATGTAAACTAGTGGCTTGTAGGGACATAGTCCCTAAAAAGCTACGGAAAAGGAATTATTGTTGGAATATTTAAACAAACTCAGAATCAAATTATCTATATGTCAGGATAGGCCTAGATATCCCACTACAACATATCTTTTGTGCAAAAAAAAAACAAAACAGTTTGTTGTTTGTCTTTGTTTGCTTTTGTTGATAACGTTATGTTCAATAAAGAATTTGAATGATTCCTGAGTTTAACTGCTAAAGGCAGCAAACATGTTTATGAATAAATATTGGTTTATTAAGGTAGCTTTGGTTTTTTGGTTAATGCTGATAACAAGGCTTCCCTGATTGAAATACAGTATTGGAAATTGTCTTCGTCAAATAAGAAAAGGCAAAAAATGGTGTGTTGAGATACCCTACCCAGTTATTATTTCTAAGTCTATGCTCATTTTGTAAAGGTTTAACAAAATTATTCTTAAGTAAAGGCATCCCATTGACAGAACTTGGACCTAAATTTGTTTGTGATCAACATTAAAAAACCACTATTAGCCTAGTGTAAGTATGTGGTGTTAATCCTCCTAAAGGTGCGATTGATTTACATATTCTACCAAAAAAGGGCCTAGTCAACGTCTAATTACCAACTATTTTGCGGCTAATTATGGTTCCATTACCCAGTTATCGAAACTAATCACGACATAAATATTTTTGGTTCGTTTAAATACCTGTACGAACCTACTTCATCTCTATTCCCAAATTGTTTTCTAAGAGTAACCGTTGAGGTTATTCCACTTCATACAAAATATTGATTAAACACTACAATAAATCTCAAATATAAATGTTAGTAAATAAAATAAAAAAATTGGAATAAATCTTTTACATATGTTTTGAAATAAAAACATGCCTTCTAATGCTATTCTTATGGAGAACATTGTACGTTATATCTAATTTTGTGTTAAGATTTTGGGAATTTCACTATTTTTCCCGCCGTCACGGGATAAGGACTTTAATTTGAGCCCTCTCACGTCGTTCTACGACTTCCCAGTCGCCCACAATTTTGACGCAAAAAATCGGCTTACGTAATTAATATATAGATTCCCATGAAACTGATAATTTACCCAGCACATTAAGGCCTTTATTCCAAGTATCTCAGTTCGTAAACCATACATACAATGTGACGATAAAATATCAACAAAATAGCATGTAGTTTTATGTAATCCTCACGACATTTCATTTGGTCCATTGACTTTAAATCCAATAATTGTAAAAATTATTGGAGCTTTGAAAAAAATTTCATATAAAATCCTTACACTAATAAAAGACGACGTCATGAGCGCGGGAAATGAGCTACAGCGGCTAGAGCATAGCCACATGAATACAGAACGGAATGAAGGAACGAGAACGGAGAACTGGCAACAGCGCACGCGAGAAGTAGGGGGGGCGCACACACCGCTCAAGCACTACAACGCATTAGTGGCATCCTGTCCACACACTGTTGATATATACCGATTTGTGGCATGGTGCCACAATTTAAAAACTGGAATGTTAGATGTTAAAATGGAGTGTTCATTAAAAATATCGATGCAGACATGTTTCTACCACCTTCCTTCATCCACTGGTGGCCGCAGGTTGAAAGATGCCACAATTAGGTGTTTGCGAGTATTCGGTAAAACCCCGTATGTGTGTGTGTGTGTGTGTTTGCCAGGCAGTATTGATAACGGCACCTCTAAACTGATCCAGTACTATATCACGTTACAGGTGACCAAACAATTAAAAATTGTTTCTAGCCTTAGGATTGCACCCCATTTGCATCAAAGTTGCCATGTTATTCTTGTGGAGGAAAATATTTCCCGAAAAGGCTTGTAATCATCCTTTAACTTAGGTCTACAATGGAAACTCCATGTACAATTTCGAAACTTAAATTTATTAATTACTATACAAAACTGATAGTGAAAGAAAAGAAAGGGGGTTCACAATAAATTGTACAAACAGTGGGAAATGAATTTACTTTAAAAACTGTAGGCTAGGCCTATTACAATGGTTTTAATTATTTAGGTTCAATGTTATAATTTACTGCAAGGATCTTTATCTCAGGTGGGGTGATTGAGCGGCATTTGAATTTAATCTTGTGATATAAGCCTAATTAAATTTTGTTTTAAAATATTAAGTATGTTCGAATTATAGATTGGTTGAATTAATAATAGTTCTGAATAAGTAAAGCTTCTATTCGAAATCAAATCAAAATCAAATCGTTTATTTGCACATTAGATTTGTATACAATAACATGTAACAAATATCATGCATCGTCAATATTTACAAACTAAAACTAAAACATACAACATGAGAATCTACATATATACACATTATAGGCTTAGAAATTCTGAGACGGAATAAACGGCATTTGAGCATAGAAAATATTTTAAGTTCCTCTTAAATAGGGACAAAGAGTCTTGGGATTTTATTGCCTGAGGCAATTTGTTAAAAAATTCGATCCCCCTGTAAAACGGACTTCTCTCAAAGGCCGCAGTTCTGTGCCTCGGATAACAGAGGATGCCTCCATTTCTCGTCCGGTGGTCATGGAAATGCCCTAGATGTTGAAATTGATCCCTGTTGACAAAGGTCAAAATGAGGACCTGCTGAATGTACAACGAATGTACTGTAAGGATGCCAGAATCTTTGAACACTTCCTTGCAAGGATGGCGATGGGAGAGACCGAAAATGCGCCTCAGAATCTTTTTTTGGAGCTTAAGTATTCTTTCCAAATCAGAAGAGCTTCCCCAAACGGCAATGCCATAACGCAAAATGCTTTCGCAATATCCACGATAGACGTCCACAAGAACTTCCCTGCTACAAGTTGAACTGAGAATTCGAATGGCAAACAGAGCAGAACTGGTGCGGTTAACAACACTTTGCACGTGACCATACCATTTGATGGAGGAATCAAAAATGACACCTAGGAATTTTGTGGTCAATGAGGGATTAGTGAGCTGCGTTTCAGGACTACTTTGATTATTCTGAGACGAACCAATCAGACCAAAATTGAGACATTGTGTTTTGTCTTTGTTAAGGAGAAGACCATTGTACTCAAACCAACTATTTAAGCTCTTGATGACCGAAGTGAATCTGTTCTCTAAGCTGGTTGCATTTGGGGCCTTGATTAGAAGTGCTACATCGTCAGCGAATAAATTCATGTGACAGTCATTTCCTTCATAATGGAGATCATTGATGTACAATAGGAATAAAATAGGAGAGATAATGCATCCTTGGGGAACCCCTCGCCGAGAAAGCATGTAGGACGATGAGATCGGACCTGAGGAACTATTTATGGAAACCTTTTGATAACGGCCAGACAAGAAAGAGCGGAACCACTGCAGAGCAATGCCTCTGACACCATAATGAAAAAGTTTATCCAAGAGGATCGAATGGTCCACACAATCGAAAGCTTTGGATAAATCGCAGAAAACCCCCATCGTCTTCTGCGATTCATCCAGGGATCGCAATATCCGGTTCGTGAAGTCATAAAGAGCAGAAAGAGTGGACTTCCCTTTTTGGAAACCATATTGATGTGGACTTATGATATTAAACCTTGACAAATGACTAGAGAGACGACTAAGAACAACCTTTTCATAGATCTTTGATAATGCCGACACCAAAGCAACAGGCCGAAAGTCATTTGGCAAGTGGCTGTCATTCTTTTTTTGAAGAGGGAATATATTTGCAAATTTGAGTTTTGATGGGAATTTTCCTTGCTCTAGGGACTATTAGTTCTTGATTTTGAATTTGAGTATAAATGTCCAAAGGTTAGGCCTAAAAAAGGTTTTAATGGGTTCCAAAGGGGAAAATGTCTATTGGAGTAATCTCACCAAAATTGATGTCTTCTTTGAAGTAAAGTTCTTGATGTTATAAATGATGAATGTTCGTAACAAGGATGGGTCTTCTTTCAACAAATTCCACTAATTTTGTCCGAATAATGTACTTTTTTTATAAAATTTTGATATTAAATATGGAGTATTCAGTTTACATCTGCATACTATCTTGGTTCTATTGGAAGTGATGAAGGTCTGATGCATTGTTGCACTCACATATGTCAATGCTGACTTAATCACATAAAATTGTAAGCCACTGTTCACACATATATATTATAACAAATTTCATTTGCTAGAGAGCTAAATTATAATTTTGAAAAGTTATTGAAATAAAATGTATATTGAATTTGAAGCAATTTTGTTACAAAAGTTATAGGCTATTATATATTTACATAAAATTAGGTTATTTGAAAATTTCTATCTTATATTGTATTAAATTGATAACCTATTGGTCTGTTTGGTCAATTAATTACTTGATATATGGTTTGAAAAGGGATTGACATTTACATAAAATGAAAAAACATATGGTGGAAATTAAATTATTCTATTAAAAAAATATTGGTGAAAATATTGAATTGTTACAGGCTAAAAAATAGCGTTTCTATTATAATTCCAGACCTAACACGATTTAAGGCACTAAGGAGAACTCTTTCATGGCCTCAGGGCTTCGCTTACTGGCACCTTTTATCACTTACCGACGTCCAACTTTTACGTGTGATTGTGTTTTGGTTTTATTTGATAAAACAACATGTCTAGATCTTGAATGATGACCTATCGTTTGATACGTCTCCCTTGCCAACCTTATCAAAAACCTTTTGGAAAATTGTCAACTTATTTTCCAGCTTTTTCCGTGATTTTAGCCTATAATCCATAACACTTGGGTGCCATTAGGGCCCATCCTAGTGCTATCTGACTGATTTATCTCGCATTGGAAGTAAACAGCAGATTGACACGTCTTCTGGAAGATTTTCAAACATTACTTTCATTTTCGGAGGTTCATAATCCATTTGATGTATAATGCGTTAGGCTACCTAATGTTTTCAGTGGGCTAGTAAACATCGAAAACTAGGTAACTGCTGGTGAGGCTAAATCAATTGAACTGCGAATGAATTAAAAACTTAACGGAAAAGCTTTTGACTGTGTTACCATAGTAAAAAAAGGACCAAGGACTTAAAATCGCAATTTTAAGAAAATGAATTAATTGTAATTTGTTTAACACGTTGGGTGCTGATGACGGGAATTCCCGCAATTGCTTAACATTGAAATAAATGCAACTTTTATGTTCAAACATGTCGACCGCACGAATAGTGTTAACAAAAAGAGGTTGGTGGCCTCTTTTAACCTTGCATTTGCCCGTCCACATAGACTAACCGCCCGTGCGTGGAACGTTGCAGCAAAGCAAGGAGTGAGCTGGTACAGTACAAAGGTGAACTGTACTGATAAATTTAAGTGGCAGTGACCAGGATCCGAACCCACGACATCGCTGCCTTGAGCCCGAAGTCCGCGACGCTACCGACTGAGCCACCGACTCACTATAATTGATTAAGTTACCAACTATATTGATACAGAACTCCTTACCTAGAGGTTGGTTTGTTTGCATGTACATCCTGATCTGCGAAAGTTAAAGGATACCTTCCAATATGAGCCATCTGTAATTCCAGAACATTTTTTAAACGTTTTTGGTCATGGTAATTTGCAGGTAATGTTTTATTTTATGTAGGTGCTATGGTGTCCAAAGTTCTTGCCAATGACAATTTGTCACTTATTCACAATGACTAAGATTCAGGATCATAGATAAAGATAGAGGAAGTACAGATTTCTCGTATTGGAAGGTATCCATTAACTTTTGCAGATCAGAATGTACATGTAAACAAACCAACCTCTAGGTGACATGTTCTGCAAAAATATGTTTTTTATGGATCGCAGTTCAATTGATTTTGCCTCACCAGCAGTTACTTAGTTTTTGCTGTTTACTAGCCCACTGAAAACAATAGGTAGCTCAGCGCATTGTGAATCAAATGGATTGTGAACCTCAGAAAATGTAAGTAATGTTTATGGAAACACAACAGTGGCGTAGAGCCCTGAGTCCACGAAAAAGTTCTCCGAAGACCCTTAAGTACCCTAAAATCGTGGTAGGTCTGGGAACATAATTGAAATGCCGCTTGGAACCACTTCGGTAAAGCGTCTCCTCTATAAGAATAACTCAGCAATTTATGATGCCAAAGGGGTGCAGCCCTAAGTTAAAAAAAAAATGTTTTTGGTCATCTGTAACGTTGTATAGTACTGGATCAGTTTAGATGTGTCCTTATCAATACTACCTGGCAAACACACACACATAACTATATACTGGTTTAAAGGGCTAAATATTAATATAGATAAGTTAGAAAAAATAGAAAATACGTCTAGCACGGTATCGTACAAAGATTTTTGTAGCAACGAATTAAGGACACTCGATCTTAAAACAAATTTCACATTATTTTGCAGTGAAAAATTATCTTTAATTTGATATCAAACATAGTTTTTTGGGATTTGTTAATATTTTTAATTTTTTCTAATATGTCGTCCAACAAATTTTAGATTGGCATTTTGCATTGTTAGATTTGCTAGAATTTAGTATGTCAAACAGACACCATCAAGGAACTAAAAATAAAACTCTGTTTTTGTGGGAATTAGTTCTACCCTAAACCCTATATCCGCTTTACTTTACACAAGTAAACTTGAAAACACTGTTGTATTTCCTCAAATTTCTTAAATAAATTTTACTCTCAGTGTGTTATTATAATTTGTCAGTGAATTTTCCAAATGTGGAATAAACAATTTCTGTTTGTAGGTCTCATAGTAAGACCTAGACTCGGGACAACTCTACTTTTTCGTGTTAATGTCCTCAGAGAAAAAAAAAAAACACCATCCTTTAAAATTCATATATTTGTATATAGGCTATGTTTAAAAGTTTTCATGATAACTTGAGCAAAGGTAAACCTTTCCTAAAGCTTGGATTGCTAATAGGATACAGATTAAATTCATTTTATATTCGAGAAAAAATACAATTTATTAAGGTTTTATACATTGACATTCATTACATCATATACAGTAATTTACGTTTGGAAGGATTTGCGCTATACGGCATGAATTGAAACAAAATCTTTAGTTGTTTATGAGATACTTAGCAATTTATAGCCAAAGAACCTTTTTCACACTCAAGTAACGAGCCAGGTCGCAGAACCGAGTTCTATGTTTGCAATATATGCTAAAAATGTGTTCCATCTATCTCCATTGCTGCCTTGGTCCTGTAACTTGTTAACTATGTATTACCATTGATTATTGAATTCTATTACTTAAACATATTATACTAGCTGATAAAAATTTTAATTTGCTTTTATAAATTTTCTTACTTTATAGTAGCATTTTTCTGCAAACTTATAACCAACATTCGGCTTTCAAAGCATAACTGTTTTAAAATATCAATTAGTCATATAATTTCAAAAACAATTGTAAAAAATGAATCACAAATTCAGACTAGAAGTATCGCAAAATTCACATACTTAATATCAAAAACAATACTTTTCATCGAGACACTCCTCCATGTATCTTAGGCTCATCTCATGAGCACGTCCACAGCTAAAGCAATCCTTCGAAGAGTAAATGGATTGACAATCTTTTGAAAGTTTAAGGCCAGCTTAGGGTACAAAAGCAAAATCAACAAAAAACCATATAATTAAATCTCTGGTTCGGTTGCTGCTAAACAACAAATAGTTATTTTACAAAGATAAGTTACCATGATACATCACTTAAAATCAAAATCACATTTTAATCTGCGTAATAAATTTATAGTAGGTTATATTTAATTAACTATATTTTACCTAAAACTAAACGTATCATATTTTAACAGATCCTATTACAAACATTGATTAGGTGTACAGTAAGGGGGGTATTTGATATAGCTTTGTAATTGCATTTTAGTTATCTGGCTTGGGGTAATGTTTCCATCACTAATTTAAGATCTGTTAAGACAATTCACAACGTGTTAAATCTGAGACGAAGTGGCAGTATTGCGAGAGTGATCAAACATACTATAGACAATTCAACTAGCGATGATTATAACAATTAAACTGTACTAAGTGGACTACTTTAATTACAAACCTAACTCTAGTAGGCAAGCACAGCTTTATCAAAACACATTGTACTGTTTGCACCGTATTTGTTTGGTAGTACCATGCATAGCCTGTTTACTTATCACGGTTTGATCATACCATTAATAAGAAAAGGAAGATGCGTTAACAGCTGAATATAAGTTCAAGTTCACTGATTCCAGAGTATGAATATCAATATTGAAAGACAAAACAACCTTTTAAATCAATTTTTAGGATGTTAAGATTTTGTTATGATATAATGTGATATTTTCATAAAGCACAGTGTTTCAAAGTTAGGCTATAATCTTTCCATGCTGGCAAGTAGGAATCCTTAAAGCATTTTTTCGAAACGCTAATCTCAATTTAAAATACAAAAAGGCCACAATGTCTTATAAAAAAAATATATACTTGTTTGCAACCATATTATTTGATTTTAAAGTGCTTTTAAACGGGATGTCTTGTGCTTTAATGGAGTTGCTAGTTTTACATAATTTTACCTTGAAAGCAGTTAAGTCCGTTACTTTAAAATTTTAAATTTGACCTAGGTCATCTGTACGATAGGTCCTATATTATACCTTGCACCTTATACCTTATACCTTAGCATACATAGCGGATTCGTATTTTTCTTTGCGAATTCTAAGGACTTTAGTAATAAATTTATAAGGTTTAATCTAGGAGCGGACGGAAATAACCCTAAGCTTTCTTGTTCTATAGGTTTATTACTTAGAATGAATGTCAAGGTATGCTGAACTTGAAGATAAAACGTTAGCTGCAGGATTTTCTGATATGGTGATGCATGACTTTGTTATATAGTAGGTTATAGACTAGGTTTCAATAGATTTGATATATCGGCTAATGAAATGTTTCTTCGTATTTACAAATAAAATTCTATTTACGTAGATGCAAAAACTTCATTTATAAATATATATTTGTTGGCTCATGTGCACCTTAGCGCGTTAACTCAATTTAAAAATCGTCTGATATTGATGGGATTTCGTACAAACGTTTAAACTTAATTTTTTTTCGAACCATTTCACAAACCGGAAACTGGAAACAGGGTTTTACGGGTTGAAAATTTGGATTTTCAAATTTTTAACCCCAATAAATAAAAATACATCTATTAGTAAAATAAAATCTTTCTATCGTCTTTCTATAACATTTTGTAGATCTTAAAAAATAAATAATTTGGTATATTGTGGTATTGTTGTATGTCTGATGGATACAGTGAAAACTAATCAAAACTGTAAATTTAAATTTTTTATTTTATCCTTATAGAGAATAAATAATGACGTAACTTGCATGTTTATTTATACAGGGTGATTGATATAAGTGTGCCAGCCGTTTTATTCGAAAACTATAAGAGATATCAAAAAAAGTTAAATGGTAAGTGCCTTGGATTTTTTATTTAAAAATTGTTGTCAAGTCAAAAAAATTATTTTAGCCGCCATTTTTCCAATATGGCCGCCAACTTTGATTTTTCTTACGGAACACCCTGTATTTTATGATGTATTCTGGTAGAAAAAGTCATTTTAAGACGATTTTATTCTAGTGATTTTTTTTCATTAACCTAACCGTTTCAAAGATAATAATGGTTAAAGTTTTGAAATTTCTGCATGAGAAAGAGTTTCGACAAAGGCCTAAGCAAGCATGCCAGCTGTTTTGTTCGAAAACCATTCAAAATTTCACAACTTAAACCATTATTATCTTTGAAACGGTTAGGTTTATGAAAAAAATGACACGAATAAAATCGTCTTAAAATTACTTTTTCTACCAGAATACATCATAAAATACAGGGTGTTCCATAAGAAAAATCAAAGTTGGCGGCCATATTGGAAAAATGGCGGCTAAAATAATTTTTTGGACTTGACTATAATTTTTTAAATAAAAAATCCAAGGCACTTACCATTTAACTTTTTTTGATATCTCTTATAGTTTTCGAATAAAACGGCTGGCACACTTATATCAATCACCCTGTATATTTTTGTCAATTTTGCAAAATGTTTATGTGACACTTAGTTTGTTATATTTCAATAAAAAAAAAACAACTTACTTTACCACCTTCCTTGTAGCATACTACCTAAATATTCATTTACCATAGTGTTATTTAGTTAGGGAATTAATCTGAAAACTTTAAGGAAATAATATTTTAGTGAAAATCGAACTAGGAAAATGGACATTTGTTTAGTCTGCGGGTTTGCTGAAGCGAGGAATTTTTTAATTATAATAATAATTTTATTTGATACTCATTGCAACAGTATTTTGGTTATTGTACCAATAAATTTTACAAGAAACTATGGCAATCATTGTAGCTTCGTTTCATTTAGGTAAACTATTTTAAGGTACTCTTATGTAATAAGGGACATCTCCTCTGAATAAGTTTTCTACTCAACTGCATCGCACGCTATCAGTATTAATATGGATATTTTTAGCTTTCTATCTTAAAATATGTTACAAATCCAATGAAGCTTCAACCAGATTAAGTAGCTTACTTCCCTTGATGAATAAAATTTAAAATCAGTTTTTGAGCTCATAAAAGTAAGTCAAAGTTGCGTTTGCACTGTTGCTATTAATAAAAAAAATCATGGAATCCATATTTTGACAAATATAATTTTTTAACACATGCTATTTGTTTTAAAGTGTTACCTTCTTAGTTTGTGTAACAAATTATTTGAAGTAGATTGATACTCCTTAGTTTTTGGTTCGGTATATCTATGAACGTAATGTAAATAAGACATATGAAATGAAATTAACTTTTAAATTATGCAGAACTTAATATTTCTTTTTTATAAAAAAATTACAAAACCCTCGCTGCAGCAAATCTGCTAACCAAGTGAATTTCAATCAGTGTGATGGGATTTTTACTTTTTAACTATTCCCATAAAAGTCCCAACTAATTATCCTCAATTAAATAATCAAAATTTTGGGAGTAAGTTTTTTTTATGTTAGTAGTATATGGTGAAAAATAAAATATATACAAAAGCAAACAAAAAAAACAGATTCCCTTTTCTTGATAAAAATATCATAAAAAATAAAAAAAATTATGTTTTTTTTACCACAACGTTTAATTGTACAACAATGAATGTGCAATAGTGTATTTTTTTCAAAGCTCTACACAATAGCTTTGGTTTGAATTGGAAGATATATTTTATGTAAAAATAAAAATAAAACAAATTTTAAAATATTTATATCTCTATATCAACCCGATCTTGCTGGTTGTCATTCAAATATGCAGCCTTACACATTTGTGCTTAATTTAACCAAAATAGGACAAATTACTCGAGATATCGTGTTGAGGGACGTCAAAATAATAAAACAAATCAATTGGTTCAGGGTCCTAGGTCATAGTAAGCCACCTACGGTAATAGCTACTTCTCTGAAGGGATATTTCATAAGAGAATCAACGGTATGTTTGAGGAATCTGCTAACACCAGGTGCTGTTACAGGCCGATGTCAATATTGTTTTTGTTTGATCCAATATTGTCACTTGTAGGTGGCAAGGATACGGGTCACGTTTGTCCTTACAAGTCCTCTTAATGATCAGTACCAATGTCATTAACTCTGTACAAAAAAAAAATGTTATCCAAGCAAATACAAACTTGCACAAAATCTGTTTCAAGATAAGGCAATTTTACTTATAACTTACTAGCTGTTGTACCCGTGCTTTGAAACGGGAAGAGGACACAAAATTAAAACATTTTGATCTTTAAATTTTTTGTATAAAATAGTTACACATCCACCAACCCTTTTAGAAACAAAATTCGGCTGCACTTCAGTATCTGTCCTACACTCATTCGAATGAAAAATATCGATACAGTATAGGCTATAGATTATTCGAAATATTCATTCGAATGAGTGTAGAACAGATAAGTGCAGCCCAAAATGCAACCTTCATGGCCTTTATAGAAACATTTATTGCTTTTAAATCTGGTAAGTAGTGGAAACCACAATATCAGTTTTGATTAATTAAATCTTGTGTAGACTGATAATTATGTGGATATCTTACAAAATTTTCACATACATGATTTACCTTCATCTCCCTTATTTACCTTTCTTTTTATTATTTTTAACATTTTAAATTTTAACCTTGAAGCTGCAAATCTACTGATTATTATTTTAATGAAATGCATAATTTTTTAGGTCAATATTGTTTTAATTAAATCACAAATTTCATCCATCTTCACTCACAATGAATCATTAGCTACACTAACATCAGCTGTTATAAACTTTATACAAATTGCTGTGCCTTATCTATAATCGTTTGAAATATTAAAAATAATATATTTACACTATATAAAGTTTTAGATTATTAATTCAGCATTAAATACGGCAGAAAAAACTAATATGGTTATCATAACATCAAGGACAAAAAAATCTGATCGTAAATACAATATAATATACTTAGAATCAGAGATCACATATTATGTGTCATTGCATCTCTGATTGTACTCTACAAAAATATCAACGAACAACATAATATTTAAACCAGTTCTTTTGTTCAGTTCCATAGTCCATTGCATTTACATTTTTACACTTACCATTGACTAAGTAAACATATCAACATATATTAAATTTATTTTAGTAACAGAAGAACACTGTGTATAGCTAAATGTTATCATGTTTTCCTTGTTTTAATATCAGTGGTGTAGAAACACACAAAAAAATAGATTTATCAATATTCCACAAATAATTGTGAACTGCAAGCTATGTTAAGATAAAATAAGAGTATATTAATTGTTTTACCATTTCATAATTGAATATATTTACAAATGTACTACAGATTTTAAAACACAAAATCAACCACATGCAATTTAGTTATGGCATTCTTTAGTTTAGTTTAAGCATAGGTGTAGAAAAAACACAATTAATCAATTAACCTAAATGTAAAAAGTCAGTGTGAGGTGCAATTTATGTTACGTTAATTAAACACATGTTAAGCAGTTGAATTTTTAAAGAAACCCTCCAAATTCATACAATCAATCTACATTGTTATTTTCATACTGTTTCTATGAAAATATATAATTTGAATTATATTCATAAATTAAACACTTTTAAAAATCTAAAGCAGAGCCTGGGTTGATACAGGAACAGTTATAATCTTATTTTATTTCTAAAAACATTGACATAAATTAGAAAAAAAATTATAATGAAGTTTTATAATAATATTAATTGTAGTGCACCCTGTTGGTAAACCTTTTAACTTTTTAATGCTATTTAATATCATAGAACCAACTTGTGTATGTTAAACAGCTGACAAAATTATTTTATGCCTTTTAAATATGATTACTCATAAGGTTAACATTGGAAACTCCAGAGCCACTGGGGTGGAGCCCGAAAGGACTTTTGAGATAATAATGTGACAATATGTTAATGGGGAATGTGAGCTATCATCACACCACATTTTTTTCCAAATAAGCTTCTAATAATCCTTTGGAAAATAATTTTGAATTGTTTGCCCTTGCTGTTAATTATGGATAGCTTTTAAATGTTTACTCGTCTTCCAAACGGTAAAACTTTAAGATTTATTGTTACAAAGCTTGTGGATAGCATAATATCTAGATACTGACCCTATTATAATATTGTATTTAATAGATTTATTTTCTAAAAATGATTATTATTTTTGCATTAACATTTGACATAGGGGCGCCACCTATGAGTGTATTTTAACCCTAATATTAGTGAAGGATGAGTGCAGAATGGAAGATAATCGAAGATCACAAAGCTACACACGAACCGGTGACGTTTTGATTTCCAAACGAGCAAATGTAGATACATCCAAACACACGCAATCAAGGGCGCGCTCTACCTCAGCTCGGAATTCTCAGTATGATGTTGCACGCCGATGTCCCTATACCATTGCACTGAACAGGGAACAGCGCAATGAAGAGCGATTGCAAGCCTTTGGAATCTGGGTGATTACATCGTTACCCTTCAAACATTTTAGTTAACTAATTGCAGATATTGTTTTTAAGAATCTATTGCTCTTCCTCCATTTGCAATTTTTTCTAAAAAAATTATTTTTATGTGTTCAAAATTATGATAAAAACATGTATTTTTACATTTTTACAAACCTTTTAGCTCGACAGTTTTATTTAATATCTTAAATTTAAATAACGCAGTACCTACAATAATATGTAACGAAAAATATGACTCCAAGATATTTTAAATCGGCTCACAATTTGGGATATAAACAGTAAGAACCAAACCTCTTACATTTGCGCACGCCAGACGGGTAGCAGGGGTTCTTCCCGGAAATGTACAGCTGGAAAACTCGCGTATAGAGGTTGAAATGAATAAAAACGCTGTTTCCATATCCTATAAAATTATCATGGATAAACATAGTTGGTAAATAGAGCAACATACTTTGTAGTTTATTTTAGTGACCAATCTAATATAAAGAATTCTTAATTGTATTTTTCATTGTAACACCAATGTTTTCTGAACCCCACAGTCTTGCAGGGTCAGGATATAATAATGCAATATATAGTTATAACTATGCATTGTTTCATAAAATGATTTGACGAATTAATTATTTATTTTTGGTACGACAACCAATATTTATTAATATAAGACTAAATCAGAAAACATGGGTGGTTGGACTAACATTTAGAGCAATCGTTACAGCCTCTCATCTGCAATTCAAATTGGACCTGAACAAGGAATAGTAAGTATAGGTCCCAAGGTTTCTCATTGTTTCTAGACATGCTTCTCTTTAAATGTTACGGTTCGTACTAACTAATATTAACTCGGTTTCTTAACTTGTATTATTGCTTCAAATACATTTTAACGTATGTTTACAATAAATCAGTTAAGTGATAACCTGACATGAAATATCAACAGCTATCGTATACTGTAAAGACAAATTTTATAGTTTTCACTCATAAACAACACTCAAAATCCAAAACAAACACTTTAAAGCCAATAATGTTTAACAGATGTATATCATTAAAAAAAAAAAAAAAAAAAAAAAAAAAAAAAAACAACAGCTGTCTAGCAAAGTATTGGCATTTATGTATTTTATTATTTTGGTTTGTATGTAAACATTAAAGTTAAGTTTACCACTATAACTAGCTTAATCAACTTTTACAAAATTACAATTAGTTCAATTACAGGATCGACATACGTTTTACAAATATATTACCAACCCATCATAAACACAAATCCAACGGAATCAGCGAATCAGTAAATTGATTCTCAAAGGAAATATAAACATAGATAATTGAAACTAGTCGATTGTTGTGAGAACTATGGTTTTATCTCAATAAATTTAAAATGTTTATGTCTATTTAAACTAACATTAATGCAAATTATCTTGAGATTATAAAACTCAAAAGATTTATTAAAAACAAAGTCTTAATTCAAATTTTAAAATTTTACGGGATGAATATGTTTACTATTGTTTATCACAGTAATCAATTTTGCAAGATACTTTTTATTTTTTACAATTCCCAAACACGATGAAAAGCCAATTGTTTGAGACCACACGGGGTTAATCTGAACGCTTCAATGGTGGTATGAATTGTTCAACCAGAAATATTCAGTCAAGCAGAAACAAGTTACAAACATGGTAAAATAAACGTAATATATGTAGATGAACTTCCATCTTTCAATCCTTAACTGCAAAATTAACCTCTAAACTAAGCTACGGATGAAAACCCAGTGTTTATAATAATACACTGATGATTTTTTTATAGTGATATTTTGGTCACACTATGAATTAGTAGTGGAGAACTGCCGGTTTTACCTCACTTTAGACACGTTTTTTCCCATGTTATTCTTATGGGGATTATTTTTGGCCACCAAATCTAAAATCCTGATCTTTGCCTACAAATCCCTATAAAAATTGTCAAACCTTATTTCTTAGTTATTCCCCATAAATATATTCGATATTAAGCAAAAATAAAAAAAAAACATTTATTGACCCATGTATGTGTATATGTATAGTAGTATAGTTTGTCGCTGCCGTTTTTTCCGCATCGATGTTTTTGGGCCAACTCCCCCCCCCCTCCCCGTTTTTGTCCTCTTGTCCTCTAGTGGTGACGTGGTGAAAACGTCACTCCCTTGGGCTTGCTCCTTGCTAGTCTTGGATCTGTTGAAGTAATTTTTAATTTCTAGCTGAAAATTTTTAAAATGTTCGAAAAGTCTATAAATAGAAGTGGCACAAATTTTTTTTGTTATATATAAAAATGAGGCCCACCTGTCAACACTGCTCTGTGTCGCTCTCCACCAAAAGTAACCTGATTCGCCACTACAAGGTAATTCATCAAATGAATGTATGTAAAGTTTGTAATTTAATCTGTGATAGTAACATTGCTCTAAAATCACATATATTACAAAGTCACAAGAGTTGTAGTTTTTGTAAGAAAAATATTGTTGGACATTTTAGAAGACATGTAAATTCTTGCAACAAATGTCCATACACGATGATTAAATTTGTTGGTGAATCAATTAGAGCTGAACTTGAAAATACTCTCAAGTCTTGTCCTCTGCCGATAAAATGGACTTTAGTAAGGAGAATTAAATTTATAAAATATTCAATGGATCAAAATGGAAAATTAGTTAATGAAAAAGAATGTATAGCAGATTTTAGAAGTCTTACTACCTTAACTATTGAGAAGAGAGATTTAAAGCCTCAAATTGAAAATGCACTTTTAAAGATTGATGCTTCCATACACAAATATCAAGCCCAAGGCAGTGGATGGATATATGACCATACTAAATATTGGCAGTTGCATGTTTACAAGTATAAGCCCCTAACTCCAAAGTCATATATTCCCACGCCAAAAAGTATTCAATCAAAACATGCAGTTCTAAATATAAAGAATTCTGACAATAGATGCTTTCTTTGGTCGAATTTAGCAGCTTTATACCCAAGGAATGCAAACAATGCTGAAAGGGTCTCAAACTATACACCCTATGAAAATCAGTTGAATATGACAAACATAAAGTATCCTGTAAAAATATCTGATATAGATCAATTTGAAACACAGAATAATATAAGTGTTAATGTATTTGGAGTTGAAGACCAGAATTGTATATATCCATTAAGAACGACTAAACTAAATAGTAATACTCACATAGATTTATTATTATTACAAGAAGGTCGTAAATCACATTATTGTTTAATTCGTGATTTTGATAGGTTAATGTTCCACTCTACAAAACATGGCCATAAGCAGCATTTTTGCAAGTTGTGTTTACAACATTTTTACACTAATGATAAATTAGAACGTCATGTAACATATTGTAAAAGCTTTGATGCTCAACGAGTGGAAATGTCTAAACAAGATACATTACAATTTAAAAATTATAAATATCAACTTAAAGCCCCATATGTAATTTATGCAGATTTTGAATGCTTTATAAACTCTAATATACATATTCCATCGGGATTTGCATTTGTCGTAGTAAAAGATTCAAAAATTATTTCTGAAGAGTTGTACAGTGGCACAAATGTTATGGATGTGTTTTTTGAAAGATTATTTCAGGCTTATGATTATATTAAAAATCAAATGGCAATATATATTCCTCTTCAAATGACCCCTGAGCAAGAGGTATCTTTCCAAAACTCAACACATTGTCACATTTGTGAAAAGCCCCTATATTTTGATAGGGTGAGAGATCATTGCCATTCCTCTGGCCAATACCGTGGAGCTGCCCACAATGATTGTAATTTAAACTATAAAGTGACAAAGAAAATACCAGTATTCTTCCATAACTTGAAAAATTATGATGGTCACATAATAATGCAACATTTGGGAAAGTTTAATAAACGTAAATTAAATTGTATAGCTAAAGATATGGAAAAATATATATCATTCTCTGTTGATGATTTAGTATTTTTACATTCATACAACTTTCTGTCCCTTCCATTATATAAATTGGCTTCCAATTTGAACACATTTAGATTCATACAAAATCCACTACTACAACGTAAAGGTGTATATCCCTATGAATATATGACGGGACCAGATAAGTTCGCAGAGTCTCTACCCCCAATTGAAACATTTTACAGTTCTATAACTAAAGAACATATCTCTCCCAATGAATATGAACATGCTAAAAATGTATGGACCCATTTTAATATAAATAATTTACAAGAATATCATGATTTATATCTTAAAACAGATGTATTGCTACTGGCTGATGTGTTTGAGACATTTAGAGACCTGTGTTTAAAAGATTACAAACTTGACCCTGTACATATGTATTCACTTCCTGGACTTACATGGGAGGCCTGTCTTAGAATGACAGGAATAAAATTACAATTATTCAAAGATATTGACATGCATTTGTTCATAGAAAGTCCGATCAGAGGAGGGGTTAGTATGATTTCTACACGTTACGCTAAAGCAAATAATAGATATATGGGTGAACACTATGATCCCAATCAAGAGAGTGTCTATTTAATATATTTAGATTGTAACTCGCTATACTCAACAGCGATGTGCGAGCCGCTACCTATGGATGGATTTTGTTGGTCGAATGAGATAGACTACAAATATAATCAAAATGATGAGGTTGGATACATTTTAGAAGTTGATTTAAAATATGATAAAAGCTTACATGATTTACATAATGACTATCCATTAGCACCAGAGAAAATGAATGGCAAATTAATGCCAAATTTAAATGACAAAACTAAATATATTTTACATTATAAAGCATTACAAAAATATGAGGAATTGGGTTTGATTGTTACAAAATACCATAGAATTTTAAAATTTAGACAGTCTAAATGGCTTGCGCCCTATATTAATTTTAATATTGAAAAACGCAAATGTGCTAAAACTGATTTCGAAAAAGACTTTTATAAATTGTTAAATAATAGTCTCTTTGGTCGAACAATCATGAATCAACGCAAGTTTCGTGATATATATCTCAAGGATGAGTCACTATTAACAAAATATGTCACTAATCCAAGGTTTGACTGTAGCAAAAAGTTTGATAACAATTTACATGCTATACATTTAAATAAATTAGTTGTAAAGTTTAATAAACCAATATATTTAGGAATGACCATTTTGGATATCAGTAAAGTAATAATGCATGATTTCCACTATAATTATATGTCAAAATTTAAGAATAAAAGATTTCTAATGACAGATACAGATTCATTAATGTATGCTATAGTTACAGAGGACTTTTACAAGGAAATAGAATGTGACTTACACTATTTTGATACCTCTGGATATAGTAAAGACCATTTCTTATACTCTGATAAAAATAAAAAAGTCACTGGAAAGTTTAAAGATGAATTAGGTGGTCATATTATGTATGAATATTGTGGTTTAAGACCAAAGTTATATTCTTACATTCCTCTAAAATGGTTATATGAAGAAGACAAGCAAGCTTTAGAGGTGAAGAAAGCTAAAGGAGCTGATGGTGCCACTGTTAAACATCTCCTCAGACATCAACATTATTTGAACTGTCTTGCAACTGGGCAAGATTACTATGAGAATGTGACAAGAATTAAATCTATAAATCATCATCTTCAAACCTTAACCATGAATAAAAAAGTACTATCCTTTGACGATGACAAGAGGTTTATTCTAGAAGATGGCATCAATACTCTTGCGTTTGGTCATTATAAAATTGATGTTCAAAATGTGTAGATATATAATAAATACAAATGTAAAAAAAAATCTTTCATTTATTTATCCTTACCATCCTCTTGATAGAATTGGTCAAACATAAATCTGTATTTGCCATTATTCTTTGGCCTCTCTTTGTCTATTACGTGAAAGCCGTATTTAGTTTTATCCCAACATTGATGACAGAGATTTTTAAATTGGTCAAATGAAAAGTCATTACCAACATGATTGTGATATACATGTTTTAAATTTAAATCATCTTGTTTAAATAATATTAGGAAATTTACATTATCACGTAAATGTTTGTGTACTTTGCTGTAAGATTGACACAAGTAAAAACAGTTAATATTTTTATGTCGACCCATTGAGAAAAATTGTGTAATATTTGGACTATTTATGTCATCAAATACAACAACTGACTGTGATTTTACATCATTTGGTGTGATTTCAGAGTCAGTAAACGTGTGTAATTTCACTTCATCACACAAACTAAATATTTCAATTATTTTTTTATATTTTTCTTGTTCTAAAGATTTAGATATTAAATATAAGTTTGTAAATTTTAATCCTTCCTTTCTTACAATTAAGTTATAAATTACAACCGTCTTCCCACTTCCGCTTGGACCACAAATAACACATCGAATATTGGTAGGAAATAGACCCAACTTCTTTGGTATATTTTCCTTAGTATGTACTATTTTAAATTTGTGTTTCTGTTGAATAAAAGACATTTTTTATATAATAAAAATGGTAAAAAATGTTAATAAGAAAACATGTAAAAAGGGCAAAGGTTTATTCCTAAAGCCATACAGGGATCGAGGGTTATTGAATACTCTTATAAATAACCTTCCATTCCCACTTCACATACCATCATATCGATACTGTGGACCTGGAACGAATATACGTGAGAATCTAGCTAAAAATGTACCTCCAAAAAATAAACTAGACTCTTATTGTAAAGAGCATGACATATTCTACATGAATAATCCCGATACCGCTGCTCGGAACAAAGCAGACATGAGATTAGCAGACTTAGCTTGGACTAGAGTTACAGCCAATGATGAAAGTCTTGCTGAAAAAGCTGCTGCTTATGCAGTGACAAATTTGATGAAGGCAAAAGCAAAAATGGGAATGGGATTAAAATTTAATAAAAAAGATGGACAACTACCAGCTGTTAGAGGCCGCAAAAGACGTGCCTCACTTCAGAGGGGTGTACCTAAAAAGCGAGCTAAAAAATCTAACACCAAGAGTAAAAGAGTGCGGAATAGTTAATTTAGACAGTTCATCTGGCACACATTGGACAGCATATCGTAAAAATAAAGATATTGTAATTTATTTTGACCCATTTGGAATCCAACCTCCAAAAGAAGTAATTAAATATTTCGAGGGATATAAAATCTACTATACAACCGATCAAATACAAGATTTAAATAGTTCTATTTGTGGAATTTTATGTTTATCATTCATAAAAAATATTTCTTTATAAAAATGGATTCATTTACTATAACATTTTCGGGTACAGAGTCAGAGCTAAAGTCAGTGTTCTTTCCTCCCATAGAATTAAATGATGATTATGTAATTGGATTAGTAGATTTTCAAAGTTATAATTCTATATTTAATGTTAAAAAACCTCTAAATACTTTAACATATTACAAAGTAGAGAAAATAACATTACCAAAAGGAGAGATCTCTGTCGATGATTTAAACCAGTTATTAAATGGCAAACTTAAAGTTATAATAGATAAAAATGGAGAAGCATTAATTAATACTAAATCCAAACTTTTATTTAAAGGGCTTATTCCAAAATTAAATCAACTTAAAGGCAAAAAATTAACCATTAGTGAAGGTGATGATGTTTTCTATTATGACCACAATGCTCCAGTTACAATAGAAATTTCTGAAGGAACATATGAGGTGGTTGAGCTTGCAAAGGAAATTCAAATGCAAGTCCCAGACTTTTTCCTTACAGCTAATAATAAAACTATGAAAGCTACACTACTTTCTAGCCACGTGTTTGATTTTACAAAACCATGTTTAGGGTCTGTTTTATTGGGATTTAAAGGTGTTTCTACTCCTGGCGTTCAGTTTGAATCTACAAATAAAATAAACATTAATAATGTAAATGTGATTAGAGTAAAATGTAATATTGCAAACGGGTCCTATTTAAATGGCAACAAATCACACACCATACATAGCTTTTATCCAGAAGCTCATCCTGGCTACAAAATTATTGAAGTTCCAAGAAATATTATATATTTTCCTGTAAATAAGAGAAGTTTAGATGTTGTCAGTATTACATTTGCCGATCAGCATGACAAGGCAATTGACTTTAACGGAGAAGAAACTACAATTACTTGTCATATAAAAAAGATATGAGAATTTATAAGAATTTATCTATAAGTGTACAAAATGCTAGGTTCCTAAAGTCAATAGGACTAAAGTTAAAATTTTCTATTAATAAAAATGGAAGATTTTCTAGACGTTACAGGGAAATCCCAATTCGACGATAGTGTGGTTAAAATTACAAATCACTCCTATGTTCCCCACAACACTTTAGCAATAAATAATTCTGATGAAATTCGAATATGTATTAATAATCAAGATTTGCTAACTCTCCCATGTAGGAGTTATCTGTATATTAAGGGAGAAATTGAAAATCATGATAAAGGTCATTTTATAAATAATGCATTTGCGTTCTTATTTGATGAAATTAGATACGAAGTCGCAGGTAAAGAAATAGACATTGTAAGAAACCCAGGAATTTCTAGTCTTATGAAAATATTGAGCTCTTACAATAAAACTACTAAATTGTCAAATGTAGCATTTGATTCTGACACGAATTTAAAAGAGTTCCATAAAGGTGGCAAGTTTAGTACATGTTTACCATTAGAGTTGTTAATGGGTGTATTTGAGGATTTTAATAAGGTATTAGTAAATGTCAAACAAGAATTGGTGTTGAAAAGATCCAAAAATGATTTGAATTGTATATTAACAACCGCTAGTGCTCCAGTCAGTGGCACTGCTGATTTGATTCCTAAAATTACACTTAACTCAATTCAATGGGTTATGCCACATGTGATACCATCAGATGGGGAGAAGTTACAATTACAAAAGATGTTATTGCAAAATAAAAATTTGCAAATTGCATTTAGAAGTTTAGAGCTGCATGAACTTCCATCATATCCTAATACCACAAGACATACATGGTCAGTAAAGACATCTTCAAGTTTGGAGAAGCCTAGGTATATTATATTTGGTTTCCAAACAGCTAGGGATAATAGTGCACGAAAAAGAACTGATGAATTTGATCACTGTAAATTAAAAAATCTCAAAGTATTTCTAAACTCTGAATATTATCCTTATAGTGATTTAAATCTCGACTTTGAAAATGGAGATGTCTCTAAAGCTTATGAGATGTTTATGAGGTTTAGAGAGACTTACTATAATACTATCCCAGATCCTATGATTAGTAGGGCTGAGTTTATGAAGAAATATCCACTAATCGTAATAGACTGTTCTAGACAGAACGAAACAGTGAAGGAAGGAATCGTTGATATTAAATTAGAGATTGAAACTGCAGAAAATGTACCAGCAAATACATCTGCATATTGTTTGATAATACATGATAAAGTGTTTGAGTACAATCCTTTGTCAAATGAGATAAATAAAATGTAAATAAAAGATGAAAAACATTCAACAAGAATTAGTTGACTCTGCAAATCAAATACGAGAAAAATATAGAGCTTTAAAACGTGGCAGGTTTCTAGAGGCTGAAGAGAGGTTTCAAACATTCCAACCTTTAATAGAGCCATTACAAGAATTAAAAAAAATCACATCTATTGGTAAAACAGAGAGGCCTCAAATGGAGATACTCCCAACGACTCCATCTAGAATATCAATGATACCAAGATTACAACCAATACAGCAATCCACTCCACAGAAATTAGATTTTGGTCTTTTAGCATCAGACTATTTAGGAAATTACCTCAGTAAAAGTAGTATGACAGACACTACATATGGTATTAGACGAGAAGCAAATAAATTTTTTATTGGAAATAAGGAAGTTGATATTGCCAATGATGATGTTACAGTTGCAAATAAAACCTACAAGGGGACAAAAGGTTTGTGGCAGTTGTTAACGTTAAAAGAACCTGAGAACTATACTCAGGCTGATTTGCAAAATTATAAAGAGATTTTGGAAGCTACAAATGGACATTTAAAGAGTTACAAAGATGGTGCACCAATTTCAAGTAATAGACATACTAAATATCTTAATATAATTAAACCTCTATTTAAATCTGTTGGTGAAGGTTTGAGACAAGTGACTGGTAATAAAATAGACTATATTTATTGGGATGATCCTAATGAGCTTGTAGATAGGTTAAGACTTCTTTGGCTAAGTTGCCAAGCCGGTAACTCAGGAGTGGATAATGAAATAGATTCTATTATTGAGGAATTGAGAGAAAGTGGAATTATTTATTAAATAAAAATATGTTTATAGATAAATTTTATCGTTTATATAATCCATATAATAAGCCTGCAGAACCCAGGGCTAGTAATGAACCTACTTTAAATTTACAAGATGATAGTTGGAATTGTTTAAACCGTAAAATTGGTAATGTTAAAGATGGGGAGTTTGTAGATGATGTATCAACTTTGGGACAGACATTAACTAGAAAAGGTGATGTCTTTTTACGAGGTAAAACTAAATATGAGTTTTTAGAATCTAAGAATAACAATTGGAATGCTAAAAAACAGAAAATTACTAATGTGAAAAAGGGTGAAAGTTTAGATGATGTGCCCACTTTACAACAGACTTTAATACGAACAGATGGTGGTACATTTGTACAAGACAATAAAAATTATGAATTTTTAGAATCAGAGAATGGTGTTTGGAATGCTAAGAAACGGAAAATTACTAATGTAGAAAAGGGTGAAAGTTTAGATGATGTGCCCACTTTACAACAGACTTTAATACGAAAAGAAGATGGTAAATTTATACAAGATGATAATAATTATGAATTTTTAGAATCAGAGAATGGTGTTTGGAATGCTAAGAAACAGAAACTTAGCAATTTGATGGAAGGTACAGATAGTAAAGATGCTGTGAATGTTTCACAAGTTCCAAAAATGGAAGCAGGCTATTGGAGTTTTTATAATAAAAGGTTAGTACGTGTCAAACCTGCCATTGATGAAACTGACTGTGTTATAAAAGAACAGACTATAACTTTTGATAAAAAAGAAAAATGTTGGGATGCCAAAAAAATATTTATAAGGAATCTACCAGAGGGGGAACATTCGGATGATATTTGTCTAATGTCACAATCTATGCATTACGATGGATCAAAATTTGTATATGGAGAAAAAAATTTTAATTTGATGGAATATAATCCTGATTTATTAGTTGCTGACCCCACATCTTTGAGTGGATTTAAGTATATAGATAATAGACCATATATACCAGAAAACTATGTATTTAAAAGAATGGAAGATAATCTATTGATTGGGGCTAATGGTGATGTATTTAGAGTTACAGGAAAGGATGATGTTATAAAAAATGAATGAAATTGCATACGAACTTCATAAGCCTGCAAGAAAGAATTTCATTAGAAGGTCTTTTAAAGTATTGGGTATAAACGAAACCATACAAATAGATTTAATTGATATGCAAAACTATGCTAGAGAGAATTCTGGCAATAAATATATTTTAACTTTAATAGATACATTTTCTAAAAAAGCTTATGCTGCTCCGCTAAAGAATAAGACGGGTTTGGTGGTTACAGAAGCCATTAAAACCATTCTACCAAAGGGGGTTAAAAACATTCAATCTGACAATGGAAAAGAATTTTTTAATCAATATTTTAGCAAACTAATGAAACAATTAAATATTAATCACTATCACACATTTTCTACAACTAAGGCTGCAATTGTGGAGAGGTTTCAGAGAACTTTAAAGAATTGGTTATATAGGGAATTTAGTGCTCAGGGGAGTTATAAATGGTTGGATTTACTTCCAAAGTTAATTCGAAAATATAATAATAAGGTGCATAGATCTATAGGAATGAAGCCTAACCAAGTGAATATTAAGAACAGTAAATATGTGCATGAGAGGTTGACTTCTAAAGTAGTGCAAGTTAAAAAGCCAAGATATAAGGTAGGTGATAGTGTGAGAATTTCCAAGTGTAAACATGTTTTTAGTAAAGGATATACCCCGAATTGGACAGGGGAGCTATTTACAATAGCAGAAGTAAAGAATACAAAGCCTGTGACTTATATCTTGAAAGATGAAAATGGTAATATAATCAGGGGAGGCTTCTGTACAGAGGAATTGTTAAAGACCAAATATAAAGACATGTATTTGATAGAAAAGGTTATTAGGAGAAAAGGTGATTTATTATATGTCAAATGGCTTGGGTTCCCAAGTAGCCAGAATTCATGGATTTCCACTAAGGATGTCCAAGGGAGCGCGACATGAGCCGGGAGCGCGCCCAAGTTCGCATACAAACCTCGCACGATTTTGTGAATGGATGTGGATTTGAAATAGTAATGGAGTTGTACAATGGTATTGAACATTTATATAGGCTTGTATAGGCCGAGAGCTGGATTTTTAAAAAAGTGGTCAAAAAATGCTCACCATGTTATTCTTATGGGGAAAACGTGCCTAAAGTGGCGTTAAACCCCTATATTGCCTCTTCTCTACATTTACACTTGTAAGGGTCAATAAATATAAGAAATAGCTTTTTTAGCTTAATATCGAATATATTTATGGGGAATAAGTAAGAAATAAGGTTTGACAATTTTATAGGGATATTTAGGCAAAAGATCAGGATTTTTGGTTTTAGTGGCCAAAAAATGATCCCATGTTATTTCTTATGGGAAAACGTGCCCCAAGTGACTTTAAACCCGTATATTATATCTACTAATGTAGTACCTATAACTACATAGGAAAATTGCCAATACCGGCATCGTCTTTGTTACATTATTATACTTTCAGGAAACATTTTCTTGCCAAATAAATATTTAACAAAATATAGGATCACGAAACAACCAGATTAACTTCAAAGAACCCTGTACTCGTTATGCTATAGTATATTTCGTACCTAGGGCCGAAAATGAGGTTTTGCCGGCTCGAGATAATTTTTAGAGATCAAAACAAATCGTTTGAAACGATCGAGAGCTGCAAACCCATTTTTACCTACGAACGCTATTTTTTTACTACACTATACACAATTGAGAAAATTCAGTATATACAATGTGCACACTAACAGTCAACTGCAACTTTAAGGTTATGTAAAGAAATATTTCGAGGAATCAGTAAAAATAATAATAAATAGTTGCTAATCAGCGGTGACAATAAAACAAGTCTGTTGCAATGCATTTTAGATACAGCTTGTGTATTAAATATACATAAAGATTTTAAGTATATAAGCGAACAGCAGATTTTCGGCCCTATGGCCGCAAAAACATGCTGTCCCTAAATTAAGATGAAAGCTGGCATGGACAGTAATACGTAGCTTTCAGCCTGAAATTAACGATCGTAAAACGGCAAAAAACATCGTAGTGTGGTGAAAATATATTTAGCTTGATTAATCATATTTGTGATCTAAAATGCCGTATTATACATTATTATTATTTGTATACGTTATATTACTATACATTATAAGTTTTATGTATTTGCGAGATGTACACATGCATATTAATTCTATATATCAGACATTAAAATCATTTTAACAAATTGTTTTCCTATCTAACAGTTTAATGAATGCACTTAACTGTTGATGGGAAACAGCCTAATGTAAACAGCACATATCACTCGTAAAGGGAACTGCCAGAAGAGTTTTTATGACAGTGATGAGTTAAAGCTGAGTTCAGAATGATACAATTGTGTTGTAAGAAGTTTTGTTCCTGAAACAGGATACGCTGTCGGGATTTTCCGTACGCTGTCAGCCAGATAGGCCTTATTCATGACTTGAATGAAGTCTCTATCAAATTATTATTTTTACCCAAATACGATTTGAATATACTAAATCCTTAATATTCTTTATATGCTATTGTATCAGGTTTTTAAACATGCTTTCGTATTTACAATTTGTTTTAATATGTTATATATCTTAGCGTTTACTGACTAGGGTAAATTTTAACCTTGGAATACCATCTAAAGATGAACACATCTATATGAAGCCAACTAGAGATGAAAACATTAAATGAGTAAAAGATTGTCTTTAAGCACATTGAATCCATTTAAAGATGGATAGTGTCCTAGACAAGCAAGATAGCCATGAGTAATCTTTATGTCGAGAATATCATGACACAACTGGCTTTGTCTGACTTTTTGACAGAATTACACACGGTTCAACTTCAGCAAATTTTTATGTGAATAATATGTGGGACTGTGTATTTAAATGATTTTTTCTATTTTTATACATGACTCTTTCATGGTTCGTATTTTTTAACGTTCTTAAGCCAGTCCATTACATTGATCATGTTAATTTAAACTGATAAGTAACATTTCACAAGCTAAGCTGGCATTTTCTGTACTGGCAACAGTACAGTATTGCTGACAAACCTTTAATCAATAATCCAACGTTAACGCACACAGTAGGCTAGCCCTTTGATGCCCAAACATAGATGTAGATAAGAAAATATTTTTTATTGTTGACAACTACACTCTTTGGTGGCTAACATATTAGAAAAATATAAGTTTTAACAGTTTTGAGGTTTAATAAAAAAAAAAATAATCATGAGGAAAATAATACTCATTGGGCAGTAAAGGTCTTAAAATAAGCAAACTAAATCGACAAGAATTGTGTTTTTTATAAAAATTTTATTTTTTATAATAAAATATAGAGAGTGATATTCATACCAAAAATTATATAGCGAATAATAATACAAATGCTTGCTAATGTTAATACAACATTTTTAAATTGCAAAAGAACATTTTTTGTCCACAAGGGGATTTTTTTAAATACACTTTATAATATTTACTTCACATGTTCAAGTAAAAGTATGTAAAAATACAACTGTACACTGTCCAGATTGTTTACTAATCTAATCAAAAGAATATTATTTGTAATATTCATAACCCTCCAAATCTCCTAATTCCTCGATATCAGACAAATCCCCTCGCAGCAATTCTTCTGTTTCAGAGTGTGTATGGTATTGTTTATCCATATTCACGATCTAAAACATCAATATAATACACTAAATTTAGCACGTTATAAAAATATAGGTTATAATACAATGTTATGTTTTTTTTATATATTGCTGGAAGTGAAAAGTTTTTAATTATAAGACATCTTCATTGGACCTGAGCCGCAACTGCCCAATGAGTGAAATTTTACTCATGTGATTTTTACATCATAACATTTTTATAAACATTTATAACTCGTGGTAAATTACATTAAACTTATATCTATGAAATATTTAACAAGAAACATATTTTTTTATTTAAGTAAAAATTAAGGAACTTACCTAAAAAAATATTCAAAGTTGAGCTTCTGAAGAAAGCAGACACAACAGAGCATGGCACAAAACAAACAGACTTTTAGTTGAACCAGACAGTTGATCAGGAATTCCAGTGCTTCCAATACCATTTGAAAACATCATAGGGTATAGTGAAGGAAGTTGAAATTCCCTACTTCATGACAAATTTCCCAGACTCCAGTACAAATGTCATGAGTAAAAAAGTTATCATTGGGCACGAAAGGGCTAAGTAGGGAAACCCCATTCGTTAAAAACAAAAAAAAACACATATAAAACTACGTAAAGTTCTACTATCACAACTAGGCACTGAAAGATGTAAATATTGACATCAGGCATTGCACCACACAGTTTAAACAATGGTTAGCAATGAGCCTAGTGTAAAGCATTACAAATAATTATTCTCGCCTCTTTCTTATGCACTTGAGAACACTTAAAGGGTCATGCTGGAATCTTACAACCTACCCCAAAGACCAATGTAAAATTGGAAATATGCGATGAAAGCATATCCGAAAGGCAAAAGCCGTAAACTTTAAGTCTTCGCAACAATAACACACTTTGCTCAAAAAATGTTAGACTTACTCTCAATTCAAATAACATTAGGTTGTTGATTACTCAGATTTGTTTACTGGTCCAAGGAATACCATAAAGCATGTTTTTGTTTAAACGTATTAGCTTAGTATGAAATAAATAAATTTACCGAATTAGATCAAAATATATCAATAAACAAGTAGGCCTAAACAGCAACAGTTTACTTACCTGTTCTCTATAAGTTTACCATGGGCATATAAAATGTATATACATTTTTTTATCTTATCCATAACCATTAAACGTACAACTACGCTCCAATGTACTAAAATTAAGTGCAACTAAATATGATTTGTATTTTTGTGCTCTACAGTATTAAAAATAAGAGGGTCACGAATGGGGAACCCAAATCTTTATTCCATAAAACAGCCCATAAACCTCGGTCCCTTAAATGCTGGTTCAAACATCATCAGAAGATACAGAAACAATGGATCTCCCCTTCCTGAAACCAAATTGAGACTTCCTATAATGCAAAATTCACAGTATCTCAAAATTGATCTTATAGGGGTTGAGTTGTACTGTTTTTACACGGATCAAATTAATTTTATTGTCTATCAGCTGAGATATATATATATATATTTTATGGTAAGTAAAATGATTCTATATTACGTTAGTTTCATTTTTTTACAGCATTTTTTATTTTTTTTTTCATTTTTTTAGAACAAAAAGCTTAACTTAACTATAATATAAAATATGTTTAATTAGTAATTACTATAAAAGCGTATAGTAAATATTGCATTCGTCTGTAGAGATGATTGACAACTAACTAAGCAAACTGAATAGATAAGACTAATTGAATCCAACATGGTAAATCCTGTTAAACTAATGAGTAATCAACTAATTGGTTGTAATATTACAAATCCATCGACAGAAATATTGTATCAGGCTGAATATTCCATGGAGACTTTGTTAAACAAAAGGATAACATCAAGAGTTGTCGTGAAATCCGTGAACCACACTCTGCTACCATGTCATAAAATCCAATGATAAGTTAAAGTTGTTTGATTACCTGCTTTATTTTAATTTTAAATTAATATAAGTTCATCATCATCATCCTTTTATTGATTTCCCTCAAGGGGTACATCAAAAAATACATTTACAGAATACAGTTACATGCAAAATAACCAAGGTTGGTAAATTTAATATAAGTTGATTAAATATAAGCTTAAGTTTGTATCAACTTTCTTTCATTCACTAAGTTTAAAATCTTAAGTTACCAAAAGTAATCAAAACAAAATGCAAACCACAGCTGTCTACTGGCATTGCTGTAGCAACACTCCCGCTACATTAGTGGTGCTGGGCCCTTTTTTCTTTACTGGGTGTTGAAATACGTAGCGAATAGCGTCGTTAGTATCCAAGCTGCCCTTTCCAGAGTCTTATGAACAAGTGGGGATGAATTTGCTAAGTTTTATAATCCAAAGGTTGATATTGTCTCTTCTCCAGCGCCCCATCTCGCTGTAAGTTGCTCTTCGTCTGTTGTTTCTAAGCCAACACTAAGGAAAAGAGGAAGTACCCTTGGCAGATCTAACTTGGACGTTCATATTTTGAGTTGACTGGGGCCATGGCTTGTTCATTCTGAGAGCTGTTGAAGCTAGAACCGTTTGCGGTGATGATTTCTGGTGCATCATCCACTTCCGCTTCCCCGTCTGAGATCACATTAAAAATTTCACCATTTATAGAATGTATCTGAGTTGAGATCTCTTCTTCGCTGTTATCCAGCAGTCCCTGAGGTATAGAGTCGGGTCTGAAAAGACATAATGATAGATCTTCTTCGACAGTTGTATGCGTCTGGGATGCAACTAGGTCCTTACTGAGCACACTGGTATCTAGGATATGATCCTAAAATGCTATGCTCGAGCTGTCCGAAAACTCATGCCATCGTAGCATGTCCTCTTGGTAAGTTGGTAAATCAAATCAAATCAAATCAAATCAAAATGCCTTTATTCTTGAGCGCTTCTCAATACAATATTGGTTTACAGAATAACTCACGTCACTAAAACTAAACATTTAAAAGTCAAATATCTAAACAAATTATGTACAAGAATAAAAAATCAACAAAAAATTACATGCCTGCTTTACAATGTATTTTAACCTTTTTTTTGAAAGCCAAGGCCGAAAGGCTTTTGATCTGATAGGGGAGGTCATTGTAAATGGTTGGGCCAAAATAGGAGAACCCCCTCCTACCAATTTCCAAATTAACTTTTGGAAAGTGGAGGAGGGTGTCCTGCCTAGTGCCCCGTCGAGCAATTGCTCCACGTGTCACAAGTCTCTCCACCAGGTATTTTGGTTCTCTGTGAGATAATACCCGATGGATGAGACAACAAGTTTGCACTCTGCATACAGCATCGGCTGGCAACAGACCAGCAGAATCCCGGAAAGAGGATATGTGTTCCCGCTTATGAAGTCCGTAGACAAAACGAACTGCGGTGTTTTGCAGCCTATTAAGTCGGTTCATATCCTCCCGGGAAATACTGTTTCCGTATGCAGGAATGCAGTAGTACATCACTGACAACACCAGAGACTGAACTAACTTCAGTTTTGCAGTCTCTGGAAGAATCGAACGGAATCTGTACAGTCCTCGCAGCCTTCCCAAAACAATTTGAGAAACGTAAGTGATGTGGTTGGAGAAGGTAAGACCACTGTCAAGAACCACGCCCAAAGTCCTGACAGTGTCACAAACCCTAAGCTTTTCATTGTCAAGTTGAATATGCACTTCACCGTCGCAGATTTTTTGGATTACGATGGGTGGTGATCCAATGTGGATCACTGTGCATTTTTCAACATTCAACTTAAGGCCGTGCTTCCTTGACCACTCACTTATTCTCTCAAGATCCATGTTTGCATTCTCAAAGGCGCTGTTGAATGAGCCGATTGGGTAGGAAAAATGCAACTGGCAGTCATCTGCATATGCATGCACATTACAGTGACGTACACACGTGGTAAGGTCGGCTGTGTAGAGTGTAAACAAGATGGGTCCCAGACAACTCCCCTGCGGGACTCCCCTAAGCTTTTTGAGGGGAGGCGAGGTGTCTACACCCATCCTGGTTACCTGGGATCTGTTTCCCAAATACGACCTTAGCCAGCCAATTGCCACATCCCCAAATCCAAAATGTCTCAATTTGCTGAGTAGCAAACCATGGCTGATGGAGTCAAAGGCCTGCGAGTAATCAAGCATGATCAAAGAGCTACACCGGCCGCTGTCTCTCGCCGCAAACAAGTCTGCAAACAGGTTTATCAATGCAGTGTTTGTGCTATGATTTTTTCTAAACCCAGATTGAAATTTAGGCAATAAATCTTCTTCATCAATGAAATCCGTAATTTGTCGAACAGTTATCTTTTCGAGTACTTTCGATAGAGCTGGCAGGACTGAAATTGGCCTAAGTTCATTCAAATTAGAAGGATTCTCCTTCTTAGGCAATGGGTGGACGATACTTTGTTTCCAGGTTCTAGGGAAAATGCCTGTAGCTAAAGATGTATTTATTAAATGTGTTATGGCTCCAATAGCAAACGGACTAATGGATTTTATCATTAAAATACTTATTTTATCAATTCCCACAGCTCTGGAAGTTATCTCATTCATAGCGGATTTTACTTCATATTCTGACACAGCTTTAAATTTAAATATATTTTTATTGTCATTATGAGTCGTCTTTCTGTACGTATTCATTATATCTTTGTCCACATCATAAAATGATCCCATTTTTACAAAATATTCGTTCATATCACTTACATTAAAATCTTTAAGAATCGTATTATTGCTCTCTTTACTCGAAATATAATTTTGTTTAAGGCATTTCCAGAACTCTTTGGAGTCTTTACAGTCAGACAATTTATCTATGTAAAATTTCTTTTTAGCATGCCATATAGCACAATTCAATTGATTTCTAATTTTTTTATACTCCGTCCAATCATAGTCATTTCTTGTACTCAAATACTTTTTCTTTAACTTATTCAACAAATAAAACTTGGTAACAACAAATAAATAAATCTGGTAAAACCAACAATGGAAGTTGAACGTTCTGAATTGGGAAGAATGCTAGCGGATACGACCCAGACACATTTGTCTGTGAGTAAAGGCTATATTGAAGCGTTACTATGCGTCTAATGGTTACGGAGAAAATTCCAAAAATTTTTTTTTAAATTCCCATGTTATTCTTATGGAGAATGAGTCATCTGTTGTAGTTTGCTTGTTTATGAACATATTTTGATCAAATTCGGAAAATACATTAATTTTATACTAAACTACAGTATTAACATTTTACAACAAAAACACTTTTTACCGTCCCTATTGCAGCAAACCTAAGTACTCATTAAACTAATTATATTTAATTAGGGAATACATATGATATTTTTAAGGAGACATTTTTGTGTAAATCCAATCAGGCAAATGGAAATTCGCTAAGTCTGCAGGTTTGCTGCGGTTGGGGTATTTTATTTTTTTACAACGTTTTTATATTTCAAAATCTGTTGAAACTACAACACTATTGTAAACACTATTGCTATTCACGAAGTCGTGTGGTAAACATATAAGGCCATTCAGTTAGTTCGAGTTAAAAATAAGTGTTTTACCACTTATACCATTACACTAGAAAATATACAGGCAAACGTAAGAAGAGAATCCTCAATAACATACAAACATGTTTTCCAATCGAAGTAGAAGTTGTATGATGTTGATAAAAATGTAGCTTGAGATAATGAGAGAAGTAAAAATTTTTATCAGATTTCCAGTATACGGATGTTCGCTCCATGTGATTATTTCAGAGCTACAAAGCTTCAAATGATGAGGCCAATTTACATCACATGAATACTATCATTACTCGGGACATGAATAAGTGATTGGTTTAAATAGATTGTATTAGGTCGGTGTTTTCTGTGATAAATTATTGACACGTAAAATTTCCTCGAAGCAGGATCTCCTATAATTGTTTACGTTAGACTAAATTTATTTAAATTGTATAAATATTCATCTTTCTTATTGTCAGAGGGTTAAGAAATTTAATTCTAACCCGTATAATTTGAGATTATTAACACACTACTTGTAAAAGCCATGTCGAGCACATTCCGAGGAAGCGGATTCGCTTGTGAAGTAAATATACATGTAGATCACAAGCCAATTATTCCGTATACGTAACAATTGAAAGAAATAACGTTCTTGGCTACATACCTATCGTTTTGGCTCTTAAATTTCGAGAAAACTGTTAATTATCATTTATAACTTCATAAATTATAAAGTTTGTCTACGGATTCAAATGTGGAAAAAACTTTCTTCTATCTTTCTAGACTCTCGAGGGACTGTAAGGAATCATTTTAGGCTCTAATAGAGTTCAACATGCACTTCATATTGATGAATAGTAACAATTGTCAATATTAAAGTTACCTCAAAGACGAGTAAGAAAATACCATTCTCTTCTCTCTGTTTGCTTTGTTAAAACTTTCACAGTTTAATCGATTTGTTTTGTATTAATGATGTCAACGAGGCCTTTGATTATTTTTTAATGTAGTTCTTTGTCAATTCAATGAATTTTGTCCTGTGAAAGAAATAAAATCCAGTAAAATCCACTCTAGACCTAAGAAAAATCTAAATAAATGGTTTACACCTGAACTTGTAAAGACAAGGGGTTTTTTGACAATTTTGCATAGCAGATTAATGGTAGAAGGTTATATGAATAGAAGTAGAGAGTTTTAATGTAGGTGCAAAAAATGTACAAAAGCAAAATCAAAGAGGCAAAGCTGAAGTTTAATGACCTCAATACTTGTGATAACAAAAGAAAGGTGGCCTGGAATATTATAAAGTCTGAATCTGGTAGTTTTAATAAAAATAAATCCAACCCTATTATGGATGTTTACACCTTCAATGACTTTTTTGTCAATGTAGCAAATGTTGATGGTTCAAACAACAATGCACTCTGCAACTCAAATAGGCCTAGTTCTTTTGATTTACTTAATAATCTTTCAAAGCAATGTTATACTAAAAATCTTAACTTCATTTGGGAGCATGTATTTCCACAAGATGTAGACTTAATTATCAATAATCTGAAAAACTCCACTAGCAAAGATTGTTATGGTTTAGCAACAAACAATAAAAAAAAACTCAAGTATGCTCTTGTTCCTCCTCTGTCATTCATTACCAATTTAGTTTTACTCAAAGGTGTTTTTCCAAATAATCTTAAGCTTACAAAAGTTGGCACTTCATGTCTATCAAATTACAGACCGATTGCGCTTGTTCCGGTATTTGCTAAGGTTATTATGAGTATTGTATTTATAACCAAATAAGTGCCTATTTTTGGTAATCATAATTTTCTAAGCGACTCCCAGTTTGGCTTCAGAGTTGGTTTATCAACTATCGATGCTTGTAAGTCAGTTGTTGATGACATTCTGAATACTTTCGAGTCACACGCCTTTTTAGAGTTAACTTTAGTAGATTTATGTAAAGCATTTGATTGTGTTTCTCATAGCCTGTTAATTGACAAGTTAAGTTACTGTGGTGTAAAAGATAAAAATTTAGATCTATTTAAATCATACTTAGGAAATAGATACCAGATGGTATCAGCCAACAATAAAACCTCTCAGTGGAAAGAAGTCACAGCAGGAGTTCCCCAGGGTTCTGTACTTGGCCCTTTTTTGTTTTTAGTTGCAATAAATGATCTTCCATCTAATCTCCCCTCAAAATCAGTACTGTATGCAGATGACACATCCTTTAGTCTCAAGCAAATCTTTGCAAGAGGTAAAAATTAAAACTGAGGAGATGAAAATAGAAGCCGATAGTTGGTTTAAAGCAAATACATTTTCAGTAAACAATGATAAAACTGTTTCTATCATTTTTCACAGACAAATCTTGTATCAGAAGTATCAAATGCTAAACTGCTAGGAATCATATTAGACTGTAAGTTATCTTGACGTAGTCATACTGAAATGGTTGTTGCAAGGTTAAGTAACTCTTCGTTTCTGCTCAGGAGGTTGAAAAATCATGTTAGTTTAAGTATGTTAATTAATGTTTATAATGCCTTCTTTCATTGTCACTTGGAGTAATTTTGTGGGGCAGTAGTAGCGGGGCAGTTAAGGCATTAAAAAAAAGCAATCCGTATCCTAGCTGGTATAAAAAGTAGAGTTAGTTGTAAGACTTTTTTTCCCCGAATCTTTACCAAGTGTGTACATTTTTCAGAATATCGTGTCTGTAAAATCAAATATTAAACAATTCTCATCTCGCTCATTAACTCACAATCATTACACCAGACTAAGGAATAATTTAGAGTTACCATCATTAAGACTGGCCTCAACACAGCGCTGCTATAAATATTTACAACTCAAACTTTTCAATGCCCTCCCTGAAGGGTACATAAAGTGCTTAACTAATACTGTACTTTATATCACTAGGCTTAATTATCTCATCCCGAAATTTGGTAATAATGTTGTTCCAATTAACCCTTAATCCTCCTTGATGAGCTAATAATTAATTGCTAGATGAGATTTTAATAACCGTGCAAACCTAAACAGGAATTAATTGCCCTATTTGGCTTAATGTTAACCACCTAACCCAATGGATAATGATTGCTCCACGAATTGCTTTCAATGAATAGCATGATATTATAAATAGTGATGAACTACAAACTTAGCAGTTTGGTAAAGTCACTGTATTTTAATTCTTTACTCATCTAATAAAAACATAACATAGATATACCTAAGTAATTTAACTTCCAAAGACATTTTAAAACATTAACATTCATAGTTTATACAAAGTTATGATTAATTAAAAGTTTTTACATCATACAGACCCGCCTTAGGCCTGAACACAACCCAACGGAAATCTCGACGTGTTTATATAATCAGTAAATTATTTGACAACTCCTGTAAAGCGTTGCAAAACGTTTCGTTTACATTCTTAATAAACGTTCACCAATTTTGTTTGGTGTTATGAAAAGTCAAATTAATTTCAATGCTCCGAAATGGGACCTAGATGTCGGGCATGATGGGACTTGATCATCGGGATTTTAATAAATAATCCTGGATAAAGAACCATTTGATCTTATGTGGTTACAAAGCTATCATTGCATACATTCAACAACACTAATCGTTCACTGAGCTCCGGCTTAAAATACGTCACCAAGTGTGTTAGCGTCATACAATAATAATCCTTTTAAATCTTTGTTCAACATTTTATTACAGCTTATTCTAAAATCGATATCTATATGCCTTAGATACTTATGGCAGAAATTGCCTATAGATGACAAATACATAAAAAAACATTTAATTGACCATTTTGTGTAAATATTCATATAACTAAAAATAATATGATGTTAGTTAATGCATACAATTTTCATAAAGATCTTTTGGAACATATCGAATTGAATATTAAATAAACGAAAATATACTACCTATTCTATTATGTGACTAAATGCCTATTTGGGCTACTACAACACCTCACAGCTTACTTGACCCTAAGCAAGATTTTGTAGGTAGGTTCTATCGTCTCAGACCTAATATGTTATGTAAGATGTACTCGTTAGCAAAAATACATATAAATAAATACCAATGAATCAGAATATTCGAATCAATTCGATCAACTCAAACAAATCAATTCGATCAAATCAATATGACAAAATATACCGGACGCTGAGAAAGATGGTTTTGGATGGAGTTTTTCTGGTCATCAACAAGTGTTCTGGTTCTTATTTCCGCGCCTTGAGCTTGTAAATTGCCTATATGCAGTGGATGTATGGTGGGGTGAGATTCAACCCCTATCTCGAAGAATCGTAATAATGTAGCTCTATAGTACCAAAGCGTGCGTACAATAATTCGCATTTTTACACATAAATGCTAATCAGTTAGTTATTAATGCAAGTTGTTTAACCTATGGAACTCTTAGTTACTCTTAGTATTATTACTATCAGAAGGTTTATGTTATGATAAAACAATTTAATAATGTTCAATATCACAAGTCAATTTTAATTTGATGATAGGAATGTCATTTTGTGGCACTTAAAAGCAATAACAGATTTTAATTTAAAAAATAAAATGTTCCAATATTTGGTTTACCTTATGAATTTAATAGTTTGTTTCAGCAGTTGTTGCTAAAACCCATGCCACTTAAACTTTATTTCGTCACTAACGTAAAAAAATCTGTATAAAGTTCATCAGTATCAGTTTATAGAAGTGTCGCAAGGGGAATAACACAGCTTTGTCAACGACGATACATTCCAACTTACACTGCAACGATATAATTCTTCCAATACATTTCACTAGTTACAGATAAATAATATTATGCTTTATTAAAGCAAACAGATTTCAATTAACTAAAGTTAATGTGGAGGTAAATTTATTGATATTATGATAAATTTAAAAAATACATCAATATTTTATTATTATTTGTCTAAAAGTCTAAAAATTTGTTTCTATTACTTTATACTCAAAAATAGTATAAACTTAACAGCAGGAAATACTTTATTTCTTCTCTAGGGCTTTCTTCTTCTAAAGTGACTCTTTTCGACCCAATTTCAAGTTTCTCCATTTGTCGACTCCCTTTGATTTGTGGTTAAATGTTGAAAGGTAAATGACCATAACAAGTCAGGTACTCCGGTATATATTTGTCAAACAATATGCCAGATTTGTGTATATGTGAATCCTTACTAGATACGAAGAGCTACAATAATGGTGGTTAATAAAAGAAATACCCTTAGGAGTAGTTGGGGAAGGGTGTAGCTCACAATTTTCAAATAGGAAGTATCTATATTATTTAAAAAAATTGTTGTTTTTTTGTGCGCAAATTGGCCCCTAAATATCTATTTTTATAGGCATGATCCTTTGGATGTGCCTTCTGCGGGTTTGGATTATATCCCGTGAAAGCCCTTTGTCCTATAGGCTTTTAAAATTTTAGGGTTTGTGCTGAATTCTGTTGTTAATCATCTGAACTTTTCCTAGTTTATTACATTTATTTACATAAAAACATATGGCCATGATACAATTACACATCCATACGAAAATGGGGTTATCTGTAGTTTTTGATGTTTCAGTGAATTCAAGCAAGTTAAAATGTATGTTAAAATATATAAAATTTAATGTATGTTTGTTTGTTTGTATGTTTGTTTGTTTGTTTGTCCTTTATGGACTCCGAAACCACTCGACAAATTGTGATGAAACTTTCAGGCATTATTCAGCATTATTCAAGGATGATTTGTGTGAAGTTTGGTGCAGATCCGTCAAAGAGGGCTCCGCCCCAGTTGCTCTAGAGTTTCCTATGTTAACCTTATGAGTATACTCATATTTAAATGGAATTAAATAATCTTAACAGCTGGTTGAACTAAAAAATAAAAAGTTAATAGGTTTACCAACAGGGTGCTGCACTATTATTTTTTTTTTAATTTATGACAACAGCTAATTTGCAACCAAAAGTGAGTGTAGCGAACGAACTTCAACCTGGAGGCGAGTTAGCGTAGCGAATGAGCTAACCTGAAGGCAAGTGAGCGCAGCGAACGAGCTCCAACCTAAAGGTGAGTGAGCGTAGCGAACGAGCTCCAACCTACAGGTGAGTAAGCGTTGCAAACGAACTTCAACCAGGACATGATTGAGCCATGCGAACGAGCTCATCTTGAAAATGAACGGGCATTGACATAAAACCACATTAGGACAGGACGACATCTGTCGGGCCAGCTAGTTGTTTGTATAAAATGTAAAAAAAGAAAATTACTCTCGTTAGATATTGTGTTGTGAGAGGATTTTGTTTTTCGTAGTATGTTTTATTGATTTTTTAGGGAATTCAAGTAAAATATTGTTATGTTATTTGTTTAAAATGTAAAGAAAATATTTACTTGCATTAGATTTTCTGTTTTCATTGTATGTTTCATTAGTATTTGTAATTTGTCTCAGATGCTTTGAAGAGATTGCGCAAGCTATGAAAATAATTGGACTCGCAATGCAAATAAAAGGGATATGATGGGACATAATCGATTTCCCCGTTATCAACTAGTTATCAAATATATCACGGATTTTTGGAGTTACGAAGTGCACAGGCTGCTAGTAGTAGTTATGCTATTTTACAGATCTTGATGAAACAATGCAATTGACTTAAAGACAATAGAAATCGGGTTACTTTTGGTACTTTATAGTTGTATTATTCACAAATTATTTAAATTGTTGTCTCCCTGTAAAACAATCAGTTATAGGTGAAAATTGTGGTATTTTATTAGCATTGCAACACTCTGCTCATCATATGATCTATTATTCTAAAGAATTTGTAAATACAAAAGTAAGCGAACCGTATAACCCACCAAATATGTAGCAAAATGATCCTTTCTCTTTAGCAGCTCGGCTGCAAAGACAATAGCATTTTGTATGGGACTCCCAAACAAAAGCCATTTGTATCAGTTGTACTAAAACAATACGCACATGATGCAGTGTATTTTGTTGTTGTTGAATGTTTACCATTCTTTGGAACTGGGCAAGAAAACTCTTAATTATTTTGTTTCAGCCTTAAACAAATATTTTTTTTTTTTCAGTTTTAGTTGTAAGGGCTCTTAACTACCCAATTTAATTTGTAAAAACTTGACCCACTTCCTCATGTGATGTATTGTTTTTAGCTCTAATTATAACACAGTTATTATATTTTAACTTACGGCTGGTAAAAGTAAATGTATGCTTTACGTCGTGAAGTCCTGTATTTACCATTGTATATGTGATAAGATCTGCTTGAAAACGTCACATTAGACGTAATTAGGACCAAGTTACTCGCTAAATATTATAAGGGAAATTCACCACTATGCTAAACAGTGTACACAAAAATGCTTTTAGTTGTAACCAATTTAAATCTATTTTAATACCAATTCCAAGTCTAAGGTGATAGCTGCATAAAATACCATCAACACTACTCCTACTAATATTAACAATACTACTAATACTACCAACATAAATTCCAGTGACTTTAATCTCTCATGAATGGATAGAAAAAAACATTTTATTATTAGTTATAAAAGCAGCGAGAAATAAATGATTCCATCTTGTTATTGGTCCATGTTTCACTATATCCTAATGTGGGAGTATGTAATGTATGCAAAAAACCTACTACATGTACCTACTGTATGTAGATAGTTTATACATTTCAATTACAACTAAATTAAGCAAAATAGTTATTATTCCTGTTCATTACTGACGCTTAGCCGTATAACGAAAACTGTCAAACAAGTAATCTCTTGTAATTATTTCAACTCTTGAAATGGATACACTTCAAATCTCTATCCTATGAATCGCATGGAATAAACTGAAACCCTTTATAAGCATAAAAATACGTTCTTAAAACATTACGTGTAACAGATCTTGACTCAGATTCCTATTCTTTATAATTACAAAAGAGAATAGATCTTGTCATGCAACATGCAATGACAAACAATGGAAAAACAATACACTAATAGCTAAGCCTATTAGCCTAATGTAAAAAGCAAAGTGGAAGCCAATTTATACAAAATAAAACATTAATAAAAAAGTAAAAACTCTTTATGCTTTAACGTACATTTTCTAACGTCTGTTTCAAGATTAATTCAGCCTAGTTCAGTTTTCAAATATTTATTTCCTTAGGTCTCGTAACGACATGTTATTTAATACTAACATTTTAACCTAAGATACTATCAGTTATTCATTTCTAATATAAATTATTTGTACTTAGTTTAACAATATCACTATCAATATACATATTTAGAGCTATAAGTTTAAAACTCAGTCATGGCAAGTTTCAGGTAATATGCAAACGAAGCTGTACGTGACAAAGTCGGTGTCGATGATGAGTACTTCAACTTGAGATGAAACACACCCGGCACGGCGCTCAGACATTCCCTATTGTTGGGCACGATTTTTATGATTTGTAATTCTAGAAAATATTTCACGCTTGCCTATATTTACAGTACGGTTACCTTCTACGTTACGATTGAAATATAAATATTGTTGACGTAATTTTGATAATCAATGGACGATTTGGATCCCTACGTCGTCTGTTTCTTATATGTAGTGAATTATAGCCCCCTTTAAACGTTATTTTCATCTATTTAATACCAATAATAGCTTTCAAATTCAGCAGGTCAAATGGTTAACGGTTGTGATTAAATGAAAATAGCAATAATTTCTTACCACAGTGCTACGTGCTGAATTTCTATTCGTCCAAACCTTCCCAAATACAATAAGCTATGCGGACAATACAAAATAATAATAATTTGAATTACTTTATTTCTAAAACTAGTTTAGCTAAATTTTGGAAAACCATGGTTAAAGAGAAAAATCCCAAGAAACAACGTTATATCACACAATTATGTTTTCCTACAGTTACTTGACAAATTGGGCTGTCCTTGCACTGATCATAGTACAGAAAGAGACTAATTGCTGCATTTACTTACTTTGCCGCACAGTTTTTACTTTGTCGCATACCGGTATTCCAACCAAACAACACAAAACCACGTGCTTGTAGAACTGTAGAAAAAATATATTGTGTAAGGCGAGTGCAGACTGCCTTTGCCCACAAGTTACACAAATAACTATTTACTACAGTTACTTGATAAATTGGGCTTCCTTGCACTGATTATAGTACGCCAAGTAGATAATTGATGAATTTACTTACATTTGCCGCAGTAATTGTTTGCCCCACTCCAGTATACCAACCAAACAACCGAAAACAGTTTGCTTTTATTCGTCATGTAATACGTGTACGGTTTAGTTGGCAACACTTAAAGATACGAGAGGTTTCTTTTCGTATGCACTGCCCGGTGATCAGCTAGGTTTCTGAACTATGTGGCAGTAATAGGATGACCGTAATAATAGTAAAACTAGCCCCCTGCAGCAAACCTGCAGGCTAAGCGAATTTCCATTTGCTTGACTGGATTTACTCTAAAATATCTCATTAAAAATATCACATTTATTTCATATTTAAATAGCAATGGTTCAACGAGTACTCAAGTTTGCTGCAATAATGAGGGTAAAAAAGGGTTTTTGTGAATTGCTAAAAGTTAAGAATGGAATTAACATATTTTCGAAAACTGATCAAAATATGTTTATAAACAAGCAAATTACAACAGTTTACTTATTCTCCATAAGAATAGCGTGAGCATTTTTAATTATATTTTTATTTTCTTCATAACCATTTGGCGCATAGTAAAGTTTCTATATAGGCCCTACTAAATATTTTTTTTTTATCTCTACAAAATAGTTTGCAAATAAGTTGCAAAATGTTATGTGATTAGGGGCAAAAAAGGAAAAACCAATTTTTACCCCATAAACCCCCGTTTCCATAGTCCGATCATGCTGGTTCTCAAACTTCTTCGAATAAACGTAGGTTTACACGTTTTTACTGAATTTCATCAAAATCGGATAATTTTTGCTCGAGTTATCGTGCTAACGGACACATATATATACATGTACATGTATAATATAAATGAATTTGAACGGATTGTTTTTTTGGCCTCTGGGGACCTTAAAACGAAAAAGTAAATCAGTCCCAGGTCTAGGTCTTACCACGAGTACTACGGTAATAGCTTATTGCCTTAATGGGCGATTCGCTAATACAGCAATAATTAGTTATAAATTAATTTTTGTTTATCTTGACGGCCTTTTGGACTAAAAAAATTTTCAGACACAATTTTCTACACTTCAGGTTTAAATTATATTTTAACTACAGTAATATTAAACATGACAAAGACAAGACAGAAATTTAAACATCAAGAAGAACGAATTATCAACATGTTTATCACTTATTACGTGTAACAATCCATCGATAATTTACAGAAAAAAAATTCATAACACGAGTTCAAATCTTAGTAGCATAAAGCTGTTTTAAAAAATAACACTTGATTACATAGAACGTTTTGGGATATACAGTTCAAAATTACACATTTAGTGTAAATGCAAATCCTTTACGGTGGATAAATTGAATACCATTTAGTATAATCACTAGCTGTGTACCCGTTCTTCATACAGGTTGAGTCAACTACGATTACTTTCATAGCAGTGAAAGCCAGTTGAGCGGAGCGATCACGTTTCTTGGTTTTTAATAAAACAAAAAATTAAAACAATGTTTATATACTGTATTTAATGCATCTATTTCATCAATGTAACATATCACCTTGTCTCAGAATTATCAACATCTAAAACAGGTTTTATAAGTAAAAATGTGGACATTACATACATATCCATGGTATCGGTATTTTTTTCTGTTTTCTTTGGTACATTCTTGATAATGCCATTTGATAAACCAACAGTTCTGATTGAACCAAGCAATTCAGCAAAATCTGGCAATTCAGGCAGAAATAATCCTGCAGGGATACACGATTAGCAGATGTAATTTTTTTGTTAACTTGCCTGCTTGGGGAGAATTTCATAAATGGTGTTCACCATACCTTAAAATGCCTATTTTCTTATTGTTTTACATTTAATTATTTAAAAGCCTCAATAACCGACATCAATAATTTAATTGTTGAAAGCCATTCTTAGATTGGGTTTAAAAAATCTTAGATTGACTTTAAAACTGACGCAAAAAATACAATTTGAGATATTACTACGCTGTATAAATTAGGACCACTGAGTGTAGACGAGAATCTGTATAATATTCAGTATCATAACATACACAGTAGTTTCGACGTGCCAATGCGGGGTCATCACATTAATGGAGCGAAAATTTAATCCGGAATTAGGTTGGATTAGAAAACAAATCTTAGCTTTAAATTCATCAAAAATTTCATCAGCAATATAGCAAAATAAACTAGCAATACGCTTTAGGTTCATACTGTTTTGCAGTGTCACTTCCTAAACTCCATTAACCCCATTCTCGGATTGTAATAATCCTCATATGCAGTTATCTTGGATGGCTGTCCTTATGAGAAAAATTGTCTTTCGACTCATTAAACATGGATCTCTTGATGATGTAAAAACTAAATTCTTCTTAATTATTTATACGAAAACAAACTCAATGTACATTAATAATGAATTATTCTAAAGCTGGTTTCTATTTAATTAAAGAAGAACATTTTAGTTACCTGCCGTTATTAATTATCAACTAATTAATTAATTATCAATTGGTGTATTGTCTAGAGAGTAGAAGTAGCAACTGTTCAAGTAATGCAATCTTAAGATCTTTGAAAATTAACGTGCGTAAATAAAAAGATTGATTTTAATTTTACCTTGACGGGAATCGCAGTTTTAGTAAAGAGAATTTCTCCAAAGAAAACACACGTTTCCTCCACCTAAGAGACTTGACCAGTTTGGATTTCTTATAATTAGAACAACATCTTTTATGGATTTTGAACGTTTTGAACCACCAGTCTGCGGTAGTATTGCATATATAAAAGCCAATTACAGTTACAGGAGGTGAATCAGACAGACGTTCTGGGTTTAACCATTATAAAATCTATTAGGAGTTTTTATTTTATGCTTTCAGATTAGGTAAATACAACAATAACTATAAATACCCCCGCCGCAGCAAACCTGCCAACTAAGCGAATTTCCATTTGCCTGAATTGATTTTCAATTAATAGGCCTATATTTATAACATTAGGTTTAACGAGTACCTAGGTTTGCTGCTACAAGGAAACTAAAAAAAGCGTTTTAATAAGTAAAATTATTACAGCTTAGTATAAAATAATTAAATTTGCCAATTAAATTTGGCAAACTACAACATTTTACAATATTCTCCAAAAGAATAACATGGGAATTTTAATTTTAAAACTTTTTGAGTTTTCTTCGTAACCAATAATCGTACAAAAACACTTTGATATACTTAATTATTATTTTAAGCTTTTTAAGAAGGTCCATAGAGAAATTGGATTTTTTTTGTTTTGAGTGTAAAAATTCGAAAACCCAATTTTTACCTCATAAAACCTCCTATAAACCCCGTTCCTATGGTCCGATCATGCTGGTTCGCGAACTCATTCAAGTTTATCCCGCCTTACACCTTTAAACCAAATTCTAATGTTCTTTAAATTAGGAACGAATATGTCTTATTTATGGAAATATTTGAGTAAATATGTAATTAGACAAGTTGAAATCCGCTTAGTCTGCAGGTTTGCTGCGGTGGGGGTATTTTTTTAGTTATAGGAATTACACTTTTGTTATGGAAAAGGGTCATTTTGGGAAAAACTATTTTGAAAATTTCAAATACGCATCAAAACATTTTTTTCGTATTTTTAGAAATGATTTTGGTATCAAAAGAAAGCATATAATGTCTTCATTGCAGGAAATAAAATTATTTATCTTAACTCACGGTAGTTTTCATTTAAATATTTGTTTTATTGAAGCATGTCGTAAAAATAGAATTTCAAGAAATGGACATCTTGTCGGCCCGATGTTATTTCTCTATAAGATAAAAAGGGTACCTCTTGTTTGGACTGCAAAATTTGTGAGATATTTTGTCCTCCGTAAACTGAACTTTGTTTAGATCTCAAAATTTCTACTAGAGTGCAGGACAAATCATTTTTTGGGCTAATTAAAGTCTGTTTATAAAGTGAATATTATAAATGGGACCTCTGTCGTTATGGTGAAATAACATTGAGCGTCAAGAGGTACCTTTTAATAGACCGTGCAGAGGCTAGGATAATGATTTATTTCTACCTTTTACATTTTCCATTTGATATTTTAACCGATACTGTCCTGTTCTATATTAAATGGGGTATAACAATCGATAAAACCCCGAATTTCGATATTTCCGGCCTTAATTACTTATATCGGCCGTACTGGAAATTTTGCATCATCGACAAAAGGTCCCTTTTCACTTTCCACATCCCAATTAACAATAATTAATTTTGTATAACAAATTAAAAAATAAGTTTTAGATAATATCTTTGACTATTAATACTTCTGTATCCAATAGTCAATCATAATATATAATCATCATTTAATTTGCAATTTGGAATCGATGTATTAACAGTCCCTGTGTACAATGTAAAATGAATTTCTATTGTATTTCGATTATTTATATAATCCTGTATAGAAACATATTGGCGTTTCTTTGTGAGGGAATCTGTTATAGAAATTGCTCTTAGCCAGACAGTAAGAGGATTACTTGGTTTATTACTTGGTTTTAGGCTCTATGGACGTCTTATATCTCCCTCTCAATATATTTATATGAGATGATAAGTATAAGTAATGAGTTAGAATGGGGATGACATAAATCTCAAACTAGTCGATCAGTATTTTTTTGGGATATCAAACGTAAGATTGCACCCGTATTTACTAAAAGTATTTTAGAAGAATAAATCTAAAGAAACGAAAATATTTTTATGACTACAATAAAAATATGAACTTATTTTTTAAATCTATAAACAAAGGTTTTTTGCAAATATTTAAAAGTAAATTTATGTTGAATTGAATTCTAAAAACATTTTACATGAAAGAATTCAACTAAAAAATTCAATGTTTTTAGAATATATTTACACAATTCTACACGTAACTCATCGAGTTTTTATTTATTTATTTGCATTTCTATGCTCGCTTCTTGTAATACCACTCACGAAGTCAGCAAAGCTATTGATACCCCAGGGTGTATAGATATGTATAGATGTTTTCAATAAAGTTGTTCATAACTTTACACGTATGTATTATTGGAACGTGCAGCTCAAATATTGGGTGAAAAGCAATCATCGAGACCCTTCCTTTGTATGTGGTTCACACTCAATTCATATAATATAATAAACGGTAAAAGCGATGCCTCATGTGTATCGATGCCCCTGTCATGGGTAAACTTTAGGACTACCTATGGTGATTTATGGGTAATATCACTTTTAAATCATACTTTTTACAGCATTGGTGGTTAAAACATTTAAAACACTAAATTTTAATCGAAATCATTTAGGAATTTTCGTATTATTTTTCCTCAATTTAATGGTTTTATGTGAAATTCACCAGTAAAAAAACGGCATCAACAATTCGACACATACTTTCTCCCGTTAGTTTGTCAACAACCTTTATCAGCATTGTCCTACACCCAAATATCTTGTGTCATACTGGACCGCACACTGACATTTAAGGCGCATTGTATTGCGACAAGAGGTAAAATCTCAGCGAGGAATAATATCATCAGGAAGCTCACCAGCAGATGCTGGGGTGATAACCCTAATGTCATCAGAACCTCAGCTTTAGCGCTCAGTGTGTCGGCTGCGGAGAACGCTGCACCAGTATGGAATGCATAGTCACATGCAAAAAAGGTTGAAATTGCAGTCAATGACAGGGCTCGGATTGTAACTGGGTGTTTGAAACCAACTCCAGTACACAAACTCTATTCTATCATAGGGATCGCCCTCCATCAATCCGACGTGATGTCGCTGCCCACGCAGAAAGGACTAAGCAAGATATAGACCCTCGTCACCCATTACACGGCCACCAACCTGCAGAGTGACGGTTTCGGTCCAGAAAGTGTTTTTTATCACGGACACGAGTCATGGATGGATCACTCTCAAGCAATCGGGTGGCAAGGTGAGAGGCCACGTTGATTAACCCTCCCATACCAGCCAGGGAGGAACTGGCTCCTGGCGGAGGCCTTCATTACACGGTGTGGAAGACCCTAAATCGAATCAAGGTCGAGGTAACAAAATGCAAGACAAACATGCAGAAATGGAGTCTCTTACTAGACGAAGAAAACATCTTGAAAACATCCACGCCTAGACCAGTCTTGCACATTAGATGATATTTTACAAGCGAATGACAAAGCCATATCGCTAGCTAATTTTTGGAAAAGCGAAGTCTGATTTCCGGACACGGAAGGAAAGTAAGTAACCTTCATCATGGGTGAGTAGTGGGAGTAATTATAATATTTAGTGGAAAAATTGCAATCGTTGCAATAACTTTTGATACATTATTCTTTCAGCAATTGGGGGTTGTACTACTCTGTTTAGAACCACAAGAACCATATTTATTGGAAACGGATTTATAAAATCTACTTTATTATAAATAAAGAACTGCCAAATAAATAACTTGTGAAATTGGAATTTTGAAATAGTTTGATACTAACAGTTTTAGTGTTAACATGTTTCTTTTATGGCTTGACACAATTTGAACATTCCAATTTGTTGGCTGTCGATAAAATAAGCTTTTTGTTTCTAACAAATAAAACATCTTTTGTTATTGTTGTAAAATACTCATAAATTAATATGCATTAGCTCAAACTCTAAAATATAATACTGGTTAGTAAAAGAGTGATTCTGCATGATGGATTAATGCGTTTATATAAGAGTTGAAGGTTAATTTGAATTTATAATGTTTTTAGTAAGTCTTCGTATTAGATTTGCAATTTGCAACCAAAAGATGAGTACGAGCGTAGTGAACGAACTTCAACCAGGACGTGATTGAGCCATGCGAACGAGACCATCTTGAAAATTAAGAAGTTAAACGGGGCAAAGCCCGCGTTTACAGCTAGTTTCAATATAAAATTTATATGAAAGAAATTAAACTTGTGGCAAATTTAATTAAAGCAGAACTGAGGATAGTTGGTAATTTTGTTATTTATTTAGTCAATAAAAGGTTTTTTTGTATTTAACAAAAACATCAATATATTGACTGAAATATGAGTAGTATTATCGATATTTACTATTGACCTCATTAAAGGGCTTTAAATTTAGTTTGGTAAAAAACAAGAGCATATCAAGTGAAACATAGTGACTTTAGTATTACAAGTAAATGTTTATTGAATGACCCCGCCCTTCGCCTAGAGGCAGTAGAAGACTTGTACGATGCATTTCGGGGGACGAGGTTGATTAATCTTGCCTCTGCGATTTCTTGCTCAGCTTCTTGGCGGATTACTGCAAAGTACCATTTCTAATGTTACCAAGTGTATTAAGAGACTTCCAGTTATTATTTATCTACAAATTTTGTCTCAACATAATTTAAATTGTTTTTTGAAGTATGTTATATCATAGCAACAGTTTGTTTTAGAACATTTTTAATTTTATTTAAAGTACATCATACCATTCTGTGCTTTTGTGATGTTTTTTAAGGCCAAATAATATCGCAGTAAAAGCTAAGTAAACATAAAGCTATGATCAATATGTCGTCATTAAAACTGTATTCAGACTAGTCAAATTACCGAATAATGAGGCATGCATGTATAGTTAATCTAATTGTAACTGAATTGTCCTTGTCAATTCAGGGACAGGGATTAAATTTTAAGCATTTAATGTACTAACCGATTACGGAAGGCACGAGTAGGGAACAACGTAAATGGAGATAAGTCCATTGGTAACTTATATACCACCAATATCATTTGAATTGCTAACGAAAGGCTTAACAGATCGCAAACGCCAAGAATCGGAGCTCTGCCCTTAATTGTTTTATACTAATCTTGTGAAGAGGATTACTATTCGAAACTTATACTAACGGTGGAAACTTCTTGACGAAAAAGAAATGATAACGTGTGGAAGTGTTAAACCATCAATGTTAAACTTTACAGGGTGTCTCGTAAGTAAGTACGACGAATCAAGTAATATATTTTATGGGTTAACATAAAGCAAAAATTATCGAAAAACTTTTTTTCCGAAGCCATACGGTGAGATATCTGTCAAGTTTGCCTGTCAATTCGTAGGAAGTGCCATCAGCCCAGCATAGCAACGCTGGTGGCGCTGCCTACGAATTGACAGACAAAGCTCTCTCCGAGTACTTAACGCTTTTTACCATGCGGTTAGCATTCTGGGTTATAGTACTATGTTTTCTGTGCTACCGTTGAGCGTAAAATACTACAAAATAATAACTAGTAAGAGCCTATGCACCTTCACCTTAAATAGGTACTGCACATAAACATATCATTTATGTGAACCCAACCCATTCGGAACGATCAATTTATGGCTATATATAAATCAAAAGTATTGGAATTAATATGCTTCTGCACCACTCAAATATTGCAAGTAGGATACAGCATTGTAAAACTATTTTTATGTGATATTAGGGATTATTATAGTCGGTTTCGATGATGATTGGATTGTATAATTGAAATAGATAGCATTCTCCCAAGCTACATTTTCATATCCCTACTTTATCTTTACAAATCACACCTCGTTATTTTATTTTCTATGCTCAAATTATAGGTCTAAATATTAATTTCCAATACCATTTTAAAATAGTTTTTAACCTTCAAAAATGATTCCTCCGAAATGTGTAATAATCTCATTTATGTGCTGGTAAAGGGTTATAAAAGTCTCTATTGAAGATCATTAGACCTTTATAATATCCAAGCCAGACCTGAATGCTATCAACCACCCCCATCTTCTACAATAGTCTGCTGCTGCCGTCCTCCGATCTTAATAGAAGATCCCGTTCTACAATATACTTTGATTGTGTCGAACTTTAAATACTTAAAAAAGATAGATTATGGATAGGCTGATAATATTACCTTGTTTCAGAAAATATTTCTAGTTATTTGTAGCAAGACAAATTGTAATTAGCTAAGTATTGATTTCTCATTTATTCGTTCAATCCAACAGTATCATATTAAATCTACCCCCATTAAATTGTTTAATAAAAAGAATAATTTCTCAACACCTAAGCACTATAATGCCAACGTTTTCATTAATTTATTATTAAATGGTATTATTTTCACTATTTTGTACCAAACTGGCATTACTAGATATTATTATCAATGATCTAGTTTATTTAAATATATACTTTGCCTGTAATAAAAATTATTTCATTATGCTTCATTGTCATTTCTTATAAAAACTGCCAGTTAAAGGAATATCTGGAACGTCAATCATCCGTCCCTAAACGGCCATCTGTCAGACTCAGGCTGGTCTCAACAAAACACCCCTCGGGGACTCAGTCCTGAGCCAAAGTCATTTCACTACCACAGACTTAAATATAAATATTCAAAGATTTGATTTGGTACACTTAACTCAAATTCGAGGGTTTTTATCTCACACTTTTAGAACGGTTTTATATAACTTTAAAATAGGATTTCACTAAGAATTGAAATAGACATTCTATGTCATTGCTTAAGTTGTAGCCCCAACAAACGTAGTTTAATTGTACAGATTTCGGTACTGGCAGATTGCGCAGTTATTAAATTCTGCCGAATATTCATTTTTAATCAGGAAGGGTTTTTAAATATAAGGAAAGGCCATTGAGATTGTATTTTATCACACTTAAAACTCATATATCAACACGAGGATAAGCTAACAAGAAAATAAAATGTTGGGCTGAAACACAACCTGTGAGTGGGCCATTCTACTATGTCGTGTTTAATAAAAAATGAAACCATGGTTACAGCTGGTCCTTATTGACAGGAGATTTGATTTTTGCGTATTTAGCATTGAAAATGTTTTATGTAGATTGATTAACCAAAATATATACTTAATTTCACCATCACAAATATGTGCCAACTAAATACAACCTCAATTCTTTTTGTCTATGACACAACTAATGACGTATACTCTACAGTTTTGGTTGAATTTGATAAAATTATTATGTTTATGTTCTTTAATAGTTGATCAAAAGGAAAATCTCCGTCTTTGGATTGCAAAGTCACCACAGCTCAAACTAGTCATGATTATTTATCGTGATTTATTAATCCGAAGTAAAATTTCAAAACAAGACATTTTCGATCCAGATGAACTGATAAACGATGTTCAACCTCAGTGGCGATCAGGATACAAATAACACCGCTTCCACCAAACCAGTTAGGCTAACAAAACTTGGGCGGTAAACTTCCAACAGCAGACCATGAACGATCGTTCTCCGAACTGCTGATAATTGATTGGCCTGTTACATCAAACACACTCAACTCTATCTTACCTCGAGTAATTAGAAAAGTAAAATATGAAATGGTGGGTCGATAAATCATTCAAGGTTGAGTTATGATATATGTATAGCGACAAAATAAAGTTATAAAATGCTTTAAACATTTATATGCATACTGATAAAAGAATCAATTAATAGAGAAATATTATTAGTGGTTAACACAAAAGTATTCATTCTTTGTATATACCCCCTATTAGTATACTCTACACCGTTTCTTTCTTATTTCACTAAAAACATATTAAAATTGGTACCAGCATTTTAAAACGTAAAACAACAACTTAAATAAGTATTGTTGTTTAATTTCATAACAATTTCCCAAACATTTAAACTATTTTAGCAACTAGGTCTACGCACAGACTCTGCTCATGAAGACTTTTCCTTTAATTTTAAACTGTTTAAAATGTTTGTTTCTTATTTTTATCATTTTTACTTTAAACTATATTAGTCACATTTTGACGTATGTATGAGTTACTTTAAAATTATTTAAAGAAAAGAAAGAAAAAAATACTATGTATTTGTTATGTATCATTCATGTTAAATAAAATGTATTTGATTTAATTTCAGTGCTGTGTTTTTTGTCCTGTCAAGAAAAAAGTAAATATAAATCTATCGAGTTATTTTGAAGATTAGACTATGCTATCTTACAATTATTTTACCAAGTAACAAGGAAATCATTAATTTAAGATTTTTTCGACAGATATTATCAGTAACGAAATATCATTTATTTCGTTTCGAAAGGTGATACATCAAAGTATAATGTACGTGACATAGCTGGTGACGATATTAAATGCTCTTACTTCGAATAAAACACATTCCAGGCTACCCTTTGCCGTCCAAAACTGTGATCGCAGCCATCCCGCTCCTTTCATAACATCAAAATGTGTAAAAAAATGTTTTTCGTCATGATGTTTAGAAAAGGCCATTTTAAAATACTATGTTGTGAATTTTATTTAAGCAGAAAAAAGTATTTACAGTCGTTGATTTTGTACTCACAACATTATTAATAATTTATTAGAATACTACCAATATAATATAATAGTTAGGCCTACTATCTGTGTTTGTGTTTTTCTCGGTAAAATCAAAATACAACGATGTCTTAGAGTTTTTCCTTATTCATTACTCTTTTGTGGTTGTACATTATGCATCTTAATAAAGATAGCTGCTTTTCATAATTTTGGATTCCATTTGTGCTCCTATCATCGATAGCTAGAATCAGACTAATAGTGGGTGAAGTGTGACGAAAACAATAGTTCATCAAATGACAAAAACGTCTTTATTCTCTCTCAATTCCCTTTAATTTTCTTTTCTCAGCAGTTAAACATCTTTCTTAAGAAACCTTTTTATGTATGATAACCCTAATTTGATACATATACTTAGACCTACTAAAAGAAAGTTTCCTGAGCTTTAACTAACACTATTTTTGATTTTGACATAAAACAACATAAGATTTATTTGTGTAACTAGTGGGCGATCAGCATAGGCAGTTTGCACATTATATTTTTCCTACAGTTACTATTAAAGAATTAAAATACCACCACTACACCAAACCTGCAGACTAAGCGAATTTCCATTTTCCTGGCCGGAGACCTCAAAACGAAATAGGAAGTCGGTCCCAGGTCTTACTAAGAGACCTACGCTAATAGCTTATTCCCTATATGAGAAATTTGCTAATAATTAGTTTTTGAAACACTATACAACGTGTTTTAGGTTAGATTAAATCCAAACATTGGACGAAATGGTATACGCTGCACTAGCTGATGGTAGTCTAAGTGTCGCCAGCCTATTTAAAAAACTTACACGGATTACGTGCATAATAAAATAACTTAGTTTTGTGTTGTTTGATTGGAATACTGGTGTGAGACAAAGTAAAAAGTGTGCGGCAAAGTAAGTAAATGCAGCAATTAGCAGCTTTCTGTACTATAATCAGTGCAAGGACGAAGCCCACTTTGTCGGGTGACGGTAGGAAAATTAACTTTTAACATTTTTTATCATAGGGGAGCGTACACTAACCTCACAGAAGTTTATATCGCGTATTCAAAAAATACATCTTAAGATTGCATGAAAAATTTCTTGCCTGCCGGTTTATGTACTATAATATGACTATTTTTTTTTTAATGTATGAAGTAGTTTATTAACTATTTGATATGTTTGAATTAATTTGTTGTAATTGAAATCTCTAACTAGACAGGAAATTTATGCCTGTTTTCAACTTTCCAGTGCAATAGACCGTGTCGCTCATTCCGTGAATGTCTGCTTTCCTCTTTACTAGATTAAACTAACGTTAAATAAACTGATAATATAAAAATTGTATCTGTTTAAAAGTATTTTACTTTAAATAAATTCTATTTGGGTCAGTTGTTTTTTTACATGATAATAATGCGTAAGGCTCTTATACACACACACAATTACAGGAATGAAAATAATTAAGACAAATTAAGTATACATGGTGATACGCATTGTGCCAGTTAACTTTTTTACGTGTGGCAGTGGGAAAACCAAACTCGGTACCGGTACATATTTACAACATAAAAAATCACCTTTACACTAAAGTTAGAACTTGTACCCGGCCCCCAAATTGGGGTATTTTGGGGGCAGCCCCAAATTTTCAAATGTAAAGACCTATCATGTGCCCCCCCCTCATTATAAAGGGGTTTCTCAAGACAAATTGAATGGCGCAAACTAGAGGTCAATATCGCACCCCTAATCAAAATTGCAGCCATTTTGAAATATCCCCTATTAACTTTTTAACAGGTTATAGCAGGAAAACTAAACTCAGTATACCTTAATAAAAAAAGAGAATTCACATTTTGGTCAGTATTATAATAAAAAAATGTTTAAAGTTCATTGTCCAGACTTTATCTTGCTTGCTCATCTTAAATAATTAAAACGGCTGCAATTTTGATTAATTGCCATTCAATTTCTCTTGATAAACCCTTTAAAATGAGCGGTCACATGATAGGTGATTTTGGTGGCTGGGGAAAATTTGTAACTTTGATGAAAAAGTGCAATTTCTTATGTTGTAATTATGTGCCGAGTTTGGTTTTCCTACTGCAACGCGTTAAAAAGTTAACTGGGGGGTTCCAGACTTTTGCCTAACCCTGTATATTGCAGCATAAAAATCAAAACTAGCATGTCTTCTTAAGTACAAGAAAACAATTATAACTTATAAATACAATCGCGATTGCCTAATCTTACTGATCTTTGTAAGTGATCTAGAATATTCGTATTTATTTAAATAAGCCTTTGATATTAAAACGACTCTATTTGTCCAATCAACTTTGTATTGATACTCAAACCTGATTGATTGGTTCTGTTGGTTCGTATCCCTAGGCTTATCAAACAAGCAAACTTCGGTTCGGAAACATTTGTGTTATAGTTATATAAAATGGAGTTTTGTAAAGATTGATTTTGATAAATGTAGAATATAGAATAGAATATACAAAAACACATCTCAGTCACGTATACCTTGTATTTAAAAATTCCAAACGTTCCATTAATTGAGTATTAGTGTCCAAACATATGTACAGTATGTTTTTGGTTCAGACATTTTATAAAATACCTTCCTCTCAAAAGTATGCTTTAACTACGCAATATTCTTTAATAAGTTAGTATCAGAATGGTTCTGGCTTAACGTTTTACTACGTTAACATAACAGTAAAATGCAAAGCACAAAAAGTACCGAACGTATTAACTTTTGTATAGAAAATAGACTATAAAACGAGATAACTGTCGGTATTTACTTTCTTTGTTGCCCCAGATATTTTTTATGTGTTTATACTGCTATGTTTACCTATAAAAGGCTTACTCAAAGAATTATATTCTTTTAATGAATGTATGTTAATTTAAAATATATCCAGAATTCAGAAAGAACATGTTTAACCTGAGTCAGGAGAGGGGATGAAGCTTGAAGAGTGAGCACGTGCTTGTTTCGGCTCCGTGATTTTTGCTATTTTCCTGGGGTTTTTTTAAGATTATATCGCTTAAATTTATACCAATTTGTGCATAAATTAGTAACCAGTGCTAATATATATTCGGTTCTCGGTTTTATTGAACAGTTAAACCGCTACAAGTGATTTTTTATATTTATGTTCAGGTCGCCGCCTAATTTGCGTTCCGGTTCAAAGGCTAAACCGGTTCCGCTGTCCGCTACTGATAAGAAACTAGAGCGATCGTTATCTGCGCCGACTACGCCGACCGAGCCCAAGACCACGACGATGCCCAAAGATAAGGCGACCGGTGTCATCGACCCCGCGTACATCGAGAGCTGTGTCTCCAACTATCTGGCGGGACACAGTGTCCTGGACGACCTTGTCATCAAGCTGTCCGAGAAGATGAAGGAGGTAGTGGAGTCTGCAGTAAGGGCCGCTATGACAGTTGCCAACGAGGAACTGGCCAGTCTGCGAGGCGAGATGACGAAGCTGTCAGGAAGAATGAAAGAGGTGGAAGCTGCGTTAGTGGACAGAACCGACGAGCTGGAACAGTACCAGCGTTGCAACAACCTGCGGATATTCGGCGTCAGAGAGGCAAAGGACGAGGATACCGACCAACTGGTAATCAAGGTGTGTCGGGAAAAACTTAACATCGAGCTGCCCGACACCGCCATCTGCAGGTCACACAGAGTTGGACGACACATGGATCCATCACCTGACGGCCGCCCTAAACATCGTCCCATCATCGTACGCTTTACCAGCTACAGGGAGCGCCGACGTGTGTTCAATGTAAAGAAGAGTCTGAAAGGCACCGGCATCACGATAAGGGAGGACCTGACATCTCGTCGGCTCGATGTCCTGAAAAAAGCCGAGTCGATCTACGGTCAGAGGAACACCTGGACTCTGGACGGCAGGGTACTGTGGAAGGACAAGGACGGAGCTAAAGGCGTCGCAACTCGACTGGTGGACTTGACACCTGCAAGACCTGTCACGGAAACGGTGTAATGCAAGTAGTTTTTACTCTCTAATTTTTATCTTAAGTGTAACGATTTTTATAACAATAATATCTTTTGTTTATATATAATATATTTATTTAAGTTTTTTTTTCCATAATTTTATTTTATTATCATTTTTACTAGTCAAATCTACCGTATATTAATTAACGTGAAGTTACGAGTAATATTGCATTATTTATTTATTTGCCAGTTAAAGTTAATACATGTATGTACACAGTTAATTTTGAGCTATTTAAAGATATATTTTTGTTTACCTTAATTTATCTTGATCAATTACTATACAGAATTATGCACGTATGTTTACATTCACTCAAGATCATTTTGAATTGTAATTAATAATGCTATGAATAAGAAAATGCTTCTTTTAATTTAATTTAATTAATTTATTTATTTTAAGCATGCATTATTAATATTTTTACATAAATACTACTTAGTTGAATCAATATTATATTTATGGACGTGTGTATGGGTGCGTGTGCGTGTGTTTGTGTATGTATGTGTATGTATATATATGTTCATTTATTTTAAATACATACGAACTGAGTAATATTTCCTAATAAAGTTGCGAAATTAATTCATGAAGTTATATTTTATTTATTGTATTTATGTGAATCACAATTATTTAATTTTTCAATTGCTGTATTATGATTGCTCTTATACAACGTTAGCTAAACATTGGGTGCTATGCAACAGTTAATCTTTAAGTGGTTGTGCATCTTAAATGGGTTAATAGCTTTTGTTTGAAGTTAAATTATTTTTATTTCTCATTTATATACAAAAAGCACAATTAATTTATTTAAGATATGTTATTGTTATCAGTGTTATGAATTATTTACCATTATTGTATTTGCTTTAATTTTATGCATTATATGAATGACCACACAGTTTAATCAGGATTGATCTAAAGAAGTTTATTCAGTAAATATTCAGTAATATTAACAGTTATAACAATTTTCAGTAAATAATGTTTTGTTATAAAATATTTAGAGCCGAAACCCAAAGTGCTTGAATCTCCAATGTTTTACAATTTAGTTAGAATAAGTATTCAAAATCAATGTGTAGATAGCTTTTTCATCCTGTGTGTATGTGTGCGTGTGTGTGAGTCTGCCATATCTATGCTGGCGAGCGTCGTCGGCGCCTCGCCGCGGGTCCGAGCTGTAGGTCCAGGATAGCGGACCTGCACAGCGTCGCCTCAGTCACCCCTCCCCCGCCCACTCCTCTCCCTACTGATAACGCTCAGATCCTTGCCAATAACCTGACTCCATTCCACAAACAATTCAAAGCCGCTCATATTAATGCACAGTCACTTTGTAAACATATTGATGAAGTCAGAGCAATTTTTCAATCGCAAAATTTTGAAATTGTAGCTGTTTCAGAAACCTGGTTAAAGCCGAGTATTTCATCCGGGATTGTTGCAATGTCTGGTTATTCTATCTTTAGGAATGATCGGCTTAACAAGACTGGTGGTGGAGTGGCTGTCTATGTTAAGGACGGTTTGAATGCCAGACAATTGTATGCATCTCCGGGTGAGTACTCGGCTAAACCCGAGTTCATGTTTTTAGAAATTTGTTTGTCTGGCTCAGATGCTCTTCTCATGGGGGCATGTTACCGCCCTCCAGGCGTGGGGCATCTGGCAGATTTTGAAGACATTCTCTTGCGCCTCATGCCTGGCTACGGTCGTATTTTAATCATGGGCGACTTCAACTGTGACTTACTGAAACCTGAGCGCTACGACTGCAGACAATTAAAAAACATGTTTGACTCTTGCAATTTTGCTATACTTCCACTGGACCCAACGCATCACACTGCCGAAGCTGAAACTCTATTAGACCTCATCATTGTAAATGATCCAGAAACTTCAGTCCACCACGGGCAGCTTCCAGTCCCGGCCATATCTCGCCACGATTTAATCTATTGCGCCCTCTCAATAAGAGCACCAAAACCCGAACAAAAAATCATTACGTATAGAAACTTTCGAAATTTCAACGAAGCTAATTTTTTAGCTGATGTTTATTTGATACCTTGGCAATCTATACATACTCTAGAGTCTGTTGATGACATGGTAAATTCCCTAAATGAAATGATTTTGCAGTTATATGATAAGCACGCTCCAATCATTACCCGAAGGGTTAATAAGAAGCATCCCGTGCCTTGGATCACAAATGAGATCCTCAGGTTAATGGCTCAGCGGGACTCAGTCTTTCGCAGAGCCAGGAGAACTAGAGACGTGGGGCTAATGGCCCAATACCGTCAGCTCAGAAACCAAGTTAAGCAACAATTACGTAACTCTCGCCTTCATTACTTCCATAGGCTGTTTTCAGATAGAAAACAGGCTTCTTCTGTGCTATGGCGTAATTTAAAGAAGTTTGGTCTTGGAAAACAAGAACAGTCGAACACTGTATCTGTCCCGCTAAATGTATTGTATGATTATTTTTTATCAGCCTCTACGAATTTAAATAGCACAGTTATTCAGAACCATTTAAATGATTTAAAACTGCAATGCAATTTAAACAATGATTTTCCTGAATTTCGTTTCCGTACAATTTTGCAATCTGATGTCTTGAAAGCTATAAGACGAATTACGTCTGATGCTACTGGTGCTGACAATATCCCAATTTCTTTAATAAAACGGGTTTTGTTTGCTCTCCTCCCTACGGTAACTTTCATTTTTAATTCTTCTCTAAGAACAGGTATTTTCCCAGAAAAATGGAAGTCTGCTATAGTCCGTCCTTTGAATAAGATCTCATCCCCTAAACTTCCTCAAGATTATAGGCCGATTAGTATTCTTCCAGCTCTCTCTAAGGCACTCGAAAGAGTTGCCCACTCTCAAATATCCGATTTCCTCTCTCAAAACAATATTTTAAACGAATTTCAATCAGGTTTCCGGCAATCCTATAGCACTGAAACGGCTTTGCTAAAGATAACTGATGACATACGCCTTGCTATGGATCGTAGCCAATGTACAATCTTAACTTTATTTGATTTCAGCAAGGCTTTCGATACAGTCAATCATGAAATTCTTCTTACAAAACTCAAAATAATAGGTTTTTCTAATAGTTCATTATCCTGGATGAGATCATATCTTCACGGCTGAAAGCAGTGTGTGTCTCATGACAAAACTATGTCTGACTGGAGGCAGGTGCCTTGTGGTGTTCCTCAAGGATCAATACTTGGCCCTTTACTTTTTACTATCTACATAAACGACATCAGTTCAGTCTTACAACACGCCAAGTTTCATTCTTACGCTGATGACTTACAAATTTACGCTCACTTCAAAGTCAGTGTGGTGAATGAAACAATCACATCAATGAACGACGACATCAACAGAATTGTGGATTGGGCAGCAAAGAATGGACTAAAACTTAACCCTGACAAAACCAAACCAATCATTATTGGCCACGCACGACAACTAAACCGACTTGACCAAAACTTTTTACCTCACATCACTGTGAATGGTACTGTATTGCCATACCAAGACAAAGTTAAAAGTCTTGGTTTGACGATACACAACACACTAGACTGGACTGACACGGTGGTTAACACTTGTAAAAGGGTGTTTGCCGCTGTCCACACACTGAAGAAGATGCAAAGACTTTTACCATTTCACATTAGACTTTTACTGATCAAGTCACTAGTGTTTCCCAACTTCAATTACTGTAATACCGTGGTTGATGATATGACCGTGGCTTTGGCAACAAAATTGCAACGAGCTCAAAATTACTGTATAAGATTTTTGTATGATCTTCGACGAGATGATCACGTCACACCGTACTATGTAAATTCTTCTCTTTTAAAGCTGTCTGACGTTAGAGAAATACGCATTATTAATATAACTCATTCGGCAATCAATCTCAAAATTCCAAATTATCTTGCGATCAATTTTCGATTTTTAAATGAAAGAGGTGCAAGAAATACCCGCTCTGGCTCATCAACTCTCCAAATTCCTCACCATAAGACAACAGTTTATAATAGATCATTTACAGTAACAGCATGTCGCCTTTGGAACTCACTACCATTCACTATCTGGAGCATAGAATCCCGTTCCCAACTGACGGCGGCGCTGAAGGCGTACTATCTCGATCGGATGACCGTGGCTTGGTGGGATGGCGTGCGTTAGGCCTAGGTATGGCAAAGAGTGAATGTGTGTGTGTATGCGTATATTAGGGACAAAGATTTATAACTTTAGTTTTTACTTATTATTTTGTTAATAGTTTTAAAAGTTTTATAAAAATACATTGTTTAGTATATATTTAGTACATAAGAGGTTAACTGTAAGAAAGGACCATGTGGTCCTAATGTTCGCCTCAATAAAAAAGTATTTTCATTTCATTTCATTTCATTTCAGTTTAAGTTATCATTAATATTTTCATACAGAACATAACAGATCATAAACAAGCCCATTTGGAAACCAAACAATGCCTTAGTGAATATATACCTTAACGGTATAAATGTCCACTCGTTTTAGTTACTAAGGCGTTAGTCATATTAGTTGAGGTCTAACAATCACCTAATTTTAAACTGTTTCTCTATTGAAATCAATTGTTCTGCGTGTTTTGCAGTGCATTATCGTTAAAACAAACGACATTTAGTAATATTCTAATAACCATACTTATTATGCTGCTATACCTTGCTAGTATTATACTATACTAGTACCACATTTTTCCTGAATGTAGCATTAGTCTACATGTGTGTATTTTACACTCCCTATCGTTCGATTGGTAACTTTTAGAGATCAAACGCATGTTTCAACAGCTAAGCAAACTTTATCTTCCTGTCCCTTTATTGAAACACTGTCTTCCGCCTAGCCCGTGGCCCTTCCTTTCATGCCAACACTCGACAATATAAGATTTTATTTCATGTATTAGTTTAGCGATTTTTTCACATTTGCATGGTAAATTTTAGATGTAGCAAAGATCATAGATGCCTACCAATATTTCTAATACATCCGCCATGTAAAAACAGGACAGTAAAAATATACAACAACATTAATTTATACCAACCCAATGTGCATAAAAATTTTAAAAAAATGCTGTAAAAAGCTGTATTGCAATTGTTTTACAACAATTTAAAAACATTTTAGCTAAACTTAATATTAAAAAAACATTTAATAAAAGATTGACACAAACTTTAAATTGTTTAACAATCAGTTTTTTGCAGTATAAAAAATAGTTTATATACAAGTTTTAACTATTTTAAAACAGTTTTAAAATTGTTTTATTCTTAGTTTTGTTATAAACGGTTTTAAAACAATGCTCTAAACAATATTTAGTTTTTTAACAAAACTATAAAAAAAAATTTTGTTTAGTTCTAAAAAATATGTACAAGTTTCAACAATTTTAAAATCAAATTTTAATTTGTTTGATTATTTATATTAATAAAATGAGATGTTTAATATTAATTAATAGGTTGTATCCCTGTAATAAAAAAATAAAACAAATAGGCCTACTAAATTATGTTTTAAGTACTTACATTTTTATTAAATGTTACGACTTTCATCAAACATTACTTCGTGTAATTGTTCTACTTGTGATTCGCAACGGCACAAGAATAGTTGTTAAGAAAACGTGGACAACTAAATCAACAAAAAAAAAAAAAAAAAAAAAACTTATATACACTTACCATTCAAATCTCACAGGCAAATATCAATCTTACTTATTCCTTATTTTAATGAAATTCTCTTGGGTATTTTCATTAAACAGTGTGGCAAAATCAAAACGAATAAGTTTGACATATTTAATGATAATCAGAAGATAATCTCAGAGAAGATGGAAACAAACATAAATAAAACAAATCCAACAGCTGATGCATCAATAATATTTCAAATGTGATTAAATAACAGCCCTTTAATAGAGGGTCGTGTCCTTAGCAGAGGTATATCAAAAAATTAATATTTTTCGAGGAAGTTTCGCTTTAAGACCTTTCATTCACGCACACAGTGGATAAGTGTTTCTAAAAAGTTCGTGATCCTTTTTAGCTTTATAGATTGCAAACTGTAATAATCATTGTTAGAAAAACTACAATAACAAAAGACGACATTGTTTAGACAATAACGTATACTGTCAAGTTTCATGGGTATTGCGTAGGTCTACAACAAGACTATCTAATTAGTTCACTACATACATTTGGATTGGTAGGCCTAACTAAACATGTCGCCCTGTAACTGGTAATAGCCGCAGGCCCAAGTCCATTAGGTAACACTTCATTTTATCATGAACAATCTTAGATTCATCGTAACATATAACCATAGTCCACCACTATTCTTATTTCACTTATCAGTTGAAAATACTACAATAAGTTTACAATATGTTTTGGTGTTATCTTTTACCACTTTACACGTATGCATGTATTAAAATATACAAATAATAAAAATATATTTGGAATGGTTTGCTATGCTTATTTTTTATTTTCATTGGTCTTACATTACATCTCACTTTCATTAATGATACTCATTAATGCTCTACAGAACTCTTGGACCGGGTTTAGTGTTCAAAATGATTATTTGGGATCCGTTGGAGAGGTTTACGACATAATCTTTGGCAGTAAATTTTGTCTTATATTTTACGGCTTTTACAAACTTTCCACAAAGTGTGCGAGACGCAATTACTACTCCTTCTTTTAATCTAAATGATATAATCATGTTAAAGTATACGTGTACGGATCTTTAAATCTCAAATATTGTTATTGTCCTGCAAGTATTTATCAGTTTTTGACCAACATTGCTTTGCCTGTAATTACTCATGCTGCATGGTATTTATTGTCTTGCTAAAGTATTATTATTGTTCTATGATGTTATACGACTATTGTTTTTTAGAATCCATTGTATTGTTAGCTTGTTCTGATAGTTATTTATAGTGAGTCATTATCTTGAGGTTATCTTATTATGTCTTCAAATCTTGTGGTCTCCATTTTTTTTACTGCTTATGTTTGGACTGACTAGCTATTTATTACAAGGACACTATGTATTTTCTTTTCATGTAAGAATGGCTTATCCGATAATAAATTAAATGAAATTAAAACAAATCTGGAAGGTAAAGTAGTCAACCGATTAGCTCTAACCTTGCAATAATATAATGAGAAATGAATTCTAGTGTGTAAAAATCTAATTTATTGTTAATTAAATAAATCTTAATGCCGTTTGAAAAAAAATATGAAAGTTAAATATATATCCTATTTTGGTTACTTGTATTTCTAATGTGTCTAATTTTGTCGTTTTGAGAAGGTTTTGGAGAAAGATTGTGGAACCAAAACTTTAAAGTATTGTTTCTAAGTTTTAACTGTTAAATATTATGTCAGGTAAGCTGAGCATGATGTGCAGGAGGCGTCACATAGTTCTTGTTTTGGTTTATACTCAAAGCCTGAGAAAACTCCATGATAACTCAACTTTAACAATAAAGGAAAATATCTCGCAGAGTTTCAAGTTTTTATATTAACATTTCTAGGAACAAAGAAAAGATTCTAGACTGGTTATTGTTTTCTTTATTCTTTTTCTATAAATAGTAAACCACCTTTAGAAGCGTTTCTAAATGGCATAATGAGTTTCACAGAATTGGCTACATTATTCAGATAGAATCTGCATTGCGTGTATTTAGAGTAAGGGCCATTTACGGTAACAAAACTATCAGATTGACAAGCACAATATAAATGCATATAAACTGAGTGATAATTTGACAAAACTATAGCTTGACGTTTGATAAATCTAAATACAAGCTGGTTTGTTAAAATATTCAACACATATTAATGGGTAAAAAGTTTCAGCTAACAATTTACTAACCTTTAAATTAAATTCTAGGGATTTAAATCTGTAGACAAGTGATCAGAGCCTCCAGTCAAGTCGGTTGACAGATCGCTCGCCGGGGCCTGAAGATTGATGTTCTGCTTATGCAAGACGATAACTTGGCAGCTTACCTTCAGCATCAAACAACATTTAGTTGAAAAACACGCCATTTCGTAAAAAGTTTTGTTTGATGAAATTTTATTTTCTAAATAGTCAAGTTTAGAAGTATAATAATATTTTCATGGGAATAATTTGTGTATAGTGCGTATCTCCAACTCCGATGTTGACCTTTCTCTGAGGATGATTATTATAATATCCCGCTGTGGCAAACCTGAAGACTAAGTGAATTTCCATTTGCCTAATGGAAAAAAAACATCCAACGTTATTTACAACAATTACAGTATTTAGTAACATCCAATCTATGATATGGTTGGCTATCACCAACCATGTTATATATGTAGAAGCAATTAATTGGAATATAAGATAGGGAGTTCCTATTTCAGTCCTGTATTAATAAAACAATTTAGTATTTTAAAGCGTTATTATGATCTTAATAAATAACATTAAAAAAACTGTACATTTCCATACCCATATTATACTTATGGGAAATAGGTAAACTGTTAGTTGTTGTTTGTTTGTTTATAAAAACATTATTTTTAATATTGAATCAGGCAAATATAAATTCGCTCAATCAGCAGGTTTGCTGCGGAGAGGGTGTTTAATTTGTGTACGTAATTTAACTGGTTACTAGCCATATTTTTTCTTCTTAAATCCAGACTAAAAAATTGTATAGCATTGTATGGTTTCAAAATCCTTACCAGACAATATACGACATTAAGGATGGCCCATAAAACTTAAAAGTAATGTATATTCATTGGATCTGTGAGAGCAGCAAGTGATTGATTTTATGGGAGAGATCGAACTCAACATCAGTTTACTTACAATTTGTTCGGCTCCGACAGCAAGGTAAAGTTTGGTTACCAATAACAAAGTTATCAGTTTAGCTGCTGGCTCTCTTTTAGTGTGTACAGACCTCTGTCATTCTTTTTAATCAACTGGCGTGACGTACTGAAAAATTAACTAACGGACAGCGTTAGATTTCTCTGTGCTGTATAATTGGGATAAGTTATCCTTACTGTGATAAAAGCTACAATAAGGTAGTAATAGAAGTTTGGTTGTATTAGGATATGTCAGGTTAGGTTGGGTTCCATTCGGTTAGCTGTTATTGGCAATTTAACACTTATGTAGGTTATTTGGTTAAAATACCCTCATAACCTACTGAAATAAACATAAAGTTTACAAAATAATAGAATTTTTGTTCATCCTGTTAACGTGTTTGACAACCTTAAAACGAATTTTGGGGTCAAAACGGCGTTCGCCCCAATAGTGGAAAAGAGTGCTTAGAATTTCCTAATTTATCTGAAGAGTCCAAAAGTTTGTCAAAATTGCAAGATTATCCTAAGTTAAATTGTCTTGCCTTTCTCGTTGGGAGTATTCGTCGTCAAGCCGTTAAACATTTGCTAAGCGATTACTGTATCGCTCTCTTACCCAGTAGGCTTTTCCTTGCAACGTTTCAACGTACTTGGAGTTTGAGGCATTGGTCTAGAAAGAGCAATACGTCTTAAAGGGGTAAATGAAATAAAAACTGTATAACTGCACAGCCACTTAGTACACAACAAAAAATAACGTAGTTAGGCAAATTATTATGTTTAAACTATGTAAATATTATATTTTCACAGACTCAGTAAACTCTTATAAATAGCACCGCCTCAGCAAACCTGCAGACTAAGCGAATTTCAACTTACCTGATTACATTTTTACTAAAATATTTCCATAAATAAGACATATTTATTCCCGATTTAAATCAAATTAGATTTTAACGAGTGCTTAGATTTGCTGCTATGGGGAAGGTAAAAAGAGTTTTTTTATCATACGTCAAAAGTATACTATGAAAGAAATAAATTTGCCAAATTTTATCAACATATATCCTTAAAGAAGTGAACTACAATAGTTTTCATTTTATCCATAAGAATAGCGTGGACATTTTAAATTACAATTGTTTTGAATTTTCTCCGTAACCGTTAGGCATGCAATAGCGCTACAATATACTGAATTATTTTTTTTTTTTTACTGTACAAAATGGTTTAGAAAGAAATTGCAATTTTTTTGTTTTTAGGGTAAAGAATTGGAAAAACCCCATTGTTTACCCAAAAAAAAACCCATAAACCCCCGTTCCCATGGCCCGGTCATACTGGGTCACAAACTAGTTCGAATAATATGTAGATTTACACGTTTATACCAAATTTCATCCAAATCGGATAATTTTTGCTCGAGTTATCGTGCTAAAGGACAAACATGATATATATTTTGAACGGATGGTTTTTTGGACTTCTGGTGACCACAAAACGAAAAAGTAAATCGGTCCAGGTCTTACCATGAGGCCTACGGTAATAGCTTACTCCCTATATGGGAACAGGCTAGTAAGCTGTTTCATTCAGTAGTGTAAAACGGTCGTAAAGTAAACCTTTGCAACCGTTTTACACTACTTTTTAATGAATTAGCTTACTAGCCTGTTTACTTTTTTTATTAGTTTATAATCTGAAGAGGGGACTTTAAAGTCCTCTGTGGTAGATCCCCAAGGAAATTTACCTCGTTTCTTTTTTGATGGCTCATCTACTGACCGAGATCTTTCTTTAGACACCCCTACTAAGTTTTACGCCCAGTCGTTCTCAAATTAGCTGTGACAAAACCTCTGCTTTTCCTCCATAACATTACCACAACAATGGAATTTTAAAGGCCACTGGGGTAGAGCCCCAAGGAAAATTAGCCTAGTCTCTCTTTTGATGACTAATCTACAGACCAAGACCTTTTTTCAGACACCTCTGCCGAGTTTCTTCACCCAGCCGTTCTCTCAAATGAGTGGAAACAAAGGGCAACCTTTTCAAAATAATATACTATAGATAAATTAACTCTTGACACAATAGCCAATGTTATTGTTTGGGCGCACTGATTTTGAAAATCCAAAGGAACTATGTAAACTTTCTTCCGCATTTGTTATATAAATAAGTTAAGTGATGTGTTGTGTTGTCTTCGTGGAGACTATGACTCATTAATCAGGATAGGGTAGTTCAAGTGCGGAATTAGATCAGAAACCTTCCCGATGTCTGTCGTAAATCGATCTATAGAACAACCTCTAAAGTTTCACGGCGATTGGATGGGTAGTTTTGTAAGATACTATTTAGAATGCATAGACGATCTAAAAAGTAAAAAAAAAATGCTTGAAAACATTCAAATTCCGTTTTTAGTTAAAGGAGCTTATTAACCCTTTAAAGATCCATGTGCTCAAAGTCAAATATTATGCAAAATATTACCCTAATTAAATGCTGGATTACAGTTATTGTGTAGCCACATAACCATTTACTGTGCTTTACTGAAAGGGTGTTGTCTAGTAAAAGTGAGACAAGTCGTTGATCTGTGGAAGTTATATGATCCTGCCTGAGGTACGTTAACTATTTAGCGGGAACGTGCAGTCTGGGCTAGCAATGTTATTGACGATTCTCTCGGGACAGAGTTAAGTGGTTACGGTAGTTGGCGGTTATTTCTGTCTCAAGTGAGATTTGACATGAATTGGGAGTTTCAAATATTGATATGTTGATACTTTTGAAAAATTTCAGTAGCTTATTGATTGAGAATAATACTTATTATTAGTGATGTAAGTATTTATTACACTAAATACAACCATGTTTAAGAGGAATTCAGAATTTTAAAGCCTCACTGTATTCGCATTACCCAACCCTAGTTTGCCATTGGTCCCTAAATATTTTATGTGACTATGAATGTACAAATATCTCAAATGTTACAATTAAGGTACATAGGCTAATCTTACGTCAGCAGTCCAACAAAGTACGGTAGTGGTCAAACTCACGACAAGTTTCGCCTATTCAGGCATTGTCAAGTGATTTCCTATCAAGAATGTTTCATCCATAATCGAGTCGTCAATGGCATTCAAATAAATGCAAATAGGACATACAATAATATAAATAGGCCTATGCTAATATAAACCGGTCGCGGAGAATACTTAAGTTCTCATATCTGCCGTTACACTTTAGATGCATAAATGAGCGAAGCATTATTTAAAGATTGTGAATGGCTAAAGCAGCTAACAAACTACAATATATTCCCTTTCAACAGTTTCACCGTTTGTTTGCCTGATATTATTTAAGTTCTAAAGAATGACAAATTTATCTGATAGTTCATTTATTTAGTTAAGAATAAGAATAAGAATTGATGAAAGGTTATTAGACATGTGGATTTGACATTTCGTTTAAACGGTCAAGAGCTTCTTTCTTCTTTGCCCAAGATCCGTGTCTGTTAATTGACATCAATCGGTCTAGTGAAAATGGTGGATCCAGAAGCAGGCCTTCAAAATGTCTTAACTCTTGATAGGCCTACGTAGGACAAACCTAAGCCATATTCTGAAGATCCAATGTCCACATTTGCATTATTGGTGCGACGACCAATATTACGACGTGGCCTTTGAGGCATGCTGAAAACAAATATAGCAAAACTGTTACTTCCATTGATAAACTGTTACATTCAAACTTTAACCTAGGATAAAAGTAACCGTTGAAATGTAAACAAAACAGTTAAAAACGTTAACATATGTTTATCTTATTTAAATGAAAACGAGATAAACCCATAGGCCTATGTCATAAACCCAATATAATTTTTCATTCAACTTACATTAAAATAACAAGCGAAATTGCGTGACCCGTAAAATAAAATCCAGAAGGAACTTTGCAAATATTTTTTACCACAAACATTGTGCTCAGTATTCTTTAGCTGTCGGCCAAATTTCATATCAATTGGTCAAGCCATTACATTCTTATGCTCTTAGAAAGAAGTTACAAAGTGAGGGAAAGTGAGCTTCGCTCAATAATAAAGAAACATAGTACGGTGAAAATTTAATTATTTAAAGGACAAATATCAGTGGAAATATAATGAAATGTAACATTCTGAAGTTGAAATCAGACTTGACGTACATACCATGGAGAGCACGTGGAAATAGTTTTGTTACTTTAGAATGTATCACATGTTCAACTTCGCCACACCAGCTGTATTGCATTTGACTAATCAAACATTAAATTGACGCGGCACAAGTTTTGGTCCACCATTAAATATATACACTTGGTTATGGTGAATAGTGACACGAAATATAAGTTAATATAATATGAATAATAATAATATAAATATAAGCAAGACTGTATCTTATAACTGTCTAAAACAAAGCCGTTGCTACAATCAATCAGCTAATAACTTATTTCTGTGATAACACGACATTTTCATGCACATCATGAAACATAATATCTCGAAACGAGAGTAATTAATTGTTGCTATGACCCAGCTATTAATTTACCATGGTGATGACAAGTCACATGTTCTGATCCATCATTATACGTACTTTGTGGATGGAAGATAATGATGAGGTAGTCTGTATAGTCTGACGCGGGTAAAATGGAGTTGCTTCGAACACTCGGTTAATTGTTCCAACAGCGATGACACGTCAAACACTCCTTCATCAAACGTTGTCTGTCTGATACAGTCACATGAATCATCCACACTACATTGATGAAATTGAAATAAAATGTTTATCCAACCTTATAAATACAGCAGACATAGTATTAATCATTGGATGTATCATTAAGATGATTATGTTAAGTTTAACTATAATAGATTAACATTTAGTAGTTAATCTCTACTTTATATTCTATAATTTTCTCTGGTACCCAATCGTATTTGTTTATGTATCAGATCTTGACAAAATAGTAATGTGATTACACACATTACGAAACATCTTCAAACATTATTTATACTTTCCTATTAATGTAATGCGTAAAAAGAAATTATGGTAAAGGACAGTGTTATGTATACTTCAAATATAAGATGATAAATTTTAATAGTAAAAAAGTTTGTACATTTTGCTATAACCCCCAGTTATAATTTATAATCTAGAACATTAATTAAATGCTTCAAAGATGGTACGAACCGTCAAAAGATTATCAATCCTACTTCTTTATATACTTCAGAAGCGGTAATGACCTTAAAAAAATAAGTATTACTTTGACAAAATCAATTAAAATTAATTAAACGAATTAAACCAAGCAATTTTCGTGGTTATATTTTAAGCACGAATTAATTGATCAATTAATACGCTGGAACGAAGTGTATCCCTTATTTTATTGTAATATTTATTCTCTAACACCTACTTTTTTATAGCTACTACTTTTTTATAGATTGTTGAAATGCTTCATTTTCTTTCTATTATGATGTGCCAGGGTTTATTGTAGTTGGTCCACATTACACATTTTTGGACACTTAAAGATAAAATAAATAAACAGCAAAGCAACTTAGAAATAAGGGAATTGTTTCATTAAATAGCATATTAAAATAGTTTTATACAGTAACTACAAAAATATTATTATATAAATGCCAGTTATTATGAAAAGCGGTCATGAAAGGTCTGTAAAGGTCACCTAAACTGTGGGTGTAAGCCATGTTTTCTCCTCAATGACTTGTGCAACGACGGAACTTTCTACACCAGTTGTGTTGCATTTGACTAATCAAACATTAAATTATTGACCTCAGTATTCAAGTGGCTGAAAATGAAGAAAGTATTCAAAAATGAAGAAAATAAGTATCCTGGAGTTTGGATTGGACGAAATGGTCCAAATCCTTGACCTTCACGTTCCCCAGACATTACACCTTTAGACTTTTTCTGGGATTATTTCAAGGACAGAGTGTTTGAAAAGAAGGTTCAAGACGTTGAGGAACTTAAAATAAGGATTAAAGAGGTTATTAAACGCATGACTGCAGATACCTCAGAAAAACGTCGTCTTGTAATTGAACGGAGTGAGCATAATTGAAGTGAGCACTCTTTGAGATCGGGCCTTATGCAAACTATGTAACCAGATAACTAAATAACGGCTGATCATATTGAATCTAAACTTCCCAGGGTTGTTTTGACAAACAGTTTTCATGTTATTAAACAAATAAATTTCAATTTAATAATGCATGTACAATTTAAAACTAACATATTTTTTAGCATTAGCCTTATGAGTTGCTATGATGGTTACGAGATAACAACGTGGATGTAAACACACAAGCATAACATATGCTTGTTACAAAGCAATATATGATCTAAATACAGTACAAAGGAAAAACACACTAAGGTGAAAACCATTGCTCAAAGAATACAGAGAAAGTATTACAGGGCATTTGGAAACTACCACTGAATTTGAGACACACTATCTTGCTGATTTTATTTATTTAATCTATTAATATATTAATATTTTATTCTATGGTGTGTGTAAGAAATATGTCTAAAGATATTTCGTGAATACAATTTTGCTTCAAGATTTATGAGCTATAATGTTAAAGAGAAATAAATTAAAAAATGATTTACGTATTATTGACAACAAACGATTTTACTATGGCATATAATAAGAACAAGCTAATGTACCTGTTGCGTGTACTACTGCCATGAACAGCATGACTGCTGTAACGCGACATTAGATGACTAGGCCCTACCAATAGTGCAAATACCTTAACGACACCTCTTTACTTAAAAAGGTTCTCGTTTGATACTTTAAAAGGATTAACTTCCAATTTTACCTGTTACTTTTTCTCCCTACTTTAATTAACTGCTTCCTTTAAATTGAATGGAGAAATATGTTCATCCAGGCAATCCCCACTAAAGCTTGTCTGAGTGATTTTGGTACATATCAGTCAAGGATGCACTTAAGATAAGGCTGTGGTCGACCCAGAAAATTTAAAATTTCTCCTCGGATTACTTTATCTAGCGTTGTCGCGAGTAAGAGCAAGAATTATTACCAATGTGTGCCATGCTAACTGTGCCATTTTTGATACGGAGAGTTACAGACATAAACTAACAGTAAATGGACGTTAGGTGCTCTACTCGTGTGATGAGGTATTGTTTTTCATGTTATAAAGTAGTATATTTTTAAGTTAAAATTTAATTTAGAATAACAGATTATTTGTTAACTATTTTGTTCACGCCACTCAATTGGCGGACCTGAGACCGCACACATATTAAATCTTATTTATAATAATACTACTTATGCTAATAATGCTAATAATGTACACTCACGTCTAGCTTGGGGTTTATGGGTATAGGTAGTTGAAGGCCTTATACAATGGTGGAACTTAAATACCATTCATGCCGACTAGGCCTAAAATGGTAACTAGAAATTTACAATACTAAAACCTAATTTTATTCCATAAAAACATAAAACTGATAGTGAAAAAAGAATTTACAAAAATATTTACAATTTAGGGTTTACAATATGGGGAGTAGAATTTACTGTTTCTTAAAGCTTATAAGTTAAATACAATGTTCTCAATAGGCTCAGGGGTTTCTTAAATGTGTTCTGAATCTCAGGTTAGGGTTATCTTGTGATTTGATTATTTAGTTATTAATCAATAGTCCTGCAGAATGAAATATCTAATATAATAAATTGCAATAAAGACTCAGTAGCAGATTATGACTGAAACAGTCTTAACAATGGCGCAGTGACCTGCCCCTGACAGGCCTTGCATTCACATATTTGCAACCCTCAGACGGCAAGCTGCCTTGAGGGCCTCAGATCTGATGAAGATGTCCACTGTCCAGTGGTAGCAGCCCAAGAGCGACTTCTAGAGTAGTTGATGGACTGCTCCTGAAGGCTCCAGTGGCTTGTAGCGTGCCAAGCCTTTGCATGCTTTCAAGTTTGGCTATGACAGTTACCTGATTCACCTTTGTCCTCCAGACTAGTGAACCATAGGTAATCCGAGGCCTGACCACAGCCTCATATAGCCAGAGTGCTATGTGGGGTTGAATTCCTCAGGTTTTTAAGGCCCATTTGGCCTTATGTAGTGTATTATTCAGGTGGTTGTTCCACGTCAGCTTGGAGTCAAGGGTTCAGTCCTAAATACTTGACCGTACTCGACACTCCCAGCTGAGTAGTGCCAATTTTCAGCCTGAAAAGAGAATCCAGGTTCTTTTTCCTGGTGAAAGGAACTACGACTGTCTTAGAAGGATTAATGTTAATTCCCTCTCTGAGACACCATTGTTTAATAAAAACAACCATAATAATAGTAAAATATGATTTATTAGACACAATTTTATCTTATAATAATAACATAGATATACAACAGCTGCTCATTGAAAGCAATAAGATATGAGAATTCAATTTATTTACCTAAAATGTAAACTTATACTAGTAGTGCGCTTATTCTGCGCGTAACGGGATGAGTGATCATGAGCGCAATAATGAAAGAGTCCACCCACACCTAGCCTACTTACCGGTGTCACTGGTGAACACAATAATGTTATTTGTATGGGCAAATCAACCAAATCTCAGTCAACAACAATCCTAACTTCTCGTCCATTAATTAACCAAAGTCTTTGGTAATATACGTAATGGATTTCCAACAGTTATCGATTGGAGGTAAATCCATCGTTCCTGTACAAAACGTCTTTTGATTAAATGAAGCCTATTTCCATATTTGTTATGAGGCCTATCATAAACAAAACTAAGCCAAACTGAACTAATTTAACTTATACAGCACAGTGTAAGGAATCTCAAAAAAAATATCGTAAATACCACTGACTCATTCAGTCATTCACTCACTCATCACGAAATCTCAGAAACCATAAGACCTAGGAACCTGAAACTTGGCAGGCATCTTCCTTTTGGGTAGTAGACGCTCACTAAGAAAGGATTTTACCCTCCGACCTCTGGGGTCCGCCCCAGTGGCTCTGGAGTTTCCCATGTTAACCTTATGAGAAATGGAATTAATGAATCTTAACAGCTGTTTCAATTAAACAAGTTGGTTCTGTTCTATGATGTTCAATAGCATTAAAGTTACAAGGATTACCAACGGGGTGCAGCACTATTATTTCTTTTACTAATTTGCAACCAAAAGGTGAGTGAGCGTAGCGAACGAACTTCAACCCTGAGGCGAGTTAGCGTAGTGAACGAGCTAACCTGAAGGCAAGTGAGCGCAGCGAACGAGCTCCAACCTAAAGGTAAGTGAGCGTAGCGAACGAACTTCAACCAGGACGTGATTGAGCCATGCGAACGAGGTCATCTTGAAAATTAAACGGGGTCATCTAAAGTTAAACGGGCAAAGCATTTTAGTATTGCAACTGTTTCATTGCAGATACATATATCTAACTGTCACCAAATGGTTTCCACACTCTGCATTTCTCACATTGACTACTTCCTTTATCACTTCCTACGTCGTGGAGATGTTTCCCTCCCTTCCCATAGCATTTTAGTATTGCAGGTACATTAATCTAACTGCCACAAAGGGTTCCCACACTCCGGACTGCTAGCCTTAACTACTTCCTTCACCACTACCTACGTCGTGGACCTGATTCCCTCCCTTCCCATAGAATGTTATTATTGCAGGTACATTAATCTAACTGTCACAATGAGTTCCCACACTCTGGACTGTTCACCTTGACTACTTCCTTCACCACTTCCTAAGTCGTGTACCTGTTTCCCTCCCTTCCAATAGCATTTTTAGAATTGCAGATACTGTACATTATTCTAACTATCACAAAGGGGTTCTACACTCCGCAGCGCTCGCCTTGACTACTTCCTTCACTACTTCACTACTCCCTACATCGTAGACCTGTTTCCCTATATTTCCATAGCATTTAAGTATTACCATAGACTAAGTATTACAGATACATTAATTTAACTGTTATAAAGGGTTTCCGTACTCCTTTCTTTTCACTGCTCACCTTTCTGCTTCCTTTACCACTCTCTACGTCGTGGACCTGCCCCCCCCCCTTCACTAACATCTTTGAATATTTAATATTCAATGCCAACATTAAATTGAATAATGTAAAAAGCTGCTTTGTTCTAAATACATACATATATATTTTAAATTTAAAGGTGAATTTTAATACTGAACATAAACGGTATATAACTGCCGACTAATATTGTTAAGTTCAATTTATTAATCTGAAAGTTGTGAAATTTAATTAGCTTAAAAAACATTATTCTGAAAGCTGTGAAATTATAATTATATATATTCATAGACGCCAAACTGTTTACTCCATGAATGAAAGAGCTTAGAGTAAAAGTCGTTCTCTCTGTCTTAGGTAGACAACAAAATTGTTCGTCGCAAAACGTAAACAAATAAAAAGAAGAAGAAGGTAGCTCCTAATGTTATTCTTATGGGACAAATTTAAAAAAGTTTTTTAAGTATTTTATAATTACTACTGAGCGGAATCGTCTAGAATTTTAATGGTGTCTTCCCACTGGTGTCATAATTATTCGTGCAAAATTTGAACACTATAAGTGCAACGGTTCTTGAGTTTTTGGTGCGAACACACACACACACACACAAGCGGACAACATTTCTCTGACTCCGCTATACACGATACATAGATTCCTTCACTTCGTTCACTCATCAATTATGTTTAACTCATCACAATGTATTGCATTCATTAAATGTTGTACTAGCTGCTGTACCCGTGATTTGTAATGGTAAGAACACCCAATTTAATAATCATTTAAAAAGATTTAGAATAAATTATCTATCATAAAGTGATTTAATAATCATACCACATAGCTGGGTAATAGCATATTTCGTTACTAGTCCTGAAAATAGGTGTTTACCGGACGAGTGACGTACGATATTTTACACCATACCACTCTAAGCTAACTTAACAGTACAAAATCTGTATAAATTCTTATATATATATATATATATATATATTCCCTCTGACTAAAGGACTAACAATCACTACTCATAACCTCAAAGAGAGGTTATGTTTTTGTTTACAATCACTCATATGCCAAATAAAATCAGCTGGTTGGTGTCCGGTAAAAACTTATCACAGTACAGTAGTGATGAAACCCCATTTGATTAAGCTGGCGGCAACCAGCTGCTTTCTGGACTAAATCCTTGCGTGGGAAGTTCGTAAAAACGGTGTAATCTTTATTAAAAAGATTAAAACCATACTCTTGCTAAAGGTTTTGCAAAAAGATACAATCTAATATTTTAAATCTTGATTAACAAGGTTAGACTGTATATTCCAGCCCACACAGGTCTTGAACCTTTGCTCAGAATGTATACAGTAAGTTACAGCAAGGGGTGACACGAAACAGTAAACGAAAGAACGGCACTGATAAAATTTAGAGGCAGTCAGTTGTTAGTCTGTCCTCTGATACCAAACATCCGTGTCACTTGCCTATTACATGATACACAATAATAATTAAATTGGTGGTATAGCTTCAGATACACGATTATCGTAGTGCTGGAAAGTATCTAAGAAACGACCCAGTCTCTTCAATTATAGATTCCTAATGTTGCATAGTGTAAAAAACATGATCATGTAACGGTCTAGTCTTTCCTTGAACTTTTTACAATTGATTATCATATAATTTGGGATTTCGATTTATTTCACTGATGGGTCGATTTGTCTGTATGTAATTAAGTATTTACGTATTAACGAGCTTAGAAATCCATAGTCAAATTAACATTATCCGACTAATGACGTACAAAGATCACTAAAAATTTAAACATATACTAAAAGCATCCCTATAATGTATTGCATTAATTTTTAAAGTGTTTTTGAAAGATGTATTCGAATCAAAAGCTTAAAGATAAAATATGTAAAACTACACCAAGATACACAGCACCACGTCTTCACTCCGGTAAGATTACAATTTGAGATGTTTTAAGCACGCGAGACTGAGTGGTTTTCTCGCCTGCGATTTTCAGTGATCGATCAGAAATTTAAAATACTCCTTAGGGGAGCAGGACGTAAAAACAATAAAAAAAAAACTTTTATTGCATTTTTAATAGTTTGAAATATTTATTTTTTAAATATATCGTTTATATAGTACATATTAATGTCCAATGTCACTAAATAAATTCACAAGCATAGTATGTTCACTAGTTTTTGGCAGCAGTTCGCAGGACTGTGATGGCAGTGTAACTGACACAATCATATGCTGTGGTATAAGTTATAAGCATATTGTGGTTTTACTGTGTAGGCACACCTGTACATTGTCGTCTGAAATGACATATGATTATGTTTTCGGCTGCTTTGTTTGTTTGGGTGTGTTTTGGAGGTTATTTACACCAAATGGTGAGTGCAACCTGTCTGTCTGAGGTGGTGGTGTGGCTAGCCTAGTTTTAATCTGGTTTCCCCGGAAACTTGTTATTTTACATATAAAGGTACATTTATCTCAAAAACTATAATGGTGAAGCCCTGAAATTTTGTGTGTAGTGTTTAGTATGTTACTTGATAGTGTTACCACTTTCAATATTCTACTTTGATGGGAAGTTACATAAAAAATATATTATATTTACAAAAATGTAATATATTTTAACTATTTTTAATTAATTGTCAAAAAATATTTTTAGTAGAGATATCGTTGTAAAAGTGGTAGGGTATGTTCACAACAATATACTCTTTAAAACAAAATAAAACTTATGGTTGTAGCTCTTTTAGTTTTTGAAAAAAATTTACCTGAATTTGGTACATTTAACATGTGCAGGATAGGGACGTCTGCTCCCCTTTATTTTACACATTCTACATCCTGTAAGTAAAGATTGCGTATAGTGTAGTTGTGTATAGTAAAGTTGTAGTATAGTTCACCTTAATGGTAGTATTAATGATACAACTAACAATTTCATGAAATAGGCCACAAGCTGATTGAAAAAAAGGTGACATTAAAGCAAGGAGCTACCTAGTTCAACGGATTGCCATGACCATTCAAAAAGGAAATGTCGCCAGCATCATTGGATCCTCGCCCGTAGACGACGACCTTTAATCAATATTTATTTGTAAAATTGTTGTAAAAATTTATTTAATACTTACATTCAGTGGAATATAAGATATGAAAGTAAATCCTTGACTTAAAAGAGCTGAAACTGAGCTTTAAATATCTCTTTTGTACTGAGTGTCTTTTTAAAAGCCAATATTGCAAATCACCATCAGGTTTGTGCTCTAGATTCTAGCGCCTAGATGATAAAATTAAAATTGATATTATCTTGAAAAGCAGTTAAACTAAGCATTTACGAGTATGCTCATGTAAAATATGTTGGAATAAAAGTCAGTATCCCAAACAGTAGCTTCACAAGGCCTAAGATTTTGGTAATTATGAAATAAAAATTTAATTCATTTTAATTAAATTCAATTTTATTCAGAAATAGAAACATTACATGTATTTTTTACATTAAATACTTAAAAGTTAGGTCCCTGCAAAAAAGCTTGAGTTCTGGGACCGAGTCGCAAACTTCAAATAAAAATACTATACAATATTCTTTAAGTTTTAGTTAAATCACATACACCAAAGGATTGGATATAAATCATGTTGTTACTAATAACTAAACGTATTCTCTACAACCTCTAGATGGTTACTATTTAATTGTGTCCCGTCTGTAATTAAAATACGATTATTATGAGTATACATTTGTATAATACATAAGTTTGTCTCTATAAATTACATAATTTTAATTTCAAAAGAGTTTCAAACTAAATAAAAACATGTCCATCTTCGTAGGCGAAAGCTAGTTAGTATTCTTGTAACAATAAACTGCAGCGTTGAGGGGATTATACCATTGGATAAGTTTACATGACCAAAGAATTGTGTCAAACTATTTGTGTTGAACCGTTTATGCTAAAAAGCAAAATAGTCGGTCTTAAGCAATAGACAGACAGCTAGTAATTACTTATTGTTCCCAGTAAATGATCCATTATTGCTTGACTAAAAAATACCAAACGAGATGGTAAAGATACACTACAATGCGGCGTAAAAACCATGTACAAAACCATTCGGGTTCAATAGTTGACAGGGTAAAACTGTACTTCCACAGTATATTTTATTTACATGCTCAGCCATAAAACATTAAACTATTTTGACTTTATATGTGTCCAGCCTACTTCATGTAATTGAACATGTATAAATAGCTTACTTATTCTTAAGACAAAAACAAATTAAACATAGAGTTAATATAAAACCAGCAGTTATCGGGCCTGTTGTTTAAACTTTAATCCTCCTTTAACCGTCAGCATTAGATTAAGTTCGACGATCCTAAATACAAATATACAATAATATATGAATATATTTTTAAAATTAACTATACATTATATCCTTACAGCCAAATTGACAAACAATAAAACTAAAAAATTTTATCAAAAAATCGTTTTGTATTTTATCCATGATTTGGATCATGAAACGTTGTATATTAAATCAGAGTCTACTAGCAGTCAGTAATTTTGCATAGAACGAGACATAAGTGTCAACGGTGATGAATATTACAGATTTGTCACTGACCTCATTTAGCAGCTTACACAGTCTCTTCAGGACTGTCTGATTTTATTTTTCAACACTTCATTTCCTCCGACGTTATGAGCTTGAAATGAGAAAATATGTGCTTCATATAAATTGAGCATTTTAAAGCTGGAATAGTTTTCATATTTCCTTCAAAGGTTAACCTCACAAATGCTTAAGCTTGTTGCCTCAGACACTTCAGGACGAATGATCGCATGTGGAAAATGTAGTGTTTAGCTACCCCCGGCCCTGGTGTTTATTACGAACTGGTTAGAAAAACGTGTGGATTGTTTAGGAAAAAAAGCTTCTTAATAAGTAAGTTTTAAATTATCAACCCTTCTGCTTCATAGTCGTATTTGGCTATTACATGTTGACTGACAGTAACCGGACGTAGTTTTAAGTCATAGTATAAGTATAAAGCTGGGTTTTCCTAGGCGCGGAAGCGGAAAGAGGCACGCGGAGAGTGGAAAAGAGACTAACATGGTGTTCCGCTCCGCTTCTAGGAAAACAGTAACATTGAATTACCTAAGACAAGTGGAGTCCGATTTTTAAAGATACAACAATTAAATCAATCAATCATTACAATTTTCAATACATTTCTAAAAATGGTTCGAATCTTTGAAGGTTCCGAATTATAATTGCTTTGCGAGTTGACCTGCACTCACAATTCAAATGAACAGAAGCGATGGATTTACTTATGGATTATTATTAATTTGACTATAATTGTTTTAAACCCACCACAAATGTTTCCAAACTACTTCAGGTAATTGATGGACAAGAATTTATGATTGTTGTTAACTGAGGTTTGGTGGATATGCCTATGCAAAAAGCATTGTGTTCACCAGTGACACCGGTAAGTGCGGGTGGACTCTTCCATTGTTGCGCTCACATTCATCCCGTTAACGCGCAGAATAAGCCTACTCTAGTTGATGATGACAATAAGAATAAGAATTAACTGCCAGACTAACACTATAAAATATTGTAATTGCTTATTTGTATACTTTCTCCTTTGAATTATGTACTGAGTTCAAACGTGATATTGTAATCATTTGTAGATACATTTTTGTGTGGGGTACCATAACAAGTCCATTACTATAATAAGTACATCGCAATCCAGTGATATGTAAATCAAGGATGCACGAGTCAGATCCTTAAAATTGGACCCAACAGAAGCAAACATTTAAGAATCGGAAAACAATAATTTCATAAAAAAATTATGAATCTCCACGATCGTTGTCTTAAAATAACAATACGGGTACAATTTAGGTAAAGCTGGTTACAACGTCTATAAGTTATAAAATGTAAACAAATAAAAGGAATATAACGACCGAAGCAGTTTATATGCTACAGTAACAAATTTAACTGTTTAGAAAAAAACACATAAGGTACAATATGTTTTTTGTGTTTGATTTTCAAATCGCAATCAACGATATCGCCAATCTCTGTTATTGTTTTCCCAGGAGGAAATAATTATAACCCCAACCATATATAAAACTAATATTTAAGTATAATTTTTAAATCTTTAGCTTTTACATGACCTTAATATTATTTTATAGTTTTCGATGATGTATTAGGCAACTCTTTAAGTAAACGTTTTCTTCAGAACCGAAACCATTACTCTTAATCAGAACCGCCATCCGTCAAACTCGTTGCCAGATAACCACTTAACATCTGTAACAATTTATCATTGGACGAAACATAAAAATATGTGTAAAAAATAAATGTCTCAAAAATTATAATTTGAGTACTGTATTTCATAATGAATTAAATTATCCACAATAATTGTGGACTTCTACTTAATACATAAGTTCGGAAATTTGCGTGTTTCTTTCCGATTGAGTTCGATATTTATGCTATTTTTTGAAATTGTCTAAGTGTTTATGGCAACAGAATAAATCCATTTCTTGTTATTATGTAACTTGCAAGACAAATTGCCAGAGAGTACTATTAAGACTTATTAGCAGTCCTTTGCAAATAATAACTATCTTTACAACGCATTATTTCTCAAGACCTAAAACATATATATAATATTAAAGAAGAGTCAAAACGTTGTAATTTTCCAAACAAGAAAACCTCATTTTTACTTCTGTAAGACTACCATTTCAAAGCACGATAAGCAAAACTTTTCCTTAATTTAAATAAATCAAGAGTTACTGTCTTTTGTATGTCTAACGAGCTTGACCTTGTATGTCCTTCTCCATGAACAATGTCGTCATTTTTTCGTTCGTTTTGTAAAAAATACTATCACACAAAAGGCAATATATTTACATTACTTATAAATAACATACAATATCACATACAATCCTTAACGCTAGAAATGAAAAGAATGAAATTTTGTTTGGTTTTTGGAAATTACAATATCTGACATTATAATCTTCTAACTGTGTAATATTATCAATACATCAACTTTCTAAATTTAATTTACATATTATCTGATCCAAAATCAATTACAAGTAATGAATGACGTTCGGCTACACTCCCGCGATGAATGGTAACTGAAAAAATATTATAGATATTTACTTTAAAACTAAATTATTTTTAAACTAATATTACCAGTTATTCTTGAAGATTCAATTATTTTATGTTTGTATACACGGCTAGGGGATATGGTCAGCTTAGAAAAATCACGTTTTCAACTTCAAAAGACACTAGACAATTTGAAATATCAAGCCAGAGCAAAGGCTATCCAGATCCTGCTGTTCACCGATTAACTAAACTGTGATAATCTCCTTCAGTAAAATTTCAACGAATCGGCTGTAAAAATTGGGTAAACACTATCGAATATCTAAGCTTTACCATCATCATGGGAAGGAATGAAATTTGAGCTCATTCGTAGCCTACATCTACCAACATAGAGTATCGTCATAATATATTTTCAAAACCAAGCAATAATACCTGCAAAACATCAAGTAATCGCTGAAAATATTATTTGGAATCGTATCCATGTCGTAGGACCACTAGACTCCAGATCTTTCACTTTGAAAAAGGGAGAAGTGGCGATTAAGTAGAAAAAGCAGTCCTACCAGTAGAAAAATCACCGCAGATGATAACATTTATTGATGCGTTGAAGAATACTGACCTCACTCAAACACGATACCACTGAATTTAAGAACATCTTAGGAAGATGGCAGATTTAAAAGTCAGGAATAGAACCAGAGCTCATCATCAGCAGTTCAGCTCAGTTATCACCTTTAGCACTTTGTAATCGTGCTTAAAGCTCTAGGTTTGTTATTACTTACGGTAATTTCAACAGATAATTGGCTTTGGAATAATTTAATACCATTGGCCTCTAGTAGTGTGGCTCTCGGTGCTATTGGGAGTATTTCCCTCATCCCATTCTCGTTCTAAGGGAATTAATGAGATCTAGGCTATACATTACGCTATGTTCATACGTACATAGTTTGCAAGCACAACGGGTATCATATTCGGCCTTAGTCACTAACAAGACTACAAGATCGCCATACTCATCCTACACTCACCCTTCACTCATATTTGCGTTAAAATACGCACATAGTGGTGTCCCCATCTTAATTAATTGATATTAATTGATATCGATATTTTAAGTGAAATAACAAAAACTCATTGTTGGCTGTTTGGTATTGTGTTATCTTTGCCCATTACATTTGTCATGTATGGGAAGTGTTTTTTTTGGGTTCGAACTGAGAGGAAAAGACTAAGTCTTAAGAACCTAACACTAAGTAATCCTCTTATTGCTGAGCTATAAGCTGAGAGATAACGTATTTCCTAAGTTTCATATGTCAATAACGTAAAACTGGCTTATCTGCAAAGTAGTATATTTACTGTCATCGTTATACATTCAATAGACAATCGTTTCTCCAAATCCGTAACACATTCACTTGATATTAAATACTCACCGTAAATCTTAAACATCCCCACCAGAGCAAACCAATACTTACATGAAAAATGTCTTCTCTTTTTAACTAAGTTAGTTGAATAATGTGTTAATATAACAAAAATATAGCTCATCACAAGGGAAAAACAGGACTTTTTAATCTCCGCTCCTAAATCTTGAGCTCGGGCCAAGGAGAGCCACAAATCATACCCTGGTGATGGAATGTACAATTGCAGTTCCCTGCAGAAAAAAAATTAAAAACGTGATGTATCTAAAGTTATTTAATTGGGAACAAAATTGGCTTTTTTGTAAAAATGTTTTAGTAAAAATCCAATCAGTCAAGTTATAATTCTCTTCTTCTGCAGGTATTTATAATGCAACAGGAGCATTACAATGAAATATTAATAGCTAATTATAAAAACATATTCTCAAATTTCATCAAATTATATCCATAAATAAGTAAATTTTGACCATTAATTTATCCTCCGTAACTATTAAAAGTGTAACAACTCTTCAATATTCCATATTTTTGTGTTTTTTCCATACCCTAAGAAACAATCTGGAAATACATTGCAAAATAATATAAAAGTCCTATATAAAGGTTGTATATGGTTAGGGTAGAAAATATGAAAACTCATTTTTTACTTCATAAAACCCCAATTAAACTTCTTTCTTATAGTTAGATCATGCTGGTTCGTAAAATCGTTCAAAAAAACGTAGTGTTCATACGTTTGTACTAAATATCATCAAAATTGGATCATTCTTACTCGAGTTATGGTGCCAACGGGCACACACACAGGCCTACTGTATACACACATATATTTCAACAGTTGGCGTTTGGCCTTTGGAGACATCAAAACTAAAAAGTAAATCGGTCCCGGGAATAGCTCTTACCATAAAACTGACAGTAATAGCTTTAACTCATACGAGGAACTTGCTAATAAAACAAAGGCCTTTCATGCTGTTACCGCTAGGCCTATAAGGATACAAATTCGCACATGATGGGTTCCTTAATAAACGTAAAAAATGTATACGTATGCAAATTATTTGGTGCATTAATATGATCCAATACATAGCATAACAATCAAACATATTTAATAGGTGAATTTGGTTACATTTTACTTAAAGGGCTCACTCTACAGATATAATCTTGTCATCGATAAGAATGTTTTATTCGCTTGTAAAATGGACTTGATGCTTGATCATGTGCTCTAGATACAAAGAAGTGTACGTGGTGTAAGCGTTTTAAAGTATTTACCTGAACAAAACACACAAAACTTTTCAACGCGGCAAGAGCACTCATGAATTAAAAGGGATTCCAGTTCTTGTGGGTCCGTAATGGGAAAATTCTTCTTCGAACCCAGGAAGGTGCAAAGGTGATCATCCACTTACATCTCATGGGCTGACCCATTTACAGAGGTACTGGTTTTTAAAATATTGAACAGTTCCGGGTCTTTTATAACACACTCTATACATTGTATTTGCGGGGAGGGGGCAGAATGTACGGGACCAGACAGCTCACCTTGGACAAGTCCCTCAAAGTAAAAATAGTTATAAAATATGAAAAACATAATTTGGGTATAACTATTACGGACTCAAATAGTATTAACAGATAAAATTTAATTCAAAAAATTATTTCACTTTCTTGTATTTTAATTCAATTTAAGGATTATGTGTGTAGTGATTAAACATATACTTATATTTTAGAAGTGAAGTAAATTTATTTGAAACTAGTTCAATGTACACACACACACACACACACACAGACACACACACACACACACACACACACACACACATATATATATATATATATAATATAGACTGTATATACTATGCTAATGCTAACTAGTAAACGGAGTAGACCAAAGTCATTTTAATCATTCTTTTTAAAATAATTACAATTAAAAAATTAAAATTAAAAATTTAAATTAGCTTAAGCATACGGTCTGAAAGAAAGGGAGTAAATACACATTTTTCCCTTGTATGCTTACTCAGTGTTTTATTCAAAGCTAGAGACTTCTGATTATATTACGGAGAACCTTGCTGAACCTTTGATATTACAATCTCGCATTTTAAAAGTTCAGGAACAACACTTTTGCGTCAAAGGTGGTTCGTACATTAATATCTTCTACTTTATAAACGAGTGTTAAAGGAGCAAACAAAATACAATACCTATAAATAATAAGTTTACATACAACCGTATTAAACCGTTTACTTTCTATGGTTTAAGCAGAAATTAATCCATTTAGGAATAATAAATGCTACGTATAATTAATATTGACAATACTAGATCCGATGAGATGGCATTAACGTAATGGTTAAATTACTTATTAATATAAATTCAGTTACTCAGTAAGTAGGGAAAATTTGTAAAAAATTCTATAAACTTTATCTTCAAACATTATTCACTAAACAGTGCTAAAATGTTAATCCAAGGATAATATTGTACTTAGATCTCAACTTTAAAAATATGTAACAATTTGAACGATTAGTGTTTTTGGCCTCTAGGCACATCAAAATGAAAAGTATATTGGTCCCAGGTATAGATCTTAACGTGCCACCTATGGTAGATGCTACTTCCCCATAGGGAAATTTGCTAAAAAAGTGGCCACTATTTTTTTTTTTACTTTAATGCCTTGAATATTATCAAAATATCCCTGCCCTAACACAATGGTGCACCCATTGCAGTAAACATTAGTTTCAAAGTTATTGCCACTGTTGTGATTTTCCCCAAAAAATAAAGCTCCCACCGCTTGCCCATGATAAGGGCTGTTGACAAAGGGAAAATGAGTCAGATTGCTGATACCGTTTATTTTCTATGGTTTAAGGTTAAGCAGGGATAAAACCATACAGTAATAATAAATGCAAGTTTTAGGACACTTGTATTTTCAAACATGAAATGCCGAGCATATAATTCTTTTAGTACATCTTCCTCTTCTAGACTGGGATAAAAATCATTGCATCATATCTAGTGAAAATATATTTGATTGTAATAAGTTAAAATTTTGAACTATAAATACTTATAGACATAACGAAAATCTCTTTAAAATTATCAAATAACAAAACCCTATAGGTTTTTTTTTCAAACCTAACATAGCCCGCTGCTCTTTGGTTTATGAGGTAAACAAAAACAATATCCTGATGCGAGTGAATGATATGAGTAAGCTGAGGAATTGCTTTTTAAAAGAAAGATAACAATAAAAGATTTCCCTCTCGCTGGCTCAGAGCTAGACCCCCTCATTATATTACAAACCCTTTCCAATGTTATCCTTTGATTGTAACCTTGCCAGTCCTTTGATCCTGTAGTCAAATATTCCTGTAAGCTAGACTTTTTTTATCCAAAACGTTGCCTAAGGCACTTTTCACAATGCTTACTTTTTATCTGGTGTATTTTAACTAGGGTTTTTTACTCTTAATGAGTAAAAACAAAATTCACTAGATAATCAAACTTTCATAAATCGATTTCGTGTGTTTTCTATTCTACCTTCATAATAAGAAATGGGGATCACAATTATTATCATTATTATTATCATCATCGTTTTCTCATTGCGATAAAATCGCATACTTTTAATTTTAAACAATCATCCTACTGCAGCACAAACAGCCGTATTTATTACGTGCGTTGCTAATCTAAAATATATTTTCATCACTAGGTTTAAAAGTGACTCTTTTGACCCGAGCTCTAGTTTTACGATCGAAGTGACACCAAAATAGGTAAATAAGCGATGGTTAAAAAGACACTTTTTGCCCGTGTGATGAACTATATTTTTCGTCTTATTGCAACATTATTTACCAAATTAAGTTATAAAAACGAATATACTTTTTATGTAAAGATAACTTCTCAACCCAACTTCTAGCTTGTTTTCAATATGGGTTTGTTATTGAGATTGTTATCTATATGAGTTGAATTATATGAACAATGTTTGCTTGTATGTATGCTTGCTTGCGCAAAGAAAACGGCTTCGACGATCTCCTTAAAATGTTGTAAATAATTAAATTCTGACCTAAAAACGTGATTGACAACAGCCACTACCTCAGGAACATTTTTATTTCGCTACACAACTCGTTAGACAATAAAAAATAACATTTGGCTGAAAAAAGTAACAACGAAAAAGTAAACATAAGACTTGTAACATGTGTTTATAACAAGCCATCAAAATTATATTAGCAATTATTTACAAAATAAGGTACAAAGGGAAAACCCTCAGTTGTTATTATTGAGTAAAGATTACACTAAAGATTATTGAGCGGAGCGAGCGAAGCGAGCGAAGCTCTTATACGTCGACTTTTATGCATTTCGTAATACGCAAACTCCTCCTAGACGGCTGAATCAATCGTTTTCAAATTTTGCATGGTGATAAAGACCATATCGGTGAGTGCCAACATCTATATGGCGTTAAAAAAGTCTCTCAGGAATCCGTAGAAAAATGAAACTGAAAATCACATTTTCTTAACATTAGTCTTATGGGTTGCTAGGTAACCATGTTGGCTGAATTAAATAACAAGTAAAAAGTAAACAAAAGATTTGAAGTTTTAGCATGTGTTCATAATAAGCCAACTACCCACAGTATACTAGGAAATTGCAAATACAGTACAAAAGGAAAAACATCACTTGTTAATATTGAGCAAAGATTATACTTAAGATTACTCGATACATTGTAGTCAAGGGTAGCAGTGTGAAGTCTAGGATCTGTTATGACGAATACATTAAGGTATCTGCAATCCTAAAATGCTATTGGAAGGGAAGGAAACAGGTCCGTGACGTAGGAAGTAGTGAAGGAAGTAGTAAAGGCAATCATAAAATGCTATGGGAATAGAGGGAAACAGGTCCGTGACGTAGGAAGTGATATGAAGGAAGTAGTAAATGCGAGCAGTCCGGAGTGTGGGGACTGTTTATGACGATAAGATTAGGGTATCTGCAATCCTAAAATGCTATGGGAAGGGAGAAAAACAGGTCCGCGACGTAGGAAGTGGTGAAGGAAGTAGTCAAGGCGAGTAGTCCGGAGTGCGGGAACTGTTTATGACGATTAGATTAAGGTATCTGCAATCTTTAAGTGCAATGGGAAGGGAGGGAAACAGGTCCGCGACGTAGGAAGTGGTGAAGGAAGTAGTCAAGGCGAGCTGTCCGGAGTGTTGGAACTATTATGACGATTAGATAAGGGTATGGGCAATCAAAAATGCTATGGGAAAGGGAGGGAAACAGGCCCGTGACGTAGGAAGTGGTGAGGGAAGTAGTCAAAGCGAGCTGTCCGGAGTGTGGGAACTGTTTATGACGATAAGATAAGGGTATGGGCAATCCTAAAATGCTATGGGAAGGGAGGGAAACAGGCCCGTGACGTAGGAAGTGGTGAGGGAAGTAGTCAAAGCGAGCTGTCCGGAGTGTGGGAACTGTTTATGACGATAAGATAAGGGTATGGGCAATCCTAAAATGCTATGGGAAGGGAGGGAAAGAGGTCCGCGACGTAAGAAGTGGCGAAGGAAGTAGTCAAGGCGAGCTGTCAGGAGTGAGGGAACTGTTTATGGCGATTAGATAAGGGTATGGGCAATCCTAAAATGCTATGGGAAGGGAGGGAAAGAGGTCCGCGACGTAAGAAGTGGCGAAGGAAGTAGTCAAGGCGAGCTGTCAGGAGTGAGGGAACTGTTTATGGCGATTAGATAAGGGTATGGGCAATCCTAAAATGCTATGGGAAGGGAGGGAAACAGGTCCGTGACGTAAGAAGTGGTGAAGGAAGTAGTCAAGGCGAGCTGTCTGGAGCGTGGGAACTGTTTATGATGATTAGATTAAGGTATTTGCAATCCTAAAATGCTATGGAAAGGGAGGAAAAAAGGTCCGCGACGTAGGAAGTGGTGAAGGAAGTAGTCTAGGCGAGTTGTCTGGAGTGTTGGAAATGTTTATGACGATTAGATTAAGGTATCAGCAAACCTAAAATGCTACGGGAAGGGAGGAAAACAGGTCCGCGACGTAGGAAGTGATGAAGGAAGTAGTCGAGGTGAGCTGTCCGGAGTGTGGGAACTGTTTATGACGATTAGATTAAGGTATTTGCAATTCTAAAATGCTATGGAAAGGGAGGAAAATAGGTCCGCGACGTAGGAAGTGGTGAAGGAAGTAGTCTAGGCGAGTTGTCCGGAGTGTTGGAAATGTTTATGACAATTAGATTATGGTATCAGCAAACCTAAAATGCTACGGGAAGGGAGGAAAACAGGTCCGCAACGTAGGAAGTGATGAAGGAAGTAGTCAAGGCGAGCTGTCCGGAGTGTGGGAACTGTTTATGACGATTAGATAAAGGTATTTGCAATCCTAAAATGCTATGGGAAGGGAGGGAAACAGGTCCGCGACGTAGGAAGTGGTGAAGGAAGTAGTCAAGGCGAGTAGTCCGGAGTGTGGGAACTGTTTATGACGATTAGATTAAGGTATCTGCAATCTTTAAATGCAATGGAATGGAGGGAAACAGGTCCATGACGTAGGAAATTGTGTGGGATGTAGATGTGTGGATTTATGTATCTCCAATACTACGGTGCTTTCAGAGTGAACTAATGATTTTCCCCGAGCAAAGCTCGGTCCCCAGGTACTATAATCAAATGACGACACTAGCTTGAGGTTCGTGACGTATGAAGAGGTCAAGGAAGTAGTAAAGGTGAACAGTCTGGAGTGTGGAAACTGTTTATGACGATTAGATTAGGGTATCTGCAATCCTAAAATGCTATGGGAAGGGAGGAAAACAGGTCCGCGACGTAGGAAGTGGTGAAGGAAGTAGTCAAGGCGAGTAGTCCGGAGTGCGGGAACTGTTTATGACGATTAGATTAAGGTATCTGCAATCTTTAAGTGCAATGGGAAGGGAGGGAAACAGGTCCGCGACGTAGGAAGTGGTGAAGGAAGTAGTCAAGGCGAGCTGTCCGGAGTGTTGGAACTATTATGACGATTAGATAAGGGTATGGGCAATCAAAAATGCTATGGGAAAGGGAGGGAAACAGGCCCGTGACGTAGGAAGTGGTGAAGGAAGTAGTCAAAGCGAGCTGTCCGGAGTGTGGGAACTGTTTATGACGATAAGATAAGGGTATCTGCAATCCTAAAATGCTATGGGAAGGGAGGAAAACAGGTCCGCGATGTGGGAAGTGGCGAAGGAAGTAGTAAATGTGAGCAGTGTTGAGTTTGGGAATGGATTAATGTATCTGCAATGCTAAAATGTTACGGGAAGAGACTGTAGACTGTTATATGTTAAAAATGATTACGAAGCACAAATCGATACATATTTTCGATACATGCAATCGTTTACAATCGAAATTTACAACTGAGTTGACAACAGCTGATTTTTACTCCATAGAGGCTAAAAACGATTTTTACTCCCTAAATATCAAAAATGCTACTTTAGACCCGCAGCGCATGCATGAAAAAATACTGTTTTTACTGCAGTAAGACAAAAACAATATAATATGAACCCTTGATGACTCCGCTCAATTTTGTGGATGCCTCTGCGAACGCCACCTAGTAAAGATTACAGGGGAAAATAAGTGGGATGATTAAAAATATTGCTATTGTTGTATCACTAATGAATAACAGATTAAACATAATATTCCTATAGACTGTTTGTCAACATCATGTAATCGATACTCTGTGTTCATTTAATTTAATATTAGTAATTAACTTAGGTGCTATAGATTTTTTTTATTTCCGGTGATAAAGGTTGACGGATTCTTTTACCTTGCATTTGCCCATCTACAGGGGACGCAGAGAAATGTGCGTGAAACTTATACCGCAAAGCGAGGGGTCAGCAGGTAGAGTACAAGGGTTGATAAGAAGTAGTCAGTAGTCCAAGGTATAACAGGACCCGAACCCACGACATCGCTGCTTTTGGCCTGAAGACCGTGGTGCTCAACAATAAATTGTTTACGGATAAATCAGTTGATACCTAGACATTTAAACCGTAAACAATTTAATGTAAACACTTAATAAAATATCATGTAATTCCTATTTATAAAACTTTTTCAAGATATCACCGTTAAATTAAGACCAAATGATAGTTTTAACGGTAAGGGAACGCAATTTAGTATTGTGTAACAATATAGCATAAACCATAATTGTGTTTATAGATTGTTCATAAACTGTAAAATATATTTTTGAAAGGAAAGTAAACTTCCAAAAACTGCAAGTTTAGACTTTCGTTAAATATACAGCATTGCGTTTATTTAATTTACGAACCCTCCGATTCCTTTCAACATAGCTTTAAAGTTTCATGGATAAAACTTCATTATAAGCTAAAGGTTAACTTGCGCCAAGTCTCTTTGACGTTAGCTGTCAAGACGTGAGACGCATTCGCATCAAAGACTAAGTGTAATTACTGGGCTATTTTAGTATTTCTATTTATTTCTAAGAACTGACAAAATATGATATCATGTTGTTATTGTTATGAGAAATATTTTATCTTTAAATATATCACACTGGTGTTTGTTTAAATTTCTTGTAAGCATTGATGAATAAGGTAAGAAAATTGCTTTTTTTAAGTCAAATAATACTAATATTTTTTAAAGACATGTTTACTAAACGAAGGACAGCTATTTTTTAGCTAGAAAGTAAGTGTACGAATATATATTACAAAGATCATTTATGTCACTATTGTTTTCAATTTATCAATATGTTATTTTATCTAGCCTAGAACATTCTATTATTCAATTAATTGTAAGTATAGCTTTAAAGGTTAGAAGGTATAATATTACTGTATTACTATGTGGTATCTGTCTATGATTATTTAAAATACAATATCCTTTTGTCAAGTGATGGTTAACATGCGTGTTTTTGTGAAATAAATTACGTTTTAATGAAAAAGATAGTAGTATTTTGTGTTTCAAAGGGTTCTTAACAACAATAGTCCGGCTTTGTAGTATCCATTAAAATGACTGAAAGACATTCATTAAAATATTACGCTATCGAATGATTGTTACTGTGACTATGCTGTGTCTGTTTGGTTAAAACATTTATGCTTGGCCTGTAAATATTAAGACATCACTTGATTAGTTTAGCTAAATCATAGTATGGATATACATTGTACACCACTTAACGTTTGAAATAGTTTTCCTAAGTAACAAATCAGTAATCGTTTAGTCTGACAATCATGGCGGATAATTAATCACGTCAACGTATTTATTATTTATTATCTATTATTTTAGAATATTAAGTAGGTGTTGTTACGTTTCCTTAAACATTCATCTGGCTTAAGCCTATATCTTTAACAATTAACACCAACACAATCGTCCGCAAATAAACCAACAGTTGTCCGCAATAAACCTTTGAACAACACAATCAAACAGCTGTTTGTTTGCACCAAACTGAAAAAAATTGGATGTCGGTTTGAGAGGTTATCTTTATACAGGGTGGCTGACAAGTAACTTGCACCCCCACTTAACTTTTCAACCATTTGAGATATTTGAAATCGGTTTGCGGCAACCTTCTTCGATATGAGGGGCTACAATAGGTATGGTCAATTTTGAAAATTTTGCCCTTAGGGGTAGCGGGGGTAGGGCGTAGCTCAAAATTATCAAATGACAAGTATAGTCGAGTTTAGTATAATTTTACAGGTCTTGACAAAACATAAACATTGACATAAAGAAAACCAAAATTGGCTCACTAATAACAAAATGGCGCCCTAAAACGTTTCAAATCCAAATAACCATGAGGGTGGCAAAAAAAATTAACTTGCACCCTCTTTAACTTTTTAACTATTTGAGATATTTGAAATCAGTTTGCGGCAACTTGTTTGGATATAAAGGGCTACAATAATTATGGCCAGTTTTGAAAATTTTGCCCTTAGGGGTAGTGGGGGTAGGGGGTAGCTCAAAATTTTCAAATAGCAAGTATAGTCAACTTTGGTATCAAGGTGTAGGTCTTGACGTAACATAACAATTAACATAACGAAAATAGAAATCGGACCATTAATAACAAAATGGCTGCTCAAAATTACTTTAAATAACCATTGTCTCAATCATTTTTAGCTGCTTTTATGTTATTATTGGTCCGATTTCTATTTTCTTTATGTTAATTGTTTTGTTTCGTCAATACCTACAAAATGATACCAAACTCGACTATACTTGCTATTTGAAAATTTTGAGCAACCCCCTACCCCCGCTACCCCTAAGGGCAAAATTTTCAGGACCGACCATAGTTATTGTAGCCCTTCATCTCCAAACAATTTGCTGTAAACCGATTTCAAATATCTCAAATAGTTAAAAAGTTAAAGAGGGTGCAAGTTAATTTTTTTGCCACCCTCATGGTTATTTGGATTTGAAATGTTTTAGGGCACCATTCTGTTATTAGTGAGCCGATTTTTGTTTTCTTTATATCAATGTTCATGGTTCGTCAAGACCTGTAAAATGATACCAAACTCGACTATACTTGTCGTTTGAAAATTTTGAGCTACCCCCACCCCTGCAAAGGGCAAAGGCAAAGTTTTCAAAATTGACCATAATTATTGTGGTCCCTCATATCTAAGAAGGTTGCCGCAAACCGATTTCAAATACGTCAAATGGTTGAAAAGTTAAGGGGGGGTGCAAGTTACTTTTTAGCCACCCTGTATGCAGATTATTTTGGTTTTTAAGTTTGTGTGCTTAAATAAATGTGTAACATGACGAAAAATATAAATTATCTCACGAACCAAGCAACGGCAAGCGGGTGGGCAAGGGAGACTCGAGGACGTTGGACTGCCAGAATCATCACGCAGATCCAACCATGGGTGGAACGGCGGCACAGTGAAGTCGACTACTACCTCACACAGCTCTTGTCAGGTCACGGCTATTTTTGGTCGTATCTCCATTTGATGGCCAAGACGAATTCAACAGATTGTATTTACTTGCGTTCCCGACGACGCGAAATACACGTTTTTCCGCTGTCCACGATGGGATACGCTCTGCCAGGAGGCCATTCAACATCTTAGGGTACCGTCCGTTTTGTGAGATCTTGATGGAGGGTGAGAACAACTGGGACCGCTAGTCGCGCTTTGTCTGGAATACTCTTTAAACGAAAAACGAACATTCTAAATCGGATTGAAGTCTAGATCGTGTCAGAAATTAACGGCTAGACCCAGACTTTTTGTATTATTGAATCAGTTTCAATCGTTTGTTAGGAATGTGATTTGTCGTGTTACGATGTTGTTACGTTGATGTGATTATTTTGTATAACACAGCTAGCTGCACAGTCGCACTGACAACCAGTTTTCTTTCCATTATCATCAGTCTAGTTTAAAATTATAAGTTAACAGTTGAGATATTTTTCTTTAAAACAATATCAGTATTGTTTAAGGTTAAAACTTTAATTGTAATGCTTGCATCTTTAAAAGAGAGCAGATTACAAGATTTAAAGATTAAAAGGTAAGATTAAATTATTGTAACTAACTGTTGATATTTATATTTTCTAAATCTGGTAAGCCGGCATAAAGCATTACAGCAAACATTTATTTAAAGAAAGCTATGTATGTTGAGACAAAATACAAATTTGAATGTAACTGTGATCATCAATGGCATTAGTCAACTTGAACTAAAGACATTATTGTCTCTGAGGGTGTTTGGCATGACAAAACACTTGACTATTAGCTAATGTGGAGTTACAACACTACACAGCAACTCACCTAAACTCAAAGTGGCTTGTTAAAGCTGTCTCCAAAGAGTCATCAATCTTTGAGCCCTGCAAGTTTAATAGTGCTTCAGAGTATTGTTCTTACCAACGCAAATCATTAAAATAGAAAATCCATCTTTAACCTTCGTCTTTGGATCACCGTTAAAATTAGTTATTCTTTGCTAAAGTTTCGTATAAAACTTAAAGGGGTGGGGGATTTACTTTTTTAAATAAATGGTCGTCACCAAAATATGATTTGGTTAGGGTTATAGTATTACATGGTTAGTTGTGAGTAAAATATATTTAAAGCTAACATATCTACTGGATGGCCTCGACAATTGCTAAATTTTTACAGTGAATTGTAACTCCAAGGTATTTCTTAAAAAAACCTCCCTCTTTTTGAAATGTTGTCCCCTATAAATCTGTACAAAGAATCTCATTTTTTACTTTTTACTTTCTCCCCCTAAAGTTTATGAAGAAAGTATTGTTTTCGTCAAAATGTTCGACTAGGAGTTTTGAGTGGATATATCCGTTTTGGGTCCCCCTCAGCCCAAAAAAGCAATTTTCGAAGGGATGTATGTTTGTGTGTGTGTGAGCTACAGACCACACTTTGTAGTCAGATCATAATGAAATTCAACATGTTGGCATGGTATCTCCAGGTGTTTTTGAAATTTAATTTAATTTTTTATGGTGATTTTCCCATAAAATTTCAAAAAATTGGAATTTAGAAAAAATATGGTTTTGATTATAATTAATTAGTATGTTATGGTCCCAATAATTCAAAAAATAATAGTTCAGTCCCCCACAGACGTAAAAAGTACGGTTCAAAGGTTATTGCAACATCTGTGATTTTCCTTATAAAATATCATAGTTACTCCAATCGCTTGACAAACGTTGTTGACAAGCTAATGAGAAAAATTACATTCAGATTGTTGATAACGTTCATTGTCATTGTTATGTGACCCCAACATCGACATTTCAGGGAGAATAATTGAACAGTTTAGGAAAGAAAGGATACAGACTTCTATCAATTATTTAAAATTTGTGTGAACTTAAAGTTGTAAATATTTTTGCAATTAACAAAAAGTAACTCACCAAATTAGAATGTGTAAATAGAAGTCCTTTAAAATTACCTAGATGTACTAGCTTAGGCTTCATTTTAAAAATTTTCCCGTGCACTTTTTATGGTGTATCTATTAATTTAACTAGCCGAAGCAAGGAACTGCCATTGTTAGCCATTGTTAGTGCTGGCCAGCACCAACGAATAATAACAAACAACCGAAAAATGCCTAAAGTCAAATGAGAACTCACAGTTTTGTTGACAATAAATATTTAAACTAAATCACCGAAGTCTTCTTATTTAATGTAATATGCACTCGTTAGTAACAATTATTCTAAATCAAGATATTCAGATAAATCTATCGTTCACAATGCTCAAAAATAATAAAGATGGGTTTATTGAAGTTCCACAATCACGACAATTGTTTTATTTCTCAATTCAGTAGTTTGATTTTATAAACTGCCTTTATGGATTGAAGGTAGGTTAAGAAAGAGCGCTGATCTTGAGGGCTAGAACCGTAACTTAACTTCAAACAAATCGCATATACAGTGAGTAGTTAATAGTTTGTTGACAAATAATGTTCTTCAGTTTATGTGTGTACATAAGTGTTGGATTTCATTTCTCTTGGTATGTTTCAATTGTATTTATCAGGTGAAAGGTTATGCCAATTAACAATGCTCAACCTTGCAAGTCAAGGTTATTTGTAACGTTTATTATAATGTTTTTTGAACATTGCCAATGACAGATTAACGTCAAATAAAAAGTTAAAATCAGTTTTAAATAGTATTGCAAAATATTTGAATTTTTTGATCTGTATAGGATTTCTTATGAAAGCAATGAAAACTTAAACTACATTAAATGTTGACTGGTTTTTGTAAACTTGGGTTGAACAATCTGAAGAAAGTCCTTTATTGAAGGGTCGCAAGGGAAACACCGCTTTGTCAACGTCGATACTAGCCACCTTACACTGCAACGATATATTCTTGCCCAAGCAATACCCTTTCACTAGGTAAAGATAATTAAGGGGATTCGCCACTGAAAAGGGTGATTTTTTTTCATTAATGAGGAAAGTCGTCAAACTATTTTTTTCCTAGTAAAGTATAGTTTAAAAAAATAGAAAAATTTTGGTTTACTTCTAAATATAAATTATAGGTGGTAAAAAAATAAAATAGAGGTTTTTCGGTCAATTTGTAAGGGTTTTTAAAAATCTATTTTCTGAAGAGAGTTCTTTAAATGGATTTTGATAAATTTGGTGTTTTTTTAAAGACAGTTATATAAACTTAATATTTAGGTAGATTCTTAATAATATCTCAGATACTTTTTTTGCTGTGACACATTAAATATAGTTTCTCTTAAAAAAAAAAATATTTTTCACTCCCTAATCAACTTAGATACCTAATTCTACCTGAATATTTTCCTAATATTGTCTAGAATAAGTAGTTAAAATTTTAACAATGTGCCTTTAGTGGCTCTCAAGATATATTGCATTTTGTCTTGAAAAACGTGAATATTCAATGTTGCGGAAACCGCGTTTGAATAAGAAGGTGTCCTATGATCTTGTAGCTATCGTAAAGAGCGAAACCCAATGTTTATAACATATAATAACATTCAGACATGGATTATATCATACTTTTAGGATGTAATAGGGTCCAATGTACAAAAAAATGAAAAACAAATTTTTTTTTAAATTTTCATGATTTTTACCTATTTTTAATGGCAAATCCCCTGAATATAATGCTTAAGCCTGTTTCTCTAAATGTACTGATAAATTTAAAATGTTTTTTTTTAAATTCAAATGACATGTTTACGTTTAAATGTATTATTTTAGAAATTAAAAACTAAAACAGATTTTTATTATCGTTATACTGTTTTCCTGTTTTCTCTACTACGTGTATACTCGCTTAGATGTATTAGAAACGCAATCGCACAAAAATAGAAAAAAGCGTGAATGAATATAATTATTATTTATGTAGTTGATTGGGTAAAAAGGCCGTATAGAGTATCTTAAAACAATTTTTGGATTTTTATCTTGCCACTTATTAATTATCCCTCATATGAATACAAACAAATAAATACACAGGAGAATATTTGTTAATATATGCCAAAGTAATTGTTATATGTTTTTGGCCTCTTCAAGTCTTGCACTTGCATGTCCACATAGGGTCGACCATCTACCTAGAACATATCCACTAAAGTAAAGGGTGAGCTAGTTAAGTAATAGAATAGAAGTGATTGAATGTAGGGGCGAACACATAATTTGAATCTACGATATCGCTGCCATGGACTCGTAGTCCGTTCCACGACCAACAAAGCCAACGATTCGTCAAATTATTTTGAAATGAATAACTCATAACACATTGCAATTATATTTAATTAAATTTTAGGTTACCTTTATGTAAGTTGCCAAATTCCAAAAAATCAATGTATACTTAGTTCAAACATATCCGTTAAAAGGTCGAAAACAGGTATAAAAGTCCCATTTTTTTAATGCAATTTTTATCTTAGTCATTTAAAATATTGTATTAATGTTTAGATTCATAATCCCCAATTAAATCATTTTATATATATTATGATCAAACATAGTTTTAGAAATTCAATTTTGTATTATATTAGTATTAGTATAAGTATTAGTCAACCCAATTTTATGTAACCATTCCATTTTGTATTAGCCAGTTAGGAAAGTAAATGTCATAGCAAGTCTGACAGCACCACATGCACTTTCTTCCACTCAATGACACCATAGTTGTCTAACATTACTACTGCCAGGTTAGTTGGAGGTAGGAAGGTAAATGACCGTAGCAAGTCTGACAGCACCACCTGCACTTTCTTCCACTCAATGACACCATAGCTGTCTAACATTACTACTGCTAGTTTAGTTGGAGATAGGAAGGTAAATGACCATAGCAAGTCTGACAGCATCACCTGTACTTTCTTCCACTCAATGACACCATAGTTGTCTAACATTACTACTGCCAGTTTAGTTGGAGGTAGGAAGGGAAATGACCGTAGCAAGTCTGACAGCACCACCTGCACTTTCTTCCACTCAATGACACCATAGCTGTCTAACATTACTACTGCTAGTTTAGTTGGAGATAGGAAGGTAAATGACCATAGCAAGTCTGACAGCATCACCTGTACTTTCTTCCAATCAATGACACCATAGTTGTCTAACATTACTACTGCCAGTTTAGTTGGAGGTAGGAAGGGAAATGACCATAGCAAGTCTGACAGCATCACCTGTACTTTCTTCCACTCAATGACACAATAGTTGTCTAACATTACTACTGCCAGTTTAGTTGGAGGTAGGAAGGTAAATGACCATAGCAAGTCTGACAGCATCACCTGTACTTTCTTCCACTCAATGACACAATAGTTGTCTAACATTACTACTGCCAGTTTAGTTAAAGGTAGGAAGGTAAATGACCGTAGCAAGTCTGACAGCACCACCTGCACTTTGTTCCACTCAATGACACCATAGTTGTCTAACATTACTACTGCCAGTTTAGTTGGAGGTAGGAAGGTAAATGACCATAGCAAGTCTGACAGCATCACCTGTACTTTCTTCCACTCAATGACACAATAGTTGTCTAACATTACTACTGCCAGTTTAGTTGGAGGTAGGAAGGTAAATGACCGTAGCAAGTCTGACAGCACCACCTGTACTTTCTTCCACTCAATGACACCATAGTTGTCTAACATTCCTACTGCCAGTTTAGTTGGAGGTAGGAAGGTAAATGACCGTAGCAAGTCTGACAGCACCACCGGCACTTTGTTCCACTCAATGACACCATAGTTGTCTAACATTACTACTGCCAGTTAAGTTGGAGGTAGGAAGGTAAATGTAATATCAAGTCTGACAGCACCACCTGCACTTTCTTCCACTCAATGACACCATAGCTGTCTAACAATACTACTGCCGGTTTAGTTGGAGGTAGAAAGGTAAATGTAATAGTAAGTCTGACAGCACCACCTGTACTTTCTTTCACTCAATGACACCATAGTTGTTTAACATTACTAATGCCAGTTTAGTCGGAGGTAGGAAGGTAAATGTCATAGCAAGTCTGACAGCACCACCTGCACTTTCTTCCACTCAATGACACCATAGCTGTCTAACATTACTACTGCCGGTTTAGTTGGAGGTAGAAAGGTAAATGTAGTAGTAAGTCTGACAGCACCACCTGTACTTTCTTTCACTCAATGACACCATAGTTGTTTAACATTACCTATGCCAGTTTAGTCGGAGGTAGGAAGTTAAATGTCATATCAAGTCTGACAGCACCACCTGCACTTTCTTCCACTCAGTGACACCATAGCTGTCTAACATTAATACTGCCGGTTTAGTTGGAGGTAGAAAGGTAAATGTAATAGTAAGTCTGACAGCACCACCTGTACTTTCTTTCACTCAATGACACCATAGTTGTTTAACATTACTAATGCCAGTTTAGTCGGAGGTAGGAAGGTAAATGTCATAGCAAGTCTGACAGCACCACCTGCACTTTCTTCCATTAAATGACACCATAGCTGTCTAACATAACTACTGCCGGTTTAGTTGGAGGTAGAAAGGTAAATGTAATTGTAAGTCTGACAGCACCACCTGTACTTTCTTTCACTCAATGACACCATAGTTGTTTAACATTACTAATGCCAGTTTAGTCGGAGGTAGGAAGGTAAATGTCATAGCAAGTCTGACAGCACCACCTGCACTTTCTTCCATTAAATGACACCATAGCTGTCTAACATAACTACTGCCGGTTTAGTTGGAGGTAGAAAGGTAAATGTAATTGTAAGTCTGACAGCACCACCTGTACTTTCTTTCACTCAATGACACCATAGTTGTTTAACATTACTAATGCCAGTTTAGTCGGAGGTAGGAAGGTAAATGTCATAGCAAGTCTGACAGCATCACCTGTACTTTCTTTCACTCAATGACACCATAGTTGTTTAACATTACTAATGCCAGTTTAGTCGGAGGTAGGAAGGTAAATGTCATAGCAAGTCTGACAGCACCACCGGCACTTTGTTCCACTCAATGACACCATAGTTGTCTAACATTACTACTGCCAGTTAAGTTGGAGGTAGGAAGGTAAATGTCATAGCAAGTCTGACAGCACCACCTGCACTTTCTTCCACTCAATGACACCATAGTTGTTTAACATTACTAATGCCAGTTTAGTCGGAGGTAGGAAGGTAAATGTCATAGCAAGTCTGACAGCACCACCGGCACTTTGTTCCACTCAATGACACCATAGTTGTCTAACATTACTACTGCCAGTTAAGTTGGAGGTAGGAAGATAAATGTCATAGCAAGTCTGACAGCACCACCTGCACTTTCTTCCACTCAATGACACCATAGTTGTTTAACATTACTACTGCCAGTTTAGTTGGAGGTAGGAAGGTAAATGTCATAGCAAGTCTGACAGCATCACCTGTACTTTCTTCCACTCAATGACACCATAGTTGTTTAACATTACTACTGCCAGTTTAGTTGGAGGTAGGAAGGTAAATGTCATAGCAAGTCTGACAGCATCACCTGTACTTTCTTTCACTCAATGACACCATAGTTGTTTAACATTACTAATGCCAGTTAAGTTGGAGGTAGGAAGGTAAATGTCATAGCAAGTCTGACAGCACCACCTGCACTTTCTTCCACTCAATGACACCATAGTTGTTTAACATTACTACTGCCAGTTTAGTTGGAGGTAGGAAGGTAAATGTCATAGCAAGTCTGACAGCATCACCTGTACTTTCTTCCACTCAATGACACCATAGTTGTTTAACATTACTACTGCCAGTTTAGTTGGAGGTAGGAAGGTAAATGTCATAGCAAGTCTGACAGCACCACCTGCACTTTCTTCCACTCAATGACACCATAGTTGTTTAACATTACTACTGCCAGTTAAGTTGGAGGTAGGAAGGTAAATGTCATAGCAAGTCTGACAGCACCACCTGCACTTTCTTCCACTCAATGACACCATAGTTGTTTAACATTACTACTGCCAGTTTAGTTGGAGGTAGGAAGGTAAATGTCATAGCAAGTCTGACAGCATCACCTGTACTTTCTTTCACTCAATGACACCATAGTTGTTTAACATTACTAATGCCAGTTTAGTCGGAGGTAGGAAGGTAAATGTCATAGCAAGTCTGACAGCACCACCGGCACTTTGTTCCACTCAATGACACCATAGTTGTCTAACATTACTACTGCCAGTTAAGTTGGAGGTAGGAAGGTAAATGTCATAGCAAGTCTGACAGCACCACCTGCACTTTCTTCCACTCAATGACACCATAGTTGTTTAACATTACTACTGCCAGTTTAGTTGGAGGTAGGAAGGTAAATGTCATAGCAAGTCTGACAGCATCACCTGTACTTTCTTTCACTCAATGACACCATAGTTGTTTAACATTACTAATGCCAGTTTAGTCGGAGGTAGGAAGGTAAATGTCATAGCAAGTCTGACAGCACCACCGGCACTTTGTTCCACTCAATGACACCATAGTTGTCTAACATTACTACTGCCAGTTAAGTTGGAGGTAGGAAGGTAAATGTCATAGCAAGTCTGACAGCACCACCTGCACTTTCTTCCACTCAATGACACCATAGCTGTCTAACATTACTACTGCCGGTTTAGTTGGAGGTAGAAAGGTAAATGTAATAGTAAGTCTGACAGCACCACCTGTACTTTCTTTCACTCAATGACACCATAGTTGTTTAACATTACCAATGCCAGTTTAGTCGGAGGTAGGAAGGTAAATGTCAAAATAAGTCTGACAGCACCACTTGTACAAGCTAAACCAATATTAAACTGGAAACCAAACCATACTTAAATTTAACTTACACTATTAAAATGTGAAAATGCAATTATTTTCTTATGTTATATATTTCTATCGGATTTCTGTATACAGAAAAGGCGTGTTGAAACACTCATAAATTGTTCCTGTAGAGGGATGTTTTAAAAATGAAGGCTGGCCCTTAAAGTAATCAAGGTTGTAACAAAATAAATGTATCCAAATATTAGGATTATTAAAATGACGAACAGATGAACTTTTCTAAAGACAAGGTGAGTGTCTAGCCAGTGAGTACTGGTATTCAGTTAAAATAATGAGTTCGTCAATTGAAATATTGTGATGCTCTGAAATATTCCACAGAGTGTTTCCTATCCAAATTCAAGTCAATAAAACGGTCCAATTCAGTTGTTTATCACAAATGTCGATTGTTCATTTATAAAAACATGTTATTTATTTTAATTCTTTGATGGTTGTTATATTATGTACGTGTTATTTAAATACGTGTCTACTAAAAAAACAAGCAATGTTGGGTAAAATGTTTGCTTTAGAATTTTTTTCAAGATGAACTCATAAAGTATTTTATAAAAATACTTAATAATCAACTGAGAACTTATAAGCAATTTAGATGTATGGCACTAGACACTTAGACAACTCAAAGGGTAAATAAGTAGCTAACCGTATAACTAGACAAGTTTGTAACAAAATAATTCTTTCTCTGTAGCAACTCCGCTGCAAAGACAATAGCGTTTATATGTGTGGGGGCTCCTAAACAAAAGCCATTTGTATCAGTTCCAATGAAATAATACGTACATGGCGCAGTGTCATTTTTAGGTGAAATGTTTGCTATTTATTCTTTTACATTTGAAAACAAATTATTAATTTATTTTTTTATTTACAAGGGAAGTTTAATTGTGAGAGTTTATAATTACTTCATTACTGTACAATAATTTACCGTCTGATTTTACTCGAAACCCGTTTAAGGTAGAAAAGATGTTTAAAAAATACAAACGTTGTAGATACTATTATTGTAAACTAAGGATTTTTCATCAGATTAATGTTCCAAGCATTGGTTCATCCTAATCATACAGTACAAAAATATATAGGCTTACAATGTCAAATATTGATCGGAAATGGATCTTTCCCTATAAACATCTTACAATGCGAATTTGTTGAGCGAAGCTCACTTTCCCTCACTTTGCAACTTCTTTGTAAGGGCATCAGATTGTAATGGCTTGACCAATTGATATGAAATTTGGCCAACAGCTAAAGAATACTGAGCACAATGTTTTGGTAAAAAATATTTGCAAATTTCCTTCTGGATTTTATTTTACGGGTCACGCAATTTCGCTTGTTATTTTAATGTATGTTGAAAGAAAAATTATATTGGGTTTATGACATATGGGTTTATCTCGTTTCATTTAAATAAGATAAACATATGTTAATTGTTTGTAACTGTTTTGTTTACATTTCAATGTTTACTTTCATCATAGGCTAAAGTTGGAATGTAACAGTTTATCAATGGAAGTAACAGTTTTGCTATATTTGTTTTGAGCATGCCTCAAAGGCCACGTCATAATATTGGTCGTCGCACCGATAATGCAAATATTGTAAGAGAGTGGTGTCGTGAACAAGAAGAACCAGATGAAGCAGTGGCGGAAGAAGCTGTTAATGATAGGCAGTTAGCTAATCAATTCCAACATGAATTAGATGCACAAAAATTTTACACTTGCACTAACTGTCATCGCCAACAACTAACAGCTTCAAACCAACCACCGATCTGTTCGCGTTGTCGTTCAAATGCAACTAAATTCACGGCGTTAAATAATATGGGTGTGTCAAGTGTCCTGAACGAATTAACTGACCTGACGATTGTAGAACAAATGTTGATTGCACGAGTACATCCTGCTATGCCCATTTACAAAGTACAAGCAAATGGTCAGGATGGCCAGTTTCACTACAAAGGTACAGTATGAACTATCAGATAATTTTGTCATTCTTTAGAATTTAAATAATATCGGGAAAACAAACGGTGAATCTATTGAAAGGGGACATATTGAAGGGTGTTAGCTGCTTTGGCCATTGACAATCTTTAAATAATGCTTCACTCATTTATGCGTCTAAAGTGTAACGGCAGACCACCCTGGTTATATCCTGTCTTATTGTATATCCACGTCGTGCAGGGATCGAATGAACCATATTGTAATCATTTTTTGGTGAGATATAGTTGTGTAATATGTCAGTCAGTGGTATTTCACAAAAATATCATAGAAAAAGATAAGTTTTGATGAATGGTGTTTTTAGCCTCTGGGAACATAAAAATGAACAAATAAATCGGTCCTAGGTCTATATCTCACTATGCCACCTATAGTAACGAGGAAATGTGCAAAATAAATTAACTAAAGTATTATAAATACACAATAAAATTTTTCTCAAACATTTCGTCTGTATCAATAAACTAGTTGACACCAAAAATTAAATAAACAAACAATAAAATATCAAGGTTTATTCGAGAGATTATTAAATTCCTTTGAAGTATTTTTTCTCCTATCGTAAATTTTTATGTTTGACGAGAAAAATAAGGCAGCCATCGTGATGCGAATGACAAAGAGAACAAAAGCGCACTTTGTCTTTTATATTCACATACACTCATTTTACAAAGAAAGGGGGATTTCTTATTAAATAGAAGCTTGCTTAGCATGATGCCATTGTTGTAACACGAAGCATGAAGTATCGTAATTTCTGGATTCATATATATTACATATATATATACTTTTGTGCCCACCCGGTTTGGCAGTCAGTGCGCTGGTAATTTACTCGGTGTGGCAGTCACCCGCCCGACCCAGTCAGCTCTCCCATAAGCCAGTCAGGTATGGCTTCCCGTGCACTTTATACGTATGAAAACACCAAACCGGTGCTGCTGCCTGTGTCGATAAGCGTAACTGCAATACCAATGCGGAGACTGTATCATCGTGTGTTCTATCGTGGAGTAGTGTAGCCAAGTACGGCACCCTACCCTACTTTGTAGTGGTAACACCGAGCGGTCTGTAACCTTCGTTTACTCCTTGTTACTATTTGTGTTGGGATGGTGATTAACTACGTGTTAATGGTTAAACATGTTCATACTCCAAATAAATATGATGCACCTCTAATAAGGATCGTCGAATATTAATTAATTATAATTGGTTGAATCTTGATCCTACCCGTTCATCATCTCATATTTTAAGTTATTATAATTTTTTTTTTACCTTCAGTTGAAATTTTAGTCAACTACTCCTTTATAAAATATTTTATATCCTAGTACAATATTTACAGTGTTTCCACGGACCGGGAACTATACGGATTTTCTTTATCTCGATAAATATACGTGAATCTTGTCCGAGATATGGGAACTGTTTTTTTACGCAATTGCGTAACGCGAAGGAGTAATTATTACATATGACAACGATATTATTCTATCTGATAAGAATAACCATGAAACTACACTCGAAAGATAAAAGATTTTTATACTGTAATAATTTTAATTTTACAAACAACTATTACAGGAATTCTATTTTGGGACGGATGAATGATAAGGAAGCAACAAAAAGTGGTCACGAGTGGAAATGCGGGGAGGGGGAGGGGGGTACAATATAACAAACGCCAGAAACGATTTATTTGTTTACTTTTCAGATTCCTTATCAAATCTCTCTCTCTCTCTCTCTCTCTCTCTCTCTCTCTCTCTCTCTCTCTCTCTCTCTCTCTCTCTCGCTCTCTAACGATGTACAGATTGTGGACTTAACGATTTAAGTTTTCCTGCAATTATTTCAGTTCAATCCCATACCTATCCTTCTGGTTTTCTATCTATTATTTTTCAAAATAAATAGTGAACCTGGTTAAACTATTTTTTATTTTATTTTCTTAAAACCAAACACTCTTTACCATCCGGTATTCTGCAGAGTCAAATGTTTAACACTGTGTTTATAAAAATTGAATGGCCACACAATTTCGTGTTTTATTTATTTTTAAGTAACAGTAACTGGGATATTTATATATACCAATAAGTGCTGCAAGCTGTAATAAATGCTTCTGATTAATATCAAAATAAGTTATAATTTATTTTGTATAATACATCGGTCATTGATTACAAACCATAATGGATTTTCTATTTGTAAATTTAACTTGCAAATACAGTAGAACCTCGCTTAACTGGAGTCGCATCATCATGATGCCTATATATTATATTTAACCTCACAAATTCCAAGAAAATGTTTTATGATTTGTGTTTTTCAGTCTAATATTTCGATATCAACGATATATTTAACTATTTACGGTAATTTTTATGTGCAGTAGGTTCCCAATTATTGAAATATTACAGTTCATTTGACAAAAATAAGATGGAAGCAAAACGGAGGAATATCGATCAGTAGCGTCAAGGTCAAGCTATACGCTCGCACATACAGACTGACAATCTTGCACTGACACTTACATACTGACAATCGTCTGCTCCTGTCTGCTGTCACAACACTACAATATTTTGTGGTTGGGTCGTTGGGTGATTAGTAACCATGACAACTTGTGGATGGAGAGAAACCAAAGAAAGAATAGAACAAAGAGAAATAATAAGAGGTGTTTTACATCATTGTTATCTTTATCTTATTTTTATCATTGTTATTATTACCAGAAAGACTTAAGTACAGTACTGTACTATGATTTTATGGTGTTTTATGAGTTATTTAATATTTTTATCCCCATACTTCTGTTCTGAAACATCATGTAGTAGTAACCTAGGATGACTACGGTATCAGTAGTCTTCTAGTCTACATTTTCTTTTGTTTTGTTCTTTACGTGATTTATTGCTGTACAGTAAGCAAGTTTTGTTTTGTTTGAGTAAGCATACGGTGTAGTTTTTATTAGTGAACCAAGGTTAATGACTTAACATATCACGGTTGCGCAATACCTATTGTATTTTGACTATGTAAAATGCAAATTTATAATCACGTTAACGTCCATTTATACAGTGTCCCGGAACGGCATTGTTCCCGAGTAAGAAACATATAAATATCATATTTAAATTATCAAAGAAGTCCTTAGTTACTCGCACAGGAAAAACAAGTTTTAGGCCTAAATCATTTGAAACCTGTACATTACATATTTTTGGTCGAGTTTTCGACCACTGGACGACCACTAGTTAAAGTTAATTGTATTACAACAATCTTTATAGCAAGCAATATAAGCTTGAATCGGACTTATCTGCCTTCAGCTAATCCGTCATATGATAGTACGTTAGAGAGTATGCCCATGCTGAAGTTTTACTTATACTTGAAGAATGACTTAATTTAGTACCAAGAAATAAATCACACCCCTTACATACACTGTGCTGTTTTAATGCTGTGTAGTTGATTGCTACTGTATTAACCTGTGATCGCATATTAATTCCTTCATTAGGAATGTATTTAAAAAAAATACTACTTTTATTTTTTAACATTTCTATGATTTTTTTACAATAACAGAAATGTTTAAGATTAAAATAAATTAATGTGTTGCATTGTCGTCCATTTAAAGTTACATCATAGTAAATTAAAGTTCCACTGAAACTTAAACAATAAAAGCCGAAATTAGTTATAAAGAAAACACGAGTTTCCTTTATATATCTTTTACGATCGAAATAAACATACTGAGCCACGGCTCGGTCCCCCGGTACTTTTCATTTTAAATATTCAAATAAAGTCGATTATTTTAAATGTTTTATGAAACGTGACATAGCAAATTTCCACGGAACTTTTTTTGTCGGCTACTACTTTATTTTATTTTTTGGTCAGGTAAGTTTAAAAACAGTGGATTCTGTATACAAAAAGTAAAATGTTCCAAATCATATTTTTTAATTTTTGGCTTATGTACGTAATTTAAATTGTACGAGAGGGGCTTCCCACCGTGCCGGGTTGCGCCGTGCGGGCATATTTTGATCCAGTGGCGGATGTTTGGTGTTTTGAATAAGAATACTGAATTGCACGTTTTAAGATCGTATCATTAAAAATCCTATCATTTTAAGATTTGCTTACACTTACGAGAAATGCATTTTCCATTTGTAAATTTCTCAGCTACAAATTTTATGAAATAACGTACATTATTGCGTTGTTTGACAACAAGTAGCTGGGGACCGAGCTTTGTTCGGGAAACATTATCACTACACTACACTTTGAGAGTATTCCTTGGTCAATGTAATTCTATCCCAAAAATAATAATTTGCGGTATTTTTTTTCTTGACACCTATTTAACTTCTATTCAAATAATAATATCATAGTTTACTGAAATGATGAGATAGAAGAGTTTTAAAAAATTTGTTTGGTTCCCCTAAATGGCCCAAACTATTGAAATTACACAGTATTTTTCACGCTGAATTCAAAGAAGGCTATTAGCAGTAAGAAAATCTTCCCACCTTCCTTCCTTTGAAGTATTAGCCACTGCAAGAACTTGGACTCGCTCCAAAACCAGAACCGAAACGTTTAATTTACCCTTAATTTTTAAAATGTAATAAAATACAATTTTCTGGAAACTCAGGACACTTTCTGACTGAAAACAATTACGGTTGATCCTTGTTGGTGACTACCAAAAAGGAACCTTAGGTATAAACATGGTTGTATATCCAAGTTTGGTTGTCCTTGATATTGCACTATTTCATTGACACTGACAAATTAGGGCTAGGCTGCACTATAAGTTAATTGGGAGTTTATTTGAAATATAGTCCTAAGCTTATAGCCATCTTAAGACAAACATAACCAAAACCTAACCACAGAGATATAAATATAAGTGATATAAATATAAACACTCATCCTCTGTAGGCCTATAGCTACCTATCTATATTTTTTTGGGTTAGGATTAGTACTTTTTTAAGAGTACTACTTTTTTGAGAGAGTGTCATTATGTACTGAGCACACTTAGATGATATAGGGTATCAGTGATTTATGAAATTATTTATTTATAAAAAGCAACCTAACCGAGTTACCTTAATGATGCACCCAGTATTTAATACAAAAATTAAAGTTTATGCCTATGTATATTAGTTTTAAAACTGAGTAGAATAAGGCACGTATAATCTAGATTAGGCATTGATTAGTGTGTATAAACTAAACATGGATGAACCACTAAGTCAAGCTACTAATCCAGTTGTTCAGGCTAGGCTAAACTGAGCTCTGAAAGCATCCATCTCAAAACGGCCACAACTTAAGAACAGGTCCTAGAATTTGATTTATTTTAAACTTTATTTTTCTGAAATAGATAGCTAAACTGTCCAGTACAATCATCCCACACTGCAAATAGCAACACTCAAACTTAGTTAGGTAAGCTAGTGGTAGGTTACAACTAATTATTATCCCTGTGACCGATTCAGTGTAACATCTGACATCAGTCAGAATCAGACGACATTATTGACAACGACACGACTCGATAACTGACGAAAAGAGAAATTTAGTGATAATAATTATTATAAAAAGCGTTAAAAATAAAAAAAATAAAATGTATCGTTCGTTTATATTGGCAAAAGTATTAAATAAACAGTAATACAGCTGAGGATAATGTAAGAATAGTCTTTTAATGGATTAGAAACTCATTACTCTGGAAAGTTTTATAATGTAATACAAATTCTTATACATCAAACTATTTAATGAAGTGGAGCAAAGTCGAGTCGTCCTCTTTCTCTCTGTCTCTAGTTGACAAAATTGTATGTCAGAAGCTAATACACATCAGAAGTACAACAGTTACCTCGGAAAGTGCTTCAAGAGCTTTCTACGCATGCGCAAGCTGAGGTGCCCGTGGGTACAGAACGCCGAGTTATGTCTTTAAATGTAAACAAATGACAATAATGGCGGAATGTTTTCTCATAAGGCCCATGTTAAATTTTTAAAAGTTTTTACTCATATTCAATTATCAATTATCAATTATCAATTATTTAAGATGGGGACGCCACTATGTGCGTATTTTAACCCAAATATGAGTGAAGGATGAGTGTAGGATGAGTGGCGCGATCTTGTAGTCTTGTTATACCTCTCGCCACCCTAAGTTGAGGCAGCCCAGACGGACGGGCAGGGTCATTATCGGCCGGTCCCACCCGACCCTTTATAATCCGATTAGTGACACTTCCGTGAACGCTCTAGTTCCATAATTGTCATTAACAAAGTTAAAAACCGATGTATAAACATAGTCTTTTACATTAATAACGTCGATTTAACAAACATTTCCGTTTTTGTCCCATCAAAATCGGACAATGTTTACGGTTTGTGAGCTAAACAAAGTAGTGTAGATCCCAAAATCCAAAAACCGTAAACATTGTCCGATTTTGATGGGACAAAAACGGAAATGTTTGTTAAATTGACGTTATTAATGTAAAAGACTAAATTTATACATCGGTTTTTAACTTTGTAAATGACAATTATGGAACTAGAGCGTTCACGGAAGTGTCACTAATCGGATTATAAAGGGTCGGGCGGGACCGGCCGATAATGACCCTGCCCGTCCGTCTGGGCTGCCTCAACTTAGGGTGGCGAGAGGTATAGTGACTAAGGCCGACATGTTCCTTAGACACAGCTGTTAATTAATAGCCCATACAGCTAATGGCAACTAAGGGACCTACAGTTTATAGTGGAATCCGAACCACATTTTTCCTTGTAATTTACGACATTGTAATTATTATGGCGAAAATAGATTTTTCCTGGCTATACCACTGGTCTAGAACTTATTTTTGACCCAGAACTTAGTTATTCCGTAAAAATAAACGTTTTTGTTACTGCGGACTTGCATTTGCTATTTTATATTCAGGTCGGATTTATTTAAAACTAAACATAACAAACTCATTCGTGGTCCAAAAATCCCCATCTTCCAAGTAAGGCTATAACGGCACATTGCAAAACGAGAAAGTTGAAATTCTCAGAAGTCATCTGAATGTTCCTCTACCTCTGCGCGCATCCCTTGCAGTGATTCAATGGTGTCAGATTCAAACCAGCTTATCGAGCAACTCTGTCGAGTGCTTGAAACTGTGCAAATGTAGTCTTCTTCTATAGAAATAAAATTACAGTTTTGTCTGTCCATTGCGTAGAATCATGCAGTTTTTGATTATTTTTACGTTTCTAGGCTATGAAGGCTCAAACGAGTCTCATCTCAATTTCTGTCTGTCTGTCTTTCTGTCTGTACCGACAAAATGTAAATTTACGCTGCCTACTCCGAGAAAACTATATTACCGATTATGATTCAAATCTTTTTCCTGCATTCACTGGATTGGTTATAGTGAGTTTGGCTATTAAAATATGGCCTCGCTACTTTGGAAATAAAATAACGAACCATCAAATTCTGCAGGTTTGCTTTGGCGGTGGTAGTATTACCCTCTATCTAGTATTTGTCCAAAAAAGGACACGAAAAGTTGACGTGTGGGATAGCAATGTCATGTTTTTACATTTCGGACATTGGACAAAACAATAAATATCGTAACCAGCAAACGGCCTCAAACCGTAAAAAAATCTAACGCTGGATGACACGTAGGTATTGAGAACATTTGGTTTTTCTTTAATTTACGATATAATATAGTATAAAACATCTACCATATCCATAATAATGTTCTACCACTGCACCTAAACAGCAGAAAAAAGCAAATCACCAAAGATTCGCACAATATGACAAATTATTTATAAATCAAGAACAGTATATTTTCTGTGCCAGTAGTTAATGCGTGATTGAACTTCAAACAAACAAACAAACACACAAACTTTCACATTTATAATATTAGTAAGATAAGATGTATTAATTAAATATTAATTACTAGCTGTGTGCCCGTTCTATGCACGGGGATCCTCTAGTGGTCAGTTGAAGCCTTCCTAAATAAAGAAAAACTATTGGTTTGCATATTTTCAGATATGCTGGCAAAACTATTATATACAAACAAATACAGTATCTGACAGTTTCAAGTAAAAAAAATGCGTAATAGATCTATGAGGGGTACACTTCCATATCTGTTGGCACAAACAACTAAATGACTAATATTGATTATTCGATTGTTTAATTCGATATATCGTTTGATTAGTTAGGTTAGGTTAACCTTACCTAACTAACCAAACGATATATAGTTGAAATACTATACCTCAACCTCGCGATTAAACATTCAGGTTGGAAATTTCACTATCAAAGGTGCTCTTGTCCTGCCCGTACGGAACACTGAGTAATATGCGCTACCAACTTATGAATAATTGTTTAAGCCTACGAACCCAAGAGATGGATAATTGGTCTGTTGGACGTATGGTCCAGCGAGCAGCACATAGCGGTGAGAAGACACATTGGAAATACGATTTGAGCATAATCCGTAAACCTCTGTTACAATCACCCACTGCAGTTGTCTCTAAACACTTTACACAACCACCATTGAAGTGCCGTCAACGAGTTGAAACCTTTTATGTAAGCTATTGGTAACACTTATGTAAAAAATGTAAGTTTCCCAGGCATATAGAACACTGAGTCAATGTCTTTTCCCCAGTTATCAACCCAAAAATCAATAGAAATTGTATACACAAAGAAGCTCTATTTTCATTTACGGTTACCCTACACATTATTGCACTTGCGATTAATTAAATCCGTTATGTAAGGAAAAACGGTTTTAATTCAACTTGGTTTGGATTTGCTTTTGAAACTTGATCTGAAATGATTGCGGTATTTGTAAACAATATTCAATGTAAACATATCAGTGACAGCTAGAAAAAATAATCTTGATCCGAACAGCTGTTCGCTATTTCATATGATGATTATGTGATAAACATTGTGAGAAAACTTGACAAAAATCGCACAAAATTGGGTTTTAAACGTACGTAAGTTTTTTTACAAAGTAGTGAGGCCATATTTTAATAGCTAAAGACACTTTCGCCAATCCAGTGAATACATTAAAATTATTCGAGGATCTTGATAGGTACTCTCGTTTTTCAGGAGAAGGCCGCGTAAAATGGCCTTTGGACCGTGACAGACGGAAGATAGACAACAACGGAATTAAAATGATAATTGATGATTGAGATAATAACGGAATAATTGAGATGAAACTTGTTTCGTATTCTTGAATGTTTAAAACGTAAAAATAATCTAAAAATTGATGATTCTGAGCAATGTACAGACAAAACTCTAATTTTATTTATATAGATTAGTACCTGTGGTGATTTTTATTAGAAATTTATTGAAGTAAATAAACAGCAAAGTTAAAAACCATCCGACCAGTGTTTTTATTAAAAAAGTACGTAGGCCTATTTGATTGGCTTTGTTTTCTGAACTAAAATATCTACAGTATTTCCTGATCTATTTTTAGTTCCTGGTTTCGAAACATAATTTGGCAAAACAATTATTTATTCATTAAACAACTTGATCGAAAAATAATTTCTAAACATTGGAGGACAATTAAAAAACTTTTGAATTCTAATAAACCTAGCTGCCGTACCTGTGTTTTACATCGGAGAGGATTTTGAAGAGAAAAAGTTTGATACACGTCACATATTTCAAATCCCACTCCAAACACGTCATGTTAATACGTTTACTTCCTTAAATAATTAAGAAAGTCACAATCTCCAATTAACAGGCCCGTAGCAAAAGTTAAAAGTTTCACAATTCGAATCGTTTCTACCTTTTGGACCGCAAAATCAAAGCACTGCATTGACAGCATTTACAGCTGACTTCGTTAAACATTCTGTTATCTACATTCTTCAAAAATGTAAACATTGTGAAACTTTGAAATCCCATGGGGCGTAACTCAAAGAAAACACGTTAAATGTAATCGGTATATTTGTTAACCAGCTACAGGGCTACCTCTTGAATTTATATAGGTAATAAATCGAAAAATAAAGAAATATAAGTTGATTGATTATTGGCTCTTACAAAAGGGTAAACAATCAAGGAACATGATTTAATTAAGTAACCACACATCACTGAGTCTATATTTTCAATCTTTCTTGTAAAAATCGCTTTGATTGTGGCTATATAAAATAGGGAAGTAAGATTTCACTGTACAACGAGCTCAAAAAGCTCGAGAACCAGCAATAAGATGGAAATAACCAGCAGAACCTTTAACCATCCACTGGCTCGCTAGTCGCTACCCCAGGTCGGTCGGTAGCCGGGTAGCCCATCAATGGAACCCGTTAGGCCCGGGCCCGCCCCGACCTCTCGCCGCAAGAGAGACAAGAATTTTGCCTTGTTCCACGCGCCTTTGATTGTTTGAGGCGGGAAAACTATTTGTGTGCTACGGCCCGCGCAACACAGGATATTGTTTTCGTATTAGTTCGCCTTTTTCCAAGATGACCGTGACTGTTAACTTATTTTATGGACTCCCTTGGAGAATAATTCAAAACTACAAAGAACATTTCTAATCCCACAGTATACTAGCTATTTAAATTATAAACATTTTGGTGTTTGAAAAATATTTTTGGACGATAAATTTTGCAGCTATTTGAAATCATCCAAGATGGCCGCTTGCCTCCAAGGACTCAACAATAGGCCTAATTGTGCGACTATAAAGCAATAACTTCCTACCCTGCGCTTGTGAATTAGTTCGGTACATATTTGTATCCACAGTTGCCTGGACGACTATTAAGACGACCAAAGATTACATTGACATTTAGGTATTTAATCTGTAGAATAGTAATTGTTAAGTAATCTGGAAGACAACTAATTAAAATGAAGTACGAAAGATGGGTTACGAGAGTCCTCAATGCCTGAAGCATAATCCGTTTGTTTGAGGTGCGAATTTTCAAGCTTGTAGAACAAATAAATATCACAAAGTAGAAGGGCAGGGGTGAAAGTGACTGAAGTGACAGGATACTCGGTGGATTTTCAGTGACCGGATTCCAGTGGTATGCGGTAAAATATATAGTGACTGGCTTAGCAGCACAAATTTTACGTGACTGGCTTTCCCATGCAAATGCGGTGGTGACTGCATTAGCATAGCATTTTTTACGTAATTATATTTTAGTATTTTTAAGAAAAAAAGAGATATATACGTTCAGATATGTCTAGGCTTAAGATATTTACCAATATATATTATATATATATCATAGTCTTGAAATATATTGGGGGGTGCAACTGACTGACTTCCAGTGTATATTTTATGTGACTGGCTTCCCGGGCGCGGCCGTGTATATATATATATATATATATATATATATATATATGAGCACCATGAAATATTTTGTTACAGTTTTTAGTTATTAATAAAATTTAATTCCATAATAATCCGTTTAGGGGTCGAATACCTTGCACTAATTTGTCATCGGTTAATTTACGTGCGAAATGTATTAATGTCGTATAAAACATCGTAGAGGACATGGTTTGAGAACATTTTGCTCTTTAAATTTAGGTATGCTATAGTATAACACATCTGCCATAAACATAATGTTCTACTATTGCACCTAAACAATAGAAAAAAGTAAATGATCAAACATTCGCACAATAAAATTATAAATCACGTTCTACCGAGTTTCTTACGTACATTCCTTGTACGTTTGTAGCAAGTGTACCGTTTATGTCTTTGAATTTCACCTCAAATATTTTTAAATCACACTCTGTTTAGTAGATTATTTTTGTCACAACAAATATTAAAGTAGGCCAACTCAAATATTTGAGCATAATCAAATATTGGATTTGATCTTTTATTTTAGTGTTAAAATTTTAATTATTATATTTACATAAATTTAGTTTTCCAAGATTCCTATTATTTTAACATATATTTTTTTTCAATCCATCCGTAAGAGATCGGTGAATTATATATTGAATATTCTAAGGCTTATTGGTTTCCAGACCTGACCTACAATGTTACCAACTATATCCTTTCTTCTCCAATAATCTGCTGTCTCTACCCCCCAATCTTCATAGAAAGTACCGCTTTAAAATATCCTTTTTTAGAGTTAAACTGTCAAATATAAAAGAATAGGAATCATGATTACTGTCAGTAGGTTTAAAAATAGTTTCGATTTACTGTATTTTGTTTAAGTAATAATTTAACTAGCCATATATTACTTTCTCACTTAGTTAAAAACTTTAACGGTAATCAAACTAAAAGGAAGGTTAATAAATGGTTTCTACTCACAGGTAGGATGTGTCCCACGTAAGCTAGTCATGCATAGAACATTAGGTAAAAGTGGAGTATTTGATAAATACACAAGTTAATCGTAACTAAATAAATACGACTTATATTTATAACGTAAAATAGTTTACTTAAACTTTATTCACTGCAGCCTATATTTTTTTATATTTTTAAGTCACACTAAATTGACAAACAAAACTAAATTTCTTGCATCCTACCCTAACCTAGAGTCTGGATTACTTGGATTTAAATCAAACTAAATAACATGTCAAGATATTTTAAAATAAAAAAATTCTGTTTCCAGATGGAGGAGTGGGATAAAACTGCCCCAAGTGCGTATTTTTTTGAGCTTTAAAAACTAACAACAATATTTATAAAGGATAAATTACACTAAATAAAGTAGAACAATCAAACATTGAGTTAAATCATATAACTACCTACTCAATTTAATCTTACATTTGTAAAAAATATTTTTTCATAATTATAAATTTAGTTATATTTTTTTACATACTGTACCACATACCACCTGTTACTGCCCAGGCACTCTCAATGACGTGGAACATAATTTTTCAACTGCCAGCGTTGGGAAAGGCCCCGTCTGGAGGCTCAGCAGTCTGTAGGACTGCTGTCGAGGGACACGGTCATACCGATGATGATGGAGGGTGAGGACAATTGGACCTGTGTGTCACATTACATCCAGGGTATTCTCCACGCCAAGAAGCTCGACCTTGACCGGGATGCGGTGTAGGTCATAAAGAATATAAATTACAGAAACGGTGCGAGCCCTGAGGGCTTAGTCTGATAATTTCAGGAGGCTCGCTACCTGTGTGCGTAAAAGAATTTCACGCACCCACACACAAACGCACTCCCGAACCTTCTTCAGCTCGTGGTCTTCTCTCCTTATTGAACTTATTAACTTGAAGTTCGTGGACCTAAAGGGGGCCACGAACTTCAAGTCCCATCACCCCTCTATCTTCTTCATAATACTTTCCCGTTGGCTGGTTATTAATAGGATATGTGGCTTAGGATTACAGTCTTTTCGCCTTATCAGTCAGTCATCGCCTAGCTCACGTCAGATAGAAAAATAATTTTGAAATTGATGCTTACGCTAGTTGTCTGCTCTGTTCACACCAACTGGTCGACTAAATGTAATGTATGTGAACAGAGTGTCGGCAAAGGTAACCACTGAGGGTTCAGGATTAGTTCTATAATACAATATTTACTGTACTATAGAGCATTACTATACGAGTAGAGCTGTACTATGGTGCAATATGTGCACATTTTTAATCCCCAGGGAGTAAAAGTCAGCGGTTGTAAACTTCGATTGTAGACAATCGCATGTATCGAATAGTCGATTGGTGTATCTTATTGTTGCATTCTTGTCTACAGTTTGACATATGGATAGTATAATGTAAACGTTATTTATTTACTTACTACCACACCTTATTTATTTACTACCAACGGTCCAAACAAACCAATGTACAATAATTATGGCATAAAGATGACTAGGTACCTGACAAATATGGAACTAAGGGTCAGTTGGATGTAGTTTTTTAAGGTTACTTTTACATGAAAAGTATTTTTGTTTTCTAACTTAATTTGATTGAATAATGTTGAAATATAATAGTGCAATATGATATAATATTATAGTGATTAATAATGGTGCAAAATACTTCTTTCGTCAAACGGGCGAAAAGTATCTTTTCATCCTAGCATAAAAATATAGGCTACCCCGTCAAAGGTATGTATCAAATAAATCAACCATCTTCGTCTACAATCCAAAGCCATCGAACAATAAAAGAAAATACTAAATCAATAGGAACTCGTCAATCTTTAGATTGCAAAGTCACCATAGATCAAACTAGCCATGAGTATTTCTTGTGATTTATTAATCCAAACTAAAATTTCAAGATAAGATATCTTCCAGGTGAACTCGTAAACGATGTTCAACCTCAATGGTGATCAGGGTACAAATAACACCGCTTCCACCAAACCAGTTAAGGAAACTTGGTCGGTAAACTTCCAACAGCAGACCATGAACGATCGTTCTCCGAACTGCTGATAATTGATTGGCCAGTTACATCAAACACACTCCACTCTATCTTACCTCGAGTAATTAGAAAAGTAAAATATGAAATGGCGGGTCGATAAATCATTCAAGGTTGAGTTGCGATTTGTATGTATATACCGACAATTCAAACAGATGAAATTGTTTTAGAGTATACACTTATATTATCAAGAAAAAACAAATGGAGAGCAAAAAAATTATTACAAAAGTTCTTTCTCATATTAGTTACGGCATAGCAATTATCTAAGAGGGAATGTTAAATAACTTACATCCGTAACAATTGCTACGCGTGGCACACATATAAATAGTCATTTTATTCACATTCATACAAATCTTACCATTCTAAATCAACAACACCTTCCATTTCTTCACCTAAACAAAGACATGTTGGATAAGCAAGAGACCAAGGATATAACATATTTAAGTAACAAAATATTCCGTCTCATGGAAATAAAAAAACTATAGATCATGTAAGTTAGAAATTAAGATAATGATTCAGGTTTCACATGCGGTTTTAGGTTAATGGTTGGTATGATTTCTTCACAGATTAACTGCTTGAAAGCAAATAAAAGGGGTAAAAAATATACACAATAGTTTGTATGAGGTGTAAATTTAAGCGAACCTTCTAAAGAAAAGACATTTAGTCATAATCTGTGTGGTTGATAGAAACGCATTATCGAACACACAGTCATCCGTAAGTGATTAAACCATTATTACTCGTACTACACGAAATATAGATGTATTTGACTAGTGTTTATATTATAATCAGCTGCCGTTCCAAAATATTTTTATACAATGAAAATAAGAAAATAAGAGCTAATATATTCATCTTATAAAAACTAATAGTACATAAGATACTTATGGAGTTATTTTGAGAATTTAAGTATCCTATCGTACCATTATTTGACTGAGTAAGAAGGAAAGAGTTTGCGGTATTTTCAATGGACATTATCTGTAACAGGAAATCATATTTCGTTTCGGGAGGTGATACATCAAAGTATAATGTGGTACGTGACATAGCTGGTGACGATATTAAATGCTCTTACTTCGAATAAAACACATTCCAGGCTACCCTTTGCCGTCCAAAACTGTGAACGCAGCCATCCAGCCCCCTTTTATAACATTAAAACATGTATAAAGATATTTGTCGTAATGAAGCAAGAATAGCCGTTTTAATGCATGCGTTGTGGGTCTAAAGTAGCATTTTAACTCAGTCCCTAGGGAGTAAAGGGACTAAAAATGATGTTTCCTCCCTACCGTTTTTAACCCCTAGAGAGTAAAACTCAGTAACTGTCAACTCAGTTGTGATTTTTGATTGTAAGCAATTGCATGTATCGAAAGTGTGTATGGATTGTTTAATCGATTGTGCTATTTGTGTTTTATAGATTGACATATTGATGGTATAATTTACACCAACAATCCTTATAGACAAAACGATTGAATCACTTACTAAACAGCTGCTTGTTTCCCTTGGCAAACTAAGTTGAAAACAAGCTAGAAACAGTTTTGGGAGGTTATCTTTAAATGGAAAATATTTAAGTTTTTAACATAGTTAGTTCAAATAATGACGAAAAAATATCGTTCATCACAAAACGGCAAAAAGTGTCTTTTTAAATATTTCTCACTATCCGACCTTGGCTTTGCCTCGTTCGTAAAACTTCGTTTCGAAAAGAGTCACTTTACGCCCTAGTGATGTAATTTTGTGGTATTTGTGTCATACTGCATCAAAAAAGCCAGTTTGAAATACTTCGTTGTGAAGCGTAAGCATCGTTTTACCTATACGTAAAAAATATACATTCGAATATATCAGCTGTTAATTTCTCTGTCCCCATAAAATAGTTATAAGTATCGATTTTATAAAAATACTACTAGCATTATTATAGTTAATATCTTTATCAATGTTTTTACTCACATTGTATAAAAGTAGGCCTACATGGGGACTGAACTTTGCTCCGGGTAAATCGTTAGTTTACTCTGAGACCAGTCTTCGTCAATTTTATGTATCCTAATCTTAGTTTGTAGTATATTTTTAATGAGGAAAATATTAGTATTATAGTAAGCAACAGTTATGACTTTTATGAAATTAATACATTTTGTTAGTATTTTCGTAGCAAACACAACAATTAGTCTAAGTTAAAAATAATATTTATCTATGTACTACATTTAAATGAGCTATATATTTATTTCCACAACAAATTAATTTATAAAATGTATGCCTACGCAGACAAGTTCAAACGAAGAAGAAATACATTATTAACCACCTAAAGGTATCAGCAGCTTCCTTCCCTAAGTAAGTTCTGTAAACCCAAAGTATGAAGTGAAACACGAAAAAGGGTATCATTAATATCCTTTCATTAATATAATTTCCACCAAATTATCTGTCGGAATAACTTTTATCTGGCAACATTATGTTACACTTTGGCAAAATATATATTTTTTTCGACTAAGTAACATGTAAACAAAGGGTGTTGTCGTTAATTTTTAAAACTATTTAGAAGTTTTTTCTGTTAACGCCATTTTCATCTTTACCATGCAACATACAGGTCTAACCGTCTATTCGTTCTCGTTGTAGTCAAAAATTGTGCACAACAATTAACTTTATGTAGGCCTATGTGTTTAGTATTTGAATCAGCTGATTCAAATTTTCAGAAATATGGTGTTATACCATAAAAGACATACAACCGGAAAAACGACTACACATAGATATATCTATAATTTAGTTGTTTTAAACTAACCTGTTACTCACATTTTACTTAAGATGTGTTTTACTGAAGATGTGATTGTTGTAAAGTGTATTTCTTATATGCACATCTGCTATTCTGGTATATATTTTTATGAATACTCACGATTTTAGCGAATTTCCCTATAGGGAAGAAGCTATTACCGTAGGTGGCATGGTAAGACCTAGACCCGGGACCGATATACTTTTTCATTTTGGTGTCCCTAAAAGCCAAAAACACTATTCGTTCAAATTGTTATATATATATATATATATATATAGACTTATATATATACGTCCGTGAACGCGATAACTTGATTAATTTTTGTCCGATTTTGATGAAATTTGGTTTAAAGGTGTAAAGCGGGATAAACTTGAATGAGTTCGCGAACCAGCACGATCGGACCATGGGAACGGGGCTTTACGGGGGGTTTTATAGGGTAAAAATTGGTTTTTCTCACTTTTGACCCTCAAAACACAAAATTTCCCGATTTCTCTTTAAATTCTGGAGGCTCAGCAGTCTGTAGGACTGCTGTCGAGGGACACGGTCATACCGATGATGATGGAGGGTGAGGACAATTGGACCTGTGTGTCACATTACATTCAGGGTATTCTCCACGCCAAGAAGCTCGACCTTGACCGGGATGCGGTGTAGGTCATAAAGAATATAAATTACAGAAACGGTGCGAGCCCTGAGGGCTTAGTCTGATAATTTCAGGAGGCTCGCTACCTGTGTGCGTAAAAGAATTTCACGCACCCACACACAAACGCACTCCCGAACCTTCTTCAGCTCGTGGTCTTCTCTCCTTATTGAACTTATTAACTTGAAGTTCGTGGACCTAAAGGGGGCCACGAACTTCAAGTCCCATCACCCCTCTATCTTCTTCATAATACTTTCCCGTTGGCTGGTTATTAATAGGATATGTGGCTTAGGATTACAGTCTTTTCGCCTTATCAGTCAGTCATCGCCTAGCTCACGTCAGATAGAAAAATAATTTTGAAATTGATGCTTACGCTAGTTGTCTGCTCTGTTCACACCAACTGGTCGACTAAATGTAATGTATGTGAACAGAGTGTCGGCAAAGGTAACCACTGAGGGTTCAGGATTAGTTCTATAATACAATATTTACTGTACTATAGAGCATTACTATACGAGTAGAGCTGTACTATGGTGCAATATGTGCACATTTTTAATCCCCAGGGAGTAAAAGTCAGCGGTTGTAAACTTCGATTGTAGACAATCGCATGTATCGAATAGTCGATTGGTGTATCTTATTGTTGCATTCTTGTCTACAGTTTGACATATGGATAGTATAATGTAAACGTTATTTATTTACTTACTACCACACCTTATTTATTTACTACCAACGGTCCAAACAAACCAATGTACAATAATTATGACATAAAGATGACTAGGTACCTGACATATATGGAACTAAGGGTCAGTTGGATGTAGTTTTTTAAGGTTACTTTTACATGAAAAGTATTTTTGTTTTCTAACTTAATTTGATTGAATAATGTTGAAATATAATAGTGCAATATGATATAATATTATAGTGATTAATAATGGTGCAAAATACTTCTTTCGTCAAACGGGCGAAAAGTATCTTTTCATCCTAGCATAAAAATATAGGCTACCCCGTCAAAGGTATGTATCAAATAAATCAACCATCTTCGTCTACAATCCAAAGCCATCGAACAATAAAAGAAAATACTAAATCAATAGGAACTCGTCAATCTTTAGATTGCAAAGTCACCATAGATCAAACTAGCCATGAGTATTTCTTGTGATTTATTAATCCAAACTAAAATTTCAAGATAAGATATCTTCCAGGTGAACTCGTAAACGATGTTCAACCTCAATGGTGATCAGGGTACAAATAACACCGCTTCCACCAAACCAGTTAAGGAAACTTGGTCGGTAAACTTCCAACAGCAGACCATGAACGATCGTTCTCCGAACTGCTGATAATTGATTGGCCAGTTACATCAAACACACTCCACTCTATCTTACCTCGAGTAATTAGAAAAGTAAAATATGAAATGGCGGGTCGATAAATCATTCAAGGTTGAGTTGCGATTTGTATGTATATACCGACAATTCAAACAGATGAAATTGTTTTAGAGTATACACTTATATTACCAAGAAAAAACAAATGGAGAGCAAAAAAATTATTACAAAAGTTCTTTCTCATATTAGTTACGGCATAGCAATTATCTAAGAGGGAATGTTAAATAACTTACATCCGTAAAAATTGCTACGCGTGGCACACATATAAATAGTCATTTTATTCACATTCATACAAATCTTACCATTCTAAATCAACAACACCTTCCATTTCTTCACCTAAACAAAGACATGTTGGATAAGCAAGAGACCAAGGATATAACATATTTAAGTAACAAAATATTCCGTCTCATGGAAATAAAAAAACTATAGATCATGTAAGTTAGAAATTAAGATAATGATTCAGGTTTCACATGCGGTTTTAGGTTAATGGTTGGTATGATTTCTTCACAGATTAACTGCTTGAAATCAAATAAAAGGGGTAAAAAATATACACAATAGTTTGTATGAGGTGTAAATTTAAGCGAACCTTCTAAAGAAAAGACATTTAGTCATAATCTGTGTGGTTGATAGAAACGGATTATCGAACACACAGTCATCCGTAAGTGATTAAACCATTATTACTCGTACTACACGAAATATAGATGTATTTGACTAGTGTTTATATTATAATCAGCTGCCGTTCCAAAATATTTTTATACAATGAAAATAAGAAAATAAGAGCTAATATATTCATCTTATAAAAACTAATAGTACATAAGATACTTATGGAGTTATTTTGAGAATTTAAGTATCCTATCGTACCATTATTTGACTGAGTAAGAAGGAAAGAGTTTGCGGTATTTTCAATGGACATTATCTGTAACAGGAAATCATATTTCGTTTCGGGAGGTGATACATCAAAGTATAATGTGGTACGTGACATAGCTGGTGACGATATTAAATGCTCTTACTTCGAATAAAACACATTCCAGGCTACCCTTTGCCGTCCAAAACTGTGAACGCAGCCATCCAGCCCCCTTTTATAACATTAAAACATGTATAAAGATATTTGTCGTAATGAAGCAAGAATAGCCGTTTTAATGCATGCGTTGTGGGTCTAAAGTAGCATTTTAACTCAGTCCCTAGGGAGTAAAGGGACTAAAAATGATGTTTCCTCCCTACCGTTTTTAACCCCTAGAGAGTAAAACTCAGTAACTGTCAACTCAGTTGTGATTTTTGATTGTAAGCAATTGCATGTATCGAAAGTGTGTATGGATTGTTTAATCGATTGTGCTATTTGTGTTTTATAGATTGACATATTGATGGTATAATTTACACCAACAATCCTTATAGACAAAACGATTGAATCACTTACTAAACAGCTGCTTGTTTCCCTTGGCAAACTAAGTTGAAAACAAGCTAGAAACAGTTTTGGGAGGTTATCTTTAAATGGAAAATATTTAAGTTTTTAACATAGTTAGTTCAAATAATGACGAAAAAATATCGTTCATCACAAAACGGCAAAAAGTGTCTTTTTAAATATTTCTCACTATCCGACCTTGGCTTTGCCTCGTTCGTAAAACTTCGTTTCGAAAAGAGTCACTTTACGCCCTAGTGATGTAATTTTGTGGTATTTGTGTCATACTGCATCAAAAAAGCCAGTTTGAAATACTTCGTTGTGAAGCGTAAGCATCGTTTTACCTATACGTAAAAAATATACATTCGAATATATCAGCTGTTAATTTCTCTGTCCCCATAAAATAGTTATAAGTATCGATTTTATAAAAATACTACTAGCATTATTATAGTTAATATCTTTATCAATGTTTTTACTCACATTGTATAAAAGTAGGCCTACATGGGGACTGAACTTTGCTCCGGGTAAATCGTTAGTTTACTCTGAGACCAGTCTTCGTCAATTTTATGTATCCTAATCTTAGTTTGTAGTATATTTTTAATGAGGAAAATATTAGTATTATAGTAAGCAACAGTTATGACTTTTATGAAATTAATACATTTTGTTAGTATTTTCGTAGCAAACACAACAATTAGTCTAAGTTAAAAATAATATTTATCTATGTACTACATTTAAATGAGCTATATATTTATTTCCACAACAAATTAATTTATAAAATGTATGCCTACGCAGACAAGTTCAAACGAAGAAGAAATACATTATTAACCACCTAAAGGTATCAGCAGCTTCCTTCCCTAAGTAAGTTCTGTAAACCCAAAGTATGAAGTGAAACACGAAAAAGGGTATCATTAATATCCTTTCATTAATATAATTTCCACCAAATTATCTGTCGGAATAACTTTTATCTGGCAACATTATGTTACACTTTGGCAAAATATATATTTTTTTCGACTAAGTAACATGTAAACAAAGGGTGTTGTCGTTAATTTTTAAAACTATTTAGAAGTTTTTTTCTGTTAACGCCATTTTCATCTTTACCATGCAACATACAGGTCTAACCGTCTATTCGTTCTCGTTGTAGTCAAAAATTGTGCACAACAATTAACTTTATGTAGGCCTATGTGTTTAGTATTTGAATCAGCTGATTCAAATTTTCAGAAATATGGTGTTATACCATAAAAGACATACAACCGGAAAAACGACTACACATAGATATATCTATAATTTAGTTGTTTTAAACTAACCTGTTACTCACATTTTACTTAAGATGTGTTTTACTGAAGATGTGATTGTTGTAAAGTGTATTTCTTATAAGCACATCTGCTATTCTGGTATATATTTTTATGAATACTCACGATTTTAGCGAATTTCCCTATAGGGAAGTAGCTATTACCGTAGGTAACATGGTAAGACCTAGACCCGGGACCGATATACTTTTTCATTTTGGTGTCCCTAAAAGCCAAAAACACTATTCGTTCAAATTGTTATATATATATATATATATATATATATATATATATATATATATATATATATATATATATATAGACTTATATATAGACTTATATATATACGTCCGTGAACGCGATAACTTGATTAATTTTTGTCCGATTTTGATGAAATTTGGTTTAAAGGTGTAAAGCGGGATAAACTTGAATGAGTTCGCGAACCAGCACGATCGGACCATGGGAACGGGGCTTTACGGGGGGTTTTATAGGGTAAAAATTGGTTTTTCTCACTTTTGACCCTCAAAACACAAAATTTCCCGATTTCTCTTTAGACATTTTTAAAGAGCTTAAAAACAAATAATTTAGTATATAAAAGTATTTTTGTTTGATTATTAGTAACGGAGAAAATTTAAAAAATTGTAAATTTAAAATTCCTATGTTATTCTTACGGAGAATATTGTAAAATGTTGTAGTTTGCTTGTCTATGGATACATTTTGATCAAACTTGGCAAATTTATTTATTTTGTACTAAGCTATCAATATTTTACTCAAAAACACACTTTATTAGTTTCCTTGTAGCAGAAAACCTAGGTACTCGTTAAACCTAATGTTATTAAAATATATTTAACTGAAAATCAATTCAGACAAATGGAAATTCGCTTAGTCGGCAGGTTTGCTGCGGCGGGGGTATTTTCATTTTCAATAATCTAACGAGCTAAATAAAGTTTAAAGTACAAAATATTTAATCATAATTAATAATAATTTTAGACTGAATAAATGTACGAGAGGAATCTAACATGGGTTTCACCACTTCACTACACAACTAGCAGCTAGCAGCCCTCAGATTACAATAAAAGGAGATTGAGAAAGGGAGAGTAATATATACAAAATATCGTACTGAATTGTTAATACGAATTAATTCTATGTTAATGTTAGTTAAGGTCCAAGCGAAATAATTAAAGCCTAATAAATTGTATTACCTCTTGGAAACATAATATTTCATAATCAGTGTGTGCGATTTCATACAGTATAGTTTTTCGCGACAACTAGAACATAGCTAATATTTTTGGCTTTATATGGGGTTTATTGCACTGCAGTATGGAAACCGCAATGAGAATGATATAATCTCAAAATAGATAGTTGCTTAATGACTCTTTGCTATGTGTTAATTAAATTGCTATAGTTGAAATTGGTTACTAGTCAGGAGATTTATGCCTGGTTTCAACATTCCAGTCCAATGGACCGTGTTACGTAAACGTCTGCTGTCCTCTTTAATAGATTGAACGAATGTTAACGAAACTAATAGCATTTTAATAATATTAGTTTAGTGTGTTATCATATTATGTGTTTAAAAATATTTAACTTAAAAGCAAATTATATTTAGGTAATTTGTTTTATTATTTTCGTGATGCTGAAGTGGGTCTTTCACTCTCTCTGCCTTTCACAAACACACAAAAACACACGATGTCATAAGGTTTAAATTGTTGGATGTAAATGGTTGATTGTAAAAGGGTTGAATGGCTTAAAAAATGAGCTGCCTATACCTATTAGTATGATGGCTTGATTTTAATTCAATTTGTTTTAGTTGACATGTTAATAAAGACTTTCCTAAACTAACACGTGAAACAATAATTGAGGATATACAATCTCCAGAATAGGTAATATTTCTTCCGGAGTTAAAAAAATTTCAACAAGGAGACATAAGTTTGTATTAAAAACCATTGTTAATATTAAATAGCCGCCACTACAAATACCTATTTATTAAATATCAAGCCCTATTTTCATCTCATCAAAAGCAATGGTACATATATACTTATCGAGTCACATTGAGAGGTAAAAAAGTAAATCTCAGATGGTTTAAAAGATTTTTCAACATTTTATCAGTTTTGCACGATTCATTTATATTAAAATCTTACAGAATATGAGGTAGACAATTATTTATATAGGTAGGGGTCTATTTATATAGGTAGACAATAAGTAATAACATAAGATATAAAATAGTTGAGAACGGTGAGCAAAGTTCTTTGGGATCAGCTTCAATGTAAGATTTCTTAAATCATCGCGCAATAGCAGATGTACTTATTTAATGGAAACTTACCATAGTTATTTCGACAAATAGTGAGAACTAACTGCTGTGCCCGTACTTTGCAACGGAGAGGACTGTGAAAAAAATATATTTTTTAATCTTTTGTATATAATAGTTTCACATCACCCTTTGGTTTCAGGAACAAAATTTAATCTGACCTCTTAGTTTGAAAAAATATATTTCTTTAAAGCTAGGCTAACTCATAAGTTACCTAGTAAGAATTATATTAGGCACTGATACATTTATGAAAACTGTAACATACTATTTGATGTTTAAATGATACACTTACTTACAATTTTACTTAGTTGAACAATTTACAAAATAAGATAATAGGTTAAAAGTAATCGCACAACATAGGGCACTGTAGTAAAGTAAAAAATAGTTTATATTGAGTAGCTGTTGGTCCGTCCTACGTGCGGGAATCAAGTAGTCGATTAAAACTGAATATAATTCCGAATAGGTATTTTACACGCATCAAGAAACATTCTGGCAGTTTTAATAGGGAAAATTATCTTGTAAACAAATATTACGTAACCACCGATTCTTTCATCCGATTAGAGGCCTATACGACATGCATTTTAAACCTGATAATTTTACAATGAAACAGCGATTGTGTTGATTTGAAAAGCCTTAAAGTGGGGTTGGCGATCGATTCACACACCCTGGTTTAAAGTACAGTAGCTACATGTCATCTTCCATTGCATACTATCACTTAAAGAGCACCTTATTATACCTCAGTGGCCACTGAAACCTTAAGAGTATTTTGGCCTCCCATTCTCTTCTATCCCTTGTCTCGTCTAATGTCTGACCTACTGATGTTAGTCTGCTAGTTAATGTACTGAAGTATTTTTAAGTTATTTTACTATGAAACGACGAGTTTAGTGAGTAAACAACGATCTGTATTAGCTACTTATTTTTATATCTTGATATACATTAGCCAAATTTTATTTTCTCAATAGGCATTAATAATATCAATGAGCAATAATTCTGACGGTTATGATAGGTTAGACAAGATTTTAAGATTATTGTACATGATCTGCACTACAATTAACCGTCCCAGCTTACTATTTCACAGGGAATACAATCACTCCTTTCACTTAAACTCAAAACCAACATCCGCATCAACAGTGTGCCTTATGGTCACGATGGCTCCTCACTCAGTAACAACATATACTTCAGTAACCACACTCTGGAAAATACAATAAAAAAAAAAAAACTATACTGGAAACCTCAAACTGTTTTATCATGATGTCAACACCGTCCATACGAGACAGTATTTAAGAAGACATGGACTCCACTACAGCCGGCGTAGTAAACAGAGTTTAGCCATAGTTCGGCCGCTTAGAAAACGACCTGCGCGTTAATGCTAAACCAATGCTGGAGGAGGTCGTTTTCTAAGCGGCCGAACTATAGTCACTTCACCAAGTTAATCAGGCAAGCCAAGAGTCAGTCATCTACCCCAGCTCCGGTTTTAACAGATGGTCTTCTAACACCTTCGAGTGAAGCTGGAAGTGATGGTTCATCTGCTGAGAGAAGTGCCCTCACTACCGTAGACGCCTAATTCAACACAACCTCTCTTATTGAACCTTACCCTGATGTGACATCTTAAACTTCACCACAACTTTCACCTTCCTCCCCATCATCAGCAAAGTCATTCAGCAAAAGCCATACCCCTAACATCAATAGTTCCTTCAGAGAGACTACATTCAACCTATCAATGAATGAGTTCCCTCTTCTACGCTCAGGACCACACGCTTGTAACGTGCCTATTTTGAGGGGGGGGGGGGTCAAACTAGCCTACTCCTAGGTCTAGCCTATCTCTAGGCATAGCCTACCAGCCCTAACTAAGGTTATAGGTTAGAAGGCTAACCTTAGTTATAACATCATCAGTAACTATAGGCATGATACGCTGTTGTGTTTGGTGTTAAATAAGTGTAGAACGAGAGTTATTAATACTGTATGAGCGTGACATGAACCTTATACAGTGTTTTATAGCTTATTGACTCACCAGCAATGTGTTTCGCAAGCTAGGGCTCAACCCGGCTTGGTACTTCAAAGAAACTTTCTACACTTAGTAAACCCGCAGATCATGGCCTTAGGCCGATAATCCGTCTCCAAGACGTGAGGAAATGCGGTGTGAGTAATATAAACCGACAACTTGAAGTGTCAACAACAACAACAAGCCCGAGCAACTGACGATTTAGCGGCTGCAGACGACGGCAACCGGCTAGTTTTTTTCGGGTTAGCAAACAGCAGACGTTCTAGGATCAGCTGAGCCCCCTACTTTGTTAGAGAGGGGAGCGAGAGGGATGAACCGAGGAACCCTCAGACGGCAAGCAAGAAAGTTAGTTCCTCACCAGCCACGAGATAGGAAAGTTCCTCACCAGCCACGAGATAGGAGAGTTCCTCACCAGCTACGACAGCGATCATCTCAAGAGCTCAATTACGTACTAAAGTAGAGTACCGAGATCGTCGTAATAGTTTATTGGTGAAGCATAGTTAACTCGTGTGACACTTCAATACAAATTGTAAGTCTTATATTCCATTAGATATAAGGTAAACCGAGTTAATTATTGCCAGGGTGTAAAAGACTAGTTTTTAAAATCAGTTTTACTAGGTTTTATATTTTCACTCCTGTTAAATCAATGGACTTAGGCAAAGTCGACTTGATTACGATGGTGTGTTAAACCCATAACGTAACAAATAAATATTACGAGGCCAGTGTATTTTTAATCCATTTTAGTAAGCCCAAAACAATTTAATATCATCCTATACGAATTGATTAGTAGTAGTCAGTGACTACTAAGATTAGTTGTGCTAGTTTAGCACGTCCCGATCGGCACGTATGGCGTGTGTTGGTAGCAGTGGCCTTAGGCCTGTTTACGATGTTTTATGGTTTTAACAATGTGTTTGCCATAACGATGTTAGAGATTAATAAAAGCCCGTAGTGGATAGTTCGTTTCGGCCTTGGTTACTCGTTTTAATTGTCGTTTTAAGTAACAAGGCATTTTTATATTCATTCTTTCTGGTGATTTAATCTCAATTTAACGATGTTTAGTTAGTGTCATGTGAGATAATCCGTGACCAACCCTGTAAGTATTATTTCATGTTTCATGATTTGTATGTGTTCTAATATTTTGTGTTATGAGTTTACGACAGGTGATGAGATTGTTTTGGTGCGAATTGGATAGCGTTGGCCTATGGTGTGAAACCATTTGACGTCTGGGACTGGCGATTCGGCGTGGACTCAGCGTGTCTTCGGCAGCTGTGGTAGTGTGTTGAACCTACCTTTGGTGACGACCATGGTACTAACGACGCTTCAGCAGCTGTGGTAGCGTGTTAAACCTACCTGGAGTGATGACCAACTCACGACGCTGGAACCATCGACTCGTTAGCGGACGGAAGATTGACGTAGAACAGTCAGCTAGCCTACTACGATTCTCGAACGGCTGGGGTTGTGTGATAAACCAACCAGAGGAACTCACATCACGCTGTTGGCCAGCTTCGGTGTTCTTCGATTGATTATCCAGCGGCAGTGGTTGTGTGATAAACCAACCATTGCAACGGAGAACAACGGTCAGCGAGACAACCGGGGCTTGGTCAACGTGTACCCAACGAGTGTTGAACCGTTGTGGTGGATCTTGGCATGGTGTAAACCCAAGGACTATCCGAGTCGGGGGTGGCACTCAACAACGACGAACGGACGGCCACCACGGGACTCACTGCGGCGGACGGGGCAGTGACACGGGTCTGTGTGATAAACCGGATCCCCGAGGACTACCTGCGAGGGGCGCAAGTAGCTCACATCGGGGGTGGCAAACGTCAACTACGAACGGACGGCCACCACGGGACTCACTGCGGCGGACGGGGCAGTGACACGGGACCGTGTGATAAACCGGATCCCCGATGACTAAATGCGAAGGGTGCAAGTAGCTCGCATCGGGGGTGGCACTCAACAACGACGAACGGACGGCCACCACGCAGATCACTGCGGCGGACGGGGCAGTGACACGGGACCGTGTGATAAACCGGATCCCCGATGACTAAATGCGAAGGGTGCAAGTAGCTCGCATCGGGGGTGGCACTCAACAACGACGAACGGACGGCCACCACGCAGATCACTGCGGCGGACGGGGCAGTGGCACATGTCCGTGTGAGAAACCGGACACTCAGGACGTCAGCGACGAAAACGTACGAGTAGGCTCCCCGGCTGTAGTACCGATATAGGGCGCGCGGGCTGGAAAACCCAGGCCGTGGTGAAGACCAGGTGAGGATGGCAGAGCCCCAGCCTACGACGACGAGTGGGGGGGTAGAACGCACCTCAGCCTGTAGCCGTGGTCGACGGGTGAGCTCGAACCCTATGCTACAGTGGCGGGTTGAGTCGGCTAAGTTTAATGTACCGCGACATCACGAGTCTGTGTGCAGAACCAGACAGACACCCAGGACGGAGCTCGAGACCGACGGGGCCGAGGACTACCGGCTGTAGTCTCGATTGGGGCTACGATGGACACCCAGCCTGCAGTAAAGGCGTAGTAGCGACGTTAGGTGGGTGATCCGAACCCCGACTACAGCGGCAGGCGGAGCTCCCCAGGTACCACCATGACGCTGGGATCTGTGTGTTGAACCAGATTCTCCTGGGGTTACATGTGGACATGTAGACGATTCGGGGATGACGACTAACGACAATGGAAGGTCATCACGTCTCACTGCGGTGGAAGGGGCAGTGACAGGGGTCCGTGCGGTGAGCCGGATCCCCACGATACGACAACATCAACGAAGTGTCCCTGCACGAGCAGGACACTCATGCGACAACGACAGCGACAGGGGTCCGTGTGGTGAGCCGGATTCCCAGACGACAGCACCGACAGGGATCTGTGTGAGAAACCAGATGCCCAGACGACAGCGGCGACGGATGGGAAGTATGACTCGAGTCTGCAGTAGCATCGACGGAGGCCGGATGAGCCCCAGCCTACTACGACGAGTGGGGGGGGGCGGAATTAGCCTCAGCCTGCGGCTGTGACGACAGGAGGGCGACAGTGGACCCCAGGCTACAACGGCAGACGGAGTCAACCCGACAGAACCATACTTGGTGTGCAGAACCCAAGTACATGGCTGGATGTCGTGTGCTGAACACGAAGACGATTTCGGGGGTGGCGACTAGCTTCCATGGAAGGCCACCACGTCTCACTGCGGTGGAAGGGGCAGTGACCGGTCCGTAAGGATTAATCCGGACTACGGCGACATCTGCGTGATGAACCAGATGCTCGAGATCTCCGACGCGGTAAACCTCAGCCAAGGCGACGGCACGGCTGAGCGTGAAAGTAACATCTTGACGCGAACCCTGGAAGGCCAACCCAAATCTCCGTACTGAGGCCTATCCGGAAACTAAATGTGCTGTATAGCACGTGGTACTTAAACCTGGGATGTAAACTAGTGTTATATGTTTCAGTGTGGAAAAGTACGTCACACGCTCAGGCTGGTAACCACACCATAGCTTCTAGACAGCCTTATACAGATTTACCTGGGTCTGTAACGAGGAGGTCATCGACTTCATGGAGTGACGCTGCAGAAACCGGTCTTGGCATAATTGGTTGTAATTATATTTTAGGGACATGTCTAACACCCCTACGCAACCACATCAAGTCCAATTTAGAATGTAAGATCTTGCACCAAAATGCACAAATTGCTACCAAAGAAATATGAATTACATTTACTGACAAATAAGCTTTAGCCTTCAGTTTTTATAGTTTCCGAACATGGGTTTACTGACAACAACTTAGAATTTGTTACAATAGATAATTATGAGCTAGCTGGGTCATTTCAACCAAAAAATCACAAGGGAGGAGGTGTGCCAATTTTTGTTAAAAATATCCTCAAGTACAAACCTCTTTTTCTGAATAATTCTGCCGTTAAACTACATTTTGACATTATTGGAATTGAATTATAGATTTCCCAATAGTCAGATAAATGTGTTCTTAGAACAATTCGATAATATTTTACATAAGTTAATGTCCAAGCAAGAACTGTTTGTTATCACTGGTGATTTTAATATAGATATTCTTAGCATAAGTGACTGTGTAACCAGACAGTTTCAGGACATCCTCAGTACTTATTCACTCCAATGGTCAGTGAACTCTCCTACTCGTGTCACAACCACTTCCAAAACTGACATTGATAATGCCGTCACTAACGTGCCCAACAGCCTTGTCACAGTGGTCGACACAACTATATCTATCTAGACCTTTCTAAAGATAAGAAAACAAATAATTCAATATATCAAAGTGTTTTGTACGATTATTGGTAACGGAAAAAATTTAAAAAATTGTAAATTTAAAATTCCAATCTTATTATTATGGAGAATATTGTAAAATGTTGTAGTTTGTATGTTTTTTGGATATATTTTGATCAAACTTGGCAAATTTATTTATTTTATACTAAGCTATTATTATTTTACCAAAAACACACTTATTAGTTTCCTTGTAGCAGCAAACCTAGGTACTCATTAAACCTAATGTCATCTAATAGATTTAATTGAAAATCAATTCAGACAAATGGAAATTCGCTTATTTGACAGGTTTGCTGCGGTGAGGGTATTTATTATTTAATTTAAGAATGTAATACACACACTGTAGAATAAGGTTTTATTCCACTTCCTATTTTATTGCACAATACATTACACACTTCATTGTATTTTGGATCTTATAATGTAAATTTTATATAAGATAAGTTGAATTCACATCGCAGTCATCATCTACAAACTCTAAATTAATAAAATAGTATTTTTATCAATGGAATCGATAACATATCCTTCTTCATACAAACCTAGTATATCCTAGATTCTTTTGCTTTTCAATCCAATTCTTTCTGAATACTATTATCACATTTTATCAAGACTGTCCGAGTTTTCGTGAGGCACATAAATTCCATAAAACCAAGTTATGAACTTTTAGGATGCGGTTCCGTTATTGTTAAAGTTTACAATGTTGTTTACGTGCTATGCCGATGCGAGTTTTAATCTTTATTTTATCACTTCCTGCATAATCCATAATCTAACGATAATGTGCTCTGGATTATTATAAAATTGTAATCTCGATAAATGCAAGATCCTACTTTGTTTTTGCTGAGTAATAGTTTCGCTTCATACTTTACTGGTTCATACTTATACATGAGATTGTAAGATAATTACAATACAGTAAAGTAGGGTTTCGCAGAGAAAAATTTAATTGTTTTATAGAAGTGCCTATATAGGAAATTAGCTTTACCGTAGTTTCGATGGTAATATCTGAGCCCGAGAACGATTTAATTGTAAGTTTTGATGTCCCCTAGGCCAAAAACACCATCCGATCAAATTCATACTTACTTACTTAACTACTCCTATGGCCTCGCATATCTAAAGAGATATTTTGCCGCACCAACAAAGCCCCTCCATCTTTCTCTATCATCTGCGTCCTTCTCTGTTGTTCCTAATTACTCATTTAGTTATGATTTATTCATTTATAAAATCATCTGGTTCTGATGAAATTTTGTACAAACGTTGTGCGAGTTGTGTTAACTCGTTTATTCGAACGAGTTCCGCGAACCGGGATGATCGGACCATGGGAACGGGGTTTTCTAGGGTAAAAATTGGCTTGCCTAATTTTGTCCCTAAAACATAGCATCTCCTAGCTTCTCTCCAACCCATTTTGAAGAGCTTACAACCCCCAATAATTTAGTATCCTAAAGTGTTTTTGTACGGTTAATGGTTGTGGAGGAAATTCAATAATTGTTAAATCAAAATTTCCTTGTTACATTTATGGATATATTTTGATGAAATTTGGCGAATTTATTTATTTGATACTAGGCTATAACTATACTATAGCTATAACTATACTATACTAGGCTAAAACGCGCTTTATGCTTTATTACCCTCCCTGTAGGAGTAAACCTAGGTTCTCTTTATTCTTTATGTTATTTAAATAAATTTTTATAACATGTAATATTTAAATTGAAGTGAAAATCAATTCAGGCAAATGGGATTAAGCTTTGCCTGCAGGTTTTCTGCATTTATAAAGCTTGAAGAGATTATGAAACTGAAACATTGTGCTTAAATGAATGAATGGTTTGAATGCTATCGTGTTAAGGTTTTGTTACTAGATGTACCGATGGCAAAAATGTTTTGTTACCAATTAATATTAAACTTAAGTTCTTACATTACATATAGCATTTGAAATTATATAGATATCAGATGCACCCTTTTACTTCCCCCCCCCCTATACTATAGTAATTATATGTAGAAAGCATTGTTTTCGTTAAAATCTTTAAGTGGGAAAGGTAAGGGGGGACATTCAGTCGCCTCAACATAAAAAGAGACTAGATAATGATATGATTAAATGCAGTGGCGGGCACCAGTATCCAAATCCACTCCAGCAATGCTATGGCTCTGAAGTATGTCGTGCTCACTGAGCTATAATAATAACTGGAGTAACCACTCTGTGTTTTAAAAACGTACCACTGTTTTTGCTGGTTTTGTTTCAGAGTTTCGTTTCGTTAGGTTGGCCGGTTGATCGGGTTGGTGGGACTTGTCGAATTAGAGGCAAAATCAAGATGGCGTCATCCTGTTTTGTTGATGATAGTAAACAAAAATCAGCCGACTCAACATTATGATTGCAATATAAGTTTATTTATTTATTTTACGAGCAAGAGCAACCCATTTTAACAAGATCATAAACCGATGGTTGTTATTTAATCAAATGCCATAGGGCTATTTGCCTAAACCAATATCTCCAAACCAGGAAACTTGACTAACCTATTTTCACCACATAGCTTGAAAAAAAGGTAAATAGGTTGGTATTTATTTACTTTCAAACAAAAACAATTTATAATGTTTCAAAATAACTTTAAATACAGAGGTTTTAACGTGCAATAACTTAAATAAGTTTTTGATACAAGTCCTTGAAATAACGAATAACATAACCCCAAATAAATAGTATGGTTAGGTTAGAATGAATTGGAATCATTTGACAGCATCCCACCAACCGATCACACGGCCAACCTAACAACACGAAACACCAAAATCAAACCAGCCAAAACAGTGGAACGTTTTTCTCTAACGTTTAACCATAGAGTAGTGACTCCAGTTTATAATCTATATCTCAATGGTCGTGCTACTGACCGAGCCACCAACTCACCTCACAGTTAGTAGGTGTGATACCAATAGACTAAAGTATACTGCTTGATTAGGATAAACAGCGACACTCGTTAGAAAACACAGTGTAATTCAGCTAAATCAAAACTGAGAAAAATATCCTATAAGATATTTATTAAAATAGACGTACCAGGAGACAGACCCTAGAGAGTAGCATCTTGGTTATATACAAGAACCAATATTTGAACCAACAAAACAATATTGACAACGATCTGAAACCGCAGCCGGTGTTAGCAGACCACTAGTAAGCTTTCAAATACCCCTCTAGACTTTTTGCCTTGCACACCTTTTCAATAGGGATTGACACAAATTGTTTTATCAACCCTTACAAATTCTAGTTGCAATGTTTAGTCCACTGTCAAATGTACACCCGTGTGCTCCTTTATGAGGCAGGTGTGGGAGTAGTCTTAATCTCCTCGTTTGACCTTTGAGAAATACAATTTCGATGGTGGCACCCTTGAAAATGGTGCGTTTGAACCCTGTGGGTAAAAACAAAATGGCCACCATTTAAAATGTTTATAGTCAAATTCCATGAAAACTGGCTATTAAAACAATATTTTGCAACACTTTATTTAAAGTTCTTTTTATTACAAATCGAATGACACTTTATTTGCGAAAATCGGATAATAAATAAAAAAGTTATGTAACTTTTTATTATTAATAGATATTATCAAAATGGCAGTCATTTTGAAATCACAAAGTTAAATTTCATAGAAACTAGTGACAAAAACATACTAAAAGTTACATAACTTTTTTATTTATTATCCGATTTTCGCAAATAAAACGTCGTTCTATTTGTAATAAAAAGGACTTTACCTATTTTTTTTCGAAGTTTTGTTTTAATTGCTGGTTTTCATGGAATTTGACTATAAAGAATTTTAATGGCCGCCATTTTGAAATTCGATGATCAGGCTCAAAGATTTTTTCGGAGAATGTTTATACTTGTAGACTTAAAGTTTATACCAAGTTTCATAAAAATATCTCTAAGGGCTTTTGAGTTATGAATTATTTTAAAAAAATACAAAATGGCGGAATTCGGCTTGGCTTAACTAAGCCGAAATTAAAACAATGTTATTCTACATTTTCGACTTATTTTTGCACATAGAATCTGAATCTGCATAGCCCATCATGCTTTACTGAAACACCCTTTATTACTTTTTGAGATATTTAACTGTCCTAGGACATTACATCCACCCTAATTAATTTTATTAATGAAAAATATAAAACACATTACATTATGTTTTATGAAAGAATGGTTGATTCTACATAAAAACTGTTATAATCTTTTTTGTGCAGATTTAAAATAGCTACATTTTGGTATCAACAACTTTCTCATAACTCTAACGGTTACTGATATAAGTAAGGCAGCAAGTTTACGATGGCGGCCATTTTGTTTTTTACCCACAGCGTTCGAACGCACCATTTTCAAGAGTGCCACCATCAAAATTATATTTCTCCAAGGTCAAATGAAGAGATTAAAACTACTCCCACGCCTGCCTCATTAAGGAGCACACGGGAGCCTGTATATGTACATTTGACAGGGGACTAGTTGCTCGGAATGATATTTGTATTTAGATTATAAGTTAATATTTTTTGACATTTTTTATTATGCAGTTCGAATTCGTACTAATACATCTTATGATCATAAATAATTAAGATAAACCAAAGTTAAAACAGTAATAACTTTGCCACAACAAACCTGTGGTCAAAAAAAATTTTATTTACATTATTGGTAGTCCGACTCAAATATTTCCGCAAATGTGTCGCATGTATTACTTATTTTAATAACATTAGGTCTAATGAGTACTTCAGTTTATCTCCACAAGGAATGTGAGTTATTGTTTTTGTTATGTCGATGTTAATAGTTGAGTAAAAAATATATACATTTTTCATATATTCTATATCCAAGCAAACTAAACAAAATAAATTACTTTCCCATGATGTTTTATATGGGTATCCTAGAATACGATATACTTTGCACTTGAATATAAATAAATTCAAATAATAACTGAATTTCAACTATTCGCCCAAATTATGTGCTTCGAGGCCTCGACCCTCCCTTTCTAGATAAAAAAGATGAAAAATTCCCTTCTTAGAACAAAAATATAACATAGTAACTTTTAAGCCTAAAAGATTGCTGTAAAATTGTGTTGGATTTATTGTTTTATGAATTAACCCAATGCATTGTAACGAATATTGTTTTGTCCTCTAGGGCGAAAAAGTTAACAGTTAATTGTTCCTGGGTTAAGGTGTAACCATGCTACATTCAGTAAAAGTTTCGTCTCTACATAGGGGAACTCACTAAAATCCAGAAAATAGTTAGTTTATCATTCATGTGCATGGTAAAAGGTCCACGTGTGATAAAACATCCCCACTTAGGTTTCCATATTTATTTCCCATTTAATAAGTACCTAGCTTTGCTGCTACAGGGAAAGTAAAAGTGATTTTGACCAAATGTTAATAGTTTAGGATTAAATAAATAAATTTGCCAGATTTGATTTACATACATCCATAAACAAGCAAACTACAACAGTTATTTTTCATTTTCCCTTTAAATATAACATAGGAATTAAAATTTTCTGTTTTTTTCCTTGGCGTTTAGTTTTGTCAACAACGCTTTATTATACAAGATTATTTGTTTTTTAAGCTCTACATTGGGCATTTTCATGTTTACAGTGTAAAAAACAATAATAAAAAAAATAAAAAATAGCTACTTTTTGACATTTTAAAACCTCTAATTGCTTCGTGTCCATGGCCCGATCATGCTGGTTCACGAACTCATTAAAGTGTATCTTGTCGTTTACCTCAAAGCCAAATTTAACCTAAATTGGACCAAAATTACTCGAGTTATCGCGTTTATGGACACACACATATGTTACAGACAAAGCAGGCATTCCATAAAATGACTAAGCATTCTATACAATGCTAAAACCTTTAGGCGAAGAATGGAATATAATATTTACGATAGGACTTTATACACTCATAATACATATCCTTGAGACCCTTTCCTTTGTAAAAAAAACATCCGTCACGATTTAACACCAACACTAACTCTAGTACATATTCCTCACACACATCATACAACACAAAAATTACCGTTCACTCAACTTCTTTTTCCAACATCACCTTCTGTAAAATGGAATTAAACTTTTTAACCAATTTCCTCAACATCTTAGGCTTAGGAGAAAACTTGAAAACCATTTTGGTTGAAAAGGCTTAATAGAGAGTCCGTCATTTTTCTGCTGACATGTAGTCAGTGATTTATGTTTATGTTAGATTTACTAGAAAGTTAAATTGTTTTAGTTGGCAGTGTTTTGTATAGTCATCTTTTGCATATTTCATTATAAACGTGGCTATTCCAATACAATGTAATTTTGTATGGATAGGAAATTATGACTTATGACTTGCACAGTCATTCTATAGAAATAATGAAAAAAAGAAAAATAACTTTTTTATAAATATTAATATTATTAAATATTGTTAAAATATTAATAAATTATTATTAAAACATTTTAAATAAATTAATTTAAATACATTTTTAATAATTTTTTACTGAATTGAGATAGAGGCCTTTAGTTTGCGTTGTTGGTTTTCTTTTACCAGGACCTTCGAAATTAGGGGTCACTCAATGGGTCTTACCATTTGAAATTTTTAAGTTTCCTCCAAAATCCCCCATTTTAGGGATGTACACCAAGTAGCGGTTGTGCCCAAAAAGTACTTCATACCATGTCATAAAGGTGTGCCGAGTTTAGTTTTTCTAGTATGGGCCTTTAAAATATTAACAGGGAGTCTTTAGACTTTTTAATAACCTGTATATTTATGTATGTATATGAACTATTATTATTATGTTATGCTTTTAATCTCAATTTACAAATCCTCTAGATTTCACAGAAACTAAACTTTTTCAGTTTTTTCTTGAAGAAAACCTATGTAGTTATTGAGACAGTGGCATTTATACTGTAGTGCTGATCGAAGTTAAAAATGTTTTTATAGGTTTTCCATAAGCCACTCAGATACTGTAAATTTAAAAATAAAACGACTGCTTGAATCTCACATGTTTCGCAGGTTTTCTTACGTATGATGAACATCTCAGTCCATAATATTTCTTAGGTTTATTACTAGACAAAAATTGGATTTTTTGTTTAAAATATAGTAACTCAAAAAAATATTATGACAAAGGTTGGTACTAATTTATTTGCTAACTTGGAACTTTTGAATATGTTATTGGGCTTAGGTTAAACTTAAAAAGAAATTTGGAAAAACTATTTTTTTAATAGGGTTCTTTTAAAAACGTTCACAAAAACGCTAGCATTATGCAACTATTCAATTAATTTACAATATGAATTTTTGTAATTTGACTCTTCCATTAACTCTACCCTCTAACCCTTTCCAAATCGTTTTCACGAAGAACAACTTTATAAGGTACAAATACAATCGCATTTACTTATAGTTACCAATCTTTATGAATGATCAAGAATATTCGTGTTTATTTATGTAAGCCTTTGATATTAAAGCGACTCTATTTGTCCAATCAACTTTGTATTGATACTCAAACCTGATTGATTGGTTCTGTTGGTTCGTATCCCTAGGCTTATCAAACAAGCGAACTTTGGTTCGTAAAACTTTGTGATATAGTTATTAACAAACTGCTCTTCTGCTCGTACTTCGCAACAGGTTACTTATTAAAGTACTAACTTTATCGTAATGCAAACATCGATGGTAGAAATAAAAATACTAACTCGGGGAAAATTAAACAAACAAACCGTAAAATATAAACAAATCTACAATGCATTTTTAATATTTTATATCTAATTAAATACAACCATTTAGTTGAGGTTCGTGCCCACAGGAAGGGATTTATCGAATAATCTTTATTTCTCGGGAAATTTTCACGTCGAAACCTTTCACTCAAGTATATGGTTTATTCGAAATTATTAATTTCTCATTTTACTTCATCAAGGTAAAATTAAAACCTAAAATAATTACGTAGTAAACAATTATGTAGTAAACACACATGGTCTGAAAGTTCAACATTAATTTTATAATCCACAATAACTACACTGTATATATTTAAAATAAGGAATGGAGATTTAAAAAAATATTTAACAGTCATTTTTACAATAAAAAAGTGCTTGGACTAGCATACTGAATTTTATCAAAATCAGACTACAGTTGTACCTCAGAGTTTTGTTTTATTACTCTGATGTTGTACTTTTAAAACGTAAAAGCTATTCCCACTTTTAAATTTTCAAACGCTTAATTTAAATATCTAATATTTTCTCGTAGCAGGCTTATAACATCAAAGGAAATGAAGTGTTGAAAAATAAAATCAGACGGACCTAAAGAGACTGTGAAAGCTGCTAAATGAGGTCAGTGACAAATCTGTAATATTCATCACCGTTAACATTAAGTCTTGCACTACGCGTATTTGCTCACAAGAGTCTGATTTAATATACAACGTTGTGAGCAATGTATAAAATACAATTGTTTTTAATTATCAAAATATTTAACTTTTAGGTGCCGTTGGTAAATTTTTCTGAAGGGATATATAATTCATATTTACATAAACTCGTCTTACTTAATATATTGTTGTTGGTAAAAACATAATCATGTGTAGTTCAAATACCAGACCTGATAACTGCTACCTTCAGACTAACCCAATGTTTTATCTTCACTTTTCTTTATAAGAAGCAAACCATTTCAGGGCATGTTGAAATACATGAAATAGGTCGGACCCATAAAAATTAAATAGCATTTCAAATTTTAGAGCTGGTCATTTAAATTAATGGTAATGTTCAGTTTTATCTTGCCAACATACAGTTGTATCTACATAAATCCCGCTCATAAATACCTATTTGTAGTAATCCTGCACCTCATTTGGCATTCAAGAAGTCATATTGTTTTAAAGGAAAGATTACAAAATAAATGTTGCCCATCATTATTAGCAGTACAATCGTATGAAAGTTAGTGATTTGATATTATAAGTATTATGACGTTAAGTGGTAAGAATACCAGGGTACCGGAATTTTCACTGACCCTTACAAAAGAAAACACGTAAAAGAGTGCTTAGATTGACACCAAAAATTAACTAGTCGTATATTCTACAATTATATACTCTAACACCAAAGTAGGCTGTATCAAAATTAACTAGTATAGCACATGTTTGACTGACATTTCATACACCATTTTTCACACTGTGATTAAAAAAAGAATATCTTACAAATTAAGATCAATCGTGAATGTGCGTGAAAAAATAAGTTAACGATTTTAAAATATCAAGTTCCTAATGATCTAAATTGTACAATGGCTGATAGGCAACGGTGCCAATACATACCAAGGAGGGTGAGTTCACCAGTGAATAACCACCCCCAAGTGAATGACCGTTTTGTATAAAAACATTATTTTAGGCTTTCTGTTTTCCTAGTCTACCACAAATGGTCATAAACGAACTTTAGAGCCTCATTGAAGTTTACACTGTAACTGGTTTAAAAAATGAAGTGTCAATCATCCTTTTGCACCATAAAGAAAATAAAATTAAGTGTTCCAAGCAGTTCATCTTTAAGCTTACCAATATGGCGTCTGGCACAAACATGGTTAGCTGTAATCTGTAATGGTTCTTTAATAATTGATTGAAACTGTAATGCGATTCACAGTAAACATGTTAAAGTACGTATAATTCTGTCCTCATTTTAAGATAAAATTCCTAACATTCAATTATTTAAACAGCTAGGTAATTTACCGGACCACAAATTCGGTTATGAGCAATGAATGAAATTGCAATTTCCATCATAAAAATTATTTGGATCAATTTTCTTCATGGGTGTTAAAGACAACGGTTTCTGGTAGATTAAGTGATGCAGGGAAACACAAAATCTTATTGAGAAATCACTTGGATACGCAATAACAAACATTTAACCGAGGGTTAAACCTTACGGTAAAATACTTGATGAAAAGAGGTCATTCACTACAACGTAACGACCCTGCTGGTATCATAGTGTTTACTATATAAAAGTTGTTCAGCTTCGATGTGAGAATGTGCAAAGGGTTATCCGGTCAAAAGGGGGGAGGGTATTGATAAGAAACTCCCCTAAATAAGCATTTAATCCATTAGGGACTGTCAAGCAATAATGGATGTAATGGAGGAATAATGGATAATTTAATAGAAATAACCATCGATAATTTTGTGCAATGTAGTATGGTATTTCATTGCTTAATGAAGAAAATATTGCTTTACAAAGCAAAACAATATCATAAACAAATCAACAAAGATCACTCAATATAAGACACGGTAGACTGATTTGATTGGATATATATACCTACCGAATGGTATAATCCCTTCAAGTCCATTCAAGTACAGCAGTTCATTGTTCCAAGAACTGTTGTTAGCTCGTGTTCAGCTAAAATTAAATAAGTAGAGACCGAAATTATTTGTAACAAATGTTAGTAGGCTCCTTCATTATTGACGGGGCCTATTTTACTTAGATGTTACTGTTAATTAATTATAATTTACCATATAATTTATCGGTTTAACAAACTAGTACATAACTAGTAAAAACTTCAGCCTTCTAAAGCTGCTTTTTATGAAACTGTTTTTTTCCACAATATTTTTTTTACTATCATAAAGCCTAATTTAGATAGCTTACGAAAAAAATATTATTTTATCGCGACTTCTAGGGTAAATATCTGACGGTTGTTTGCAATACCGGCTTCTACACGAAACAAATAAGACGAAAGAGATAGTAAAAACTCAGTTTCAGCTCTTTTAAGTCTTTAGGTAAGAATATCAGTGTATATTTTTCTCCTACTGAATGTAACTGTTTTCTATTTGTACCAATGGAGGTGATGTTTTACAGAAACTTCCCTTACACAATATAGAATGTATTTAATGTTTAAGAAATATTTAAGCCCTTTGTTTTCATAGCTGAAAATCACAGGAGAGAAAACCACTCAGTCTCGCGTGCATAAAACATCTCAAATCGTAATCGTTGCCAGAGTGAAGGCGTGGTTAATAGTAAATTGGATTGTAAATATGATATTTTGTCTGCTTTTCATTCAAATAACTCTTTACTGAACATGTTAAAATAATGTTATACATTCTACTATTGCTGTTATTGTTGGCCTCAATATTAACTGATCTTTGTAGGCTATGTCCTGATCTTGTAAAACCGTATAGTGTTTGTCTGACTATGGATACTTCACCGCATACAGAACAATCTACCCAGAAGTAACGTGAGGATCACTATTTATTAAATACGTCTTTACTTCACAAAAAAAAAATACATAACGAACATTGTATTTGTATTTGTCTTCTTCTCTTATCAACACATTAAGATTAACTAATATTTACTCATAATATAACTAATGCAATTAAAAGCGAGAAGGATAAAAAGTATATAAGTAAAAATGTATAAATTCGATTAAAATATTTCCATAAAAAAGCGAACTACAACAGTTTATTTATTCTCCATAAAAATAACATAAGTTTTTTTGTTTAAAATATTTTTTTCCGTAATGCTTAAGATGCATACAACAACGCTAACATACGAAACCACTTTATTTTAGCTCTACAAAATGGTCTGGAAATAAATCGCAAACCTTTATGTTTTGGGGAATAAAATTAAAACAATCAATTTTTAACAAAAAAAAACCATACAACCCCGATCTCATAATCCGATCATGCTCGTTCGTAAACAAATATCACGTGACCACCAATTTCTTTCATCCGATTATAGGCCTATACAATATGCATTTTAAATCCGGTAATTTTACAATAAAACAGCGAAGTAGTGACAATAGGAGAAAGAGTCGGCACTTGGGGCACGTTTTCCCATAAGAAATAACATGGGATCATTTTTTGGCCACTAAAACCAAAAATCCTGATCCCATGTTATTCTTATGGGAAAAAATTGCCTATACAAGCCTATATAAATGTTCAATACCATTGTACAACTCCATTACTATTTCAAATCCACATCCATTCGCATGTATATTCACAATATCATCAACTTGACAGTGCGAGGATTGTACGCGAACTCGGGCGCGCACTATGACACTGTAACCCCAATCAAAACTAATTGCTGTCTGCTGCTAGGCTGTCTGATACCAATCTGTCTGGTTGTCTGTGATCAATTGGTTGCGTAATTGATGCTTGTACTCATATTTTGTATTTCTTTTAACTTAGGAGTGTAGCTAATATTCTGAGTCAATTTTTAAACATGCTGAATTCACACATTGAGGGACTTTGATTAAAAAAATATATACAAGTCAATTTTTAAATACGTAGTCGAATTCTAATATAGAGTTCTAACTGTTATTTATACTTATTTAGTTGTGTGTATGAGTTTGTTCTGTACTAAGTTTAAATCACCATAGTACAGTGTGTTAATGTTGTGTATGTGTGTGGGTTTTGAACTCAGTATGAGGTTTAAATCACACTAATATAGAGTTCTAACTGTTATAACTTATTTAGTTGTGTGTATGAGTGTGTTGTGTACTAGGTTTAAACCACCACAGTACAGTGTGTTAATGTCGTGTATGTGTGTGGGTTTTGAACTCAGTATGAGGTTTAAATCACACTAATACAGAGTTCTAACTGTTATACTTTTTTAGTTTTGTGTAAGAGTGTGTTTGTTTGAAATTCAACATTAGGTTTATTCCACTCTAATATTGAATTTTATGTCATCAGATGTATGTGTTTAGAGCGTTGTATAAGGTTCATTTACAGGACTAGCTTGTGATATTGGTTAGAATGGATTAGCATGGAAAATTCATGGAAAGAATACGAATTTTCTCCAAGGAAGTTATTGTAGGTTGGAAAGGAAATTGGAACTCACTCGGTTGGAATGAGTGAGCTCCCAAGAAAACTACCACAAGATAGTCCCATTTAAAACCGACTAAGCTAACCTGACTCGTTTAACCGAATGGGAATTAACTTAACATTACCCTCTCTAAATGTATTATTTTGGTCTACTGATATCAAACTATTATCATTTAATTTATTTCAAATATTTCAATTACATATATTTTAATACAAAGTTCTAACTGTTATTTAAATCAGAATTCTAAATTTTAAAATATATTTTGATATTCAAAAATTTATACAATGAGATTTGTTAATTGTAATTTTCAAAAAAAAAAAAAAAAAACTAAATCCTAAAAAGTAATATTTCTTAAATAAAAAAAATACTTTTAGCAATTTTATAATACTGAGTCTTACTTAAATTCAATGTATGTGTGCTAGAGACTCTATCTATGTTATCTTTTAACTGAACTTGACCAAAGTTTTGGTTTAAAGTCCCTCAGTGTATGAATTCAGTTAAATGTTTAAAAATTGACTCAGAATATTAGCTACACTCCTAAGTTAAAAGAAATTCAGAGTGTGAGTACAAGCATCGATTACGCAATCACAGTCGCATGACACTGTGAGTCATGCACCTGTGAGGTGTTGTCGAGCAATGGCGCAGGTGCCCTACACCTGTCGACCTGTCTCAACCTGTATAGTTAATGTGTGGAGGGACTTACCAGAGAGAGAGAGGAGCTGCGCCAGCTGCGAATGAATGACTAGGGAACTGGTTACTCCTCCCACCTTTTTATAGCCAGCCATGAATGGTCCGCCGCTAATATTTCTACAATTCAATGGACCTGTCTAGACCTGTTGACACGCCCGCCTCCAATTTTCTCTTTCAGTCTCTCTCTTGTTCTCTATCTCTCAACACCTCCCCTCGTCTTGACACCTGTACTGTGCTGTGTACATAATTAATTGCAACGGACTTGCTCACTTGTTTGTTAAACTTGGCGGAGATATTCGAACAGTCTGTGTATATTTTACTCACTGAAGTACTTTGAGAAATTAATGAGAAATAATTTTATAAATTAAAATTTTCAAAATTTATAATTTTATAAATAAATATTTTCAAAATTTATTTATAAATTAAAATTTACAAAATTTATAATTTTATAAATTAAAATTTACAAAATTTATAATTTTATAAATTAAACTTTTTAAAATTTATAATTTTATAAATTAAAATTTACAAAATTTATAATTTTATAAATTAAAATTTTCAAAAGTCTATATATAGAGGTGGCATCAGCCCGAGACCTCATTCCTAAACATGAAGTCATCATGTCAACACTGCTCCGTGTCGCTCTCCACCAAAAGCAACCTGATTCGTCACTACAGGGTAATACATCAAATGAATGTGAAACTGTGCAAGGTTTGTGATTTAATCTGTGATAATAACTTGGCTCTAAAATCGCATATATTACAAAGTCACAAGAGTTGTAATTTTTGTAAGAAAAATGTTGTTGGACATTTTAGAAGACATGTCAATTCTTGTAACAAATGTCCATACACAATGATTAAATTTGTTGGTGAATCGATTAGAGCTGAACTTGAAAATACTCTTAAGTCTTGTCCTCTGCCAATAAAATGGACTTTAGTTAGGAGAATTAAATTTATAAAATATTCAATGGATAAAAATGGAAAATTAGTTAATGAAAAAGAATGTATAGCGGATTTTAGAAGTCTTACTACCTTAACTATTGAGAAGCGAGATTTAAACCCTCAAATTAAAAATGCACTTTTAAAGATTGATGCATCCATTCACAGATATCAAACTCAAGGCAGTGGTTGGATATATGACCATACTAAGTATTGGCAGTTGCATGTTTACAAGTATAAACCTCTGACACCAAAGTCATATATTCCCACACCAAAAAGTATTCAATCAAAACATGCAGTTCTAAATATAAGAAATTTTGACAATAAATGCTTCCTTTGGTCAATTTTAGCAGCTTTATATCTAAGGAATGCTAAAAATGAAAGTGCTAATAGAGTATCTAACTATACACCCTATGAAACACAGTTAAATATGACAAATATAAAATATCCCGTAAAAATATCTGATATAGATAAATTCGAAAGACAGAATAATATAAGTGTTAATGTTTTTGGAGTTGAAGACCAGAAATTAATATATCCATTAAGAACAACTAAACTAAATAGTAGTAATACCTGTAATACTCATGTAGATTTATTATTATTACAAGAAGGTCGTAAATCACATTATTGTTTAATTCGTGATTTTGATAGGTTAATGCTACGGTCTACAAAACATAACAATAAAAAGCATTTTTGCAAGTTGTGTTTGCAACATTTTTACACCAATGATAAATTAGAACGTCACATAACATATTGTAAAAACTTTGATGCCCAAAGAGTGGAAATGTCGAAACAAGATACATTACAATTTAAAAATCATAAATATCAACTAAAAGCCCCATTTGTGATTTATGCAGATTTTGAATGCTTTATAAATTCTTATATACATACTCCATCTGGATTTGCATTTGTCGTAGTAAAAGATTCAAAAATTATTTCTGAAGAGTTGTACAGTGGTGCAAATGTTATGGATGTGTTTTTTGAAAGATTATTTCAGACTTATGATTATATTAAAAATCAAATGGCAATATATATTTCCCTAGTAATGACTCCTGAGCAAGAGGTATCTTTCCAAAACTCAACACACTGTCACATTTGTGAAAAGCCCCTATATTTTAATAGGGTGAAAGATCATTGCCATTCATCTGGCCAATACCGTGGAGCTGCCCACAATGATTGTAATTTAATCTATAAAGTAACAAAGAAAATCCCAGTAATCTTCCATAACTTGAAAAATTACGATGGACATTTAATAATGCAACATTTGGGAAAGTTTAATAAACGTAAATTAAATTGTATAGCTAAAGATATGGAAAAATATATATCATTCTCTGTAGATGATTTAGTATTTTTAGATTCATACAACTTTCTGTCCCTTCCATTATATAAATTGGCTTCCAATTTGAACACATTTAGATTCATACAAAATCCACTACTACAACGTAAAGGTGTATATCCGTATGAATATATGACGGGACCAGATAAGTTTGCAGAGTCTCTACCCCCAATTGAAACATTTTACAGTTCTATAAATAAAGAACATATCTCTCCCAATGAATATGAACATGCTAAAAATGTATGGACCCATTTTAATATACATAATTTACAAGAATATCATGATTTATATCTTAAAACAGATGTATTGCTACTGGCTGATGTGTTTGAGACATTTAGAGACCTGTGTTTAAAAGATTACGAACTTGACCCTGTACATATGTATTCACTTCCTGGACTTACATGGGAGGCCTGTCTTAGAATGACAGGAATAAAATTACAATTATTCAAAGATATTGACATGCATTTGTTCATAGAAAGTGCGATTCGAGGAGGAGTCAGTATGATTTCTACACGTTACGCTAAAGCAAATAATAGATATATGGGTGAACACTATGATCCCAATCAAGAGAGTGTCTATTTAATATATTTAGATTGTAACTCGCTATACTCAACAGCGATGTGCGAGCCGCTACCCATGGATAGATTCTGTTGGACGAATGAGATAGACTACAAAGATAATCAAAATGATGAATTTGGATACATTTTAGAAGTTGATTTAAAATATGATAAAACCTTACATGATTTACATAATGACTATCCATTAGCACCAGAGAAAATGAATGGCAAATTAATACCAAATTTAAATGACAAAACTAAATATATTTTACATTACAAAGCATTACAAAAATATGAGGAATCGGGTTTGATTGTTACAAAATACCATAGAATTTTAAAATTTAGACAGTCTAAATGGCTTGCGCCCTATATTAATTTTAATATTGAAAAACGCAAATGTGCTAAAACTGATTTCGAAAAAGACTTTTATAAATTGTTAAATTATAGTCTCTTTGGTCGAACAATCATGAATCAACGCAAGTTTCGTGACATTTATCTCAAGCATGAGTCACTATTAACAAAATATGTCACTAATCCAAGGTTTGATTGTAGCAAAAAGTTTGATAACAATTTACATGCTATACATTTAAATAAATTAGTTGTAAAGTTTAATAAACCGATATATTTGGGAATGACCATTTTAGATATTAGTAAAGTAATAATGTATGATTTCCACTATAATTATATGTCAAAATTTAAGAACAAAAGATTTTTAATGACAGATACAGATTCATTAATGTATGCTATAGTTACAGAGGACTTTTACAAGGAAATAGAATGTGACTTACACTATTTTGATACCTCTGGATATAGTAAAGACCATTTCTTATACTCTGATAAAAATAAAAAAGTCACTGGAAAGTTTAAATACGAATTAGATGGTCATATTATGTATGAATATTGTGGTTTAAGACCAAAGTTATACTCTTACATTCCTCTAAAATGGTTATATGAAGAAGACAAGCAAGCTTTAGAGGTGAAGAAAGCTAAAGGAGCTGATGGTGCTACAGTTAAACATCTCCTCAGACATCAACATTATTTGAACTGTCTTGCAACTGGGCAAGATTACTATGAGAATGTGACAAGAATTAAATCTACAAATCATCATCTTCAAACCTTGACCATGAACAAGAAAGTACTATCCTTTGACGATGACAAGAGGTTTATTCTAGAAGATGGCATCAACACCCTTGCGCTTGGTCACTATAAAATTGATCAAACCAAAATTGTATGTGTAGATATATTCAATGATGCAAAATAAATGCAAATGTTAAAAAAGTCTTTTATTTATTTACCCTTACCATTCTCTTGATAGAATTGGTCAAACATAAATCTATATTTGCCATTATTCTTTGACCTTTCTTTGTCTATTACGAAAAAGCCATATTTAGTTTTATCCCAACATTGATGACAGAGATTTCTAAATTGGTTAAATGAAAAGTCATTACCAACATGATTGTTATATACATGTTTTAAATTTAAATCATCTTGTTTAAATAATATTATGAAATTTACATTATCACGTAAATGTTTATGTACTTTGCTGTAAGATTGACACAAGTAAAAACAGTTAATATTTTTATGTCGACCCATTGAGAAAAATTGTGTAATATTTGGACTATTTATGTCATCAAATAAAACAACTGACTGTGATTTTACATCATTTGGTGTGATTTCACAGTCAGTAAACGTGTGTAATTTCACTTCGTCACACAAATTAAATATTTCAATTATTTTTTTTATATTTTTCTTGTTCTAACGATTTGGATATTAAATATAAGTTTGTAAATTTTAATCCTTCCTTTCTTACAATTAAATTGTAAATTACAACCGTCTTCCCACTTCCACTTGGACCACAAATAACACATCGAATATTGGTAGGAAATAGACCCAACTTCATTGGTATATTTTCCTTACTATGTACTATTTTAAATTTATGTTTTTGTTGAATAAAAGACATTTTTTATATAATAAAAATGGTAAAAAATGATAAGAAGAAAACATGTAAAAAGGGCAAAGGTTTATTTTTAAAGCCTTACAGGGGTCGAAGGTTATTGAATACTCTTATAAATAACCTTCCATTTAATTTGAAAATACCCACATATCAATACTGTGGACCTGGAACGAATATTCGTGAGAATTTAGCTAAAAATGTACCTCCAAAAAATAAACTAGACTCTTACTGTAAAGAGCATGACATATTCTACATGAATAATCCCGATACCGCTGCTCGGAACAAAGCAGACATGAGATTAGCAGACTTAGCTTGGACTAGAGTAACTGCCAAGGACGCAAGTCTTGCTGAAAGAGCTGCAGCTTATGCGGTGACAAATTTGATGAAAGCAAAAGCAAAAATGGGAATGGGATTAAAATTTAATAAAAAAGATGGACAACTACCAGCTGTTAGAGGCCGCAAAAGACGTGCCTCACTTCCGGGGGGTGTACCTAAAAAACGAGCTAAAAAATCTAACACCAAAAGTAAAAGAGTGCGGAATAGTTAATTTAGACAGTTCATCTGGCACACATTGGACAGCATATCGTAAAAATAAAGATATTGTAATTTATTTTGACCCATTTGGAATCCAACCTCCAAAAGAAGTAATTAAATATTTTGAGGGACATAAAATATTCTATACAACCGATCAAATACAAGATTTAAATAGTTCTATTTGAGGAATTTTATGTTTATCATTCATACAAAATTTTTGTTTATAAAAATGGATTCATTTACTATAACATTTTCGGGTACAGAGCCAGAGCTAAAGTCAGTGTTCTTTCCTCCCATAGAATTAAATGATGATTATGTAATTGGATTAGTAGATTTTCAAAGTTATAATTCTATATTTAATGTTAAAAAACCACTAAATACTTTAACATATTACAAAGTAGAGAAAAAAACATTACCAAAGGGAGAGATCTTAGTTGATGATTTAAACCAGTTATTAGATGGTAAACTTAAAGTTATAATACATAAAAATGGAGAAGCATTAATTAATACTAAAGTTAAACTTGTATTCAAAGGGCTTATTCCAAAATTAAATCAACTTAAAGGCAACAAATTAACAATTGGAGAAGGTGATGATGTTTTCTATTATGACCACAAAGCTCCAGTTACAATAGAAATTTCTGAAGGAATATATGAGGTGGTTGAGCTTGCAAAGGAAATTCAAAAACAAATCCCAGACTTTTTCCTTACAGCTAATAATAAAACTATGAAAGCAACATTACTTTCTAGCCATGTATTTGATTTTACAAAACCATGTTTAGGATCTGTTTTATTGGGATTTAAAGGTGTTTCTACTCCTGGTGTTCAGTTTGAATCTACAAATAAAATAAACATTAATAATATAAATGGGATTAGAGTAAAATGTAATATTGCAAACGGGTCCTATTTAAACGGAAACAAATCACACACCATACATAGCTTTTATCCAGAAGCTCCTCCTGGCTACAAAATTATCGAAGTTCCAAGAAATATTATATATTTTCCTGTAAATAAGAGAAGTTTAGATGTTGTCAGTATTACATTTGCCGATCAGCACGACAAGGCAATTGACTTTAACGGAGAAGAAACTACAATTACTTGTCATATAAAAAATATATGAGAATTTATAAGAATTTATCTATAAGTGTACAAAATGCTAGGTTCCTAAAATCAATAGGACTAAAGTTAAAATTTTCTATTAATAAAAATGGAAGATTTTCTAGACGTTACAGGGAAATCCCAATTCGACGATAGTGTGGTTAAAATTACAAATCACTCCTATGTTCCCCACAATACTTTGGCAATAAATAATACTGATGAAATTCGAATATGTATTAATAATCAAGATTTGCTAACTCTGCCATGTAGGAGTTATCTGTATACTAAGGGAGAAATTGAAAATCATGATAAAGGTCATTTTATAAATAATGCATTTGCGTTCTTATTTGATGAAATTAGATACGAAGTTGCAGGTAAAGAAATAGACATTGTAAGAAACCCAGGAATTTCTAGTCTTATGAAAATATTGAGCTCTTACAATAAAACTACTAAATTGTCAAATGTAGCATTTGATTCTGACACGAATTTAAAAGAGTTCCATAAAGGTGGTAAGTTTAGTACATGTTTGCCATTAGAGCTGTTAATGGGTGTATTCGAGGATTTTAATAAGGTATTAGTAAATGTCAAACAAGAATTGGTGTTGAAAAGATCGAAAAATGATTTGAATTGTATATTAACAACCACTAGTGCCCCAGCCAGTGGCACTGCTGATACGATTCCCAAAATTACACTTAATTCAATTCAATGGGTAATGCCACATGTGATACCATCAGATGGAGAGAAGTTACAATTACAAAAGATGTTATTGCAAAATAAAAATTTGCAAATTGCATTTAGAAGTTTAGAGCTGCATGAACTTCCATCATATCCCAATACTACAAGACATACATGGTCAGTAAAGACATCTTCAAGTTTGGAGAAGCCTAGGTATATTATATTTGGTTTCCAAACAGCTAGGGATAATAGTGCACGAAAAAGAACTGATGAATTTGATCACTGTAAATTAAAAAATCTCAAAGTATTTCTAAACTCTGAATATTATCCTTATAGTGATTTAAATCTCGACTTTGAAAATGGAGATGTCTCTAAAGCTTATGAGATGTTTATGAGGTTTAGAGAGACTTACTATAATACTATCCCAGATCCTATGATTAGTAGGGCTGAGTTTATGAAGAAATATCCACTAATTGTAATAGACTGTTCTAGACATAACGAAACAGTGAAGGAAGGAATTGTTGATATTAAATTAGAGATTGAAACTGCAGAAAATGTGCCAGCAAATACATCTGCATATTGTTTGCTAATACATGATAAAGTGTTTGAGTACAATCCTTTGTCAAATGAGATAAATAAAATGTAAATAAAAGATGAAAAACATTCAACAAGAATTGGTTGACTCTGCAAATCAAATACGAGAGAAATATAGAGCTTTAAAACGTGGCAAGTTTCTAGAGGCTGAAGAGAGGTTCCAAACATTCCAACCTTTAATAGAGCCATTACAAGAATTAAAAAAAATTACATCTATTAGCAAAACAGAGAGGCCTCAAATGGAGATACTCCCAATGACTCCATCTAGAATATCAATGATACCAAGATTACAGCCATTACAACCATTACAACCATCCACTCCACAGAAATTAGATTTTGGTCTTTTAGCATCAGACTATTTAGGAAATTACCTCAGTAAAAGTAGTATGACAGACACTACATATGGTATTAGACGAGAAGCAAATCAATTTTTTATTGGAAATAAGGAAGTTGATATTGCCAATGATGATGTTACAGTTGCAAATAAAACCTACAAGGGGACAAAAGGTTTATGGGAATTGTTAACGTTAAAAGAACCTGAGAACTATACTCAGGCTGATTTGCAAAATTATAAAGAGATTTTGGAAGCTACAAATGGACATTTAAAGAGTTACAAAGATGGTGCACCAATTTCAAGTAATAGACATACTAAATATCTTAATATAATTAAACCTCTATTTAAATCTGTTGGTGAAGGTTTGAGACAAGTGACTGGTAATAAAATAGACTATATTTATTGGGATGATCCTAATGAGCTTGTAGATAGGTTAAGACTTCTTTGGCTAAGTCGCCAAGCTGGTAACTCAGGAGTGGATAATAAAATAGATTCCATTATTGAGGAATTAAGAGAAAGTGGAATTATTTATTAAATAAAAATATGTTTATAGATAAATTTTATCGTTTATATAATCCATATAATAAGCCTGCAGAACCCAGGGCTAGTAGTGAACATACTTTAAATTTACAAGACGATAGTTGGAATGGTTTAAACCATAAAATTGGTAATGTTAAAGATGGGGAGTTTGTAGATGATGTATCAACTTTGGGACAGACATTAACTAGAAAAGGTGATGTCTTTTTACAAGGTAAAACTAAATATGAGTTTTTAGAATCTAAGAATAAAAATTGGAATGCTAAAAAACAGAAAATTACTAATGTGGAAAAGGGTGAAAGTTTAGATGATGTGCCCACTTTACAACAGACTTTAATACGAACAGATGGTGGTACATTTGTACAAGACAATAATGTAACGGTTAGTTTTTATGTGTTACTTCTTTTAAATGATGTTTATTACTATATAGTATATTGTGGGGGGTGAGCTCGCTTGGCAGTGAGCACAAAGAAAGGTACTCGAGATTCGATTATACAAAATTCTATATTATATTGTCAACACAAGTATTATTTATAATTACAGAGATAAAAGGAAAAATAGAATATAGATATTATATCAAGAACAATGAATGGCAAATACTAAATGACAAAATATGATTTCCAATCAAATATAATCGTTTATGTTATTATTCTCAAAATAACTATTCAACCAAAGAGGCAATAGAAATTGGTAAATATATATACAGGGTGTTCATTTGAAAACTTTCCATATCTGTTGTGTGCAAAGGTAAGGCTTTTAACACTTGTTTGTTCTCATTTCCCCCTAATTTGGACATGCCAAATCCAATAAAATTATTTTCAATTTTGAAAAATGCCCTAAAAGGGCCCAATTTGGGGGGTAGGGGTGCTTTTTGAGAAATTTTCAAATGTAAACACAGGTTGTGTGATACATCAATTTAAAGGTCTAATCACCCCGATCATTTTGGTGCAAAAAAGTTTAATTATCTTTAACCGTATTTACAGGGTGGGTCAAAACGTTTTAAAAAAGGTCTTTGAAGTTAAGTACCGTATTACCCTAACTACTGAACGGAACAGCGCCAAATTTCTTTCCAAGCTTATTCTTGAGCTACTCTTTAAGATAACTTGTAGTAAGGGCATTTTCCAAGTTATTTTCTAATTTTTAAAAAATCTCAAATTTTAAGAATAAAAGAAAGCTGAAAACTCAAAATTCTTAAATAGCAAGGTATAACAAATTTCATACCACGTGAAAGGTCCTTTTTTAACAAACATTTTACGTATTTAAGTTTTCTTTCTATCTCTTGCCGTTTAAAAATTGCAGTGGAAAAACATAATTTTCCATGGTAAAATTATAACTAGTTTTCTAATAAAACACATTGCACTTTGTTCAACAATGTAGTAGGATTCATAACAAATTGATCGACTACTTTTACGTGTGTCAGAATTCATCTTGGACCCTTCATCCTGTTCTTTTCTCATTGGTAACTGTTTGGGCCATCCTTATTTCCCTCCAATCTCCTTAATCTGGTGGAAAGTGAGTGAACTAAGTAATGCAGTGTTTGTGTTTGATTGGTGCTGAATTCTGGTGGGCAAAGCCTGAACTTTGGTGGAGTGGGTGATCTTATCTATTTTCTCTCTTCTGGAAAAGTTTTCAGCCAAGCAACATGTCTAGGGTTTTGTTTGGTGCAGTGTTAAAGTTTCTAAGTATTGGTTTAAAGTAAATGTAAATATGTAGTGCTTCAAGTAATTATTTTCTTTAATAACTTCCTATAAAGATGTAAAGATCTTCGAAAGTGGGTAAGATCACTCCAACATCATAAGTGAACATTATTAGCATCAGTAACTTCAACAGACATTATGTGGCCACTTCCCTTCCTTCCTCCAAGTCCCTTTAACCACTTTTAAGTATTGGGGAAATTAATGCATCTGGCCAGATTTAAACTAATAAATCTAAATAAAGTTAAATATTACTGTAAGATAAAAGGTACACTTAATTTCTAGGTAAAAGTAAACTACAATCCATGTTAACTGTGAAGAGTGAGAGCCTTAATAAACCAATTGTTTCAAATGTATGTATTGTTCTTCATGTCTAGCCCCAAATAAGTCACCAAAGCAAGTCAGATAATACAGTCCACTTAAGTGTATGTTTAAAATAAAGTCAGTTAAAGTCAAACACGGGCATTGGTCCGAACAGTAACTGAGCCAGTTTCAGAAAACTTCCTAACTAAATCATTTACAGCCATATGACTCAAGGTTATACCTGGATATCTATTGTTAAACACTTTGCAGTTATCCTGGAACACTTTTGTTATGACCAATAAGTAAAATAAAGTATATTTTTTTAAGTTTACACCATATTTGATTAGGTACTACAGGAAATGGTACTTTTGAAATTAGTACTACCATTGACTAGTCAATGGTACTACAGAAAGCGGCCCACGCTTGGGTTTTTCTCATCAGCTATAAAACTTGTTTCTCACAAAATAAAACGTAATGACTTGTTTGCCTATCTGCCTAAAAATAATTATGAATTGTTTCCTTCAGTTATTGCACCATTTAATGTGTCTAGAGACGAATTTTGGCTGTTTTATTAGAAAACTAGTTACAATTTTACCACCGAAAATTATATTTTTCTACTGCAATTTTTAAACGGTAAGAGATAGAAAGAAAACTTAAATACGTAAAATGTTTGTTAAAAAAGGACCTTTCACGTGGTATGAAATTTGTTATACCTTGCTATTTAAGAATTTTGAGTTTTCAGCTTTCTTTTATTCTTAAAATTTGAGATTTTTAAAAAATTAGAAAATAACTTGGAAAATGCCCTTACTACAAGTTATCTTAAAGAGTGGCTCAAGAATAAGCTTGGAAAGAAATTTGGCACTGTTCCGTTCAGTAGTTAGGGTAATACGGTACTTAACTTCAAAGTCCTTTTTTAAAACGTTTTGACCCACCCTGTAAATACGGTTAAAGATAATTAAACTTTTTTTGCACCAAAATGATCGGGGTGATTAGACCTTTAAATTGATGTATCACACAACCCATGTTTACATTTGAAAATTTCTCAAAAAGCACCCCTACCCCCCAAATTGGGCCCTTTTGGGGCATTTTTCAAAATTGAAAATAATTTTATTGGATTTTGCATGTCCAAATTAGGGGGAAATGAGAACAAACAAGTGTTAAAAGCCTTACCTTTGCACACAACAGATATGGAAAGTTTTCAAATGAACACCCTGTATATATATTATTAAAGGTATGAATTTAATATGACAAGTATTAAGTGTTTTTTATTAGTATTTCAAATCTATCTGTGCTCTAAGTCCAAAAATATTAAAAGAGTATAACGGCCTTACCTTGGCCAGCCGGAGCTGGTTCCTCAGGAAGAGTTAACTATTGGTGAAAGGTCTACCACCGATGGTACTTTCAATTTGGCAGCAAAGAGAGAGGGTAAGGCCATAATCAGCAATTTGTTGGGTATTGAACCTACTGAATGCAAGAAGCAGCACAAAACTGCTTACACTCAGCAATCTACTTTACACAACCAACTGCTGTAACTGATACTTCTACAATAGTTTTATTGATTGAAAATCATTTACAATATGAATTTTTAAATTTATTATTGAATTAAATTTTCCTCAAAACGTCCTACCGTCACAATAATAATTATGAATTTTTAGAAACAGAGAATGGTGTTTGGAATGCTAAGAAACGGAAAATTACTAATGTAGAAAAGGGTGAAAGTTTAGATGATGTGCCCACTTTACGACAGACTTTAATACGAAAAGAAGATGGTAAATTTATACAAGATGATAATAATTATGAATTTTTAGAATCAGAGAATGGTGTTTGGAATGCTAAGAAACAGAAACTTAGCAATTTGATGGAAGGTACAGATAGTAAAGATGCTGTGAATATTTCACAAGTTCCAAAAATGGAAGCAGGCTATTGGAGTTTTTATAATAAAAGGTTAGTACGTGTTAAACCTGCCATTGATGAAACTGACTGTGTTATAAAAGAACAGACTATAACTTTTGATAAAAAAGAAAAATGTTGGGATGCCAAAAAACAATTTATAAGGAATCTACCAGAGGGGGAACATTCAGATGATATTTGTCTAATGTCACAAGCTAGGCATTACGATGGATCAAAATTTGTATATGGAGAAAAAATTTTTAATTTGATGGAATATAATCCTGATTTATTAGTTGCTGACCCCACATCTTTGAGTGGATTTAAGTATATAGATAATAGACCATATATACCAGAAAACTATGTATTTAAAAGAATGGAAGATAATCTATTGATTGGGGCTAATGGTGATGTAGGTATTTAGAGTTACAGGAAAGGATGATGTTATAAAAAATGAATGAAATTGCATACGAACTTCATAAGCCTGCAAGAAAGAATTTCATTAGAAGGTCTTTTAAAATATTGGGTATAAACGAAACCATACAAATAGATTTAATTGATATGCAAAACTATGCTAGAGAAAATTCTGGCAATAAATATATTTTAACTTTAATAGATACATTTTCTAAAAAAGCTTATGCTGCTCCACTAAAGAATAAGACAGGGTTAGTGGTTACAGAAGCCATTAAAACCATTCTACCAAAGGGGGTTAAAAACATTCAATCTGACAATGGAAAAGAATTTTTTAATCAATATTTTAGCAAACTAATGAAAAACTTAAATATTAATCACTATCACACTTTTTCTACAACTAAGGCTGCAATTGTAGAGAGGTTCCAGAGAACCTTAAAGAATTGGTTATATAGGGAATTTAGTGCTCAGGGAAGTTATAAATGGTTAGATTTACTTCCAAAGTTAATTCGAAAATATAATAATAAAGTGCATAGATCTATAGGAATGAAGCCTAACCAAGTGAATATTAAGAATAGTAAATATGTGCATGAGAGGTTGACTTCTAAAGTAGTGCAAGTTAAAAAGCCAAGATATAAGGTAGGTGATAGCGTAAGGATTTCCAAGTATAAACATGTTTTTAGTAAAGGTTATACTCCAAATTGGACAGGGGAACTATTTACAATAGCAGAAGTTAAGAATACAAAGCCTGTGACTTATATCTTGAAAGATTAAAATGATAATATAATCAGGGGAGGCTTCTATACAGAGGAGTTGTTAAAGACCAAGTATAAGGACATGTATTTGATAGAGAAGGTAATTAGGAGAAAGGGTGATTCGTTGTATGTCAAATGGCTTGGGTTCCCAAGTAGCCAGAACTCATGGATTTCCACTAAGGATGTCCAAGGGAGCGCGCCATGAGCCGGGAGCGCGCCCGAGTTCGCGTACAAACCTCGCACTGTCAAGTTGATGATTTTGTGAATGGATGTGGATTTGAAATAGTAATGGAGTACAATGGTATTGAACATTTATATAGGCTTGTATAGGCAATTTTTTCCCATAAGAATAACATGGGATCAGGATTTTTGGTTTTAGTGGCCAAAAAATGATCCCATGTTATTTCTTATGGGAAAACGTGACCCAAGTGCCGACTCTTTCTCCTATTGTCACTACTCAGCGATTGTGTTGATTTGAAAATTCAATTCACACGCACTTGTTACTTACTGGTTTAAAGTACAGTAGCTACACCACCTTCCTTTGCATACTATCACCTACATAGTACCTTATTTGACCTCAGTGGCCACTGAAACCTTAAGAGAATTTTGGCCTCCCATTATCTTCTCTCCCTTACCTCTTCTAATGTTGATCCCAGTCTGGAGAAGTCTTGCATTGCTTGGTCCTCCAAGTGGTCGTCTTACTTGTGGTGCTCCTTGAAATACATTTTTAAAAGTTGATGTATCTTCTATCCTCCACGCATAGCCTGTCCAGTGTCCATTCGATCCTTTTACTTCTGGAAAGCACCCATACATCTGAGTGTTTAATCATTCCTCTTAGATCTCTGTTTTTTTCGTCTCTCAAACGCCATTATCTTGAAATGGTCCGTATATTTTCTCTGAAGTCCATCCTCAAACCCAGAAATAAGGGTATTCGGTTCTTTTGTCAGGGCCCAAGTTTCTGAACCATAAAGCACTAAACTGGTATAATACGGTATGGTATGAATCGAATTTGGGTTATACTGACACCCTGCAGCTTATTGGTCATTTTTATAGGGACCTACCACACCAATTGACACTTGCTTAACCAACCCAAAATTTGTTATGCCGACATAGTTCTGACATTATTGAATACATCGTCTATACCTATCCTTTATATCAATTCCACTGCATTTGCTAAATATAAATAAACAAAGAAAAGTAAAAACAATAACAAAACGTTTGTTTTGAAACAGCTGTTAAGTTAAAATAAGATTCGTTTGGGAAAGGACTTGTCACCTGTAGAAGGAATTTAAAAAAGTAAAAACACTAGTAAGCTAGTGATGTAATCTTTAAATGTTTATTATCTATACCATATCCGTTCTAATATCCGTGATATTTACCCACCCTCATTGAATATATGTACATCGTAATTTCCCATATTCATTTATCCAATCTATACTAATCAATCTATATTTATTTAATTAAATATAGTTAAAAATAAAAATGATATTTTGCCTACATCATTATATTCAAACGTATGAACACACGCCAAACAACTTTTTTGATTTTACAAAAGGATGGTCAGTCTACTCTTGTAGTATCCTAGGGCTATGAAAACATTGTGTTTAATCTATGTCATCCATCTGTTTATCTCTGGATAAAACCCGTCAGAGGTTATGGTAGTTCTGTAGTTTAAAATCGTGATTCCTGATCATCCTTGATCTCCTTGTTTGATAACATCAATATTTTCAGGCATAATCTAAACAAAGTTTAAATAGCCAAACATGTATTGTAAACAGAAAGCTACCAAGATGAATTAAAACAATGTAAACGTTGTTAATTCTACTTTTTCGTCAAAAGGTCAAGCAGTAAAATAATTTGCTTAGGCTTTTCTTTGAAGGCTCGTGGGTAGAGCCCCAATTTGTATACAGCAATAGTCTTACTTTTATCTCTGTGGTCTACTCACATTTACTATTCTTACTTGTTTCCTATTAAACAATAGCAAGAACATACACTTAAATCAAGCATCCTCATATGAGTCTATATCTCTGCTTCCCGTGGTTTCTAAAGTTTTTGAAAAACGTTTTTGACAAAGACTCCAAACTATAATTGATTAAAAAGAATTGTTGCCTTCCCATCAGTTTGAATTCCGCCAATGACATGCCACAATCGAGCAAGTCCATAGAATAGTGAATATAATCAAGGCACATATTGAAAATAAACATTTTTGTACATCTGCATTCTTAGACGTAGCCTACACAATACAAGCAAACTGGCATACTGGCTGGACAATTCTGGCATACTAGATTATCGTTCAAAATTAAAACTTTGTTGCCTCATACTTACTATGGAGTGTTGAAGTCATATTTGTCGAAATGCTTTTTTTCAAATTATATACCAAGAGGTTGTCACAGATTTATATGAAATTGAATCAGGGGTACCGCAAGGCAGCGTTCTTGGTTATACATACATTTATACATTTTGTTCACTTATGATCTCCCAAAAACTCGGGATAATACAGTCGCAACGTTTGCAGATGACACTGTTTTTTGTCATCAAATCAGGATCTTATTTTGGCATCATCAAACTTACAGGCAGCATTAGATGACTTGTCTCAGTGGCTACAAAATTTGGAAAATTAAAGTAAACGAAACAAAGTCCATTCAAGATACATTTTTACTATAACAACAAGAACTTGCGTACCAGTAACGTTGAATAAAGTAATGCTTCCACAATCCAACGAAGTTAAGTACCTTGGTATGCATCTTGACAGAAGACTTACATGACATTCTTTAATTTGGAACAAAATACTTCATTTAAATTTGAAAACAAACGAACTAAATTGGCTTATCGGTCGAATTATCTGTTGAAAAAAAATTACTTTTATACAAAAACTTATTGAAACCTGTTCGGACTTACGGTATCCAGCTCTGTGGGACCTCTTCAAACTCAAATATAGGTATAATTAAAAGATTTCAATCTAAAACTCTAAGAAAACTTTTACAAACACCTTGGTATGTATCTAATAAAGTAATTCATCAAGATGCAAAATTACATTTATCAGAGAAGAAATAAAGAAGCGAAGCGAAAATTATCAAAGAAAATTAGAAAATCATCCAAATTTCCTGCCAGTCGACCTCCTCGACAATAGCGAAGTTCTTTATAGGCTCAAAATAATACATCCAATCGATCTTATTAATCGTTTCTAGTTTAATTTGTTTATAAAATCTTTTGTTTTGTAGTATGTAAGTGCACTCGCTGGAATGTAATTAACTGCAGTAATGTTAAATTGTCATGACATTTACTTATTGTTCCAGTATAGAACAGATTGTAAATAAAATACTTGTAAAAAAATTAATAAAATAACCTCATAGTTCTATCGAATATTTTATATCCATCCAGCTGTTACTTTCAACAAAAATATATTGCACTAAAACAAACCCAAGATGTTAAAGGCTGCTCTAAAATATAAATTAGAACATCTAGTATTTTACTATTTATATTGTAATAATCTGTCATCATCTTACCGAATAAATGAATGTATCAATGATTATATCATTACGCATAGTATAAATAAGTCAACCTACGTATGTCATTTAATTGTTATCCAAACACTTAATTTGTACCACAAAAGCTGAATGTTTACAGCTGTTACGAAGCAAATGGTATTATACTAAAATATAGTCTTGCAGTGTATAACGTGTCATCACTGGAATTAATTAACTGAGTGATTGAAGCAACTACTCTATTTTACCCGAGACTATACATAGTACCAAATTATTATCACTCTGTCTATATGTACATTGACAAAGTAACTATGCATATAATGAAGGACCAGAACACGTGACGTGTCATCACAATAGTAAATTATCCGGTGAATGGCAGAAACAATTAACTACTTTGTTTTAAAAGTAACATGTTTATTGACGTGCATGAAAATATCGTCTAACCACAGTTATATGTCATTAGCTGAGTGATTTGAACAACAACTCTGTCATGTCAAGAGAAATATTGTTATGTCTAGTTTATAAAATTGGAGATGTCCGTTGGTATATAAAATAAAAAACAAATAAAATGTCTGCATCATACATAGTCTAGCTCATCAATCAGGCACTGTTGATATCTATTACCCACAAAGTACCTAGGTATAAATTTATTGACGGATTAAAACTTGTGATTTTTCATCACGATAGTAAGTCATTAGCTAAGTGATTGGAACAACTACTCTGTCATATCTGCATCAGACATAGTCTAGCTCATCAATCAGACACTGTTGATATCTATTACCCACAAAGTACCTATACTGGCAGATTAAAAATTGTGATGTTTCATCACGATAGTAAGTCATTAGCTGAGTGATTGGAACAACTACTCTGTCATATCTGCATCAGACATAGTCTAGCTCATCAATCAGGCACTGTTGATATCTATTACCCACAAAGTACCTATACTGGCAGATTAAAAATTGTGATGTTTCATCACGATAGTAAGTCATTAGCTGAGTGATTGGAACAACTACTCTGTCATATCTGCATCAGACATAGTCTAGCTCATCAATCAGGCACTGTTGATATCTATTACCCACAAAGTACCTATACTGGCAGATTAAAAATTGTGATGTTTCATCACGATAGTAAGTCATTAGCTGAGTGATTGGAACAACTACTCTGTCATATCTGCATCAGACATAGTCTAGCTCATCAATCAGGCACTGTTGATATCTATTACCCACAAAGTACCTAGGTATAAATTTACTGACGGATTAGAACTTGTGATGTTTCATCACGATAGTAAGTCATTAGCTGAGTGATTGGAACAACTACACTATTATACTTGGACCTCACATAGTCTAGCTTATCATTATACAACACAATTGGTTTTATTTGATATTGTTATAATATAAAATAAATTAAATACCAATTTGTTATAATTCAAGTAAAGAGCTCATTTTTATTTACATGGTCTAGATGTACAAGATATTGACATATTGATATAAGATAAACATAGATTATGAGCTAACAATGTAACAACTATTGTTGGATAGTTTATAAAATAAACGGTATCAGCATTCTGACACATACTTTCTCCCATAAGCTTGTCAACAACCTTTACCGTAAGTAAGCGGTGAGAGTAAATATACGGAAATGGGATTTGTACAATTTTCTTCAGAATTTAAAGGACTATAACATACAACATTTTTATCAAAATCGTTCGAGCCAATTTTAGAAAAATCTGATTTTCCGTTATTTTATGGGGTTTTTATGGGAAAATAACATAATTTACAATAACTTTTGAATCGTAATTTTTACAGAAATGGGATTTGTACAATTTTCTTCAGAATATAAAGGACTATAATATACTAATTTTTATCAAAATTGATCAGGCCATTTTTGGGAAAATCCTATTTTCCGTTATTTTATGGGGTTTTATGGAAAAATCCCCATTAAAAATAAAAATTTCTAAAAAATTAAAAAAAACTATCACAATTGTAAAGACCATTACATACAATGTTACATCAAAACCGGATTTTTGTCTAAAATCCTATTTTTTCGTTATTTTATGGGGTTTTATGGGAAAATAACATAATTTACCATAACTTTTGATTCGTAATTTTTACAGAAATGGGATTTGTACCATTTTGTTCAAAATTTAAAGGGCTACAACATACTAAATTTTTATCAAAATCGTTCGGGCCATTTTTGAGAAAATCCGATTTTTCCGGTTTTTTATGGGTTTTTATGGGAAAATCCCCATTAAAAATCAAAATTTCAAAAAAATGAAAAAGAAACCTGGAGATACCATGGATTAGAACCTACATACCAAATTTCATCGAAATCGGACCACAGGTGTAGTCTCTAGCTCTGTACACATCCAGGCACACAGACACACACACAGACACACACACACACACAGACATCACTTCGAAAACCACTTTTTTGGGTCCAGGGGGACCCAAAACGAATATATCCACTCAAAACTCAAACTCGAAAATTTTTACGAAAACAATACCTACTTTCTCCATATAATGGTATAGGGGGAGAAAGTAAAAATATGAAATGAAACACCAAAGTATCACTTCGTGGGAAAAATTTTCTTGTGATCATTTGAATATATTGAGTATCATAAATATATAATACTCTAATTTGAATTATAATAATAATTGGCTTATATTAAGATACATAAGATATACGAGATATTGACCGACAGTAACCGACAATGCAGACTTGCAGGTACACGAAAAGCGCTTATCATGCTGCACTAAGGCTTGTCAGCTATACCTCCACTTCTCCAGGAGTCGTACCAACTACTGCAAGGTGAATTTCCCGCTGGCGATTGCGTAAAATAAACACATAAAATCCTCTTTTTATGGACGCAATAAAATAGGCACGTGAACGTTTTTGGTTCTTTTCAACACAGATTTGAGTTGATGCTCCAATGGCTATAAACAAGGGGTACTTTTGTTAGACTAAACACCACCATTATAAAAAAAAATGTTTTAACCAGTATCATATTATTGTTGTGACGAAGATTTGTCAAATAGGACATCAGTTTTACGAAAAAAGAAAATAACATTGTGGTTGTTAGTTCATTCATTGCCTCATACTTTAGTAAGGGTATAAGCGATGCAATATAAATATTTGACACTCCCAATCCATGTCAAATCTTACTTGAGGCAGAAATAACCGCCAACTACCGTAACCACTTAACTCTGTGCCGAGAGACTCGTCAATAACATTGCTAGCCCAGACTGCACGAACCCGCTAAATAGTTAACGTACCTCAGGCAGGATCATATAACTTCCACATATCAACGACTAGCCTCACTTTTACCTGGACAACTTTTACCTGGTCTTCTGATGATATTTTGATTATTGAGCGGAGCGAAGCGAAGCTCTTATACTACACTCCTGCTTTTATTTACAAATACTCCACCTGAACGGCTGAAGCGATCTACACCAAATTAAGCACAACCATAGTAACCAAATAATGAGAAGGTATAAATCTGAAATAGTACAATTTGGACCACAGGGCGAGAATTTTAACTATTGGAAATTTAACATGGGCCTTGTGGGTTAGTTGGTTGACATGGCATTATATGCGAGATAATAAAATGGTCAGCAAGAGTAGCAACATATGTTAGTCAACGAATCATCTAAATGGTAAATTAGAAATACCGTACAGAGAAAAAGGGAAGAACAATCGGATTAATATCATTGAGCATAATTTACTACAAAATGAATAACCAATAAATTTGGTCGCCGGAATAAGGCTGATGCACCATTGACTTAAATAAAAAAAGCCATTCCATTTACGTGAACTAAATATAGGCCTACAATTGAATTTAGATACTGCAAGTACACAATTCATTTACGTGAACCAGACGTACGTTTACTTTAGAACCTGTAAATAGACTTTCCATTTAAGTGAACCAGGCGTAGGGCCTACCATTGACTTTGGATGCTGCAAATAGGCATTTTATTTTTGCGAACCAAAAATGTGTCATTGACATTGGATACTGCAAGTAGACATTTAATATATGAGAACTATATGAAACATATACTTTGTTCCTGCAAGTAGCCAATTCATTTACGTGGACAAGACTTATAATTGACTTTGAATACTAATAGTAGTCATTCCATTTATGTGAACCAAATATACCATTGACATACTGTAGGATCCTGCAAGTATTTATTCTCATTAAAGAGGAACAGATGTACCATTGACTTAAGAAAAGTATTGGATTAATATGGTAGCTCCGCTCAAAAATGCAAGCAGACAACTGCATTGTACACCTAGTTATAATATTCTACCAAACCATACACACAATCATCGTTTAACTTTAGAAGTTATTCAAATCGTTGTCTCCTATGGTGCAAATAGTTCAAAGTTAATGGTCTCATTATATGATGTGCGTAATATTGGAAGATCCATAAAAGTATTTGTAAATCACAATTTCTACTATCAAGGATCTGTGAATTTGTCATAACCTAAAACCACTAAATCATGTTTTAACAAACGTTGAACATCCCCACGTCGTCGTTGATTGGTTGTGTTTTGAATGACAATAATCTGCCGTTTCATTGGAAGAAATCGGCTAGCAGAGCGTGTTGCTGATTGTATTAAAAGAGATGAAAAATAACTCTAAATAACAGCAGTTTATCTCAATTAGAATCAGAGAAGTCTAACTCAGTTACTTTCCACTACGTTGCGCCGCGCCAGTTGATTAAAAAGAATGACAGAGATCTGTAAACACTAAAAGAGAGCTAGAATCTAAACTTATAACGTTGTTATTGGTAACCAAACTTTACCTCGCTGTCAGAGCCGTACAAATTGTAAGTAAACTGACGTTGAGTTAGATCTCCCCATACAATCAAACAGTTCTCACTGAAGCCATAAATGTACATTACTTTTAAGAAAAATATATCCTTAGGCTTTATGGGCTTCATAAACGTCGTATATTGTCTAATAATGTATGTTTTATACTAACATTTGGTGTGATTTTTGTAACATAAAAATGAAAAGAAAAAAAATATAACCAGTACCCAACAATAACTAAAGGATGTGTGTGTAATGGACGCATCTATTTATCCATATCCTTTACCACACCTTTCAGAGAAGAAAACATTACTTAAGTTCTATTAAGATATTTTTGTTAATAAAGCAGTGGCATCGGCAAAAATAATAAGTTCTTTATTAATAGCTTTTGAAAGATCATTAATGAAAATAAGAAAAGTGGGCCCAATACTGAGCCTTGGGGCACACCTGTGGATATCCTTACCCATGGTGAATAATATTTATTGAGGTCTTCTAAAATTGAAGTAATTTTGTTTTCTTTCACAAAGGTAAGATGATAAAAAAGCAACTTCCCTCAGTTCCATAATAATTAAATTTCAGCAAGACGACTAAGTGATCCACACAGTCTAAAGCCCCGAGTATGTCACAGAAAACACCTGCTGTGGCCTGAGACTTGTACAAGGCCTCTGAAATTTCAGTAACATACTGAGTAAGAGCAGAAACTGTGCTTACTCAGCTTTCATACATTTAATTTAATACATACATACCAACGCCATAACCTTGAAATAAAGACGATTCTTGGTCTAATTATGAATAATATACGAGTAATATGCTGGTTGTAATATTTTGTGTACATATAGGCTACTATCATACTTAAATATTTTGTTTTTGAATGCATTTATCCAGTTATCCTGACTTGTTATTTCCACTCGTTAAAAATAATAACACTTTAAAGGTGTCAAAAGTTTCGTCTTATTCAAGCCATTTTTTACGAGGTGATAGTTTGGGTTTTCATATTTTAAAGTAAATGATCTATCCAACACTTGTTACATGATTAGCATATATTATTTTCATTCAGTTTAAATAGTTTCACTGGCATGCCGTATACCTTATTAATAGTCAAACTAGATTTTGTAACACTATGAACTTTTTGGTAACATTTTAGCGAATTTTCCATATAAGGAATAAGATATTACTGTGAGTATCATGGTGAGACCCGGGACCGAGTTATTTTCGTTTTGAAGTCCCCAGTGGCCAAAAGCCTTCCGCTCAAATTCGTCCGTGTCCGTTAGAGCGACAACTCAAACAAAATAGATCAGATTTTTATGAAAATTGGCACAAAAGTGTAAACTTGCATTTATTTGCATTTATTTATTTGGGGGAAAGAGCTCCCGAACCAGCATGATCGGACAACGGGAACGGGGTTTATGGAAAAAAGTTGTGTTTCTTAATTTGTAACCTTGAAAACATAAAATGTCGCAATTTCTTTCCGAGCCATTTTGTAGTGCTTTAAAATAAATAATTAAGTGTATTAAAGTGTTCTTGTATGCCTGGCGGTGACGGAGAAAATTAAAAAAGTATAAATTAACGATTCCCATGCTTTTTATGGAGTATAAATAAATCGTTACTTTGCTTGGTTTTTTATACTTTTAATCATATTTGGTACTTTCGTTTATTTTATACCAAGTTAACAACATTAAATAGCAAAAACACGGTTAATTACCTTCCCTGTAGCTGCAAACCTAACATTAACATTAAAGTTAATGTTATTTTAAAAGGAAATAAGCGTGCGAATTTTCCATTCATACTTGGCTTAAAATACCTATTTTGTATGGTCGCCATTTCATGGAAAAGTAAAAAAAAGTAAGGGAATATTTTAGTTTAGATCTAGCCAGGTTAATGGAAATTCAATAGTCAACAGGTTTGCTCTGGTGGGGGTACTATTATTTTGAATCTAAAGGATATAAGCCTTTTTGGAGTTACAAACGCCTGACCATGCTGCAATTGCCAATCTTCTTAAGGACTTTCTCACATAACTCATTATTAACTCCCGCTGATGTTATATTGAGTAAGTGAACACTTCAGCAGCAGTGTAAACACTACAGAAAAATAAGTTGTCTGTAGAACGCGTTTTGAAAATACTCCTAATTTGATTTATTCCAGTTTGTTTATATTATTAACAAAACCAGTTAGCACAAAAAACTAAAGGAATAATTAGTTAGAACCTCAAAACATGGTTACGTTTTTTAACGATGTTAAAAAATTGATCTGACAACCTAAAGGTATAATTTGTAGTTTTATACACGAAATATAGAGCCAATGGCTCAGTAGTTTAACACTATAAGACACTTGAGTGGTATTTGATCGTTGTAGCAAATTTCCCATATAGGGAATAAGCTATTACCGTAGGTCTCATAGTAAGACCTGGACCCGGGACTGATTTACTTTTTCCTTTTGACGTCCCTAGAGGCCAAAAACACCATCCCTTCAAATTCGCATATGTATGTATATATATATATATAACATTAGTATGAAAAGATATTTAAAAACTCTTTTCAACATTAAAAGCAGCGTGTAAATCTAGTTCATAGTGTGTCACAACACTAAAAATTGCATTAAACAATTTCAATAATATCCAAAATGGCGGAACCAAGATGGCGGCCAAAAAACCAGCCTGGCCACACTTTCAGACAAAACATCCGGTAGTACACGATTCTACATGTTCTACATTACCTATCTATCGCCACCAATAAATTTCCCATGTTATTCTTATGGAGAAAATGAAAACTCTTATAAACTATAAAACTCTTATAGTTTACTTGTTTATGGATATATGTCAATACAATTTGGCAAATTTATTTATTTCATACTATAATATATTGATAGTTGGTCAAAAAACACTTTTTACGTTCCCCGAAGCAGCAAACCTAAGCACTCGTTAAATCTAATGCTATTTAAATTGGGAAAAAATCTGTCTTATTTATGGAAATATTTTAGTAAAAGTGTAATCAGACAAGTGGAAATTCGTTTAGTCCGCAGGTTTGCTGTGGCGGGGGTATTTATATAAGGATCATCTAACACTACGGTAATACTACCATTCAGTAGCCATGAGTGGTAACTTGTGGTATGACAAATGACAATTAGTCCCATCGTGAATTCCCTGTGAAAGGTCAACATTGGAGTTGAAGATGAACACTATATATATAAAAGTATATATAAGTGCATAGTAAGTTATTATTTCATATTAATAAATTAGGCTTATAAACTGCTCTGTGTCTAAGAAAAGATTTTTACGGAATGGTATATTTTTCAATTCAATGTGGCTTGATGCTGAATGAAAGTGGCCGCCAAGTTATCGTCTTGCATAAGCGGAACATCAATCTTCGGGCCCCGGCGAGCGATCTGTCAGACGACTTGACTGGAGGCTCTGATCACTTGTCTACAGATTTAAATCCCTAGAATTTAGTTTAAATATTAGTATTGCTATCTGCTAACTCGAGGCCTTAACTAAATAGAATTTAAGGTATTTTAAATAAATGTTGGCATTTTATTGAGATTTATTGAACGTCAAATTTTAAATTTGGCAAATGCACACTTAGTTTGTATGACTGCACTTATTGTACAGGTCTGCCTGGTATATTCGTTAAAACCATAACGAAAACAGTAAAAATGTAATTTTCTCTTTAGAACACTCAATTTTGGAATCAGTACAACAAGTAGTATTTGCAATACAGTATTACACTAGATCATATTTTAGAACAATTCTGTAAAACGCATTATGACGTTCCTGACATTTAGTAATAAACATTATACAGGTTTCTAAGCCCGCCTTGATATTACGTTTTAAATTATTGAATTATAAAATATATCTAATAAGGGATAAACAAAAATTAACCACAACCGATCTAGAACCCTTTCCTTATAATATACAGTACCTATAGATTTTAGGATAACAACTTGAAAGTTTGCAATGGATGTTCCTTTATTGAGTTGAGTAATCAAGGAGTTTTCTCAGGCTTTACGTACAACCAAAACAAGATATATGTGAAGCCTCCTGCACATCATGTTCATTCCATACCTGGTTCTGTGTTAGTCTGTGTGCACCTGACGTATAATTTAACAGTTTAAACTTAAATTTATTCTTTCGAGAGTATTATCCATGATTTTTCTCGAACATCATCGTAAAACGACGACGACATAACAGAAACAAAAGTAACCAAAGTAAGATATCACAGCTTAGTCGTCATACTCATATATAAATAAAATAAAATGCACGTTAATAACCCCTCGACAATGATTTGATTTTCAGATTTTTAAAAATTCCTTAGTTTTAAAAATAGTTCATATTACATGGGCTTCATACCCAGTTCACACACGTGACTTCATTTCCCATGATATTAAGGCGAAATGAGTGATTAAGGATAGTTTGGGACCTTTCATTCATATAGCAGTTAGGTGCCTAATCAGTTGACTATTCAACATCCAAGTACAAGTATACCTTTTTTGTCCTATGACGCTAGGCACGAGCCCGGAATCGATTTTCACATTACTTCAGGCTAGACCTAGGGGTTACGGTATTATCACTTAGATCAAATCCATTGGTGAATCTGCGGGATTTGAACCCGGGACCCCAGGAACCGGAGTCCCGCGCTCTAACCACTAGACCAGCTCGCTCCCCAACAAGTATACCTTAGCATCGTATTATTTTATAGTTTAGTTTAAAATTAGGATCAATTACGTCTAAACATAGATAATATGGTCTTACACAGTTATGGTAACTTTGTAAAAACCATAATAAGTGTTATACTAAATTTACAGCCAAGGATTATGTCGTAAACCTCTCTGGCGGATCCCACCTAATCACTCTCTACACTTAAGTCCGACCCGAGATATGGTATAAAGATCATAAAAATTAATTAATCACAAAATATGAACGCTATATTGGAGGCTAGAGTTGTATGGGTTTCAACTATAGATGTTTTCTTATTTTAGGTGTATGGTACTTAAGAAAACTACGAAATAGTCTATCACACAATATAAAATGAATTCCAAACCATAACAATTATATATATATATTTTTTTAATTTTATGTATAGGTACTGTACTTTAGTTGTGACAACTGGAGAAAAAAACCTAATTTTAAATAGCCTAGTATAGATAAGGATCAAATAAATAACTCCCAGAGCATGTTTTTAGGTTTTTTTATTGACAGTGATCGAATATGATCATACATAACAGCGTATCTATTCATGGATTGTTCTTCATGTTATGTAGTGTTACTTATATTTTTTTTCCTGAGGCTTTTACCAGGTACTTTCGAATATTTTTAGTCGTCGTCACTAAAGCGTGTACCAATTAGATTGTGTTGTTGTAAGCATGAAACATGGTGGTATAAGTAATTATATACAGAATTAATGTAGTGTCTTTGTTCAGCTGAACAAAGACTAGTTTATTTATAATTCATCATCTCTATCACGAAGTTTTTAATATGAAGGCATATATTTTTTTTAAACATCCTACGATTTTTTCCCTCAAAATGTTATAACTAAGAGTTATAGTTAGTTTGTTAGTTAGTTATTACAGTATGCAACCTGACCTAATGTTTACTAAAAATCATAATATTTGATCAATAGCAACGCCAATTAGTTAATTGCGTTGGTAATCTATTATACTAATTCCGTAAGGAATTTCTTGTGCACAGCAAAACTCTTTTATTTATGACTCGATTTTGATGATTAAGGTGTCAAATTAAAGGGAATTTTCTGTAGAAGTCATGGAATAACTTTTGTTACGCTCAGTTCAATGTGCTTTGCTCCATTGGACTTTAAAGTTTTCATGAATTTTAAATATACAAGTCAAAATTTTTTAAGATTACCTAACATATGATTCATTTCTTAAAAGTAAACATCTGTCTTCATAAAAATAGCCTGTTTCCCTTCTGTCATTTTAATATTTACTTTTTCTGTTTAGCCTACCTATCAGTTTACTTTCAAATACAATGATAACTTATAAGATGGGATAGTTGATTTATGCAGTTTCATTCATAGAAAGTAAAAACCAGTCTATTTCATTATGTGATTGTATTTTATTTTCAGATAATGGTGTGTTTAACGTTTTCATAGATATTTTTATGTGTTGTGTTTTCCAAATTTTAATTTTGATTATCATAAAATTCTACCTAGAAGAAACAATCCCGTGTTTGCGATTCGGCGACGTATTAACGACAGAGATGGCATGATAATAAATTGTGAAAAGTTACCTATGCTGGTTTTTGAAGTTTTTTTTAGTAGGCTATTGCACGGACAGATGCTGTCACAAAACAGACTATTTTGACTTATAAGAGATCTTAGCTTACGTACAGTACAAAACAGATTTAAATTGCCAATAAAATTGAATGAGTCAGTCTCAGTCTCCGGAATAAAATCCAATAGTAACGAAGCTAAATATTTGTAAAATAATATTATAGGATGAAGCTTCTATGTCCAATAAGTATGCTTTGTCGTCTGTATAATGATTATTGCGAGATATCGCCAGAAGAGAAGGCCAAGCAAAGACTTTTGGTGGAAAGGTTTTTGTAGGTAATTTCAGGTAATGAGCTACCATAGTCTCTGGTGTGAGTCGCTGTAAAATGGTAGAAAATTCAATAATTGTATCACCTTTATGGTCAATGTTTCAAAATATTTCACTTGCTAAAACCATGAGAACAAATCCAAGGGAATCAATATTTGATGAATAATGGTCTTAATGTCCTTATGTACAGTACAAAACAGAGAGTTGTCAAAACAGGTCAAAAGTGTCTTGGTGAGACATTGATAAGTCTTCCACCACAATATATTGCGAATAAAAATATCATTGACGAAACCTTCAGTGAAGGATTCTCTGAAAATGCTTAAAAAAGACAAAAATCATGCAATAATTTAGCCAATGAATGAACATGGTGACCAAATTAATAATAAAATAGCTAAGCAACTAAATAATGACAAGTAGAATTTACTACTCAGTGGACACTTTGATTCAAGACGAGGAAGACCGGTTACATGTCCCTGATGAATTTCTCCACACTTTAGCACCAAATGGTTATGTCTCAAAAGTTATGTTTATAAAAAGGTGGAATTGTAATTTTACTAAGAAATTGAAATCTATAAAAATGACTGGTTAATGGAACCAGAATACAGTTATGGTGAAAGAGATTAATGACAAAGTCTTAAATATGAAAATGATTACTGCAAGTTCGGCTGGAAAACGAGTACAGTATTATTATTCCATATAAGTTTAAAATCGACAGAGGGGAATTTTCTCCAAAAAAATTCAAACATCTGCAGTTCCAATGCCAAATTGCTTTTGCCATGACCATCTCAAAAATTCAAGGACAGACACTTGAAAAGTTTGTCTTATCTGCCATAGCCCTGCTTTCTGCATGAGGGTACCACGCTTTTGATTAACTAAACATAATGGTGAAAAAACAACGAAACCAAGGTCTTCTGGTTAAAGTCGTTATTAGAGTGTTTGTGAAAAAAAATCGTATGAAAGGAGTTTCACCTTTAACATGTCAAAAGTAAGATGTAAATGTTAACTGTTCTGTCAGGCAGTATTGTGTACTCTGTTAAAACCTTTATTAAAACAGTAGCCTATTGAGTATTGACTTTTGATTTATTATGTAGTGACAAGATAAAATTGTATTTAAATTATTGAAATGTAGTTAATATTATTAACTGGAAACAACTAGTTTATTTTAAGCATAAATCATTCTGAACCACTTAAAACATTGTTATTTTTTTATTGATCACAGGAAAACAATTATTCGTATTCTTCAAACCTTAAAGTTTATAGCTGTTTAATTCAGTTAAATTGTAATAAATACTATTCAATCCTAGTTAGTTTTAATTAACATGTACATATCCATTGTACTAAGTATTTCAATGAGTGTAATAATAATTTAATTATAATGTATTTTTTTTTATTGAAGGAACAACATCCAGTGTTTAAAAACAGTTTTTAGGCTTTCAATCGGATTGAACGAACTGTCAATATTCTCAGACGTTAATCCATGGCCTCGACAGACTTACACTGCTCCGTCGAAACAAAAGTGTTACACAAAATGTACAACTTTCAACTCTCAAAAAACATTTTTACAAATACTCTTTGGTTCTAGTTAAAGATATTGTAATAATTTTAAAAGTTGCTTCGGTTTGTAATTTGGTTTAACAATCGTTTCAGTAATTCAGTAAGGTGCGTTTGTAAGGTGCTATACCCATAACTGTATGTAAGACTTATAAAATAGAATTTTCTAAAAGGTCACATATCGAAATTTTTATTACTTCGAATTTTTATTATTTAATAAAAATTTAATGATTCTGGAATTTAGCTCGTACCCTCTTATTCTTTGACTTGATAAAACATGCCAAAAATCAACCGTATTTTTTTTGGGGGGGCTGGCTCATTAGGGTTAAATATTGTTTTTTATTTAAAATAATTCTGCTTTAAATGTAATTTCTGAAGGATTAAAAAACGTGTTTGAATTAATCATCGTCAAAAGAATTGTAGAATTATACCATGTTTCTACTTTCCTTTCCAAATAGTGTTTTCATCAGCATTAATTAAGTAATTACCTTCACTAATTAGGTATCTCTGTTCACAAGACCGATGTTCCTGTACAAGCGATTTAGTGAAAATAAAAGTTTATTCAACAGATTTCTGCAAATATTTTTAAATAATATTTTATACGATCATTCATACAGATGTAAGATTTTTAGAAAATATACGATCACGCAAGATAACTTAGTAATTATAGTAATATAAACATAAATAAATTTGAAATCTATTAGACTAGATTATTAAAACATATAAGTAGAAAAGATCTTTCTTTATATTCCTATCTCATTTGTTAAGGGTTGTAGTGGTCTATAAGTTATATTTTAGGTAAGAAAGATGCGTGGGCAGGGGGGGGGGTTATAGAATATATGGGATCAGAAGACCATCTTGCCTGTCATAGGTAGCTTAAAAGTTACTTAAGTGTGACATGGGTAGCTTAGCTTGGTTTAGTCCCTCAAAGTAAAAACCATCCATGTGGTTTTAGAAAGTATGAAAAAATGGTAACTTCAAAGATTTGGATCTTAAGGAATGGATTAAACCGAATGGAAAGAGGTATTTCACCTATATTGGAAGGGAAGTAAACTTATATACAATATTTTAATCCATTAATTTTTAAATGATTGCTAATCGACCTAAGGGAGTCTAATAACGTTGTACAGTAGTAAGAATAAAGATGGTTTCCTAGAGTCGTTATTTTATAAAATTTATGGAAATGTAAAATAAACTTAAGCATACGGTCTGAAACAAAGGGAATGAATCCCTATTTTCCCTTGTATGCTTACTCAGTGTTTTATTCAAAGCTAGAGACTCCTGATTATATTACAGAGAATCTTGTGGTATCGTTATTTGATACAAAAATTTGGTTTTTAGCGAATTTCCCCTATAGGGAATAAGCTATTACCGTAGTACTCATGGTAAGACCTGGACCCGGGACCGATTTACTTTTTTGTTTTGAGGTCCCTAGAGACCAAATTTTATGGGGTAAAAATTAGTTTTCCCCATTTTTTACCCTAAAAACTTAAAATATAGCAATTTCTTTCCAAACCATTTTGTAGAGCTTAAAAAACAAATAATTTAGTATATTGAAGCGTTATTATGTGCTTAATGGTTACGGAGAAAATTCCAAAATTCTGTAAATTTAAAATGCCCATGTTATTCTTATGGAGAATAAGTAAACTGTTGTAGTTTGCTTGTTTATGAACATATTTTGATCAAATTTGGAAAATGCATTCATTTCATACTAAACTATTACATTATACAAAAAAAAAACCTTTTTACCCTCCCTGTTGCAGCAAACCTAAGTACTCGTTAAACTAATGTTGTAGGGGTGGTTAAATCTATATAAATAAAATACAGTTTTGTCTGTACATTGCTTAGAATCATGCAGTTTTTGGTCATTTTTACGTTTCATAGCCTAAGGAAGCCGAATCGAGTCTTATCTCAATTTCTGTCTGTTTGTCTGGCTGTCCATTCTGTGGTACCGTCTGTAACGCGAAAATGTCATTTTACACGGCCTACTCCTAGAAAACTAGAGTACCGATCAAGGTTCTAATCATTTTTCTGTATTTACTGGATTGGTGAGAGTGTCTTTGGCTATAAAAACATGGCCTCGCTTCTTTGAAAACAAAATAACGAACCATCAAAAACCCAATTTTGTTCGATTTTTGTCAAATTTTATCCCAATGTTTACTATTACTTTTATGAAATAACGATCAGCTGTTTGGATTAGTACTCACTTCTAGCTGTCACTGATATGTTTACATTAAAAGCTGTTTACAAATACCGCAACCATTTCCGATCAAGTTTTGTTAGCACATCCAAACCAAGTGAGATTAAAAACGTTGTGCCTTACCTAACCGGTTTAATTAATCGCAAGTGCAACGATTGTTCTTGAGTTTTGATAACCGGGGAAAATACCGTGAATCAGTGTTGTATTAGTGCTGGGAAACTTACATTTTTTTAATCATCGTCACCAATAGCTTACAAAAAAAGGTTTCCACTCATTGACGGCGCTTCAAGGACAGTTGTGTAAAGTGCAAAGTAAAAAAATCACAACTGCAGTGGGTGATCGTGGATGTTGCTGCGATCTTGGAAGATGTTTCTGATTTTGCTGTGATCGTAACAGAGGTTTAACTTACAGATGTAGCTAAACTCGCTTTTCCAATGTGTCACTTTTGGTTTCTACTTACTTACATTTCGACAACGATATTAGTACTTTTCGAACTACTTCATTGGTACTTACTACTCACGAAGTAAAACTACCAAAGTCCAAAACCTCAGATTTCTGTGTTTTTTTGTCACATTTCCTCCGAATGTTTGCTAGATATATTATCGTAGATAGATGATCGTTTAGTACTGTAGCCCTACCGCCTTGCTTTGCTGTAAACGTTACACGCACGGGCGGTTAGTCTATGTGGACGGGCAAATGCAAGGTAAAAAGAGGCTGCCAACCTCTTTTTTGAAAGTAAAGTAGTAAAGTAGTGAGGTTGAGGTAGTATTTTAACTACTTTTAACCAGGGTCAAAAGTAACTTTCAATTACAGGCCTACCTTAGGGCTATGCCTCATAAATCTATAAAGCAATTCCTTTTATCATTAAATATAACACGATCGGGTGACATTTAATTACGAAGCATTTGTTTTGGCTTTGAAATTGTCAGATATTGTATTTGCGAAGGTTTATATGTATTGCTATACAGTAATAGTTTTGCCAGTATATCGGGAAAAATGCACACTAAATATGCAAACCAACTCCTGTTCTGAATAAAGGTTTCACCTTACTACAACTTGTGTTGCTTAGTCTATGCTACAAGATTCCCGTACGTAGAACGGGCAAACAGCTAGTAGGGAATAAATGTAATATTTTAAAGGAGATGTTTTAGTGTAAATCCAGTTAGGTAAATGGAAATTCGCTTAGTCTGCAGGTTTGCTGCGGCGGGGGTATTTTTTAAGTTAAGAAAACACTTGGTTGGTTGTAATTACTAAAACCAAATTAATAGTACCACTATTTTTATTATTTTAGTTTGTTATCTTTTAATCAATATATTCTTTTATATTGATTAGGTTCAAGTTAACATTTTGCAAAGTCAATAAAAGTCAACACTTATATTAATCCATCTGTGTTCAGCACTTAGCATTTTGATTATAAAGAGTGTTTCTTAACAAATCACATCAACAAGTCCACGATCATGGGTTATGTTGCTATTATCACACAAAAATTATTTAGTATGTAGACCGTATAAGACCTCAACACCGCTTTTTGTTTCATTGCACGGAACCAACAGTTGTTTGTAGGCTAATCAATAGTGAGGACCTTACGAGATTCACTCTGTATAAACAGGACAAACCTTGAAATGTTTTTTATCGTTATTAATTTTAAAACATGACTGTCATTTTCCAAAATGGCTGACAACCTTATTATTTCTTATAGAAGACCCTGTATTTCTAGGCATTATAACCACTAAACCAATGCCAAGGAATAACATCAAAATATTGTATTGTTTTTCACAAACAGGATGTACCGAAACCAGAGGTTCGCTAGTTTAAGTCTTACGATTCTCAAATATGAACTCATTTCATATTACATCAAATTTTAAAGCTCTCGTTAATACAAAAATGTTGATGAGACCAGAGTTCTACTATCAAATCTGAAGCCTATTTCAAATTCCCATGTTTTCTTATGGATAAGAAGTGGACTGTTGTAGTTTTCTTTTTTATAAATATATATTGTTATAAAATTTTGCAAATTTATTCGTTCATACTATACTACGGATATTAAAACCCCTTTTCTTCCCTCTAGCAGCAAACCTTAATTCGCAGTTATCATCAAATATAATGCTATTTAAATATTGAAAAAATCAGACAGGTTTCATGAGAATAATCTAGTGTAAGGGTTTTCACAAAGATAGGGGGTTTCGTAAACATTTATTGCTCATAATCAGGCAAATTGAAAAATCGCTTAGTCTGCAGGTTTGCTGAGGCGGGTGTATTTTAAAACTATAATCCAAATGTTTAAAGTTAATCTTGTGAATCACTTCTTATTTTGAAGTACAATCGTTTTACACACAGGTCCCTGATAATAATTCGAAGGGCTATATTTGTTAAATCTAACTGGAATATTTCTGTAGAGAAAAGTTATGATCTTCTGGTCACTAGCTAATGTGTGGAAACAGAAAAGTAGCTTAAAACTACTTTGCAGTAAGCAGCTCATCTAAGGAGGTAATACCGCTATTCAGTATTATCCATCATATAGGGTCCATTTTCAATTACGTTTTTCTTTTCGTATAGACATTTAATCCTACCAGAAATTAAATGTTTATTTTTTAATTTCTGTAGGATTAAAAGTAATCAGTTCAACTTCTTCTAAGCTCTAATAAAATGTTTAAATATCTAATTTGATAACATGTTATATGACCAGATATATTGCACTATAATTTGTCTAGTGATCTATAAAATAACTGAATCGGAACTTTACAAGTTGTTTTTGCAATAAATGGAAACGTTGGTAAATACTCTTATTTTGAGTTCCCCTGTATATTGATGATGTGCTTAGTATCATTCTAATTTTTACATACTTCAACGATGGTTCAAGTACAGTATAAATAAACTTCATAAGCCGCTTCTTCGTGTCGTTGTTTATTTAAAACCAAACAGTTCCCTAGGTACTGTAGTGAGATCTACTTGGAACCAGGACCAAAGGGTTATTGATGTTGATTCCTTCCACTATTTCGTATCTGGTCCCATCCAACCACACTCCAACCACTTTCCAGTGTAAATGGACCTCTATAAAAAGGTATTCAAAATTTACATGCTCCAGCATTGTTCATTGATCGTCAACTGCCTTAGTGGCAGGTTATCTTATTGTCCTTACCAAACTTGAAAACCATTATCAATATGTTCAGAGCTCGTCAATATCTAGAGTACAGTACAAATATTATAAGTTGTGTTACACAAATAATACAGATTATAATATTTACGTAATGATTCAAAGTCAATAGTGATACGTAAACCTTTTGGTAAAACCTCCCGAGTTAGGAAAATGGCTAGTTTATCATAAAGTATTTACTATTCTAAATATCATTTTAATAAAACATTTAACTTACAGGGAAGTTTTAAATATTACTTTAGACTTATAGAATCAGAAATCGACTTCTTCTTACTATGTAAACACCCGTGAGCCATGAACAATTAGTTTGTTCAGTGCTTCCAACCAAATAGATGACATAAAAAATACCATGAACTGTAAAAAATTATGTTTAACTCAACATGTCTCTGTTAGTGGTGTATCGGGTTAGTGAGTAAATAAAATTTTCCAATGTTGTTGTGACTTTCCCTGTTACCGCAAATATCTAAAATTAGTAAACACTAAGTTAAAAAGTCTTACATAGCATTGCAATTTTACTGCTTCGCACGGGAATGTAATGTGATTACAATTCTACGTGTAATATAATACTGATGGTAAAACTGTTTTACTCTTTTCAACCTTACAGTTGAGTGACTTTATGTCGAATTTCAACCATATAATGGACAGTAGTAGTAGGTGTACTACAAGAGGTTTATAAGATTAAAAATTGAAATGATACTAGACTTTTCTTCTGTTTAGGATCACACAAAAGTGATAAGAGTTGATTTACAAATAAACCTTGGTAATAATTGTGTTTACATCTATTTATGGCACATCAAACATTGCACTAAGTGGTGTGTTTTGGCAAATACCATCAAAACGCGCTGCGTTCAATCAAAAAAATTGATTCACCACCCCAGAGGTTTTAAGCTTAAAATATGAATGCAGGTCTCTGGAATGACTGATGGCATTGTCATATAACATATAATATTGACCTATCTGACATATATTGGTTTAATTTACAATAACAGGTAAAAATAATAATAAATGTTTATAGTGAGGGTTGAAGACAAAATAAAATGATTACAACTATGTGAAGACCACCTATTTAGTAAATAAGAGAAGATCTCAGCCCCAAAAATTCTTTTAAGAAGGTCGGAGCATTGTCGTAGTCTTTATGCTTTATGAGGCCACCAGTTGGCGGAAAAGATTGTAGGACGGAAAGATACTAGATCGACATCCTGTTGAAATCCCGGTATGCAACTAATGATATCTAAAGTATGTCTAACCTATGATATATAAGGGGAGCGAGCTGGTCTAGTGGTTGGGACGCGGGACTCCGGTTCCTGGGGTCCCGGGTTCAAACCCCACTAAATCACCAATGGATTTTATCTAAAAGATATTGCTGTAACCCCTAGGTCTAGCCTGAAGTAATGTGAAAGACAATTCCGGGTTCGTGCCTAGCGTCCTGGGACAAAAAAGAGAAATGATTTATAAGGATTTTAAAACGTTTAAGATGGGTTCTGGGTCGTAAATAAAAATGTACCCCTTCATCCTCACTAATATACGTTGTGCCAGATAAGTTGTGCCTTAAAAAATAAAGATAACTCACTCATACTTTTGTATCTTAAAATATTCACTTTTGCATTGTATTTTGACTTTGTATTTTTCCATTTATAGTGTAAGTATCGGTAGTGGATCGACCCTCATTTTTTATTCAACTCTTTGAAATAATCGTCCAGGCTGTAGAATGGCTTACCAATTAGCCACGTCTTTGGCACATGGATTTTAACGTCCAAGAAATGAATAGGAGGTATAACCTAGTGTAATGTTTAGCTAGGGATTCATCAGGCAAATGATTATTGTTCATGGAGGTTCACAATGTGTATTCATTACTGTCTGGCTGGGTGCTGCAGAAATACAAACAATACCTTTCTCACTAAAATAAAATTTATACTTGTTTAGTAAACTAAATTGTTGTATGCAAAAACTACCTTCTATGACTCGTAAATTTAACATATGTGTTAACTTTAATAGATATTATTATTACCACCTAACACTGAACTAAAAATAAAAATCGTGAAAGTTATAATTTTACTTATTCTGTTAGTACATCTACAATAATAAATACGTATTTAAAATGTTTATGTATATTTCTAAGCACATACGAAATAATAACTCATATTTAAGCACTGCAAATGTTAAATAAAATACAGTTGAATGTTGTACGATTTATATAAACTGTCTTCACTGTGTTATAAAAATATTTCATTTAAAGATCTTCTCGATGTATCGTGGACAACAGGAAAACATATTCCATTTTTTAATGAAGTTATTTTGAGAAAGCATTCAGTGTAAAATCAGAATAATAGCATATATACCTGTAAGATAACATCCAAACTCCGAGAAACGGTGTTATGGATCGAAATAAAGAGACTGTCAAGAGTTTTTCCAAAAAACGCATCATTAATTAGACATCCACCATTTTGTTTTTCACGTAAAGGTTTTAACATTTAAATCTTTCCAATCAATCTTTATGAAACTTGGAGCGTATCCTGACTAGATTGGCCCTATTTTGTAAACATAAATCGTGAAATTTCCGCTATTTGATATCCAAAATTTGAAAACTTGGTCTCGTTTGATAGGGAATTATAAATGCTAAATAAAAATAGATTTGATATTTTTTCATTAATTTTACTATATTTCAGTAATTTAATTTAATAAAATAAAAATATCCCCCATTTAAAAATTAAAAAATTGGACAAACAATTTTTTCAAACATGAGTCTCTTTAATTTGAAAATATTACCAATTTTTATAAAAATTTGTTGGAAAGATTTAAGGATACAAATGCTTAAATGTAAGAAACAAAATTACGGATATATTGTTAATGAAACGTTTTTGGGAAAGTTTACTTCATTATTGTCTTTTTATTTTGACTTAAAGAACCGTTTCCCGCAGTTTGGCTGTTTATTTATGGGACACTCTGTATAACATCGATATGGACATCATATAATAGCAATAATAACAATCCCAAGTATGTCAAAAGCAGTAAAACTTATTTATTGTTTCTTGTTGTGGAAATACCATTCATTTGTGTCAAAAGTTTGAATGAGAGTAATAGATTTAACTTGTAGATATAAAAAATAATATAAATAATCAGTACGAACAAAATTAAACTGTGAAAAATAAATAGTAGACAAGAATTTACTCTGGAAATATCTGAAGCGAAAGTATTTAATAGGGAAATCACTTGAATGATTGTTAACAAACTGAAAACTTATCGTCCTTCAAGTGAAAAATAATTAGCAATAACTAAAGTAATAAAATGTACCCAATATGATTTAGGTTTCACTGACTCACTACAATATATGAGAAACATCTTTAAGCCGTAACCATAACAAATTAAGAACATAAACAACAAATAACCCTCTGGACCTTTCATTTATAAGTTCATGCTGTGATTATTATTTCTTTTTTTTACGTGTTGTTATTTTTTAGTGACTATTAAAAGTAAACTCTAAATTGCTTGTGCTATACGATGATTGTATAGGATATAAACAACTTGTATATTTTTAGATTGAGGTTCAAAGTGAAACAATGATATTGTAACAATTGCTTCTTAGGTATCCATGCAGGTTCTTCATGTATACTAATTGTAGTAGAAGTCATCATAGTTTCATATGAGCAGTAGAGTTTGTTGTAATTTATTAGTAACAGAAGAGTTACTATGTTTTGCGTGGTGGCTGCACTGTGCACTCAGCCCTGAAGTTGGATGCTTCCTCACGGCTCCTTCTTCTATGTCCACCAACGATCGTAAGTGGTTCTGTCATAATTACTTAGTATGGCGGCAGCTAGGCTGCAAAGATGGGCCTTAATTCTTTCAGCATATGATTTAGAGGTTAGGTACCGGAAGGGAGTGGATGTCCGTCACGGTGATGCGTTGTCTAGGCTACCCTTAGCAGAAGCGGAACCTATAGAGCTGGATGCTAATTTTGTTTCACATGTAGACATGTGTACAGAAGTGATGAAAAATTTATGTGTTGTCAAGGACATTGCACCTATTACTATATATAGGTAAAATGATGGATAAGGATCCGATTCTTTCGAAGGTCCAAGATTTTATGATGTACGGCTGGACGAGCTCTGTTGAGCCGGAACTAGCTATTTTTCTAAGGAAAAAGGACGAGCTGTCCGTGGAACAAGGTTGTTTGCTGTGTAGTGATTCCAAAGAAACTGTATTCACCTGTGCTTAAAGTGTCGCATGATCAACACCCGGGAGTTACGCGCATGAAGATGCTGACGAGAAGTTATATCTGGTGGCCAGGCATGGAAAAGTCGATTGAAGACTTGATGGCCTCTTGTTCTGCTTGTCATTTAACTAGGAATTCGGTACTTAAAGTACCGTTGCAGCAATAGCCTTCAACAATAAACCGATGGCAGAGGATACACATTGACTTAGCGAAAGATCCAGAGTCGAGACAGCAACTTTTAGTTCAGATTGACACATACTCTAAATGGTTAAGAGGTATTTATCATGAGTTCCATGAATTCTTCCAAGGTTATAGAGAAACTCCCTACCTTGGTTTCATCGTATGGATTGCCTGTTGCACTGGTGTCGGACAACGGTAGATCTTTTACTAGTAAAGAGTTCAAAACCTTTTTGCAAAACAACAATGTGAAGTTCACATTAACTCCCCCGTATAATGCTGCTTCAAATGGATCTGCAGAGAGAAGTGTTGTGAGAAGTGTCTGTGTGTGAGAAGGAGGTCGAGAAAACCCTTTTGCGTCAAGTGATTGAAGAACATCAGCGTTCTCAGCGTACCACTCTTCAAATGAAATTGTATAATTTCTTGTTTGCGTAACGCAACACTCCAAATACAGTTACTGGCTTAACCTCTGCAGATATGTTCCTGTCTTGGAAGCCTCGTACACAGTTGGTTATGTTAAAACCAAATCTCCAGTCATCCATTGATCAAAAATACGGGGAACAAAAAGATGCAGCTGATAGGCGTAGGGGAAGAAGCAGATTTTTCTCTGGACAGGCAGTCTATGTAAAAACTGTCCGAAATGAAAAGATATCTTGGGTTCCTGGCAAAATAATTCTAAAGAGAAGTCCGGTCACCTATCTTGTGAGTGTTATTGGTGGAAAATTCCGATTTTGTCATGCGGATCACTTAAGAGCTCGATATGCAGAAGAGGAGGAGATTTTTGTATCACCCAAGGATCCCGTTGTATCACCCCAAATACCCAAGAATTCTAGTACCTAGGTTTACTACCAGTCCCAGGGAGAGCCTAAGGCAAGCCCAGCCTCAGCCGTCTCCTGCGTCACCACTAGCACAGTGCAGCCCACCACCCTCGTTGAGGAGGTCTGGACGGACCACGCGAAAGCCTCGCAGGCTGGAATTAATAATGAATAATGGGAAGAAGAAATTTTGTAGAATTTTATTGAAAGTAAATTTATTTTATTTTGAAAGTTGAGTTAATTTTGAATTTATGATATTGACTTTTTATGGGGATGCTTCGTCACGGCTCCTTCTTCTATGTCCACCAACGATCGTAAGTTGTTCTCTTATAATTACTTGTCCACTTTTCTAGTGTAACGGCTAGGTTATGACACTAATTAATTGATAGTTTTAATGCTATTTATATACGATAGATACTTTCACTTTTTCATTGGTAAGAATTACATCATTAACATTAGTAATGATAAATGTACATCCTTGAACAAAAGGGCTCAAACAAACAATTAAGGCCTTAGGTACCACAAAATAAATGTTGAAAATCATCAGAGAGAAACATCTTTGATTTGAACTACTAAATTGTACTACCAATTGGATTTTACCACGGTTCGCTATATAATTGGTTGGCTTATCCTTTATATGTTTTATCCTAGATATGTTTTACTGTATGTTATTTTTAAAGAAGATATTTTGACTTCACTTTTTCATCCATACGAAGCTATGGACTGAAGCATCAATTTGTGGAAAGAAAAACAGCAGTCGAGGGAACTGTCCATAAAATATTGGGAATTCCGCTTCACTTATTTTCATGTTGCTTTTTACTTTGGTATTAAATATTTTATAAAAGGCACATAGATACCAATTGGAATTCTTCTACAAATAAAGATAATTTATCACGCAATCTTAATTTTTTTCTAGTAACTATTAGTTAGTATTTGCAATTTATGATTTGTTCAAGGAATAAGGTCAACATTATAAACGGATTAAATGTGATTATACAAATAAAAATAAAGTAACAACCTGCATGTTAAACCAATCCAAATAAGCCATATAAGGTAAGGAACAAGCAGATTTGCAAGGCAATATTGACTAACAGGGCTAAAGAATAAAAATATCAGGGAACACCAGGGGTTTCTATTTTAACCCAGGTGAACAGTACAACATGGCGGCCATTAGAATAAGGAATACATATAAGTGGGTTCTTATAAACTGAAGAAAATGTAAAATGACTACTTTTGGGTGCATGTTAAATCCATGTACATCTTCAGTGCATGTAAAATGCACTAAGTTGAGATAGAGAGCTCTGATTTTCACTGATGTTCTCCTCTTCTATAGAGGCCGTTAAAATGAGAGGTCACTCGATTGAACTAATTATAAAGCTTGTCCCCGAAAGTACCCTGTTTTGAACTCCCAGGCCAAATATTTATACAAACAAAAGAGTGCACGTTTATCCTAATTATACATACTTTTGGGTTTACGTAAGTCCATTTAAAAGCTATAATTAATCATCATGATATGTACCATACCTGAATTTTGCCGAGACCTGTACATCTTTTTCTTACGTAACCTGCATAAGTGGTTGATGATCTAACTATGGACGTAATTGAATAAAGGTTTTAGATCGTTAAAATTAAAAACGAATTTAATTTAAGAAAAAGCGTAGTTTCATGGTATGGGACATTAAAAATACTTTTCACATTGTTTTTACTTGAAATATGACGCAGTACCTATACATTTGGTACATTTTGTCATTGAGTAATCCGTATTTATCAATAAACAAATACTGTTTTTTTGCAGGTTCATTGACAAAGCATAGGTTCATGTAAATATGTGCTCAACAAAAGGTTAAATTAATTAAATCAACCCCAAAATTATTAATACATTGTTTCTACTACAAAAAAATATATATCCATCTATATCTATACTTATTTAATCTATTACTTATTTAATATGCAAGCAGGTTTTTTGTGACAATTGCTCCTCCGAAACTACTGAACCGATTGACATGTTTTTGGTGTAATTGGAAAGAGCGTATTGTGAAGTTGTACAGGAAACTTTCATTTTAGGGAAATAATAAGAGAGTGAGGCCCTGGGTTCCTTTAAAGTTTTGTATTCCTCCATAAGACCAACATGGGAAACAAAAATTGTTATGACTCTCCAGTCTGAACTCCAGCTGTTGTCAGAAATGGTTGGCGTAAATATTACAATGGAAATAAACGAGAGAGCCTGGATAAATTGATATACTAAAAAGTAAACTGAATTAACACTTTGCTGCATTTCTTAGTAATAATTGAAAGAGCCTATTTGCAAACTATGGAAACATAAGAAAGTCATAGGACACCACAAAAGAGCAGAAATAGAAATGTTTTTTTATCGTTATGGACAACCTAATGCGGCTATGACTATGCAGCTATGATTAAGGCTATTTGTAGAAAACTCTAAAAAACAAAAGCAGCTTTTGAAAAATGATAAGATATTTACAAGAAATGTTGATTGTATTGATCTTGTACGTACATCTTGAGTGTTTTCATAATCTTTGAGTTGAATCTTTTATAGTCATCAGAAATTATGACTGTTATTAGTTTTAAAATAACACCTGTAATACTTACTATTGCTCGAATTCGAGCAACAGGGACACTAGTTACTTATTTATTACGCAAGCAGGATTTTTGTGACAATTACTCCTCCGAAACTACTGAACCGATTGACATGTTTTTTGTGTCATTGGAAAGAGCGTAGCGTGAAGTTGTGCAGGAAACTTTCTTTTTAGGTAAATAATTAGAGAGTGAGGCCCTGGGGCCCTTTAAAGTTTCGCATTTCTCTATAAGATTAACATGGGAACCAAACATTGTTTTGAAACTCCAGCTGTTGTCAGAAATTAAATATTATTAATTGGTCTCCATGGAAGCATGAGAAAATTCACAATATTTACATTTGCTTTGACATTTAAATGTAAACAAACAGAACTGTAAAATGCCTATTTCACAATTTCAGACAGCTGATCCAAAAAAAATTAAAGAACTATATGTAGTAGGTTTATTTAATCTTAAACTTTATGATAGATTATTTATTATAAATCTATTTTAATGATTATGAAACAGATTTTTCCCGTTGCGAAGGAAAAATTAAAAGTGAGAAGAATAGCATATGTTAATTGTAAACAGTCACTGTGTAAATTATCTATATTGAATTAAAAATGAGTATCGTTTTGGATGTTGGTTTGTGTTTAATGATATTAATTATTGCATTTTTATTTTAAGGATTTGGCATATGAGTATGCCTATGATAAATAACACCATTTCAGAGTTCTGTCAGTTTTTACCTAACTCTGTTCTGTAGATTTTAAAGTAGCCTACACCTTATTGTCTACAAATTGGCCAAATAACTTAGGTATGGTACATTATAAAACCTGACAGCCTTTTTACGTTGACTTAAATTGTAAGCTTACCTTTCCCTGTCCATGGGCAGTTTGATAGTTAAAAATTAACCCTTTAAACTGGAATAGGAATGTTATGTAAATTGTGAGTATTTCCATTAGTTAGTAATCTTTTAGTTGACTCTTTTAAAATCATCGGAAATTATGACTGTTATTAGTTTTTAAACAAGTCATTTGTGTATATGTAACTCCTGTACTTCTTTGCAATTGCTCGATTTTGAGCAACATGTACACTAGTACTTATTGAGCGGAGCGAGCGAAGCGAGCGAAGCTCTTATACGTCGACTTTTATGCATTTCGTAATATGCAAACTCCTCCTAGACGGCTGAATCAATGGTTTTCAAATTTTGCATGGTGATAAAGACCATATCGGTGAGTGCCAACATCTATATGGCGTTAAAAAAGTCTCTCAGGAATCCGTAGAAAAATGAAACTGAAAATCACATTTTTTAACATTAGTCTTATGGGTTGCTAGGTAACCATGTTGGCTGAATTAAATAACAAGTAAAAAGTAAACAAAAGATTTGAAGTTTTAGCATGTGCTCATAATAAGCCAACTACCCACAGTATACTAGGAAATTACAAATACAGTACAAAAGGAAAAACATCACTTGTTAATATTGAGCAAAGATTATACTTAAGATTACTCGATACATTGTAGTCAAGGGTAGCAGTGCGAAGTCTAGGATCTGTTTATGACGAATACATTAAGGTATCTGCAATCCTAAAATGCTATGGGAAGGGAAGGAAACAGGTCCGTGACGTAGGAAGTAGTGCAGGAAGTAGTATAGGCAATCATAAAATGCTATGGGAATAGAGGGAAACAGGTCCGTGACGTAGGAAGTGATGAAGGAAGTAGTAAATGCGAGCAGTCCGGAGTGTGGGGACTGTTTATGACGATAAGATTAGGGTATCTGCAATCCTAAAATGCTATGGGAAGGGAGGAAAACAGGTCCGCGACGTAGGAAGTGGTGAAGGAAGTAGTCAAGGCGAGTAGTCCGGAGTGCGGGAACTGTTTATGACGATTAGAATAAGGTATCTGCAATCTTTAAGTGCAATAGGAAGGGAGGGAAACAGGTCCGCGACGTAGGAAGTGATGAAGGAAGTAGTCAAGGCGAGCTGTCAGGAGTCAGGGAACTGTTTATGGCGATTAGATAAGGGTATGGGCAATCCTAAAATGCTATGGGAAGGGAGGGAAACAGGTCCGTGACGTAAGAAGTGGTGAAGGAAGTAGTCAAGGCGAGCTGTCTGGAGCGTGGGAACTGTTTATGATGATTAGATTAAGGTATTTGCAATCCTAAAATGCTATGGAAAGGGAGGAAAATAGGTCCGCGACGTAGGAAGTGGTGAAGGAAGTAGTCTAGGCGAGTTGTCCGGTGTGTTGGAAATGTTTATGACAATTAGATTAAGGTATCAGCAAACCTAAAATGCTACGGGAAGGGAGGAAAACAGGTCCGCAACGTAGGAAGTGATGAAGGAAGTAGTCAAGGTGAGCTGTCCGGAGTGTGGGGACTGTTTATGACGATTAGATTAAGGTATTTGCAATTCTAAAATGCTATAGAAAGGGAGGAAAATAGGTCCGCGACGTAGGAAGTGGTGAAGGAAGTAGTCTAGGCGAGTTGTCCGGAGTGTTTGAAATGTTTATGACAATTAGATTATGGTATCAGCAAACCTAAAATGCTACGGGAAGGGAGGAAAACAGGTCCGCAACGTAGGAAGTGATGAAGGAAGTAGTCAAGGTGAGCTGTCCGGAGTGTGGGAACTGTTTATGACGATTAGATTAAGGTATTTGCAATCCTAAAATGCTATGGGAAGGGAGGAAAACAGGTCCGCGACGTAGGAAGTGGTGAAGGAAGTAGTCAAGGCGAGTAGTCCGGAGTGTGGGAACTGTTTATGACGATTAGATTAAGGTATCTGCAATCTTTAAATGCAATGGAATGGAGGGAAACAGATCCATGACGTAGGATATTGTGTAGGATGTAGATGTGTGGATTTATGTATCTCCAATACTACGGTGCTTTCAGATTGAACTAATGATTTTCCCCGAGCAAAGCTCGGTCCCCAGGTACTATAATCAAATGACGACACTAGCTTGAGGTTCGTGACGTATGAAGAGGTTAAGGAAGTAGTAAAGGTGAACAGTCTGGAGTATGGAAACTGTTTATGACGATTAGATTAAGGTCACAACATTCCTAAAATGCTACGGAAAGGGAGGGAAACAGGTCCGCGATGTGGGAAGTGGCGAAGGAAGTAGTAAAGGCGAGCTGTTCGGAGTGTGGGATCTGTTTATGACAATTAGATTCAGGTATCTGCAATCTTAAAATGCTATGGGAAGAGAGGGAAACAGATCCGCGACGTAGGAACAGGTGAAAGAAGTAGTAAGGTGAGCAGTGTGGAGTTTGGGAACTGGAAACCGTTTGTAGCAGTTTTAATGTATCTGCAATGCTGAAATGCTATGAGAAGGGATGGAAGCATGCCCAAGACATAGGAAATTGTGAAAGAAGTAGTAAAGTCTAGCAGTACGGACAGTGGGGATGTTTGTTGCAATTAGATTAACGTATCTAAAATACTAAAATGCTATGGAAAGCGATGAATACAGGTCCACGACGTAAGTGGTGAAGGAAGTAGTAAAGGCTGGCAGTGCAGAGTGGGGGAACCGTTTGAGCAGATGGATAAATGAATTTGTAATACTTAAATGCTATGAGAAAGGAAGGAAACAGGCCAATGACGTAGTAAATGGTGAAGGAAGTAGTAAGGCTAACAGCGCAGAGTGTGGGAACTGTCTTTGGCAATTAAAGTAATGTATCTGCAATCCTAAAATGTTATGGGAAGAGAGGGAAACAGGTCCACGACGTAGGGTGTGGTGAAGGAAGTAGTAAAGGTGAGCAGTGTTGAGTTTGGGAATGGATTAATGTATCTGCAATGCTAAAATGCTACGGGAAGAGACTGTAGACTGTAATATGTTAAAATGATTACGAAGCACAAATCGATACATATTTTCGATACATGCAATCGTTTACAATCGAAATTTACAACTGAGTTGACAACAGCTGATTTTTACTCCATAGAGGCTAAAAACGATTTTTACTCCCTAAATATTAAAAATGCTACTTTAGACCCGCAGTGCATGCATGAAAAAATACTGTTTTTACTGCAGTAAGACAAAAACAATATAATATGAACCCTTGATGACTCCGCTCAATTTTGTGGATGCCTCTGCGAACGCCACCTAGTTTAATACGCAAGCAGGGTTTTTGTAACAATTTCGCCTCCGAAACTACTGAACCAATTCACATGTTTTTGGTGTCATTGGAAAGAGCGTAACATTAAGTTGTGCAGGAAACTTTCTTTTTGGGAAAATAATTAGAGAGTGAGGCCCTGGGGTCCTTAAAGTTTCGTATTTCTCCATAACATTAACATGAGAATATACAGTGTGTAAATTAAGTATTGAAACAAATCTGTATTTTTAAAACCGAAATAGATAGAAATATTCTGTTGGTGGCAATAATTGTTAACAAAAGTTCCGCAATTTTTTACATCAAAAAATTTTTTTTACCCCTCTAACAGGGTAGGGGTAGGGGGTGACTTATTTTTTTTCAAACAGCAACCCCTATTGAGTGACCCCTTCATGTTCTTCATGTTCCTCTAGTGGTCTTATAATTAATTACAATATCTTGCAGTCTTGTAGTACGTACAACTGACCCAATTGAAAATGTTAGAGCGAACCGAGGAAATATCTCATTGAGGCGCAAGAACCGAATTATGAACGATTTCAATATCAAATTAAATAGCAAATTTAAGGACTAAACTTATCTATGCTTTGGTTGAGGTATTGGATTGATACTCTAATAACCAACCAAAGAAAGGTTGGAAAAAAGATGCTATGCACATTACATTTTAGAGCAAATTTTAGTTATTGTCTCTTTATCCCTCCATTGCCGAGTGACCGAGCCGTGCTCGGTTGTGATTATAATTAGGTTTAACAGTTAAAATAATATCATGATCAGGGACATTTTATTATTTACAAAAATATTTTTATTACAAAAAATATATATCTTACTAATATTATAAATCTGAAAGTTTGTGAGTTTGTGTGTTTGTGTGTTGCTCAATCACGTAATAACTACAGGACGGATTGGGCTGAAATTTGGCATGATGATTGCTAAGATTCCCGATTAACGCAAAGGCCTATTCTTATCTCAAAATTCCTTTCGGACTCCGCCCCAGTGGCTCTGCAGTTGCCCATGTTAACCTTATCAGTATTCATATTTAAAAGGAATTAAAGAATTTAGTCAGCTGTTTCAACTTTACAAGTTGGTTCTATAATATGCAGTAGCATTAAAAATTTATAAGGTTTCCCAACAGGGTGCAGCACTATTATTACTTTGTTTTTTCATATTAATGACAACAGCTAATTTGAACTAAGGAGCAACAAAAAGCTGTGATACACAATGAGAACTGTCAAAGTAGGATTGTTTACAGTGATGTTTATGTTTTTAATTTAATGAATAATTCGTGATACATTTTGTGTGACTGTTTGATAATTTATTTGTTTATATTGTTTAGGTGCAGTGGCAGAACATTGTGTCTATGGTAGATGTGTTATACTATATCATACCGTAAATTTAAAGAACCAAATTTTATCAAACTGTGTCATTCCTCATTGCAAACGCAAAGCTTGAGTATAACTGCAATAAGCATTTTATACTTAAATATGCCAACCCCGTACGAAGGGCGGGTGCTCTGCTAGTGTACAGGGTTAGTAAAACGTCTGGAGACCACCTGTTAATTTTTTTACTACCCATACTGAACATATGAAGTAATTTTTGGGCATAGCCGCCACTTGGTGTACATCCCCAAAATGGTGGATTTCTGGGGAAACTCGAAAAATTCAAATGGTAAGACCTTTCCTGGTAACAGAAAACTAACAACGCAAACTAGAGGTCTCTACCTCAATCCAGTAAAAAATGACAGCCAATTGAAATTCTCAGAAGTTAAATTTAACTGACAGCTTTCCAAGTCAGGAGACCCCCTGTAAATTTGGTAACGGCTCACACTAGGAAAACTAAACTCTACACATCTTTATGGGATGGTATGAAGTACTTTTTGAGCCTAATTGCTACTTGGTTCCCAAACCCAAAATGGGGGATTTTGGGGGAAACTCAAAAATTTTAAACGTTAAGACCCATTGAGTGACCTCATTTTGAAGGTCGTGATAAAAGAAAACTAACAACGCAAACTGGAGGTCTCTATCTCAATCCAGTAAAAAATGGCAGCTGATTGGAATCTGTAGAAATCAGAATTAACTTTCAATTTTTTATTAAATTTTCTGCCATATTTAATTGTTTTAAGATAGAGACCTCTAGTTTTCTTTTATCACGACCTTCAAAATGAGGGATCACTCGATGGGTCTTAACGTTTAAAATGATTGAGTTTCCCCCAAAATCCCCCATTTTGGGTTTGGCAACCGAGTAGCAATTAGGCTCAAAAAGTACTTCATAATATACCATAAAGGTGTGTAGAGTTTTCCTAGTGTGAGCCGTTACAAAATTCACAGGGGGTCTCCAGACTTAGAAACCTGTCAGTTAAATTTAACTTCCGAGAATTTGAATTGGCTGCAATTTTTACTAGCTTGAGGGTTTGCGTTGTTAGTTTACTGTTACCAGGACGTTTAAAATAAGGGGTCAGTCAAAAGGTCTTACCATTTGAAATTTTTTAGTTTCCCCCGAAATCCCCCATTTTGGGGATGTACACCAAGTGGCGGTTATGCCCAAAAAGTACTTCATAACATGCCATAAAGGTGTGCCGAGTTTAGTTTAGTCTAGTATGGGCCGTTAACAAATTAACAGGGGGTCTCCAGACTTTTTACTAACCCTGTATATATATACACTGAAATAATACCAACTGTGTAATGTGTCTAATTACACCCGGTTATCCATAGTTCATAGCATTTCGATTATTTTCAGTACCGTGACTTGAATAATAACAGATACTAAAACAGTAACTAAAACAGTTAAATGCAAACGTTTGCATTGAGATTTTAAATCGAGATATACGAGAATGCTTACGTGGTTTCCTGCATTGTATCCATGATCCTAAGCTAGTATACAATAATATTTTTAGCAAAAGTGAAGTTTTATGGTTATTGTATAGTGTATGTATAAAAAGTCATACAAAAAGTATAAGTTTGTTCATTATTAAAAGTATGACAATGGTTGGGACTTAACAGTTTAAACGTAATGGAAATACCCTTTCTCTAAAAGAGACGAATATTCAACTAATGCAATGGTTTAGCAGTTTCCAAGGCTATTGCCAAAATAAGACATCCTATGAAAATAGGAAAACGCGATCCTAGAACCAACACTCGTGTGTGGGTGTTGTTAAGTGAGTAGATTGATTATCAACATCGGTTTAATGAACATGTTTGTACGATGGTTTCCTATAACACAAACATTGAATTAACCTGAATACAAACATCTGATGATATTGTATATAAGACCCAAACACAAACAAATTGTACTGATTCCATATGATTTGCGAAGTGGCACTTTGCTGCACACCAGAGTTTCTCGAGTGCAGCAAAGGCGCTTTGCACTCGCGTTGCACATTATATTTTCCTACGATTACTAAAAAGAATAGAAATAGTTAGTCTTTCAAACACTAAACAACACGTTTGTGGTTAGGTTAAATCCAAGCGTTGAACGAAATGGAAACAGAGCACTAGCTGATCGTAGTCATAATATCTTTAAGTGATGCCAAGTTATTTTCAAGCGTATACGTATTACATGCCTCATAAAAGCATACTATTTTGTGTTTTTAGGTTGAAATACTAGAGTGTGACTAAAAAATGAGTTCACCAAAAGTAATTGTGACAAAAGTAAGTAAATTCAGTTATTAGCTACTTACCGTGTAGTAACGAGAAACCCCGCTTTGTTAAATGTATATTGTTTCACTGATTGATTCCTCTTGGTTTCAGCTGTTAATGACAATTGTTGATTAATAATTCTGATAATCACAAGGGGATTTTATACGAATAAATTAAATTGTATAAGTCTGGTTTGTATAGTGTGATATTAAGATGTTTAACTGACAATTGTAGTTAATATAGGAAAAAGTTGAACCAATGCGTTTCGTTTAAGGCTAATGCGACTAGGATCTTGATTGGAAATGTTTTATAACAATGGTATTATTTTGTACTTAAATTCGTATCAATGTATTATTTACATGGCTTTCTTATAGCCTATTCCTGTTTGCTTATACAAGCAAATTAGACTACATTACAGAAGTGTATGCTTGAAGCGTATTGCAATGATCAATATGTTATGTTGTGTTTTATATTCTCCTTAAACCAACGGGGGATAACACTTATCTTACATTTTCAGATGTGTTTTTGTTCGCTTTGTACTGAAATTAATATTTCTTTAAGTAAAAATCAGGCTTATTTACTAGACTTTATTATAGCTCTGAATGAATAGGCGATAATTTATTTTTTACTAACTGGTTAAAAATATTTTTTTTTGGAATGAGTTGTTTTTATTTCCAAAGGACCAATATGACATTCTTTATTTTAGTTTAGCTGAAAATGTATTTTAAGTTATCCCGTACTTTGGATCAAGATTTACTTGGTAGGAAACCAGCGAAATACGAGTTTTGCCACAGTAATGGCTTTTAGCAATCGATCTACGATCTCTAAAATCCTCATATCTAAAGCGCTCAGCAAATATCTTCCATTGAATGTCAAGATAAACGTTGCTAACAAACAGCCATTCCACGTATCAGAGTGGGCTACTGGATTCTCTTTGTGCCAACACGGCAACCTAACTCTAATTTTTTGCCAGAGATATTGTATTATTTTAATTTTTTTATAAACGAATGAACTCTATTATAAATATATTACCCCCGCTGCAGCAAACCTGCAGACTAAGCGAATTGCAACTTGTCTGATTACATTTTTACTAAAATATTTCCATAAATAAGACATATTTTTTCCCAATTTAAATAAGATTAGATTTAACAAGTGCTTAGGTTTGCTGCTATAGGGAAGGTAAAAAGTGTATTTTGACCATACGTCAATAGTATAAGATGAAATAAATAAATTTGCAAATTGTATCAACATATATCCATAAACAAGTAAACTACAACAGTTTTAATTTCCTCCATTAGAATAACATGGGAATTTTAAAATTCACTATTTTTGAATTTTCTCCGTGACCATTAGGCGCACAACAGCGCTTCAATATACTAAATTATGTCTTGTTTTTAAGCTCTACAAAGCGGATTAAAAATACTGTAAATTGATTTTTTTTTGTTTTTAGGGTAAAAAATGGGAAAACCCATTTTTACCCCATAAAACCCCCCATAAACCCCCGTTCCCATGGCCCGATTATGCTGGTTCGTGAACTCGTTAGAATAAACGTAGGTTTATACGTTTGTACCAAATTTCATCAAAATCGGATCATTTTTGCTCGAGTTATCGCGCTAACGGACATATATGAATTTGAACGGATGGTCTTTTTGGCCTCTAGGGACCTCAAAACGAAAAATTAAATCGGTCGTGGGTCCAGGTCTTACCATGAGTACTACAGTAATAGCTTATCCCCTATATGGGAAATTCGCTAAAAGTAACTTGACATATTAAACCTGCACTAGAAAATAAGCGGGAAGGTTATACATATTGCTATTGTTGTGCCACTAATGAAAACTATAGCAGGTTCAACATAACAATGTACAGTACTTGTCAATATTCTGCAATTTTATACTCTGTATGAATTTAATTTAATATTAGTTGTTAACTTAAATTGCATCCATTTTCACTTTGTATTCTAAAAATAATGTTGTATGATGTTTTAACGAAGAAAACAATTAAATTTGCCATTGCAGACTATTGCTTGAAATCCAATAAGAGCCAGCAAGATTGGTTGAAACTCTATTTGTCCATCAGTTTATCAAGGGGTTTTCATCAACTGGAGTGAAAAATTATAGAATATTGTTTTACAAAAAACGAATTTATGTCTAACATATACTACTGGTTCTTTAACCTTTAACATTTACTTCATTTTATGGATATAATCGGCAGAAAATCTTTTTAACGAGTGTCTGCTGATACTTAGAGAACAGAACTATAGTAGTTCAAATATATTTCCGTGATATCTTTATATTGTATTGATTGTTTAAGCGACGCCTATATGAATTGGCACAATATCATCAGATTTATCTATGAAATATTTTGTGAATTAATTTCTGTGTCAATTTAACTACACATTTCTAGTAAAACCCCGTATAAAATTACAACAGTTTCATCAAACTATTACCATATACCATGTACATAGTAGTTAACCTTTATGGTAAGGGAGTGCAGTTGAGTATTGTGTAACTTTAAAAACATATAAAGATATTTTTAATACATTGTTCATAAACAGTCAAATATATTTTTGAGAGCAAACGAAAATTATACGAATTGAGAGTTTAGAGACTCATTAAATATACCGCTTGGTTTTTATTTTATTTAAGAAACATCCTATTCCTTTCAACATAGCTTTAAAGTTTCATGGACAAAACTTCATTAAGGTCCATTTCCTATCCTGCGACTGTTACGACTCTAGCCGCGCGTCTAGAGTCGTACGGCTGGAGACGCTTGTCTCAATTCCTATGCCGCGATTCCATTTTTCAAGGGTTCTTAAAAATAAGGGCCTGGCTTTGTAATATCTGTTAGAATTACTGAAAGACATTCGTTAAAATATTTCACCTTCAAGTGATTGTTATTGTGATTATGCTGTCTCAGTTTCGTTAAAACACGTTTGCTTGGCCTGTAAATATTAAGACATCACTTGATTAGCTTAGTTTGGTTAAGACATTTACACCATGGAAAGTTTAAGTATCTTTCCTTGTGCTGTAAATTGGTCGGCTTCACTTAGTCTGACAGCGATGACAAATAATCTATCACGCTAAAATATTGAATTTCCAGAAGGACAAGTATTTGTTTTTGTTCTATTTACTTTAACATCCATCTGATATAATACTATCTCTTAAGCAAAAAGGATATCTCAAAGACGTTTAAAGTAGTTATTGGGTTAATCAGACCACCAGTGCACATACTTTTACGGAAATATGTTTTCACCTAGAACGCGATACAAAATTATCCCCCCCCCCTAAATCGCATGCAAACGCAAAGAATCCATTTAAAATATTTAACACATAATCCATGTACCAGAAATGAAGGTAACGGGTTCGAATCTTGAAATTTCCTTATGACAACAAAAATAGATCATTGTATTTGTAAACAAAACTCAATTATCTCAATTCGTTTCAAAATCGCGGCCACTATTGTGAATTTTTCGCATATTGACGTAATACCAATGTATTTTCGAAACTGATAAAACCTTTTTCCGTTCTGATTGAAAATTCGTAATCCTAGTAAACATAGCTTTACAATGGTTTATCTGAAGATTTGCGCTAAAATAGCTATCTTCCCAATAAACCTAATTAAATTTAACGAATTATAACTATGCAATTTGTTTGTTAGAATAACCAATTATTACAAACTTTGGTATGCTAAAAAAATATTTTGGAAATGAAGTTGTTCAGTATAGTTACAATTTAAGAATACTAGAAACAATGTTGGCTATACTTTGTAATATTACATGTATTTTAATTAACTAACTTCAATGAATAACAATTTAAAATGATGTTACGGTTAAGTGATCCAATATTACTGTAACTCAGTAACACTCTATACGTGATCTTCGTAGTATTTGACTTCAACGTAGAACTCAGCTCGATTCGTTTGTTGAACTGATTAATGATTAATTTAACTAAAACCTTCGAATACGGTTAGGAGGTTTTACAGTTCACTAAACCTTTATCAAGGAGAGAATTCGCTTTACTGTTGGTTTTGAAAACCATATTCTATCCACTTAATATTTACTTACAGCTTTATTTATTTGATTATTTATTTATTGCATTAATGAACAGCATCATGAAAATAATGCACCTCTAGGCAAAAAACGTTCACATCTATCCTATAAATAATGATAAAAATAAATGTTACGTACAATTATCAATAAAAATCTGCCTGTTATTCACCGTTGAATATAGTCTTTATAATCCATGGTTTACATTATGCCAAGAAAGCTTCTAATGTCGTGCTGTTATACAGTAGTTAGAAACTGACCAATCATGAACAGGAACTCAATCATTATCTTTAGAAACTCTTAGACTAAACTGCATCCCAGGAAACCTTCAAATGTATGAACTTTGAGCGGAGTGTATCACCATCGATTTTTAGTCAAGGGTGTCACTGAAAACAAACAAGAATTCGTGGTAAGTTTCAACTATAGAAAAATCTAGACGATAACGTAATTTTCGTTCTTATTTTTGTTAACTATGATTTACATATGAGGATTCACTAAATACAAAATTAGTATTAACTCAGACACATACTTTAGTAATTTGATTAATTATATTCAACTACGTATTTCAGTGAGGATAGTAATTTTATATTGTGCTTCTACCCAACAGTCAAACAAGGAAATGCACGTTCTGTTTGTAGACGAGACACAACCACGTCCTAGAGTATGTCAATTGATTATTCAACTCTACGTGTTCTCAGAAAGGATAATATTGTTTACACAGTTTAAGGTTCTTCATAAGCAGTCATGAAAATGCAACAAAGTGTTACGTTTTTACGAGTGTTAATATCGTCCAATGGTAAATCAATTAATTATTCAACTGTACGAGTTCTCTGCAAGGATAATATTGTTTATACAGTTTAAGGTTCTTCATAAGCAGTCATGAAAATGCAACAAAGTGTTATGTTTTTACGAGTGTTAATATCGTCCAATGGTAAATCAATTAATTATTCAACTGTACGAGTTCTCTGCAAGGATAATATTGTTTATACAGTATAAGGTTCTTCATAAGCAGTCATGAAAATACAACAAAGTGTTACGTTTTTACGAGTGTTAATATCGCAATAACTACATAAAAACCCAAACCGTTGTTTGCATAGCTTACGCATTTTTGATATCGTTATTTCATTGTGTTTCACCCACTATTTAATTGTGCAAAAACAGTCTGGAAGTAGCATAAATTAATGAGTTGGTTCATTATAACCTAACCTTTACCTTCCTAATCTAACCTCACTTCAAAACACTTAATACAGTCATGAATCCACATAAAACCTGACCTACCTTCCTCACATGCCTATATAAGAACTAATTATTTGGTTTCGAAACGAATTGCTTTCATTCCGCATTAAGTCGAATATAAACAGCTGTTTTCTCTCCTCCTCACTCAGTCCACAGTCCACATACGGACCCGTCCAGACCACGCCATATTACCATCAGTATAGCTCAATAAACCTTAGATTCGTAATTTTAACCTTCGTTTTACGGACACTTATGAATCTCTCTGACAAAAATTATTGCATTTTTGGATTTCTGCGTGAAAAATACTGTAAGTAGACATCTAAAAATTACACGATATCGCATTGTAGATATATCAAATATTTGCCAAACTGTTATATGACGGAATGAATGGATTATGGCGTTTTGCCAATACGGTATAGGTTGAAATACATTTTATTGTACATAAAATTTGTATGATCAGTATTAACAAAAATTTCTAAATAATGTACTATTGAAGAATGAATGTACTTCTTGAAATGCATAGTATATTATAAATTGCACGTCAACCTACATTTTAATGAAAATAATAAATAATATACATTTATTATTTAATAAACATGGTATTATTAATTATCACTGTCCACCTGGGTAGTTTTATAACGCTTTTTGTTTCCTTTAACCAAAGATTACATAGTAATCTTTGCTTTAACTTATTTAGTTTCTGTTCCCTTTATTACTTTTAAAGTCTTAAAAACTAAATTTACTTTTTTTATATGCTATAATATATTTTATCTTGTAGTACTACTCAATCTTTTCTAATAAATTAATCACTGGCTGAAATGACATTTCTACTGTGTAATTCAAACTAGTTTTTTTATTTTACAAGTAAGAACAGGTAAGATTGTGAATGAAAATAAAATTGTTAGTATTGTATGCTAGATTATTCTATGTTTTTTTACAAAGCAATATAAGTTTTGTATACAAATACCTATAGCCGTTTTGATCGATAAGAATGTATTTTTTATAACATTCAAAAACTCAAACTATAACGAGCAAGATTTTATACTTTCAATTTTAAATTACATTTTTCCTTTAATTTCTTCCTCAAAGAGCTAATCTTTCTCACAATAAAGCAGAATATTAGTATGCAGTTGCCACCCCTAGGCACGTGCCTAGTTAGCAATCCAGCACTGCTTGAAACACTACAATGCCTCACTTGCTGCACATACAATCAACACTCTACACTCTACACTGTACATATGTGTATAGTATCATTATGGAGTATTGTTAGTATTGATAGAAGCCGCAATAGCTGGTATGATTGTTCAACTTCAATGGACATGTCTCGATAGATTGAATCTCGCTCTAGTAGTGAGATAAATCACTATATAGTTTTACTCCAACGAAAGCTTTTTGTTCAAAACGTTACTCGCTGTAAATCAGAGCTTTAATTGAAATGTCGGTTTCCTACAACCTCTACATCGCCATTTGTGTCTGGTATTGCTACGGTACCGACTTCCTCTTCCAATTTACGATGTACAATTTATTCATATTCGTTCGTATTGTATTATATTACATTCATACATTTATTTCACCGATGACGAAACAACAACTTTGTGCCTAGCAAGAATGTTTGGCATAAAATAACTTTCAAGGGGGATGCTTTTATTTTAATTTTATACTTTTGATTAATCCACAATATGCAGCAAAAGGTGTGATAAAAGAATACATATTGGATGTAAATACTAGCAATAAATAGGACACCCTAATCAAATTTGTCGTACATTTACTGGAAATATCAATAACTAATTAAAATAATTAATAAAAAATATTATACTCAATTTAGTTATTATAGTGAAAAAAGTAAATTCTGCGGCAATATAAATAGCATGAAGTAATAGTATATTTCGTACCTAGGGCCGAAAATGAGGTTTTGCCGGCTCGAGATAGTTTTTAAGTTCGAGACGAAGTCGAGAACTTAAATCGATCGAGAGCTGCAAAACCATTTCGGCCCGTGGTACGAACGCTATTTTTCACCACACTATACCCTATTACCACTATTCACCACTATAATAATGCACACTGATAGTCAACACAACTACAACTTTAAGGTTATGTAAAGAAATAATTTGAGGAATCAGCAAAAATAAAAATAAATAGTTGCTAGGCAACGGCGACAATAACACAATTCTATTGCAATGCTATGGATTTTGATTGTGTATTTAAAATGCATTCATGTTTTAAGTAAGTAAGCGGACAGCTGATTTTGCGGCCCCGGCCTGTAAAAACCTGCTTGGTCCCCAAATTTCGATGACAGCTGGCATGGCCAGCAAAACGTAACTTTCAGCCACCAATTAACGTATGTAATACAGCCAAAAACATCATAGTGTGGTGAAAAGGTATATTCCGGTAATTAAAGATAAATATATAGTGGAGGTTCAACAAAATTGCTTCAAAAGGTTTTTCAACGGATTTCATTACTTTTATACCTCCACACAACACAAAAAAAGTCTACCAAAATCTGACTTGGGGAAGTACCTAAAATTAGGGTATTTAAAAAAAAAATTGGTCCAAAACAAATTTCTAAAAAAGTTATTGTTACATATAGTGTGTAGTATATCGTTTTTAATGTTTACAAGGGGGGGAAACTAAATCTGCAACTTAAAATGTGACTTGACCTCATTTTAGCCAAAAAATGGCCGACAAACTAGATTCATGGAGAAAAAACTAAAATAAAACTTACCTTTGGATATATGGTATAGTATATCGAATTCCATGTTTACAAGGGTGGCAAAACCAAAAATGCAACTTAAAATATGATTGTATCTAATTTAAGGTCATAAGTTGGAAGTCACAAAAATACGCTCCATGAAGGGAAAAGTAAAAAAAAAAACTTACCTTTAGAAATAGGTTGTGGTATGTCGATTTTAACTTGTATGAAGGCCAGTAAACTAAATATGCAACTTGACAGTGACGTAAGATGGGATACCGGGGCACATGGATTATTTTTACATAGGATATATTAATGGTATTTAAAAAAAGTAATAAATTGAATTCAATGAACACACGTTTTAATATAAATTAAACCGAAAACAATTCGTTCATTCAATGCACATTTGTTTTAATACTGTTTAAATGGACTGAGGTGTTGTCCGATAGACCCACATATCTGTCATTTGTAACATTTATAACGAATTTCCTATATTAGTGCAGTAAAAATAAGAGAAAAATTTCATAAACCTAAAAAAAATTAGCACAACCGGGGAATTTGGTACAGATGTTGGGTGTACCTTCCTTATGAACATACTAGAAGTCCCCTAAAATTGAAGCTGTGCTACGGCCGCCATATTGGAAAATGGTGGCATACTTCTGTATTTTTCGCTATAGTGACTTTATTATTAGAGATACAGGAAAACGCTAAATATACAAAATGTAGTCCATCTAAAAATACACATTTTTTGTATTTACCACCTATCTCTAAACCCAACGGTTTTTGAGTTATTTGTTATTAAGTATATTTAGTTTTTTCTATTTATCAAAAATGGTGAAACGCATGTAAATTGACCGTTACTTTCAAGGATTATGATAATTTATCCCATTTAGTTAAATAGTGTGATACTATAAAATCTTAAAATTTAAGCTTATTTTATTAGTAAAAAAACTCCGCCACAGCAAACCTGTAGACTCAGCAAATTTCCATTTGATTGGATGTTTTATTAATTGTATTTAAATAAAATTAGATTCAACAGGTACCTAGGTTTGCTGCTACAGGTAGGCTATTATAGTGTGTTTTTCTTTTAGTAAAATATCAATAACTTAGTATAAAATAACTAATTTTCCAAGTTTGATCATAATATATCTATAAACGAACAAACTACAACAGTTCATAAGAACAGCATGGTAGTTTAAGATTTACATTTGCAAATTTAAATATACAAATTTTGGTTGTGTTTACAAAAAATTTGGCGATTATTCGTCACGATTCGAATACTAACCGAAGGAGTTTTCAAAAGGAGATGAAGCAAGTTATTTAAGTACTGTAATATTAACTCGTACCAAGTATCGGAAATTTTGTATGCAGTGAGGTAATCAACCATATTTTGTAAAGTACGCAATAGTCATATTAATATTATACTAATTTTTACCTATTTAATAAATTAGCATTTTTATATTTTGATGGCTTCACACTATCACTCTGATATCAACTAAGTGGGATGCGTAATTGCCGTAAACCTTGAAAGTAACCGTCGATCGCGATGGGTTTCACCGACTTTTGATAAATAAAACTAACTATACTTAGTTTTCAAACTATACTATACCATACTTAATTAGTCACCAACATGAACTAGACACGAAAAACAGCCTTCCAAATTTACAATGGGATGTCAAGTATAGTTAGTTAGTGTGGTGGTGCCATCAAAATACTAAAATGTTAACTATTAAATGGGTAAAAAATGAGGATAAAATATTAATACGACTATTGCGTACTTTACAAAATAAGGTAGATTACCTCACTGCATACAATATTTTCGGTGCTTGGTACGAATTAATATTACTTAAATAACAGGCTCCATCTCCTTTTGAAAACCCATTTGGTTGATATTCTAATCGTGGCGAATAATCGCCATCTTTTTAGTAAACACAACCAACATTTTTATATTCAAATTTGTAAATTGTAAATTTAAAACTCCCATGCTATTCTTATGAATTAGTTAACTGTTGTAGTTTGCTTGTTTATAGATATATTATGATCAAACTTGGAAAATTAGTTATTTTATACTAAGTTATTGATATTTTACTTTAAAAACACACTATAATAACCTACTTGTAGCAGCAAACCTAGGTACCTGTTGAACCTAATTTTATTTTCATTTAATAAAACATCCAATCAAATGGAAATTTGCTGAGTCTGCAGGTTTGCTGTGGCGGAGTTGTTTTACTCGTAAAATAAGCTTAAATTTTAAGATTTTATAGTATCACACTATTTAACTAAGTGGGATAAATTATCATAATCCTTGAAAGTAACGGTCAATTTCCATGGGTTTCACCTATTTTTGATATATAAAAAAACTAAATATACTTAATCACAAATATCTAAAAAACCGTTGGGTTTAGAGAAAGATGGTAAATACAAAAATGTGTATTTTTAGATGGACTACATTTTGTATACTTAGCTTTTTCCTGTATCTCTAATAATAAAGTCACTACCGGTATAGCGAAAAATACAGAAGTATGGCGCCATTTTCCAATATGGCGGCCGTAGCACAGCTTCTATTTTAGGGGACTTTTAGTATGATCAAAAGGAAGGTATACCCAACACCTGTACCAAATTCCCCGGTTGTGCTATTTTTTTTTGGGTCATAACATATTTTTATTGTACTATATAGGGAATAAGCCGTAGGTCTCATGGTAAGACCTGGACCCGGGACCGATTTACTTTTTGATGTCCCCAGAATGAAAAAAATCCGTTAAAATTAAAAAATATATATAGATATGTGTGTGTGTGTGTGTGTGTGTTCGTTAACACGATAACTCGAGCAAAAATGATCTAATTCTGATGAAGTTTGGTACAAACGTGTAAACCTACATTTTATTGGAACGAGTTCGCGAACCAGCATGATCGGACCATGGGAATGGAGTTTTATGGTCGGATTTATGGGGTGAAAATAGGGTTTTCTCATTTGTTTCCCTCTAAACATAAGATTCCCGAATTTCTCTCTAGACCATTTTGAAGAGCTTAAAACACAAATAATTTAGTTTATTGAAGTGTTTTTGTATGGTTTTTTGTTACGGAAAAATTTAAAACAATCGTATATTAAAAAAATTCTCATGTTATTATTATGAAGAATAAATAAACTGTTGTAGTTTGCTTCTTTATCGATATATTTTATCAAAATTGGCAAGATTATTTATTTTATACTAAGCTATTATTGTTTTACTAAAAAACACACTTTATTATCCTCCCTGAAGCAGCAAACCTAGGTACTCTTTAAACCTAATGATATTGAAATAGATTTAATTGAAAATCAAATCAGCCAAATTGAATTTTATTTAGTCTGCAGGTTTACTGCGGCGGGGGTATTAGAAATTGTACTACTCTGTCACTTCAAACTTTTCACTTGAATAATGGGTTTGCCCATTTGTGAATGTCATCCCTTAACACTCACCATATGCCAAGCTGCATTTAAGACCATTTTTCCTGCAGGAACATGTACTTTCGTTAGACATTCAACTACATCAGTTGCATTTGATTATCTTCATTAGAGCCTCTGGTGCGGCAGGCTGATCTATTCTGTGTGGCTTCAAAATGGACTCGTTAGCTGTGTTGCATAAAACCCAGACCCACTATGTCGCATCAGTCGCTTGATGCCTAGCCATGACTGCACTTGAAGGTAAACCCGTTGGCTATAAAATCTCGCAGCATCTTTTGTTGGTGGTATCCGTCCAGGGGGCATATAGCTGGCACTTGAGGATACCTTTGTGAACTTTGAAGCACGTTCACAATTCAAATCTGACACATTCTTGCAACCGTGTATGGTTGCAATGGCCTTTTTACCAGACAACACAATTTGCCTACGCTTGACATACGCAATCATGAACAATTCAGTGAATTCCTTGAGATCATGATATTGTTTCATAAGGCCCCTTTTATTCACCGCGGTTGCCCGCCAGCGGGCACCCGCCGCGGGCGACCGCTGCACCAATGTGTCACCTGCGATCGACCGCTGTCACGTGGATAGTGTAACAGTGCTGACAACCCTTGTTTTTTAAAACCTTTGTTTTTTAATGTATACTCCTTCAATCTAACCAGTCTAACACAAGTGTTTACAACTGAGAACTGTCATCGATTCACTTCAACGGCTGCTATTTAAGCCTGAAATCTAGCAAAAAACACAATCTAGCAAAAGAAATCCTTTGTAAAAGTTTCAAATAGTACCAGAGTGGTGTTTAATCTAAATGTTTTTTATTATAGATAAGTTCAGAACAAATCTGTTTTTATGTCCGTAACATGACATTAATTCGTTTTTAACGGTGAGGGGTTCAGCTATGTACACGACCAAACAACTATACATACTATAGACTATAGTATGTAGTAGATAATGCCCACAGCCGAATGACTAGACCACGTGTAGTGAGTGACACTGGTGACTTGGGTTGGTAGCAATGCGAGAGCGACGGCGGGCACCCGCGTTGAATAAACGATCCCATATAACACAATGCATATACGAACCGCTACCCGCCGGCGGTTTCTAAGTGCAAGCGGGTGAATTTAAAAACCGCCGCGGGTACCCGCAACTTCTGAGACCGCTCCTATTTGAAGAAAAGCACCCATTTACGGCCATGCATTTATAAAACCGCGGCGGGCGCCCGCTGGCGGGCAACCGCGGTGAATAAAAGGGGCCTAACGGATAGTTTTTCTATTCCATAGGGTCTCCATTTGGTATTACATCCGCAAAGAGCGTGTATGAAAAAAAGGAGTGACTAAGGTTAGGACCAAGTACCCTTTTCCCTTTTCAAACGTGTGTTAATTGAATTCGATTTGTTAATATTTTAAAATACCATTATTATTCCCTATAAAAAATAATCCATGAGCCCCGGTATCACATCTTACGCCATCGTCTCATGGTGTAAAATCTTATTTTAAGTTGCATATTTAGTTTACTGGCCTTCATAAAAGTTAAAATCGGCATACCACAACCTATTTCTAAAGGAAAGTTTTTTTTTTACTTTTCCCTTCATGGGGCGTATATTGGTGACTTCCATCTTATGACCTTAAATTAGATACAATCATATTTTAAGTTGCATTTTTGGTTTTGCCACCCTTGTAAACATGGAATTCGATATACTATACCCTATATCCAAAGGTAAGTTTTATTTTAGTTTTTTCTCCATGAATCTAGTTTGTCGGCCATTTTTTGGGTAAAATGAGGTCAAGTCACATTTTAAGTTGCAGATTTAGTTTCCCCCCCTTGTAAACATTAAAAACGATATACTACACACTATATGTAACAATAACTTTTTTAGAAATTTGTTTTGGACCAATTATTTTTTTTTTAAATACCCTAATTTTAGGTACTTCCCCAAGTCAGATTTTGGTAGACTTTTTTTGTGTTGTGTGGAGGTATAAAAGTAATGAAATCCGTTGAAAAACCTTTTGAAGCAATTTTGTTGAACCTCCACTACTCAATGACTGGACTAGTAGGCCAGTAGAACGCACGAGGTACAGTAATAACAAATTCCTTACTAAACTTGTTCATTATTAATAGAAATACAATTTTTTTAATGCATTTGCAGAGTGTTTGACCTTCAAGGATGAAACCTGTAAAATCGACCTAATTATAAGCCTACAATAAAATACTTTTGCAAAGTAACAAGACAATGGTCGTAGAAAGTAGTGACTTGTCAACACAATCAACATCAGGAACCTAGGAGTAGGCAGCTTCTATGTCTGGCGAGGGCCGTAAGCTGTTAAGAATACTTCTAGGTACACTGAATAACAAGGGAGCCACCAAGTTCTTTCAATAATTTCAAACTATTTTAATCATGTACAAAATTATAAATTAACTCAAATCAAATAGTATGGTTTTAAATATTTCCAAATTATTTGAAGTAGTAGGGTTGAAATTCCAATTTCTGTACACCTACGGAGAACAGATATTTACTTCGCACGTATGATGATTGTAAGATAAAGGTTTCATTAAACCATATTGAAAGACAATATTTCGTAGCTGAAATGGTCAAAAGTAGAAAATAAAACCTTTGCAGAAAACATGCTATGTCACTTGGTAATACAAATAGTTTGAAATAGAATATTTGTTACTGTTGAGGCACACTGTATGATAAGCTCTTTACATCGTTGTGTATGTAACTGTGTTTGTATTTATATGTCCTTATGGGCTTGGGCATTGATCAAATAAAGTAGTAAATATATTTCGATAAACCAGCGATATGTATGAAAAGTCTATTTTCGCCAAACTGCAGCAAAAACAGCCATTTTTAATGCATGCGTTGCGGGTCTAAAGTAGCATTTTTACTCTCTAGGGAGTAAAAATCATTTTTAGTTTCTAGGGAGTAAAAATCTGCTGTTGTAAACAGTTGTAAATTTCGATTGTGGCAATCGTATCGATAGAAATTATTTGTCAATTGATTTATTAGGTAAGGTTTTTTACCCTATTGTTTTCGATTTCTCAGCATGCGTTGCGGGTCTAAAGTAGCATTTTTACTCTCTAGGGAGTAAAAATCATTTTTAGATTCTAGGGAGTAAAAATCTGCTGTTGTAAACAGTTGTAAATTTCGATTGTGGCAATCGTATCACGATTGCAAAAAAAACTGAATCACTTACTAAACAGCTGCTTATTAGCAGAATTCAAAACAAGCTGGATGTCGTTTTGAGAGGTTATCTTTACATAAAAATTATTTCGTTTTCTAGCTTTGTTTTTGTTAATTTTTAATGCAATATGACGGGAAAATATAGTTCACCACACGGGCAAAAGTTTACTTTTTTAAGCTCGCTTACTTTTTGACCTCGGGTCAAAAAGAGTCACTTTAGGCCCTAGTGATGAAATATACTATGTTGTTTTGTTACATTTATACAATCAAAGCCAAATAGAGAATCCAATATACTTGTTTTGAACCAATATCGTAAAAGCAGCCCAATAAACCCACCTTTATAGTTGTGATCCAAGCTATGTGACGTCACGGTAAATGACTTCCTGCCATTCTTCCATCTTATATTGACAAAAGATATTGGTCATCACGTTTTACTGTACACATCTTTTCTCATCCTGTTTTCAGAGATTATAGTCACTAAAACATGTACAGCTTAAAGTATCGGGTTGCTTAAATACTACTTAGAAATGGTTCTCAGAACTTGGCACTAATTTTCTAAACATTCATCAAAGTCCTTCATATTTGGCAACGTTTGGAAAATCTTTTTTAAACGATAAAACCTATTTCTTTATTTCCTATTAATTTACAGTTAGTTATGTGCGAGGATATAAGGTAAAGAAATTTAGGTTAACAACCTCCTAAGTATTTAAGCTCGTTTAAAAATCCTTGTTCCATTCGGCAATGTATTTTAAAGTGGAAGTGCATTTTGCCAGCATCCTGCTATTACTGCTTGCCACTGCAACTTTAAGATTATTTTGATGGCGAAATACTTAACACATATGTTTTCTCTAGCAGTTCGGGTTGGTTAGTTATGAATCTGAAAGTATTTTTAATTAAAAATATGTGTAAGTATAATCTAAGGTGTCGATTTGTTTATTTAATTTCATAATAATAATACAAAACAGCATATGCCAATTACATTGTAGCATTAACCATGCACAAATGTTTACAAGACGAATTATAAACACGATATAAATATAACTAGGAAAAGTGTCCGTTTTTCCTGGGTGGCAATCTTGACACATAATAACTAAAAATATAAATACAACAATGTCAATACATTATAATGTAAACTAATATGTTATACTCTTTCTACGTTTTACTGAGGCTGTGGCGTGTTCAGTATCTCTGTAAAGTTTTTTCTAGACACTCCATTGTTTAAAAGACGCTGAACCCTCTAGACCGTTAGATAACCTCTAAACTGCAATTGTTTACTCTAACATTGGTCAGTCATCGTCAGTGTGATTCGACGTTTTGTTTTTAAAGTTTCGCGCTAGAAGGTCAAGCGACAAACGCGTGATTATTCAAAACCAGAAAGGTCAACCACAAATTACTAGTGTCAGCTTGCACTTTGATATAGACTATATAAGTTAGCAACATAAGAAATAACTATCCTTATTTTAAAGAATGTTCAGTTGAAAGTAAATGTGAATTGTTAAAAATGATATTATTAACTAGAAATAACTATCCTTATTTGAAAGAATGTTCAGTTGAAAGTAAATGTGAATTCTTGAAAATGATATCACCAACTGTATAACCGTTACTAAGTAGGTTGTCATATATTATACAATCGCAAAAGTGAATAATATTATCATGGATGTATTGTAATTTTTCTCATAAAATAAACTCGGAAGTCAATTTGTTAATTGATAAACGTTACATTTATTCCTCTCACATATTTTATTAATTTATTAAGAATAATGTAATTTGTAGTTATTATTATTTGGCAGTTTTATTTTCACAGACTAATATGTTGCATTTATGTGGTAAACATAATGTAATTTTTTCCTCTATCATGTTTTAGTATCATGAGAGTAGCTTCATTTGTCTATACTTTTCTAATAATGTTGGTTTTATTTCTAATTTGAATCCATGCACGAAATAGACTATATAGTATAGTAAATTAATGCTTTATTAAATTGAGTGTTACAGAAATATACATAAATATAAAAGAAACAAATGGGTAATATTTACACTTATATACACATAAATATCACAGAGAATTTTAATTGACCGCTTGACAAAACCACCTGAATTCCACTATCTGACCCTGACTATCCTGGGTCCATTCCGCAGAGGATAATGGGAACAGAGACCCGCACATGTCTGGAACAACAAGTAGTATGATTTAATACAACTGTGCACTGCAATAATCTTTTATAATTACATTTTCAACTTCTGGTGAGTACATATTCTTACATTCAACGTAATCTAAAATAAACACGTCTTTTTAAGATATGTACACTCAATTTAGAAAGTAAAATTACTACGATAAAAACCCATCAAAATATGGAACACCTTTTGTTACAGTAATTTGAAAAACCAACCCTATATTTTACGCATTCCTCGGGAAAAGGGAACGTAAATATGTATATATTTACTAACTTCTACTTCATAGCTTTATTTGTACCTGCACATAGACAAATTTATCTTCATATTTATCATTTTTCTTTATAATGGAGGGATCCACTAATAAATACTCGTAAATGATTACTGGTAATGGGATCAAACATGCTGATTATCTTGACCACCTTTTTATTTTACACCATATAACAAGCTAATAAAAAATTAAGATTTTACAGAATAAATTAAAAGGAAATTACACAAAACATACTTTTATACAAAAGTGGTAGACATTGATAGTGATGGTTTGGTGTGGTAATATTGTATTTACATATCCAAACTATTTGTTTTAGTGACTAAAATATGGTTTTGAATGAACTAATGAGAACCGTGCGGTGTTGCCAAATCTAATAACAGCTGATTTGAAAATATTGCTTTGTATATTTTAAATAGTGTTGTCAACAGGCGGTGTGGCAACGTCGCACTAGCCTTGTCTTGTGATTGGCTGACACCAACTGAAAACTTACGTGGTCACGACTATAGTGTTGTTTGCTATACGAAATTATATTTAACTACGTAGTAGTATGAAATTTATTGACAAGTTAAAACTTGCATTTATTTTCATTGGCTACGTTTCCCATAACCTATACAAATTGTACTTGAAAGTGTCAGTCTAACGTCGAACTTTATTTATGAGGAAAGATATGGATTCAACTGAGGAATGATAAATATAGAAAAAAACCATTTATAACCAACTAAGCATGTCTAACACAAATTGCCATTTTGACGTCCCTGCATGAATAATAAGGCACTTCATAAAAGTACTATAGTTGCAGGTACAGCTTACAAGTTACTGTATTGTAAATATATAATGAATACTAATATCACCATTGTACATATGAACAGTGTTCTGGCTTGAAATTAAAAAAAAACTTAATCAATTATCATCCTATAACTAAACTGAGACAAATTCTCATGTTAGAGGTTATCCTATACGTAAACCGATATGTATGTATATCCCAAACCACTGTCCCTTATTACCATCATAATACAGGGTGTTTATAAAAAACCTGATCGATTTTAACTTTGTCTCACTCATTCCGTGTTAGAGGTAGAGACCTCTAATTTTCATTATTTGTTAGGGAAATTCAAAAAGTCTTATAATCAGCTGTTTTATTAGCAGTACCTTCTTACATTGTTGTGTGATAAACAAAAACAAATAAGTAACATTTTACGATGGATCCTCGAGTGAAGACGCAGTGTGTCGAGTGGTTAATAGAAACTAAGTCTCCTCTTGCTGATCAGCGTATATTTAGAAGGAGATTTAACGGAAATCCTCCTTCAAAGAACACGATAAAAGCATGGTATGAGAAGTTCATGGCCCATGGGAGCATACATAACAGAAAAGGCAATGGTCGCCCAAGGGTAAGTGAAGAAAATGTTCAAAGAATTCATCAACCATTTCTTAATAATCCGAGACAATCAACAAGATCTGCAGCTCGAGAGTTGAATATTAAGCATTCCACTCTATACGGTCTTATAAGTTACAGATAGTTCAAAAGATTACGCGACAAGACTGGGCCAGACGCAGAGAATTTGCAGTTACAATGCTCGACCGTTTAGAAACTGACAATAACTTCTTAAACCGGATATTTTATTCTGATGAAGCTACGTTTCATGTATCAGGGAAGGTGAACAGACACAATGTTAGGATATGGGGATCTGAGAATCCTCATTTTCACCAGGAGCATACTAGGGATAGTGAGAAGGTGGATGTTTGGTGCGCCTTATCTTGCAACAGATTGTTCGGCCCTTTCTTTTTTGCCGAAAGAAATATCAATGGTACCATTTTCGTGGATATGTTGGAAAACTTTGCCATTCCACTGTTTGAAAATGAGCAACCAAACATGATGTTACAACTAGATGGCACTCCACCTCATTGGAGACGGTTTGTTCGTGACTGTCTCGACGAACATTTCCCAAATCGTTAGATTGGTCGTGACGGATCCATACCTTGACCACCAAGGTCGCCAGACATTACCCCATGTGATTTTTTTGTTTGGGGGTTTGTAAAAGATCGTGTTTACTCCAACAAAGCCAACAGCCTGGAAGAAATTAAGCAAAAGATCAGAGAAGCATTTGATGAAATTGATGTTCCGATGTTGCGGCGAGTTTGGGCAGATCTCGAACACAGACTTGATTATTTAAGAGCTAATAATGGAAAACATGTAGAAATAAGATAGTGTGAATGCGTCATCGTAAACTTAAGAAAATTGTCTTTAATTTAACATTAATTTTAAAAAATGTGATGAAAAATAAAAGAGCTATGACTGTTTAAAATCGATCAGTTTTTTTATAAACACCCTGTATTTTAGTTTGTGATAAGCGGAATTGCAGCCCAGACCTGCAAGATAAAGGTTGGTCCTTCACACTGACCATCAGCCATACCGATTACAATACCAAGTTTACTTACAGTTAAAGCCTGGAGTTGAGTTTCTTGAACGCTTGCTCGGCCACATTAGGTTCTTTAGGGACCATTTTCTTCGGGAACTTGAGTGTTTTCCCGTGCTTCACCAGTTTAACTCCAGCCTTCCCTGAAGTCACGTGCCAGTATATGGTCTCTAACGCTCGCCCTCCTCGCACCACACGGGTCGACGACGGTAAGGCCATTCTGTGTAAACAATAAAACAGCTGGTAGAATCAAGCAGTGTTTGACATGAATAGATTACACCTTGCACAGGAGGTTTCTTTTGGATTGCCATTAGAAATCATAAACAGTGAGAGTCCAGACCATTGACCTTTTAAAATTAAAAGTAGACTTTTCGTCCTATATTAAATTCTGAAGCATTTTTATATTTTTATGATTGAGCGCTAGTGTTGACAATTCTTTTATGCGGATTTTATTATATCCACTTAACTCTTTGGTTTTAATACGACAGTACGAGTATTACTTTGAAAAATTATGGTTTAATTTTTTGTAGTAGCTGGTTAAATAACGAGATTCATAGTAAAAAGCAAAACGCCCTATACACAAACAAGATTAACCAATATTGAAATGCCCTTTACCTGGCCCGTAAGGATAATATATCTATAAGGAGTTTTCTTTTTCACAACGATCCAAACTAATCCCAGTCTAACTGGGAGTGAAGTAAATTACATCAAGGCCACACTATACATGGACCAGTTCTCTTTACCTAATTCGTACTTTTCTACACCAACTATGCATCAATATATATACGAATAGTAATTAATGTACGTATTTATGGCGTAGGTATAATATAAGAAATATAAAGGGTCGCGCATGGATGTTTTACTAACTATTTTTCTCAACTTTGTAAAGAAACTCATGAGGGAAAAGTGTGAGATACAGCTCAAAGTTTTACACTAACAGGAGATAACTTGTACTTTTAAGAAACTCTCTTCTTTTAAGCTACTAAGTCTGCGTTTAGAGTTCTTCTCCTCTTTTGCGTGCTTATCATAAATGAACCTATCTTCCCTGGCGGAACTCGATTTACCATTTCCGCCCTTCACGACAAATTCTAAATAAGTTTTTGATGTACGTTTCAAACACATACGAGATTGTAGCTTAAATTGTTTTTAACAATATTTATAACCTGTGATAGTGTTATTCATTTTGTAATTTATGTTCTCTATGCTAACAATAACTTTGAGCTGTATTATCTCACTAAGACAATGCAATTAAGATAGTTACTGAGCATTTAATCTCCAATGTTTCCTTCAATGTTAGAAGTCAGGAGTTATATTTACAATAAGATAGTAGTATTTCAGATACCTTTGGGAAACCCAGACGTTATGGGAGAAAGCTCTAATGTAGAATGTAGATGTAACTCTACTAGTGAGTATTGGTTGCAAACGTAAAGTTTGCAACTACGTGTTCAAACTAATATGATATAACTGTCCCTGGGGTAGCAGGAAATCAAAACATATTTGATAGCTCATGATAGGAAACAAACTAGATACTTGCACATTCCACTTTATTTAATTAACAAGTATTTATTAATGCTTCCTAGGGTGACAATTAAGTCTTAGGACTACTTTATAACTTTAAAACGAAAAGAGATATCACAACCAAATTTGACATGCCATTACTGGTAATAAGTAGCTAGCTTTTTGTGTACATGGCGATCGGGTGTCACCTATGGGGGATGGCCCACAGGTAATATTTTCCTATTTCATAAAGCAAAACTCCTTTAGCTTCTAACAATTTGCGGCAATAAGACCGTACATGTACTATTAATGAAGTAGGCTACTTAATATCATTAAGACCTAGGGTACAAACATATCAGTAACAGAACACAGTATAATATTTTTGAAGCAGAAAGCCTAATACTCGGCCCATAACAAACATATGTTTAAAATTGTACTCCCAATATTACAGCTGAAATTGGATGTGGCATTAGTTGGACACTTTAGGGGCTTTGTAAATACACATTTTGTAATTTTTTTTTATTTACATGGTGCATTGGTGTGATGTTATTATTTTTTAAATGCAAAAAAACAGAAACATTTGTATGATCAGTATGTTACTTAAATAAACATATAGTTTTGTTTGCGCGAAAATATTTTCTATCTCAAATCATTTACTGAATTACTTACGTTTACTTCAGTTTACAAGCCCAGTATCGCATCACACACAAAGTATCATATCAAACTGATTATGGCTATTGGCAACCTTCTTTTAAACCAAGTGATAACTCGGCCTCGCCAACTATCGCGATGTACTTTACCCCTTCTCCGTCCTTCTTCACACAAACTGTATTAACCCATAAGGGTTCAAGAATTACTTATCGCAAGTGAATTTGCACAGCTTATATAAATTATACATAAGCTTCACTTACTTAACAAGTAGTGTTTACTTAATTGTATTACTTACATGATGTGTATTGTTTTCTCAAAACCTCCATACACAGCTTACCTCATGCAATCCACAAATATACTGATTAAAGCTTATTAATATCTAGTCTAAAGCAGTTATAGCGTCAGTTATGCTGGGAGATTTTTGTACCTTATTAAAAAAAAATCATAAATTTTTCTCTCAACTTAAATGAGCGAAGTAAAATCTGTATGAAATGTACTAAGCCATTGATTAAGCTTGGCTGATTTCTATGTCTGTATTAAAATTATTATTTTACTTAAACTAGTTAACCGCCCGTGCTCCGCCACGGGAATATTGTCAGCAATAAAAGAAATAATAATTAACAAATGCTGTTTATCTTTGTATTTTATTTAGGGGTTGTTTAATTTTTTACATGAAATAGAACTGATAGTTTGCCTGTATGAACTATTTTATGTAAATCATACCGATATATTATTTTAACCAATTGATTGTTTTATATTAATTTGAGTTTCATTTGAAAAATAAATAGTAACTTATACGAACTGGGCAATGCTGATAACCTAATAAGCAGCTATTTATGCTATTTAGATAATTTGCTCAAGTATATTCCTATATTTGTATGTTTTTTTTTTCATTACATTTGTTGTATGGAATAAAGATAGTCACTTAGCCTACATGTAAATCACACATCAGCAGTTGGTCGCATTTCACGAATCTTTGACCCATACTGTGAGTAAAAGCTGTGTTTACGTCGTATATATATAAAGTTGGGCATACTTTGTTCAATGTTAGAGGGTATTAACGGTCCAATTTGATGGAAAAGGAGTCGTGGATTTTAAAACTATGTAGAAAGATGTTGATTCAAGTGAGACTTAGAACTGGCCATTTCAAATGCAGATTCTATAGGTACTTATTTAATACGCAATTTGTATTATAGCGTGTGGTAGAAAAGTCCCGGAACGGTTAAATATTTTAAAAAATAATGCAGATAGAGCTAAAATACTTGGTACAAAGTTACAGGGCATAAAACTCTATTTTAACACATATTCAGTGATCCAATAATTCTTCAGGGGGACGGCCCACAAAGGAGTCGGAAGAAAATCTTAAATGGAAGCATAGGTCAATATGCACATCAAATTAAAGGTCTTTTTTATTTTACTCAAATAGTTTTTTGTCTCTTTTGACCCTTAATACTTTTTTTATAGTCGCTGTTGATAAGATTTTCTATAAACTCACATTTAACACCATCACTGCTCTTTACCTTTTTAGTTCGATGGTTCTCTACATAGTTTTTTTTGTTCTGTATGTCTCTTTACGCCCGGTTAATGATTACCTTTTCTTTTTCTTTTTGTACTTTTCACATCCTGGGGTTAATGATAAAGTTTTATAACGCTATAATGACCCGAGTCAACATTGACATTAAACATCAAGTCAGATACTTCTTCGCCAGAACCGATATCGTAAGTCACAGTTTTTCAAGCAACTTCCCTGTGTAGGCCTACTCGAAAAAATATAGTTAGGGTATAGTTCACTGATAAATTGTAGTTCCAAATATCCCAGCGTACTCGCCATCTCGAGAAGGTAAAATTTGGACGTCGAACACTGATCTTGAGTAAGATTTATCACTTACGAAAAAATGTTTGTATGTTTACCAATCATTAGCAATTATCTGTACAACTTGCAAGCGGATTTCCCTATGATTGTTCTGGTGGCTATAGAGAATAAATTATATTGATCAAAACAATAAGTTTCCGTCCCCTACTATGGGTATTATTTCACATTCCATACTCAAACTTAAACTCAACTACCACTTTCCTTCAGATCACTTTGCAGGAAAACTAAAACATTTTTGTGTCCCAGTTAGTCTGTTCTGACTCGAAATTCATAGATTTGAAGTAGTGACAAATCCAATCTAACGACCCCAATTCAAAAGAGTTGGTATTTTTTGTAGGGACTTCCAGAGCACATTTAACACCAACACTGCTCTTTACCTTTTTAGTTCGATGGTTCTATAGATATTTTTTTCGTTCGGTATGTCTCTTTATGCCCGGTTAATGATTAATACCTTTTCTATTTCTTTTTGTACTTTTCACATCCTGGGGTTAATGATTCAGTTTTATAACGCTATAATGACCCGAGTCAACATTGCCATTAAACATCAAGTCACATACTTCTTCGCCAGAACCGAATGGTAAGTCACAGTTTCTCAAGCAACTTCCCTGTGTACTTGAAAAAAAAAATCACTGATATATAGTAGTTCCACGTATCCCAGCGTACTCGCAATCTCAAGAAGGTATAGTTTGGTACCACTGAACGTCTAACACTGATATTGAGTAAGATTCGTCACCTACTATAAAATGTTTGTATGTTTCCCACTCATTAGCAGTTATATGTACAACTTGCAAGCAGATTTCCCCATGATTATTCTGGTGGCCGTAGAGAATAAATTAAAATTGATCAAAACAATAAGTTTCCGTTCCCTACTATGGGTATTATTTCACATTCCATACTCAAACTTAAACTCAATTACCACTTTCCTTCAGATCACTTTGCAGAAAAACTAAAACATTTCAAAAATAAGTTAACAAATACACTTTCCTTCATCAAAATCGTGTGTTTATAAACAGAAACTCCAAGTTTAATAATTGCATACTGAAAGTGAGGTTATAAAAATTATAACAAATGTCTGACAAACATTAAACAGCTGACAAATAATTTATAAACTGTGTATTTTATATTCTTCAATAAGAATTGTATTGACTCGACCTTTAAAGGGCTGTAGGTCGTAGCCCTTAGAAAAAACGTAAATTCTAAGGAAGTTCGGCAAATCTACACACTATCCCCTTTAATTTGAGACATAAATCTTGTAGATCGGTCCAGTAATTACTGAGAAAACAGTGTTACAACTGTGTATTAAATATATAGATTATCGTTTCCTTTTGTCAGTTTTTCCAACAATTGTGTAAGACAAATAAACGGTACAGCGTCAACAAACGGACTTTCCAGAGTGTTTTGGGTTTTCAATTTTGTTTGAAATTATTAGGACATACTAAAACATACTAAATGTCAATCATACATGTTTAAGTGGCTTAGTTAATATCAGATTTTCTGATTTTAATGAGTTTTGTGTAAATTTAGCATTAAATTATTACATGTTCGCTACCGCAATGATACAAAATTTTTCATTCATATAGACCACCGATGCACATATGCGACGGCCGGTTTCTACCCTTAGACTGCCGTCGCATATTTGCGTCTGTGTTCCAATGTTATCAAATACTTATATCTTTGTAACGGTCCATTTGAAGGCACTGAATTATCTGCAGTGGTCTACAGAGATGTCTGACGTACAACTGCGTCGCTTGGTATGTGTCTGTGGATATGATGATTGGTGACGTCATAATGACGTTGGACAAACAGATCTTTACTTTTCTGAATCACTGTATGTATGTATGCAGTATGTATGCTGCATTACTCTATGAAGCTTTTATTTTTGTTCAAATATAAACCGTTCTTGAATCATCTGTTTTTTTTTGTTTTTTTTACTTACTTTTCCTTCATAATAAACAAAAATGAACTGTCACATATACTGTATGTGGCGTTTGGGCTATTTAAAGAAAAATATAATAATTTTCAATATTTTCTTCCCTATAGAGTGGGCGTCGCAAATATGCGACATTACAAAAGGATACCAAAAATATAAAAAAACAACATTATATTATTTACAAACACGATTGCAGTGTTTTACAAAGCCACTTAAAAATTAAGTCTGACTTGAAATAAAACTAAATCAATTATCATCCTGTGGGTTTTTGGTGAAGGCAGATAAATAAAACTGAGACAAATTCTCCTCTAAGAGGTTACCCGGTATGTAAACCGATATGTATGTATATCCCAAATTACTGTCCCATATTACCATCATAATATGTAGTTTGTGATAAGCGGAATTGCAGCCCAGACCTGCAAGATATATTGTGATCCCGCACACTGACCATCAGCCATACCCGATAGTATTGTTCCATTTAAACAATGCTAAACAACGTAAAGGGAGTATTAGCATTGTTTAAATGGAGAAAAGTGGTCATGCATTTGGAAAAGAAGAAATTTCTCTGTTGTTATTTATCCATTATTAACAAATAAGGCATCATTAAAAACTACATAAAATTTACTAACATTTTGTCTATTGCAATAATTTTTTTGTTAAGTTAATGGTTTTCGTGAAATTTGGCATCAAACATACTAAACGGTTAATGATTGTTTAGTATAAATTTAAACAAAGATATGTCTTAATAAGATAAACATTTTTGCAAAATCTTAACGCTGTATCTTAAACATTTTTGGAGTTATTATTGTTTTTGTAAAAAACACACATAAATACAGACAGACGGAAAACTAGGCACCACATACCCAGGTTCCTATGGTGAAATGGGTTTGTTTTGACCTAAGCAATAACGCTTTATACATGTGTCCAGAGAATTATGGGACACCCTGTATTTTTTAGTGTATTTTATTTTAAAAAAATGAAACCTGAAAATAAAATTATGGCCTTGACATACGCTAGTTCTGAGAATTATCGTTCTTCTAACACAAAAACCATAAAATTCCAAATCAGTAAAGGGGTTGATTTAGAATCGTGAAATAAAAAAAAACCTGTCTCGTTTTAATATATATGATACCTTTTTGACCATTGTTTTGGCGATATAACCAACCCCAATGAACAAATAAACTTCAGGGAACATGATTGAAACGGAACTTCGGTTCCTTGGATTTTTCAATCGATTTTCCTTTAGTTGGTTCGTATAACTTAAGAAAACCAATATCTTTGAAGTAAGATGAGTTTTGTAGTGCTCAGTTTTCTTCCAATTCAATTTTTAGATTGTATTTTTATAAATGACTCAAACAATTGTTGGAACCTCTGCAATGAGAGAAGGCATATGAATTTAAAATTATTGAGTGTCCTTAATTGTATATCACTATTTTTTTAGCAAATAAGATGGCTAACAAATAATTTTTTTATGTACTTTTACAGTTTAATTTCCAAATTCTGTTTTCTTCTATTTAAATAAATGTCAAACGAAGTTTCTTGGCTATTATGTGTAGATATAAAGTCAATTCTATTATACAGAGTGGAACGAAGTTAGTGTGCCTTTAGTTAGTGGAACATTTGTATGCCTTACACTACTTAGTATTGGTGACAAAATGGCACTAGTTTAGATTTCCATACCCTCACAGGTAGGGAATAGCAAACAAATTAATATTTTTTTCAAAATATTAGTTTTTCTTACATAAAATGGCTATAAGTGCACTAACAATTGTTTTTATTTAGACTTTATTGTCATTTTCAGAATCCTCATTATATTTCCGAAAGTTATAGTACGATTCCTTTTTTTAAGATTCTTTAAGATTAAACAAGTGTATAATCCTTAGTTCCAACGGAAGTTTGAATATGTGATTTTTGAGACAAGTGCAAAAGCTTTTACATAATGTTTTCTACGTTAAACTGGACTATTGAGAGTGTCAAATATTACAAAAAAAAAACTTCTTCAGTTAATAACCTTTAAAAATATGTATAAAACTTAACTGTTTCTTTGCTTTTTCATTCTTAAATTTAAGAGTTGCCTTTGAAAAATACGGAACGGCTAAAGTGTAATTTCCTGTTTTAACATGTATTTGCTTAAATGATATGGAAACAGCTGCATTAAAAACTATTTTTAGTGCACTTATGGCAATTTTATGTAAGAAAATAAAAATATTTTGAAAATATTAATTTGTCTGTTATTCCCTCTACCTGTGAGGGTATGGAAACCTAAGTTAGTGCCATTTTGTCACCAATACTAAGTAGTTTACAGCATAAAACTTTTTTACACGTTCTACCCTGTATATTTAACCTTTTTACGTCTTTAATCAATTACTAACTGAATATTCGAAGTGCTGCACAAGATAATTTTGTGTAAAAATTCATTAAGCAAATTTGTAATGCTCAATCTGTACAGAAGAATGTTTTGGTTTTAATTAGGAGTTTTTTTTTTTTTTCAAAGTTACAAACTAATAGCATCGTATGTTAACCCTAGCAACTCCATATTTTTTTCATTCAACTACGGCAATCTGGTTTGTGTTTTCAGCTCAATTTGACCTTAAAAGCAGCACTTTAAATTTCATCTATGAACCATAACTGCATTAATGTCAGTCCAGTGTCAATCTTTGATATAATTCACTGTACAAACCAGCCAAGTAAAGAGCACTAGACATACATTCTTCAGTTGATTAATAATTCATCCAAACTGCAGTTAAGAATGGTTTTAAGACATTTAATTTATTGGTTTTAATTAAATTCAACATTCTAAAGCAAATTGTCATTCTTAGACCGATTTTTTACTGTTAAAAATATAATAAAGTAAGTGTTTTGTGCTTGAAATGCTTGCTTGTAACCCCTGAAACCACTTGGTCGAGTTTTTACGGGTAAATTTTGTACTTCCATGTCCTTATAACGGTTATGTAAAGATCTAAGTCTATCAAATTTGTTTACAACCTTTATAAAAGTCTTCGAAGGGTTACAAGATATAATTTGAATTGCGTCAAGTGTTTTATTTATAAGTTTGACATAAAACCACACTAGTGTACATGTTGCTCGAAATCAAGCAATTGCAAAGAAGCACAGGAGTTATTTATAAACAAATAACTTGTTTAACAACTAATAACAGTCATAATTTCCGATGATTTGAAAAGAGTCAACTTAAAGATTATTAACTAATGGAAATACTCACAATTTACATAACAGACCTATTCCAGTTTAAAGGGTTAACTTTTAACAATCAAACTGCCTATATACGGGAAAAGGTAAGCTTACAATTTAAGTCAACGTAAAAAGGCTGTCAGCTTCTATAAAGTATCGTACCTAAGTTATTTAGCCAAATTGTAGACAGAAAGGTGTAGGCTACTTTAAACTCTACAGGACAGAGTTAGGCAAAAACTGGCAGAACTCTGAAATGGTGTTATTTGTCATAGGCTTACTCATATGCCAAATCCTTAAAATAAAAAATTAATTACTAATTACTTGTATCATTAATGACAAACCAACATCCAAAACTATACACATTTTTAATACATCATAGATAATTTACACATTGACTGTTTACAATTAACATATTAATTCTTCTCACTATTAATTTTTTCTTCGCAACGGGAAAAATCTGTTTCATAATCATTGAAATAGATTTATAATAAATAATCTATCATAAAGTTTTAAAAATCCTACATGCGTATTAAATAAGTATATATATATAGATATATATAGATTAGGGCAGGACGACGTCTGTCGGACCAGCTAGTTTGAAATACAATTTAAAAATGAACAGCTGTTTCATGAAAAAGTATTATTCACATTGCCAAAATGTAAACAACTCTGTGGAGGGCTCTTTAAAGGCTTCTGGGACAGAGTCCTACGGGATTTTGCTTAGTGTTTCTTTTGATAACTCATCTACAGACCAAGACCTTTCTTTGGACACCTCTACCAAGTTTCTACGTCAAGCCGTTCTCTCAAATTAGTGGGGACAAAGTTTCCAATAAAAATATTTAGATTCCCCTATGTTAATCTTATGGGAGAAACTCCAACTTTGATGGCCTGTGGGGCAAAGCCCGAGGATTTTTACTACAAGAATTGTTGAAAGGGGGCGTAGACACAATAGACACAATAAATACTTTATTTTGACACGTCGTTGGTAAAAATTCGTCCATTGTTAACGGAGGAGTAGTGTTTCGTAGAAATTTTTATTGTGAAAACTCTTGTTTTTCAGATATTTTATTTATTAGTGTTGAAACGATGAACTTTAGAGCAATAGCATCGTATTCTATAACACTTAAGGCTTATCTTACTAATAGATTTATAAATAAATAATACACGTATACAGAGTGTTTCGAAACTTCCTCCCGAACCTCCGTGTACATGTTCCTTAGGTCAAAACAAAAAAATCACATAAACGTTAAAAAATTCCTATCTCGGTTCATTTTCCGTCTGTCAGTGTGTATGTATTTTTACATTACTTCCTATAACTTTAAAACCACTTGAGGTGTCAACTTCAAACTTGGTACGTGTATTGTAAATAATAGGAACTACGTTTTTGCAGAGGATCAAGTTTCTACTTTGTAGAATTTCAAAATGGCGGCCATTTTTATTTTTTAAAGTTTAATAACTCAAAAACCATAGGATTTATTAAAAGGTTACCAATGACTAAAAGGATGGAAATTTAATTCGCTTTACAGAAATGGACTTTCTATAGGGTCAAAAAAATAACGGAGAAATTTTCATTTTTATAAAGGTAATACCAGCACATTCAATGAATTTGCCTAAAAAGTTTTTGTTTTAACTTCAGAAAATTTAGTTTTTCTCCATTATTTGTGTACCCTATAAAAACTGTACATTTCTGTAAAGTAAATTAAAGTTCCATCCTTTTTGTCTTTGTAACTTTTTCATAAATCCTTTGGTTTTTTAATTATTAAGCTTTAAAAAATAAAAACTGCCACCATTTTGAAATTATACAAATTAGAAACATGACGCTTTGCAAAAGAATAGATTCTATTCGCTAAGGGAGTATGTTTATCTATGATTCTAGACACCATACACGAACTAAATTTGAAGTTGGTACCTCAAGTGGTTTCAAAGTTATGGGAAGTTATGTAAAAAATACACACACACCGTCAGACGGAAAACGAAGCAAGATAGGTCATATATTTATATATATTATTTGTGGTTTGTTTTGACCTAAGTATCATGACCACAGAGTTCCAGGAGAGAGTTTCGAAACGCCCTGCATATCTTGGCGTTAAGATAATTATTCCTGCAATTTAAATGTCAATTGACAACGAAATAAATGTAATTAATGCCTAAAATCAACCAATGATTCAGCAAAGGTTTAACGAGGTAGAAATACTAATATATGTTTATAGTCAACTAGTTAAGCTTGGTAATACAAATCATTTTGTGTTGAACAAAGTTTTGCTGTTCACCTCGGAAATTCAAATTAATACATTAAGCTCGGCCCTGCAAAGTTAACGCTGGAATTTTAATTTTGACAGAACGCTGAGCAAAACCAGCTGGCGCTCTAAATGGTAATGTTGATGCCCATTCGCATGCAGCGGGAATTTGTTCGTGTATGAAGGATTGTTTTAAACCTTTTCCTGAAATCTAGGGGAAAATATTAATAAACTCTTGGCTTGTAAGGGAAAATATATATTATCTAAATATTAGTTACAGCAGATTGAATTAGTTACATTCTTCAACCCTCCCGAAGTCTTATATTATTTAAAAGTATTGCTTACTTTGAAATAGAAAATACTATTACCAATATATATATTATATGTGTGTGTGTGTAAATATTATATGTAGATTTACCAAATGTTTTCATATTTTAGGGGTTTAGGTGGACACTTAACTCTGAATTTAAACGCAAATGCCAAACCTGGACTGAAACAAACATGAAACGAGTATAGAGTAAATTGTCGATAGCTTCGTCGATGTATTCTGTTTATTTACCACTCCACATTGTGGAATACGGTCAATTTACATATTCGAATCGGTTAATCACTGTGACTTTAATTAATGAGTTGCCCAATAGCTTTGTTTGTCAGTCTTCTTACATTGGTACAGTTTACAACGTTTTGAATATTTTGCATATTATAAATTCTAAATACAAACATTGACTTTGGATACTAAGGCAGAGGTCCTATCCCTCTGTAACAAGTCTTTCCTCGTAGTTTTAACTTGATTAACTCGAAGCTAATATAGTCGAATACATTGAACAACAAATGCAATATGAGTTTTGTTTGTTTCTTCGGATTTTTTCTACTTCAATTTTTGATAAGGTCACAAAAGTTTAAAATAAATTAATTTAAATTTTTAAAAGATTAGTCAAGGTAGCAGGGCACTTTCTGTTGGTAACTAAGTTGGACAAAATTCGTTTTTGTTTTAAAACCGGAACAACTTCGATATCCGAATTAAATGTTAACTTACGTAATCCATAGTAAATGCAATAAAAATTTAAAACATATGTGTCTGTCTCTTTAAAATTTAAACATAACAGATTTTATCGAAAGAAATAATAATTATTAGCTTTAGTTTGCTATAACTATAAGGAATATCAATCGGGAAAGCTCCGATATGAGCACATGGTAAAAAATGATGATTTTAAATTAGAGATTAGGTTCGTCTCTAGTTTATTTAAATTCGGTAATGTTTGACTTATGAGACTGCGATACAACCAAAACCACTACAATGTTTACACGCGAATGAGTTGTTATTTGCTGCTAAATCGTCCGTTTGGAAACCCATTTTCATCGGATACTTCAGACCTAGTTTAATGTTCTTTACAAAATTATAATATTTACGATTTTTACAATTTTTATATTCGTAACCATTACAGCTAGGAAAATTGTGTTTTCCGCTTTGTAGTAATCGATTTGTATTTATAATACAAAATTAGGTTTACAATCACAACCAAATATATTTACCTGAAACCAATGATCTACTCGTATGTAATCTAATCAGTGGAAGTAAAATCCTTCTACTGCTAAACCAAGATGAAAATTACCCTAACCAGTATAAAGCGATATTATTATTATTATAAGCAGGAAAATAAGTAAATTTAATCCCGCAAGTGCTAAATACGATTACAATACCCCCAACATATGTTGTAAGTATGTATAAATCCATTCAAAGTTGGTTACTTATTAGATGTTGTATCAATGGGATAAATATTTTTCGATAAAAAAAAAATTACATATAGTCTGTAGAGTTAACAGTTTTCATCAATTTAGTTGTTAAACTAAACAGTTAATTTGTTACAATTTACAGACTAATAACAAAACTAGAGACTATGTATTCATGTAATAAAAAGTTGCTTCATTTTATTGTTTAAGCGTTTTCTTAAATAAACTTCATCAGTATCCGCAGGCCACATCCAACTTTACAACAGAGGTCAACTGACTGTACCTATTTATATAAATGCAATATTAATGCTAAGTTAAAATCAAACTTTACAAAAATTATGTTTGTTGATTGGGGAAAAATACAAGTGAAAACCTCAAAGCCATGTAAACGGTTGTTATTGCAAAGGCCCCTGGTTTACAAGTTCAAAACTGTACTTTTAAAATATTATCTCATCAATTGTTCTGTAACTTTATTGTAAAGTGAATAATAGTGAACATTTTAAAACTCCCAGTTACGAGTATGACAGGTGGGATGCATGACCAAAGACCAATACATTCACTGTAAAATGCATTAGGTACTTATAAGTAACAATGCAGCTGAATGGTGAACAACCAGGCCGATGGATGGTTGGCAAATATTGAGCTTCCCCTCGGATACAGTCGGTATTATAGTGAGTGTGGCACGTATTGATCACGTGGTTGTGATCAGTCACAGTCCTCATGGCTCTCAGAGAGCGTTGGCTCCAGATAACGCTACATTGATAACCTCTAATCAACTAGCTGCTACTCCAATACTCATTGAACTTCAAAATCGCCAATTAGCCCAACTAGAGGTTTCTGTATAAATGCTCACCTAATACCATCATCGAACATATTTCGTTTAACATATCTGCACGATTGGGTGTTGTTTACATACATATCACTTTGAAGCGTCATTTCGATACAAGTTACAAGTTATAACACATCATACGATCAAACCTCGTGTATTGGCAGAGTTAAGTGGGTAATCGTCCATGTATTGGTATTTTTATGTCCTCCAGTCTATTAAACTCGCGACGCTTTTCTGTATAGTTGAATTGGTTTTAATCGTTTGCTATGAATTTCTCATTTCTCTTAGCTCGTGTTTCGATATTATTGTACTTTATTGTACATTTTGTTCTATAAAATACCTTGTAGTTATGTTTTTTATGAATTCATCAGCATAGTAATAGTATAAGTCAATTGGTTAGTACGGACAAATTAGATAATTCATTCCCAAAACAATATCTTGGCTGCTCAAGGGTCAATCTACCAATGAAATCATAGCAATGAAAGCCAGTTGAGCGAAACAATCATGTTTCATGGGGTTTAATAAAGCAATAAATGAAAAAATGTTTATTGTTATAATACAAAAATACATGTTCCCACAGTCTGCACTGCTAGCCTTCACTACTTCCTTCACAACTTCTTACGTCGTGGACTTGTTTCCCCCCTTCCCGTAGCATTTTAGTATTTTAGATACAAATATCTAACTGTCACGCCACAAACGTTTCCCACACTCCGCACTTCTCGTCTTTACTACATCCTTCACCACTTCTACGTCGTGTACCTGTTTAATTTTGCCATTTATGATATTGATCCATGAATATGATTCACCGACGAATCGTTTAAGATAAAAATGTTATTTGTTATAACCTTATTTAGCTATGTAAATCAAATCTGTACCTAAGAAAGTATGTTTTATCTATGACTGTACCTATACGATCAGTGGTGGTTTCCAAATCGGGACTTAAATGTAAACCTAAGACTTTCTCTGTGGCATTTGATCAGTTGTCATCATCAGAATTTTTTTCCTTTGTACTGTGGTCGTGGCTTGATTTTTATTTACTTATATACTAACGAGTGACAGGGGTTTTTTATTTCACGATTCTGAATCAACCGCTTAACGGATTTTCATGATTTTTGTGTTGAAAGAAAGATAATTTTGAGAACTAGGGAATGTCGAAGCTATAATTTGAGTTTAGGGTTTCAATTTTTTAAAACTAAGTTTTAAATTTTAAAAAGTCTAGCAGCCGACGCTAACATTATACTCTCAAGCTTTTGGTATCATACTATTTGCTTAACATAACAACTGTAAACATTCAGCGTTTTCGACAGAAATTCAGCATTTGGATGAAAATGAAAAAACGTAGATTTTACTTATTTATACTATGTGTAATGCTATAATCATCGATACACTCATTTATTCGCTAAGAGGATGAGAGTTTATTTAAATATACATAGTAAAATACTAGATGTACTAATTAATTTTTTTGAGTAGTCTTTAAAATATTTAGTTTGTTTTAATGCAATATAATTTGTTATAACCAACAGCCGGTTGAATAAAACAATATTTTATGAGGTTGGTTTATTTACTGTGTGATTTTGTCATTGATTATAGGAAATAAGTAAGATTCTATAACCATTGCTGTATACGAATCTTCAAAAGAAAGCTTATGAAAATTATTTTACTACTCGATTTTTTTAGGAAAGGTTGGGACAATAACAATGAAAACATGTTTTAATTCATCTTGGCAGCTTTATATTAACTATATATTTTTAACTGCTTAAACTATGCTTGAATTAAGTCGGATTTAGTCACTAACAAGACTACAAGATCGCGCCACTCATCCTACACTCATCTCCATTCAAACTTGGCTGAAAATACCTGCTTTGTATGGTTGCCATTTCATTGAAAAGTATTGGAGTATTATTAGACACGCTATTTACATTTTTAATGGTCTCTATTCCCGTACGTAAAACGGGCCAACAGCTCGTATGCTATTATTCTTAGTTTTGTTTACATTTATGTCGTTATTTTATAACCATCATGGCAACCCATAAGACCAATGTTAAAATGTTAAAACTTTGAGATACTTTCAAATTATAAAGGCATTATCAAAAATTGAAATTGGTTACGTCTAAACCATACAAAGATTTGACAAAACAACCTTGGTAAGTTTGGCTAAAATATGTTCAGCCGTTATTGAGATTAAGTGTTATTGCATTAAAGTTCGTCCCAAAGAACTTCGCTTCGTTCCGCTCAATAACTGTAATCCTTACACACTTTATAATCTCAACCTTAAACATTGTTACTATCAATTTTATTATATTTTAATATGGGAGCATCAATATAACATAAGTACATGTGTGTAGTTTACCAATTATTATCGATGGTATTAGTCAACTTGAACTTAAGACATTATTGTCTCTGAGGGTGTTTGGCATGACAAAACACTGGACTAAAAGCTAATGTGGAGTTACAACACTACACAGCAACTCACCCAAACTCAAAGTGACTTGTTTAAGCTGTCTCCAAAGAGTCGTCATTATTTGAGCCCTGCAAGTTTGATAGTGTCTCGGGGTGTACACGCAAAGCATTGGAAAAGGAAAACCATAATTAATTCTAGTACGTGAATTTTGTTATATTATTAAAATATCTAAACGTTTGTATATTTCATTTGATTTGCTGAATTAGTGTTTCAAACTAATAAGGTTGTTCAAATCAGTTTTTTTTTAGTTATATTAGAGGTGGTTTTCATCAATACATGCCACTTTTTAATATTGCTCAATAGTTTCAAACAATAGGTCGAGGAAGGAAATGTATTTTAAGTTTATCATACCACCAGTTGCCCGCAAATTATCACATTTTTACAATTAACTTTAACTCCATGAAAAATTAACCAAGGAGTCTAAAATCCTTTCTTTTCAAATTACGTAATTTTTTGAGGGACAATTAAAGTAAATATTTTTTATCTGTGGTCTCAAAGAATTCCCTGGGAGGCTACGCTCCCATTTATTTTTGTAGTATCTTTGGGCTCAAAAGATCCGTACAATGAATCTCATTATTTTTTAACTTTCGTGACTTTCGTGACTCTAACGTTGATATTAGGAAAAGGCATTTGGCTTTTTAGAAACAAAACAAGATGGCTTTCATAAATTTATTTAATGTTCTAAAATAGCTATTACCAGTACAAAATCAAAACTAATCTAAGTTAAATTAAATAAATAGATAAATCGTATGAATGACGTTAATGAGAGACATATTTTACATTAAATTCAAGAAACGTATTATGAAGTGATGAATTACTATCTAAATAATGCTGGTTTTGAAATCCGAACGAATATCGCTGGATCTCCAAAACACGAAAAAGTTGTTGATTACATCTGAAACAAAAACAAAGAGCTTTTGAGTTTGATGTTTTAAGTTTCAAGCAGACTGATAAATACAAACACATTGTGGAGCCGTATGATAAACCCCAGTCCCATGACGTCTATACGATCCACAGAAGTCATAGGCGTAAGGTTGTATTTTACCAAGCCATGATTTAAAATGTATATCTGCCCATTACATGCATAATTCAAGTGTAAGCTATTTTTGACTAAAAATCAACTTTCGTATTGGTATTATATCTTTTTAACAACGATTTCTTTTCGAATCGAGCACAGCCATTTGAAAGTGCATACTAGCATTTACACTTGTAATGCACTGAGTTAAACAAAACCGATTATCGTTGACAAATTCTTTATCAGCTCGGACCATTGTATTTGTATTGCAAATTTTATATTAAAAAGTGACACATTAAACGTAAATTTATATGTATACCCAAAGTAAACATGAATTGGGTGAATATTAAAAGAGGTTTCACGATTTGTCTTTATTGTGGATCTAAAGGCAAAAGACAAAACATTAACAATAGTTCAATAACCTTTGCTGAATGTTATTAGATTTACGTATGGCTATGCAACCTCAAAACTTGTTTTGATGTATTAGACCTGTATCAAGTAGGTACCCACCTTGTATCACAGGGATGCGACTGGACCGGAGGTGGTGAGTCTGCTATGCAGCTGGGCAGGGGGAGGCGGCATCTGCTTCAGCCTGAGTACTTTGCCATGTTTGATCAGCTTGGCACCACTGCCACTGCCACTGCCACTGCCACTGCCACTGCCACTGCCACTGCCACTGCCACTGCCACTGCCACTGCCAAGGGTAGTGACTACGCTACTAGGACTGGGGGTGGCACGCCAGTAGACTGTCTCCACTGCGCTGCCTCTGCGCACTACACGACTGGCCCATGACAATGTCATCCTGGCTACGAGAAATAAATATGAGCACGGTTCAGATAATAATAAAGTAACTCGTCACATTCTGGAATCATTCTATTTAGTAAACCAGGAAAACTCTTCTCGCAGAAGTAACAAATAAGAATCAATAACCATTCCCGAATTATATAAATAAAAATGCATCTCTTATTATGTTTATGTAAGACAATGTGTTTCAACACAGCAACTCGAAGCCTAATTTTATACTTATATCTATATTAATATAGATGTATTTAAGGGTTTGACTATATTTAGTAGGTTAAGTTCTATAGTCGACATGAAATTCACTCGTCAAGTTTTTGTGTTTTTAACACATTTCATAGTGATAAAGGAAATCTTATTTATTATTTACCAATGAATTTTTACTTTACGCTTTACGCAACCGCCATTGAAGCGCTGTCAATGAGTGCAAACCCTGTTTTTAAGCTATTGGCGACGATGATTCAATAAATATAATTTTCCCAGCCATATACAACACTGATTCAATGTCTTCTTTCCGGTTATCAAAACTCAAGAACAATTTTATACACAAAGAATCTCTGGTTCCTTCCAGTTATTTAATTTCATTTGCGGTTACACATTATTGCACTTGCGATTAATTAAATCCGTTATGTAAGGATAAACATTTTTAATCTCACTTGGTTTGGAGTTGCTTTCAAAACGTGAATGGAAATAGTGGCAGTACTTGTAAACGACATTTAATGTAAACATATAAGTGACAGGTAGAAAAAATAATCTTAATCCAAACAGCTGTTCGTTATTTTTTCCTTACACTTTACACAACCGCCATTGAAGCGCCGTCAAAGAGTTAATTTAATCATATCATGAAGAATACTAGGGATAGCTTCTTAATTTTAACATAATAGCATTCCCTTCCCTCGTTCTTTTAATTCAAACTAATCAATTTCTGGCGGGCTATTTTTTATATTATAAACGTTATATTTCAACTAAAAAAACGTTTTTGTAATTTTTCAGCTGGTACTTTAAATTAATTAATATATATATATATTCTATTTAATTTTTCAAACATCATGTATAAATTTATCGTTTGATGACCAAATTGTTCCCTCGGATTATATTATCCATACAACTTTATTATAACCTGCCATTGAAGTGATTAGGCTTTAGGATGCGTTTTCACTGAATATCAATATTTTCCGTCATACTGCAGCAAAAACAGCAGTTTTTAATGCATGCGTTGCGTGTCTAAAGTAGCATTTTTACTCTCTAGGGAGCATAAATAATTTTTAGTCTCTAGGGAATCAAAATCAGCTGTTGTATACAGTAGTAAATTCCGATTGTGGCAATCGTATCGATCGAAATTATTTATCAATTGATTTATGAGGTAAGGTTTTAGAGTCAAAGGTTTTAGCCTATTGTTGTCGATTGCTCAACATATTGATGGTATAATACACTATAACACAATCGTAATATACGAAAAGATTGAATCACTTACTAAACAGCTGCTTGTTTCCATTATCAAATTAAATTTAAAAGAAGTTAGAAGTAGTTTTGAGAAGTTACCCTAAATGAAGTTTTATAACATAGTTTGTTCAAATAATGGTGCAATATGACAAAAATATACTTCATCAACTGGACAAAAAGTTACTTTTTAACACTCGCTCATTTTTGGACCTCAGCTTCGCCTGATGGTAAAACTTGACCTCTGGTCAAAAAGAATCACTTTATGCCCTAGTGATGAAATATACTACCATTCCTATATTTTAAGTGACAAACGAGACACTACTGAACACGATGCTATGCTTCAATATTCCCACGAATACAGAAATCTGGTTTTAAACTATTACGAACTATTACGAAAAATTAACTGGTAAGTACATCATAAAGGTTTAAAATATAGAGTTACCATAGTATAATTGTATTTATGATTCACTGCACTTAGCAAAGGCAGCTTTACTAATTCACTCGTATTTAAGTAAACATCTAAACGCCGCGCCGCTCCATTTAATATTAAATTAATCAAATGTTAAGTTTGTCACACGCTCAAACTGAAACTTGTTTACATCAACTGATTGCTGTAATATGTAATATGTTATTTATCGTTAACTAATACACCTTAAGTTGATTCTTTCTTCGGGTTAATTATGGTAAACCTGCCAACATTACGCATAATGCACATAATTTCAAAATCATAGTGTTTATTATAACAACAATACTAAACAAGACCTACCTGGTTAAGTGTGAGAGGGTAGGTGAGGTAGTAGAGAGGCTGTGAGAGCAGAGTGAGTACTGTGTATGTGTTCTGCTGCAGCATGATGTGTTATATACCCGAGGGCCACGCAGGGGCCAAGTGTTTACCAACAAAGAAGCTCGTGCAGCGTCAATAAGTCTCTGCAAAAACACTTGAGTCTGCCGTAATCATTACGTCATGTGGCGCGATACAGCCATCGCTGGCGGGAGTGGACTTAGTTGATGTCACTCAATTTGGAGTATCTTAATTTAACGTGGACCTTGATAGTCGACGGTTCAGAATTTGGAGATTCTTAAGTTGGCGTATTAAATATTCCGAGTCCATTTGAAAGTATGAAACGTACCAATACGGTCTTGGATACGAAAAGACGTAACATTGTAACATTGTGGTCATCAAAGCGTAACATTGTATTGTTACTGGATGTTTGTAAACATAGAATGAGCTACAGACCAAACTCTTCTCTCAATAGTGTTTTCAATCAAAAATTCTACGTAGAGCAGCTAGTGAAAACATGCTAGTACATATGGCAATATCAAGAAAGTTATATCAACCAAATTCTCTACTTCTTACATTATTGTGCTGTGTATGTGACCCCCGCCCCCCACCCCATCTTTGTATGTTCCCTATAGCCTTCACTGGTGGAGCATACGATATTCAATATGCACTCAAAAATCAGAAACCATGAAACAATAATACACATAAAACATTTACGCCCCTTAATTCTCAAAAGATAGTCGTCAAAGCCACACCAAAGATTCAGTCAAATATAAGGTGCATTACCTTTACGTCAACAGTTCAAATGTGGTAGTTAAACTCACTAAATGTTTCGCCTATTTATTTAGCCTTCGTCTGGTGAACTCACAACAAGAATGATTCGTCCATTATAGAGTTGTCAAAAAGCATTCAAACAAATACACGAAAGACATAACGAACGAAAACACTTTTAATATTTTAAAAGTAGTCCTACTATTAACCGGTTGCGGTATGGAGGCAGACTCAATCCTCGGTTTTTGCATGCGTTATGTTTTTCATGTATTTGCTTGAATGTTTTTTGACGACTCTATAATGGATGAAGCATTCTTGTCAAGGGGTTCACCAGACGATGCCTGAATAAAAAGGCGACTCGTGTAGGAAGAGAACTTATAGTGACCGCATTTTAACTGTTGACGTAAAGGTATGTACCTAATATTTGTCTATACAGGACAAGGGCTACATCATGAATCCTAAAAGTCTCAGTAATGCTTTTTATAATTATTTTAATTGATCTCAAGGTTGGTTAAGGTTTCGAATCCATTTTTTTCCAATATCCTAATATAGCCCTGAATGAAACATTATGTATCAGCTTCAGCAAGATTAAAACATAATAATGGCATTACGTTGTTCAATTTCCCTACGTTTTTTCAGATGATCCTGGCTAATGAAAAAGCTGATCTTAGTCGGCAACAAAGCTACACAGATTATATCGCTCCATTCTAAACTCATCCTTCGCTCATATCGTAATAGGCAAGCATGTTTCTTAATAACAGTTTTTCTTAGCTCGTGTGCATTTCAGGGAAAATCTGCGCATACTATAATAAAGATATTTTAGTGTAGATGTGCAGAATTCCCTTATAAGTTAAAATGGGTTCAAAAATAAATCCAACAAATGAGTTTAATTTGTTTTTATTAATATGGTGTACATGGGCCTTATGGGTCTCCATGCTGGTGACGAAATAACAATGAAATTTTAACAGAAATCAAAACAAATGGAATAAATTCCAATCACATGCTTTATTTACAGCGTGGGGTGAAAATAAAGAAGTCTGTTTTTTTGTTAAAAACACACAAAAACTACATAACTATAGTTCGGCCGCTTAGAACTCGACCTCCTCTAGCATTGGTTTAGCATTAGCGCGCAGGTTTAATGCGGCGTTTTCTAAGCGGCCGAACTATACCCCCTAACTTATGAAAAACATATTAACTAAAATCAAGAAACATTGTTTTAGTTTATGTAAAGTTTGCTTATCTGCAAGGATTGAGTTTTGGAATTGAACGCCTCTATAATGTAAGAATCTGGTAAGGGGACTTTAAAAGCCACTGGGGCAGAGCACCAAGGAAGTTCACCTAGTTTCTTTCTTGTTGGCTCATCTACAGACCTTTCTTTGGATACCTCTGCCAAGTTTCTATGGCCAGCCGTTCTTACAAATTAGCGGAGACAAAAAACTTGTGACGTATTAAATACAGTATATAGGTTTTTCTTACACATTTACCTTTAATTCAGGTTTAATTTAATAGTGGTTCTCATCCAAGGTGTAAGATCTTCTTCATAACCCTCTCTTTTTTATTGATTAAATGAAGTTAAATATTCTAGATCTTAATAACTTCACTCTTCTACTGTATTACCACACTTATCTACTGTAACCATCGATTTCGACAGGTTTTACCTAGTAAAAATACTAATCCTGATCACATCCCAAAAACCCCTAAACCAACGTGACGCTGACAACCATAAATCGGGCTCATGATCGAGTCCATGCCACTATGCATTATTGCCAGTGGTTGTTATTGTCGCTAGTATATACGCATCATGACTGTTACTTTTGAGCAAACTTTACACTTTGATCGATTAAATTTACGTAAAAACTCTGACTTTTGGAACAATTTCAGCCCGCCTACAAGGGTTCATACATCGCGACCTCGTTCAATTAACCTAATTAGCACTCACATTTCATGGTAACGAAGTCAATTAAAATTTACTGATTAATCTCAAGTGCTAATTGTATTGTTGAGTAGGTTTCATTCCTGATCAATATAAAGAAGACCAAATGCATCCTTTTACATTGTTGGTTTGAAATTTTCACACGAGAGATTAATTCATTCAGGCCACAAAGATATATTTTAAGTTCAAACCACAGCGTAGTAAGCATCAACATAGCTGAAGAATTAAACCTCGCTCCTTGCTCATAATTTTATATTGTTGCATTAAATGAAAAAAAAAACAGATAAGTTTGCTCTCAAAATATAATGATAGAATTAAAACAATTGCGTTTGTTCCATTATCTAATGGACTAGTTATCTAACTAGTGGAAACTTAACTTGTTTATTTGCAGTATGTTTGTTCAGACTTTATCAATAAGCCACGAATGTTTCATTTGTGTCACAATTATACAAAATACCCCCGGCGCAGCAAACCTGCAGACTAAGCAAATTTCAGCTTCTCTGATTATATTTTTACTAAAAGATTTCCATAAATAAGACATATTTATTCCCAATTTAAATAACATTAGATTTAACGTGTGCTTAAGTTTGCTGCTACGGGGAAGGTAAAAAGTGTTTTTGAACATACGTCAATAGTATAGGATGAAATAAATAAATTTGTCAAATTTTATCAACATATACCCATAAATAAACAAGTAAACTACAACAGTTTTCATTTTCTCCATAAGAATAACATAGGAATTTTATATTACACTTTTTTTATTCATTCCGTGACCGTTAGCATACAACAGCGCTTCAATATACTAAATAATTTTTTTTTTTTAAGCTCTACAATATGGTTTGGATAGAAATTACAAACTTTTTGGTTAATAGGGTCAAAATTTAGAAAAAACTCGTTTTTACCCCATAAAACCCCCATAAACCCCTATTCCCATGGTCCGATTATGCTGGTTCGCGAACCCGTTTGAATAAACGCGCTTTATTATTTTATACAAACTAACAATTTAAATTAATCGTTATAAATAACTGTATATGATTGTTTTTGCCGTTCAGGCTGGGTTTATTAGAATATATGTAACAAATCATGTACTGTATGGAGATTAAAAATGCAGTTATTCAATCGCTATGCGAGCACGGTGTAATCCTGAGTAAGCCTGTATCGGGAAATGGTTTAAATCAAAACAATTGAAAATACAAACATCGACTTGTCGACTTGCGGAATAAAACACTCCTTAAATCTGGTGTGCTTTATCACAAATAATCCCTTGTTGATTTCAATTAATTTCATACATTACCTTTGTGCAATACTGTATCTACTGTATCTACTGTATCTACTGTATTGTTTTCCCCTCTTTGTGTCAAAGGTGTTTGTGTGTGCAGTCAAAGGTATAATTATTATGTGGTAATAATAAAGAAATAACTATGAAACCTGTAATAACTTATATTTGCATTGCCTTTGCAACTAGTGATTACTAACACATCTACTAAAAGAGTTTATTAATCATTGTAATAAACTGTATATTATATCCTTATGGTTTTATAACTCATGGAAAGTGATTTGGGAAAATAACACTTTAAAACCTGTATAAAAATGTGTTTTTAATCTTGTGCAAAATGTGCCTTATAAGACATATCACAATGTATTTTCATATGTAGCATAGTCTCAGTTCATAATTTTATCATGAACCATTAAGTTGAGTTTTAATATTTGGAGACGGGTGAATTTTATCAAGCCATTTCGAATATCATCGCTCTACTGGTTTGAGGTTTATCCGTTTATAAGTTTTCCCCCTTTCATCTACGTTCACAAACAGGTGAACATTTAAGTAAGAGTCCTTGGAGCCTAGACGTTAAAGCTCATAAAACAATTTAAAAACTGCAAAGAAAATGTATAACCCCACAGTGCACTAGATATTTAAATTGCGATTTGCACTTTGGTATTTGAACAAAAAAAAATATATTTTGGGATTTAGTAACTCTTCAGCGGCTGTTTGAAATCAACAAAACTAATATTAATTTTATGGCGGTCAAATCCAAGATGGCCACTAGCCTCCAAGGACTTTTAATGTGGCAATCAATAGGAACACCTAATATTGAATTTTTATTCATAGGGATGTAAGCTTGATATACGTCACTGGAATTAATGGAATTAATGGAGAATCAAATCTGTGTTATGAGCAAAATGTGCTCACTCTTTCATGTACAAAAAATGTTAACGTTGTACAGTATTTTAAAGATCTTTTTAATAAACGTCAGCGGAATAATCAGTCTCCGATCACATAAATTAGTAGTAACTTCAACACACAGCCAACAATAGTCTTTCGCACGATGTTCTATAAGTAGTATCATTCTACAGCTGTGTGATCTTTCGATAGCCTGTTGGTGACGTCGGTCGGTAGCAGCATGTCTTGGGAAGATGGATGACGCTGGAACATGAGGATGCGTCCATGTTTGACCATCTTGGGTGTGACTCTGGAGCTCGGGTGGCCTAGCCTCCAGTACACCGTCTGCACTCCACTGCCTCCTCTCACTAGCCGCGTGGAGAAACTAAGACTCATGTTGGTATCTGGAGGCAATACAATATATCATACAGACTGGATACGGGATGAATTGGAATACTTTACACTTTCACCAGTACACCTTTAATATGATTTTCGGATTCAGTTTTCAACAATGTATTGAAATTGATTGTTCATCATGTAATTCAAAGTTATACCAGGTTATACCTTGCAGTAACGATTTGTTTGCTAAAAACATGCAATAATATTATATGTACATACAATAATATTGCATGTTTTGAGGACTAATATGTCGCTTATAAATTCCTTGTATATTATACAAGGAACTATAATGACTATACTATGATGACTGTCGATTGCTTCAAACGTTAAGCCTCCGTAAATAATAACAAACTGTGATACAATTGCTACTGGTCGATTAGAGTGAGGAAAATTGCGCAAAAAGGTTCACTGCAACTAAATTATGTTCTATGATGACTGTCGATTGCTTCAAACGTTAAGCCTCCGTAAATTATATAGTCGGGGGGGCAAACTGTATTCCGTGGGATTTTTGTGAAGGGAATGTGTGACTATGTGGAATCTCTTTATTATATGTCACATAATGGTGTAGTACCAGGTGTTTACCCTCAAATTGCGGGGTTTGGTTTTTATGACGTCTTAAATCCAAGATGGCTGCCATGTGTGACATCTATTCATTAAATTAATAATAACTCTTTCCAGAGTAAAATAATCGAATTTTAATTTATACCATTGAATTCAGCTCAAAAAATCAAACAATTTGGTGTTTTGAATCATTGCTCTATGACCATTGGTTACCGAGATATTGAAGGCGGAAAACACAGAACATTGTCCCCAAGCAAGACCCCACTACCCCCATGTTATCCTTATGGGGAAAAAATAAAATTGTATATCTAGCTTATTACTCAGCATATCTTAATAATAATTGGTATATGGCTTCATTTAGTAGAGATCTACTTGATTATGACCTAAAATCACCCATTTTTACATTTCCGTGGCAGCAAACCTGCATACTCACTTCCCATGTTATTCTTATGGAAAATGTTGTGCATGCTTGTTTATGAACATACGTCTTGAGAAATGTTAATGTGTGGCCCCATTTTAATTGTTTATTGCAGCATTTGCAATTCGTTGAGTATACAGGTCTGCTGCTACGGGGGTATTGTAGCTATAAACAAATTACAGGTATTATAAAATAAAAATAAAATAGACCATAGTTGTGAGGCATATGTAATTTTGTAGGATTTTGAATTAATCAATTGTATGATTGTTGGCAATAGATAGGTAATGACATGTCTGAAAGTGTGGCCAAGCTGGTGTTTTCGGCCGCCATATTGGATATTAATAATTTTTTTATGCAATGCTAGTCAAATAAATAGTTAATTCTTACCTTAGCAATCCTTATTAAGGATTTGGAATTCGGAATTGGAATTAGCGTAAACATCTAGTTAATAATAATGAGTCACAACACCAGCGTTAGATTTAAAAATTTGTATTAGTATCCAACATGGTGGATCCAAGACGGCGGGCCAAAAAATTTAGCTAGGCCACACTTTCAGACAAAACACCCGGTAGTACACGATTCTATATGTCATTACCTATCTATCACGGCCACTCATACAATAATTGCTTAATTCAAAATCACAAGAAATTACATATGACCCAGAACTATAGTCTATTTTACTTTATTTTATACCTATCATTTGTGAGATTTTTTTATTGCTACAATACCCCCGTGGCAGCAGACCTGTATACTCAACGAATTGCAAATGCTTCAATAAATAATTAAAATGGAGCCACACATTAACATTTTTCAACACGTATGTTCATAACCAAGCATGCACAAATAAGAAGCATTTTCCATAAGAATAACATGGGAAGTGAGTATGCAGGTTTGCTGCCACGGAAATGTTAAAATGGGGGATTTTAGGTCATAATCAAGTAGATCTCCACTAAATGAAGCCATATACAAATTATTATTAAGATATGCTGAGTAATAAGCTAGATATACAATTTTATTTTTTCCCCATAAGGATAACATGGGGGTAGTAGGGTCTGGCTGTGGGGACAATGTTCTGTGTTTTCCGCCTTCAATATCTCGGTAACCAATGGTCATAGAGCAATGATTCAAAACACCAAATTGTTTAATTTTTTGAGCTGAACTCAATGGTATGTATTAAAATTCGATTATTTTACTCTGGAAAGAGTTATTATCACTTTAATGAATAGATGTCACACATGACGGCCATCTTGGATTTAAGACGTCATAAAAAACAAACCCCGTAATTTGAGGGCAAACACCCGGTACTACACCATTATGTGATATATAATAAAGAGATTCTATATAGTCAGACATTCCCTTCACAAAAAATCCCACGGAAGCTGGATATGTACAGTTTGCTCCTGGTCTAATAACAAACTGTGATACAATTGCTTCTGATCGATTCGAAATCGTGATTTCATTTTAAAGTTGAAATTAGTGGCAAACAGCTGGTATACAACAACGATAAATATAAATTCTAAACCAAGGTAAATTCAAATTTCAAATCAAGCAAATTTTTCGAAAAAAACGCGTAGTGAAAACTTAGCTTTTTCCAGTAATCGTGATGAGAACGTCCGCAAAAATTGTTTTAACAACTTAAAACGGTGTAGTGTGTGGCTTAATAATGTTGGGTCTTTATAATGTTAGCTTACTTTAAAACTGTTCTTTTACCTACATATTAATATATGATGACATCCCTTGTGAACTATATGTTACGTTGTAGCAAGCAACTGAATAATTTTTATTAATTCAAACATTTTTATGAGAAATTAATATAAAACAGCCCTGTTTAACTACTTTTGAAGCAATTTTACAAATAATTATCTCATTTTCGCATGGGAATCATATTTGCAAAAATACATGTTAGTATAATATTGAAATAAAATATTCTCTAAAGTATAAAAGTTAAAAAATTAAATTCCTAAAAGCCTGCTTCTATGTTTAGTCTAACAAATTACTATCGACTATGTTCTCCCATACCTATGGGAGAACGTAGCAACGAACTTTCGTTTGGCTCTAGACAAATGGACAACGTTAACGTGGGTGGTTTTTTAGCTGAGAATGAAAAACAGCTACATTGCCTCATTTGTTTAACGTTATTGAAAGTTTCAGGCTATTTGAAGTAGAAAAAGTTTAAAAACGAATATTAGAGAGTAACAAAACAAACTCTTCCGCTTCAAAGTGTCCGTTGGTTTTGTTAGGTGGCATTATTGAATTAGTAATGAGGTGTCTCTAGAACCGTAACAGTTTTGTCTGGACTCACCTAGACGGATGTTGGTTGGTTGTGGTAGCAATAATGAAGTAGGGCGAGAGAGTGTCTAGAGAGTCGTATTTTCAGTGTTTGGACTCACTGCACCAAAGGAACTCCATCTACACAGTAAATCTTTATCATCTAAATGAAACACTTGTCGTTTGTATCGTATTTAACAATATTTTCATCGAACTACTTTAACAAGTATTTTTGTGTGAAAACGTGCGTTCAGTACTGATATACCTAAATACAGATTAGATTGAAGAAGATAGAAACATTCTCATTCATTGTTTGGTTTATAGTCATTAGTTTTAGTAGCAATTGGTATATCTATGTTTGTTACAATCATAAATTTTAGCACGGACAAAAAGGAAGTTTGCTGTGTAATGTGCAGAGTAAAGCAAAAAGCTATGCATTATTCGACATTGATGGATAACTGAACGGGTATTGTTATAAATGATCAGGTCGTATGCTACATGTATATTTCATTTATGTTATCTAACTATTTCCTTTAGTGAATTATTTTATATGTTGTAGTTAAATATTGTTACCTGAAGTAATATTTATTTAATCCAAATACATCCAACATCCAATCCTTTCAAATTAAAAGATCCGTTGTAATATTGTTGATACATAGTTGGCATTCTAAATCTAAGTGAATTGAGATATATTTATCACTGTCTCGACAACTAGAACATCGCCAAGTTCATCTAAGCAAAACAGTTTTTTGCACTATAATTTGCAGTCTTTTTTAGTATTTTCAAGAAAAACTATTACGATATCAATGATGTGTAAAGAATTTTTTTACGGGTTTATAATTAAGTAATCGTGTTACTCAATCATGACCTCTAAAGTCATCAATCTTATCAGATGGATGTATTCACAATGGAAGTCAATAACCAGTCTGACAACAGCTGAACAATTTACATTTCCCAGTATACACACGTTCGTGGCACAAACATTCACGGAGACATTAGATGAGCTAACTGTCCACAGGCCATGGACATTGTTTGCTCAGTTTATCATGCTTATCACAGTCCAAAGATATATTACAAGTACTAACAAAATTGACACGTATTTTTGAGTTGCGATAATGTTTGTTTTGCCTTTTATTTGTTTTTGATATTTTCTATTGCTTCACTATTTTCAATAGTCATTTCAATAGGGTATAATTCAGTATCCGAGTCTCCTCCTTTTCCACATTTTTGATTGGTAAATGTTCTGTTAGTATAAATTTCCACACTCTGAACGCTTTATCTTTGATTATAGATTATACTAGAAGTTTTATCCCCACGTTAGAGTTTTCACCAGTTTTAGAAACAAAATTGATATTTTTAATTGATATTTCTAATAATTATTTAAATAATTTAACCGATAGAGTACAGTTACTGATATGCATTGAATTCGTCAAATTTTATTAACTTCAGACTTATAGGACGACTTTTGTCAGGAATTGCTTATGTCACATCAAATAAATCAGTGACAAAACCAAAGGGACCAACAAACTGTAATGCACTCTTTGAGTGGCTCAATGATCTGTTCTTTTTTATTCTTTTTATAGGCTGTTCCATATAGAAGGGTTGTCTACTTCAGTGGTCAAAAGTCTTTGTCTTTAAACACTGTACATTTAGCTTCATGTGGATTAAAATGTCGGTCAAGGTAATAAAATGGTCCAACGATTTTCAAACATTTGTAATATTTTCTCATTGTTCCAGTTTATATAAAGGTTCTACTAATCACGAGGAAAATGTTGAACAAGTTAACTATTGAGGCATTGTTTATGTTGGTCAGCGGAGCAAATACTAACAAAAATATAAACTCATTTATTTAAGTAAAGGCGAAACTAACCTTTTAGCATTTGGTAAGTATAATTTTACAACCCATAATAGACTTACTTTTCCAATCATTGAAAGTTAATGTTTATTAAAACTATAGTAGTGCGATGGTAATTGTAATGTGATTTTTACAAACATCAAAAGTGTATGTAAGCCTAACTATGGCTGTCGTCGGTCTGACAGGTATGATCTGATAAGATTACAAATTCGAGGAACGTTTGTTAGGTATTGGCAAAGGGGGGCTAGGTGTTTCTACTGTGTTTACTATAAACTTTCACATAGTGTTATAGTGCTGTGTATTTGTTACCAGATAAGTTCATGGTTCAATGTTCTGTCATATAAGCGTGATATATTCTATCACTCAATGACAGTCTACCTCATTGAAAATGATAAGTTGCGATACTTTAGATTTATCTGCACCACCGACTTACCATAATACTGGTGCAATATATACCTAAGTTATTGCAATAGCTAACGTAAAAAACATGCATCAGTAAAGCCAACGGATTTATATAGACACGTTATACGAATAGATAAAACATACACTTTTTTGTGATTGCGAATGGATTATACTACAGGAAGTTGTCAAATAAAAAAAAAACATATAAACTATAAATATAATATGTTATATAATATGAAAACATAAATATAGTATTTAAATAGTATGCAGTAAAAATGTAAAACAAATATGCACGCTTTCAATCTGTTTTACCACTTAATTTGTTTTGTAATAAAATATAAAAACATTATTTTCGTGGTAGTTCGAATAAAGGCACTTTGATCTAATCTTTACTGAGTGCATTTAAACTCTGAAACCAAAATTGGGTTGAGTAGCCTATAAATGTTTTTAAACATTCATTCTCGATTGGGTTATGTTTTATGCATTTCTCGATTTGGCTGATAAAATATACACCACTAATGAACTCATTGAACAACTAAGCTTAAGCTTGTAAATCTTACACCTTGGAGGTATCATTGAGTTTAAATTAATCGTAAATAACGAGCAAATTATGCATCAGTAAACTTGATATGAAATGTATCGTCATTAATTGTTGTCTGTTCTGTGAAAATAAGGGCGATGATCGTAAAAACCTGATAATAATATTTAATCCTTTCACAAGACAAAAAAATAAGTGGTAAAAACTAAATGTTAAAGACTTACCTACTAAGAGTTGTTCCAAGCTACAGAGTGAGACAGTGCACTTATGTCCCCTATAGCCTATCGTGTTTTTAGGCGGTTAGTGGTGGGGGAGAAGAGCAGCGGAAATCTCCAGTATTTAGCTGATAAATCTCCAGAACAAATTTACAAAAGCCTGCATAATTTCCATAGCCTTGGAGCGATAGCAAGATAAAAACTTTCCTTGAGCATTTATTAGATACGACTCAATCGCTGAAATATTTTCCATGTTACCGTATTTAAAACTCTCAAATATGATAAAGATGGCATGGATGGTATGGGAATAGCAGTTGATCTAGGTGGACTGGTATGGTAGTTTTGTTTTCTAATAAACTTATCTAACAATGGAATCAAGGCAATTGACTATTAAAACGGTTTTTTTCCAGTTTTCTTGAATAATTAAAATATTTGATATATAGAGAATGCAGCAATCAAATAGCACCCGAGATCGATTTCGTTTTGCGTTTAGGTTCCAGAGGCCAAAAACACTATCCATTTAAAATCATGTGTGTGTGTGTGTGTGTTTGCGTGTGCCCGTTAGCGTGATAGCTCAAGCGAAAATAGTCCAATTTTGATGCGTTTATTTGAACGATTTCGCGAACCAGCATAATCAGATCATGGGAACGGGAAAAATCCCGTTCTAAAATATAGTAAAATATCTATACTGTTCTAAAAATATCATATACTGTAAAAACAGGGTGTTTTAAGGGGGTAAAATATGAAATAAGCTATTACCGTTGTAGGTCCCATGGCAACACCTAGGCCCGGGGACGATTTACTTTTTTGATTTTGAGGTTCTCAGAGGCCAAAACACCATTCGTTGAAAATGTGTGTATATACTCGTATAATATATATATATATATATATATAAATATATATTATGAATATATAAATATAATATATATATATATTATATGTGTAATATATATAAAGTATGTACTGTATGTATAGAATATATATATATATATATATATATATATATAGGATCATGTATATATATGTGTGTGTGTGTCCATAACTGCAATTACTTAAGAAATTTTTTCCGATTTTGATGGAATTTTGTTTAAAAGTTTAAGGTGAGCTAAACTTGAACGAGTTCGGAACCAGCATGGTCGGAACTTGGGAATGGGGTTTATGGGGTAAAAATGGGGTTTCTCCATTTTCCACCCTAAAAACATGTTATGCAATTTCTTTCTAGAGCTTATGAAACAAATTAGTACATTGATACGTAGTCATGTGCTTGATCGTTGAGGATCAAATAAAAAACTGTACTTTTCAATTCCTGTGTTATTCTCATTCAGAATAAGGTAACTTTCGTATGTTTTTGGTATGGATATATTTTGATTAAACTAATAATTTGATTTAGTTATTAAAATCAGTATTAATAATTTTGTTTATTTTTACTAGGATATCAACGTTTTAATAAAAAAAAAAACGCCTTATTACCTTCCTTGTAGCAACAAACCTAAGGACTCATTAAAATTTGTGTTATTTAAATTAAAAATAAAGCTAATAATTTTAAGGGAATAGTTTAGTGAAAATCTAGCCAGGTGAATGTAAATTCGCTTGTCTGTAGGTTTGCTGTGGCAGGGGGTTTATATTTATTTTTTTACATTCAAATCTATGTTAAATATTAATGCAATAATTCACGAGCGATGTTTTTTTATTTTATTTTATTCCCTAAATGGCTAACACAAACCAAAATATTTTGCAAAGAGTAGAGTGACATAATATGTTAAATAATTAACGCTCGTAAGTAGCTACTAAACTACTAAACCACTACCTCGCATGTCTTACATGTTATACTGAGACATAAACTATTTATACATATGATATAATGGACATAAATGATCGGCATTAGCTACAAATTCACAATCCAGGATACTACAGTATTCGAGTGTTTGCTGTAGGATGTTAAGGAGCTTAGCATACGATAGATGCCCCTCAGTAATTACAGCTTTTCGTTCCAGAGTCAGATACATGGATTACAAACAGCGTTTATATTTTTGGAAGCAAAGATGTAAAACATTCGTAATTATTCGTTACGATGTAAAAAATTGAAAGAAATTAAGTGTGTTTTTTATCAAACCGTCAATAGCTTAGTTTAAATCCAAATCTGATCAAAATATATCCATGAACAAGCAAACTACAATAGTTTACCTATTTTTAATAAGATTAACAAAAGGGTTTTAAGTTAACAGATTTTTTGAATATTTTCGTAACTATTAGTTGCACAATAACACCTTATTGAAATAAATCATTTGTTTTTAAACTCTAAAACTGTTTTTGGAAAAGAATTGCAAACTTATATGTTTTGGTGTCAAAACTGAGAAAAGCCTACTAACCGCGGTCCAATTAATTCGGTATACCAATCATGATGGTTTTACAATCGTTCCAATAAATATAGGAGACGATTGTACCAAATTTAATAGGATTTGGATCATTTTCAGAACATTGTTATCATGCGAACAGGCACGTATTTAAATGTATTTATATATATGTATAGGTGTGTGTGTGTGAGTATTCATCTGGACAGACGGTGTTTGGCATCTAAAAATTAGAGTGGTCCTGAGTCTAGGTCTTACCATAGGACCTAAGAAAATTGCTTATTCCTTATATGAGAAATCCGCTAAAAGCAAACTTAATTTATTAAAACCTATTGATAGGTTTAGCTAGGAAATCTGAAAGATAATAGACCTACATACCCAAGTCGATTGGGTGTTTTAAGCTACTTTGTTTGGTAATTATTGATAGTGATTAACATTTTATGCCTATTTTTTTTCCATTTTAGAAAAAACATTATAGTTAATGTTACGTTTAAGATGTTGAATCATTATTTTGTTTAAAGAAGTTTAAATTTTCTGCTCTCAATGTTATGTTTTATTATGTTATTATATTGTAGCATGTTTTACATATGTTATGATGCACCAACATAACTACTCTAATAATAATGTTTAACAATTTTACTGTGCATTAACCTACACCCTTATATGAAGTACGACTGTATAATGAGTTTAACATTGTTTCTTAGAAATATTCAACATTGTTTCCTAGAAATATTCTGTAGTTTAATTAAATTTGAAACGCATGTTTCACGTATCACAGATCCTTACTAAGTAAGTCCATCGGGCCTTGTAAGTTTCCATGTCGTTCTTATATGCACAAGATTCTACTATCAGCAGTTAAGCCGGACACTGTTTTCTATCACACATTCAAAATATATTTTACAAATTAACATACAGGGTGTATGAAAACTCCTTAAAAAGATTTTTGTAAATCGTTTCTTGGGTCAAAACAATTTAACACTTTTTAAACAAATGATTTCTAGATTTCTATCCTTCTACAGATTCTATCACATAATCCGTCTGGCTGTATGTGATTTTTACAAATGTATCAATACATTTAGAACTCATGGCACGACTTACATCAAACTTATTAAAAAAAGTATTACTAGTTAGGATCAATCTTTGCACAAATTAAATGGTTTTAATTTTTTACCAATTCAAAATAACGGTTATTTAAAATTTACATTACAAAAGTAATACACTAAAAACCATTAGGAGTACAAATTGTTAGGATATCTTAGGCGAATCCACCGATACCTTGATAAAAAATTAATAATAGGATAATAATTTAAAGGAGGTAGAACAGGAATAGTATTTTGGTAAAAAAAAAACCATGATTAATTTTGTTCCAAAAAGAGTGTAGTGTGAAGCTATTTAAAAACATTCATAGATTTAAAATTATCATCTTTTTAATGAAAATAAAATGTTTTAATAAGCTGGTAGAAAGGCAGTTAATTTTTCAAATGAAGAAGTTCTAACTTAGTTTAACATCAGTACTCCCATATGTTTAATTAGCTTAGGTGATTAGGTTGTATAAGAATAGGTTTAATCCTTAACACTGTAGCTGTTAGTATTCGGAAAAGTAATGCAAAAGGTCATGTTAGCCCGTAGTGAAATTTAAAAGTATGTCGGGCGAAGCCAACGGGCAAGAAGTTTCTTATAAGATCTGCGTGGTTTGTAAACTGTGCCTGGAAAATCCCCAACTCCCCATAGTTGCTGTTATCAGTAATCTCTGTCCTGCTCTCTTGTAAGTTCAGTTCCTTTCTATGGGTAAAAGTTCAGTAGTGCTTGGAACTGTCCACTCTGTACATGACCAGTACACCCTTGAACACTGACATCACTTTTTGATTTTTAAGTGTTGGTTGATTAATATCGTCTTGGTTTTTTTGTTAAAAGAAAGAGTACAAATTTTGTTAAACTGTTTGGGCAAACTAGCACTTACAGTAGATATACTAATACCATTAATAAAAGGCACCCTGAACATCAAATTATAGGCAAAAATGTGGTTCGGATTCCAATATAAACTGTAGGTCCCTTAGTTGCCATTGGCTGCATGGGCTATTTATTAACGGTCCTATCTAAGGAACATGTCGGTACTTTATTAACAAATAAGACAGACTAGTCACCAATATCTGGTTATATATATTGTTGGATTTGGATTTGAGTGAAGCTCTACAACATTTTTACTGATGATTTGCTGAAGAAATATATTCTATGCAAAATAATAGGCACTGTCTTTGGATGTTTCAAATATTCTGGTTCCTAAAAGTATGACATCTTTGTAGCATACAATAGGTAACGTTTCGTGTTTTCAATAAATCAATTTCTTGGGCATTTGAAGGAAGACTAGGTCTCTTGTCTGAATCGAACATTACATTCAAATTAATTGAACGAGAATCATTTAATCTCTCGCTCAAATGTTCGAAACTCGCCAAGGTCGAACTTGGTAGAGAAATTGCCAGGGTCGTATTTAGATATTTTGTTAATGATGGTCTACCAAAAACCATGTTTATATACGAGATTACAGATACGCAAAAGAGAAACCTAACATAGTGTTCGATGGTAATGAGTTGAATATAGAAACTATTCTACTGGAAACTGACTGTGACTAGGGATCTCCTCATTTATCATTCCAATGATTGCGCTAGAACGTGGGTTGAACACATTCAGCTCGCAACTGTGCCCCAAACCGTCCTTTGTCCTACCTTGATTGTATTGCTTAGTTCAGCTGATCACTTCATGTGTTTTAAACTAGACATTTAATTGTTTTTATTCAGTGTTACCTTTGACTTATAACACAACTTCCGTATCTAATAGTCAATGATGATACTTTATCTTTTGTCATGTTTAAAAGTCTTTGGTATCGTGGGTATTGTTATTTTAAATCTACCAGAGTTTGCAAATAAATGTTTAAAACTTGTGTAGACAACGGTCGTTCTGGCTGTAGATTGGAAACTATAAAGTAATTTCGATCTTACAAAATTTTAAAGTTTTAAACACATACTCTACATAAAACAATATCAACCTTAAAATATGTTTATTACTATTACTGAACATAAGGATTGCTGAAAGAATATCGTTCTCAACCATCAGTATGCTTTAGTTAGTGAAGAAATGTAAAAATGTCATGTTTAAATACGCATTTTTCCTAAACCATGTAGGAAAAACGCTCTTAAATAAATCAGGATTTTCTAAAGATAACTCAAAAAACTTTCGGCCTTGGGCTACACATTGACCTTTGTGGTAGTATATGATTGTTTCAGTCGATGTAGAATCTAACAACGAACCACCAATTGACTTTGAGATACTTTATGTTCAAGTACTTTACACTTTAGATTGTTGGTAAATGTATACGGGCGATCTGTTTACTTCTGAGGCGGAAATGTTATTGACATTGAACTTGAGGCCGATACGTTTCTTATCTCTACAAGCAGCTGTATTAGCTATCTTCTCCTGACTAATGATAAACGTCAGACTCAGCTGAGCGTTGTGCGATCAGCTGTCTGTTGTCTGCTGTCTGCTGAATATGCTGATGTTGACAGCGACAATGGCATCAGACAAAGGATATCACGCTACGTTCACTTTTATACATGACATTCAATAATTTAAGCTTTTGCTACAAAGAGAAAATCTTCTGTTGTTTTGTAGTAAAGTTTTCGTTGCTAATAACATGTTCTAGGTCATCTTTAACGACGTCGATCAAAAAAATACGAGGGAAAAAGAATATTCTTACAGATTTTACAGAAAAAGATATATCGGCACTAGAAAACTTTTAATTTAGTTTTTACGTGGATTCAAAATTACTTATTATCTTTATATTAAAATCATATAATTGGATTTTACAAACGGTAAATTAAATAAATGGCAATCTTATACATAAGCTTACTAATCCAAGGTGTATATCAAAACGTTGGAGGTTTTTTTTTTTTTTTTTTATTTCAAGATTCTGAATATAACCATTTCAGTAAATCTTGATGCAAAATGTATTAGCAAAATATTGTAGTGTTTTCTTTACCAGTGTTTGAGGTATAGCTTATTTTCTAAGAGACTGTAAATTTATCTAAATAGTAGGGATGTGAGGAAAGCACAAGGGGGAGGAGTGGGGACTTTTGGAAAAATACACATCTCGACTTGGTCTAACGCATCGAAAGATCCAGCTTTCCCCTAATTACTTTCGACACAGAATCCATATTGATTGGGCTAATCTTGAAAATAATCCAACCTATTGTAGATGTTAGCCTCCAGATTGACAAACAATAATAAAAAGTAAATACTGTCAAATAAATGTATGCCTAAAGTTAAATAGTTGCGACAAATGGTTTTACAAGTATGTTAATTGACAAACTATCTCCAAACATAAAAGTAAACCCGCAACCAAAAACAAAATATACTGTTAAATATAGTTGTTGCAATTATTTTCGAAAGTAACTAAACAAAATCAGACGATTAAAGAAATTGCTGAGAGTTGTATCCTGTATCAACTAAAACAATTTTTTATTCACTTATTATACAAAATAGATTATTATTACAAATTATCTCCATAGCTTTCAATACATTGTATTTTTGTTTCCAAACAAAAAGTTATTCTACGTAGAATGGGCTATCTGCCAGGGCACTTATGGGTTTTGCTATGGAGGAAACACCTAAATCATGTATGAAAAAATGTTAATTAACATCTTTAACAGATCTGAGGTAGAATCAACATTGACACTGTAGAATCTTAATGGTAGGTTTTAAAGGGATATTAGTCCACATATCCTACCTTGTCTATTAAGAGAAATGGTGATCTCATAGTGATTTTATATTTATTAATATTTATGCAACGTGCCATCACCTTATAAAAGCATTTTTAAAACGTCCTTTGACAAATTCAATAGAGCTCCACTTCACTCAACTTTATAAGTGGCTCTTTGCTCCCAATGCAAATTCCAAGTATCAAGGTTTCAAAAGAATCTCTTTCCATGTAAATCAGAATATCGTAGTTAAATAGCCATGCATATCACATCATCACCACCAATTACCTTCAACAGCCAAGTTGTTTTGAAAAATGTTTATATTCAAAAACAAATCTCTATAAACTAAAACAAGGATATTTAATATAATATAAATCAAAATGCCCTAAATTATCGATATTACGGGTTTTGAAAGTAAAGTTGTACTATTATCAGAACTTTAATGCAAATTCATCTTGATGGCACGCAATATAAATTTCACTCACTCCTAATGGTAATTGTACAGTAGATCGCATACAAATAATCTGTTACTTTTGCATCTTAAAAGGGTAGTTATTTTATATGTAACAATGTATTACAGGACCCTGTGAAGTGAACGAATAAGCATTATCAGCTGTCAACACACACCCAAGAGTGATAATTGAAAGTTCCAAAACATAGACAGTCTATATCGCAAATAAATTCAAGTACCTAATTAAATTATGCATCTATAGAAATTGTCATATTCATAAGCAGTATCGGACATAGGCAACGATCTGTAAATATGTCAATATATTTATCATAAATGTCTACCGTTGAACCAATTTATTAGATTCAAAAGCTAGTTTGGACATACGTACCGGCCGTATTTTATGTGTTTGATCATGTCTTGTACATGATCATCATAATTTTGATAACACGAATCGTTTCGCCTCGTTCATTTGTTGGCCAGACTCGTCACATCAATGTATTCTCTGCTATAAGTAGTGTAAATGCTTCAATAAACTTTAAACCTCTTAGTGTTGACTATTGTTAATAGTTTGAAGCAAAAAAAAATTCGGTTGGCTATATTTTTTTGTTATTTATTTTTTATTTACTTACCATATTTATTTACAAGATCAGTCCCTCTAGTTTGCTTCGGAAACAGACAAATCTGTTGAATTATTCTTCCACATTTAATAGTACTGTAATAGTAATTTAATAGCACTGGGTATTTATTAAAATGTCTTATTTTTTCGTCAATTTAATTATGCATTGTATCACAGACCTATGAGTAACGGTGCCAACTACCAAAAAAACTACAATTAATACACATCAGAGCAAGGAAATCCTAGAGATAACCAGGGTATACAATACAATTAAACTATAGTTAACTACTAGTAAGGTATAGTAATTGATTTTTTTGTTAACCTGTTAATATAGCTCTAGTTTATATGAAAAACTGGAGGAGATTTAGCCTACACTGAAAAAAGTTGTGTATCTTCACTTGTGACTAAGCAGGTCACAAGTGAAATTTCCAACTACGACTATCTCCTAACTGAGTGTAAGTGTCCCGGCCACTGGTCGCAAATACAGGGGCCATATTTATAATATAACTTAACATAACCTAACCAACCTAACCAAACTTCTATATGCGGATTATGGCCAGAGGTGGCCGGTTCTCCGTTTCCCCTCCTAACTATCGTAGTGGAAAACATAATAATTATGAATAACATTGTAAAGATAATAAAGCTGCATAAAAACGTACGTTGCCAAAAGAAGTAAACGTGGCTATTACCAAGGATGGCAATAGCCAATGATATTATGATTTTACCAAGTCAGACGTTTGAATTTAACTTAATTTAAATTCTCTTAAACCAGATTAAAATATAGTTTACGCAAGATCTCCATCGTGAAAACAGACATTTTTGTTTTCACCCTACCATAAAGTGTAATCTGCATATGTATGCTACAACGTTAAGGATTAGTTTTATTACTATTCTATCCACAGAGGCAGGTAATCTTTTAGTGTATTGAAAACGGTTAAGCCAAAATTCCAGGAATTCGAAACACTTAAACTGGTAAGGCAGTTGACTGTACAAAGTTTAGTAACTAACAATAGTTTATGCAGCAGGATTGTGTTTTTGATTCTGGCCAAGTCTCTGACGTCACACCAAGTCGTCACGTGTTTCCTAGTTAGTCAGCTTGGTCACGTGATTAGTTTGCTTATCTCAGTCACGTTGACTACAAACGCAACGTTTCAGTGCAGTTATAAAGTGCATCTGTTGCGAAATACCACGTCACTAGGCCAATATAAACAATCGCTTTCGCCTGCCTTGACATACATACTTGTGCGGTTTTCAAGTTCACTTCCTCGGTAGTTTTCTCCAAATTTTCACGAGACATGTAAGTATTCACATATGAACTTGTTTACTGCTATATTGCTAATATATGATCGGCAGATGTTTAGATATATCAGCTGACCTACTCTAAAGTTTTATTTACTAGTTTTATTCATGTAAATTTGAATATTCAATATACTGTATACAGTTAGTAAGTTAGTATAAGTTAGTAAAGCCACGCTTGACTTAGTATTTGATTATTTACTTTATCTTTCGTATCCACAATTATATTAGATGACACAGTTAGTGACAACATGAGTGTGTTTACATGTATTGACCATGTGATAAATGTAAATGTAGTTGCACATAAAGATTAACTCAACTTTTAACCCTAAAAGTGATACATTTCTGTCACAGTCTACTACTTTTGTTGGAATTTAGGCATGGTTCAAAGATGAGTTTTTAAAACCTAACCAGATTCTTTACATAAGATATGTGTGGGGAGCAAACTTAAAAAATTAAAAAAGAAAATCTTGCACACTTTATATTCATTACAAATATAAAAACCACACCGAAATGCGTTACGAGAAAACGTTAGAGAATAAAGAAATAGTTTTGTATGAGTTCTGAGTTCAATAATTTATTTTATATCCTTAGGATATTATAATATATGACCAAAGAAATTTTTTACCAGTGACATTTAGGCCTAAATCTAAGTCCTTTTGAGGAGACCAGTGGTTTTAGCGATTTTTTATACTTTCCATTTCTCCCAATAAGTAACGTAATTCATTATGTCAAATTATATCCCAAAGTTAAAGTTTTAATAATATTTTAAAATTAAACTATTTAGACATGTTGCCTGACACATTTTAACTTTAATAAATGTCATTTGATTATCTGATTTATGACGTCAAGCCAGCTAATGAAATCCCTTAATTGCTTCAGGTTATTATTAATGACACTCTATCTACAATCGCAGACGTAAATATGAAATTGCAGCTTTACTACGGTATGGCTATAAAATCTGTCACATAATCTGATTCTAGAATTTATGATACTGTCAACTTCAGCCTTGTGATTAGGATAATAAACTAACAACATTACAGTGGATTATACAATGTTTAATTACTACAAAATCAGGGGTTTTTTATATCAGTAAAATAACTATCTAACCCTGTAGTGTTCATAAACCCATGTTACCAAATCAAGTAGGTATAAACATGTTAACATTTCATTGAAACAAGATAGAGAAAAGTACCTAGATACAACAAATACTTAAACGCTAATTATAATACAAAACAACATAAGTTATGCTGTGTATGATTGTTATGTTACATATAAAACACGTTGTTTTAACACTTTTAAATTGTAATCTTTTAAAAGATTTGTTGTATAACAATGGCAGTAATACTTTGTATAAAACATTTCCATGAAGCTTTAAACAACTCAATAAAGCTGCAAAGCCGTCAGTCAATATATAAATTACACGCGGTTTATTTGCTCAGCCCCATGTGCACAGTCGTTTATTCAGTTATATCCAGTTTTTACGATTGAATTCTTAATTAAAACAATGTATTATTTTTTTCTGATTCATTCGATCCATTTAATGTGTCGAATTTACCACAAACATTTTATCTACACCAGTTCACCCCCACTTTACAATATATTAATCAATCTTTAAACACACTTTATCGAAAATTATTGTTCAGGTAAATCAATTTGGTACACGTGATGGCGTTACCCAATTTAGAGACCAACGGTGATTTAAATTTGAATATTTAGTAATATTTCAAAAGTTAAGTATTTACTTCAAAACAAATTAGTATTAAAATCAGTATTTTAAAACACTGACTATTGGACAGTTACTGACTGAGTTTCGTGAAAAACTGACTGTATTCTTTACATGCAATACCATATTTGAAATCCCTCTATATACTCCAAAATTTAATAAATGTCATAAATACGATAATTGTACATGATTACAAACACAAATGGTCACAGTTTCATAATCATTTAGTATTTTCCACTCCCGAACTATATATAAGGTAAAATTAGATGTTTATTTACAGGAGGTAACATGTAGTGTATGGTGCTACACGTTCTATAAGACTTATTAAAAATTATTAGGAGGTTTGTGGTAACCTCTTAGCTTAATCTCTTTTATACAATTTGTGAAGTAATCCTTCAGGCAATGCACAAAATATGATGCAAGGTATATAATTAATGTAACAAAATGTTCGTCAAGTAATTACAGTAGCATGTGTTGTGTAGCATGGGTCTACAGTCCACCACTAGAGTTATCCGAGGCGGTCGTGCCGTGGAGACAGTTTACTGGCATTACATGAAGGACAAAACTGGCCTACAGAGGATCTTCAAACACCGCAGCACGTTCGTGTATCCTAAGAGAATGGTGCCTAAAATGCCCAATGTCGCCGACCAGGCCTTCAGTAAAATTAAATGAACGGTAAGCAGAATAACTATACATTCCTTACGAAACTAAGGGATACTGATAGTCAATGTTGTTTTAGTCGTGTATTCCTCTCCCCTCTGAAAGGGTGTCGTGCTGTTTCAGCGCGTGCTCGTACAGCGCAGTGCTTGTACAGAGCAGCTCTCTTGGGGTCTCTATTTCCAGGAAGGACCTGGCACTCACACGTCCAAATGTAGTCCCTAGATTAAGCTGCGGTAATACTTTGAAGTACGAATATTCCAACCCAGAATACCTGCCGGCAGGAGGGTGACAAAGGGGTCGGTGCACTTACAGTCATTTGGAATTTCCAGCTTCTTGCTTCTTTACAAGATTCAAAGTCCAAGCTAGGGATTGCAAGTACAAATATTCGTTATTCGGCTATGGCTTGTGAATTTATCTGAATCACTTAAATAATATTAAAGCGGTCTCCACAGCTCCAGCATACTTGGCGAATTTGACAACAAAAGCTCATAAAAGGTAGTTTTAACACCTCCAAAGCTAAAAATGCAGAAGAATGTTGAACCATAGATAAAACACAGTCCTTGTGTTGGTTAGTCTGTGGTTGAACAATGCGACACGTATTATTGACTCTCACAAGCAGCATTGAATATCAATTGCACGTCTGGATCCTTACAAACTGCGATTTTGGTGCTGGGGTTATCAGGGTTTATACGGCAATTCATAAATTATGAGAAAGCCCAAAGCCAGTACCGCTAGTTTACTGAAGTACAGAACAGGCAGGAAGACAGACGGATGGAGGGGCGTTCCAATTAGACTGCACGTACACGAACACGATATTCCACCATTTTCTGCTGCACCGCACAAGCACGCCTGTACGAGCACGTAATCCCTGAAAGTACCTATTGATTACATAACGTAACTCTACTCCCCTGGTGGTAATATATCGCTATTCTCTCCAGAGATTGGCTACGATGTATCACCAATATAATGATAATCCGTGCCACAAGTAAGAAACAATGTAAGTTTTAAAAGGCTTTTACAAAGCCATTGTATATCCACTGTTCCTCTGAGACCTATCCATTTTAATTCGATAACTCGATTTATGGTTTCGATCCAAACCATTTATTGTTGTTCCAAATTAAATTCTAATGTTTTATTACCCAGTGTAACATGTTCTCTCTTATGTGAGTTTGTTATAAGTCTTTTGTGTAGTTTTACTTTTAAACATAGTAATGAATATAAGCTAAATAAAAAATGTATTACATTTAAAATAAACATGTATCCTAAAATCCACAAACAATGAAATCATGAAACACTATAATGGTTCCAAACAAGAATGTATTTCATTTTAGGACAATCAGTCACACATAAAAGAGAATATGTTTAAGGATAAATGTGCAGGAAGAAAATTGCATCCTTCCTTCAATCGTGTAGAATTTACCAATTGAAGTAATGGAGAAAATGCTCTTTAAACTACTGTATTTGCAAGGTAGCCTCTTAGTTTCATGGATTCATTCTACTTAAATGCTGTTAAATGAATTGATATGTTACTGCAATCATATATATTAATATGATACTATCTGGATGTTACAGGTCCGGTTACCAATGCTGGCTGGCTTCTTCCTCCGGATTTAATGAGACTGGTGTATTCGTAACCTGTATGTGTCCTTTTAACCTAATGTAATATAATATTTATTTATTTTATTTGTAACTAATTTGTTTTTGATATTTGTTTTCTTTGTTAATATAGTTTTAATAACTCACATTGGTGTCCTTATTACACCCAACCCTACATTAGAATACATATAAACCTTGTAAACATAAAAACTACTATCAAAGTTAGTAATTAATAGAAGTTTATTAATTAAATTTTAACTTTTATCCTCAATAATTAGCACAATAGAAAACTCGTATTTTCTTTTAAAATATAAAAGTTTACTTTTTACTGTCTAAGTTGAATGGTGAGACAACATAAAAACTTGAATAGTGAATGAATCCATCTATAAGTATTATTTAGTATGTTTTATAATGTATAATATTTTAATGAGCTTCTTGGCAAACGCGCCACTGTCCATACCTCGATATGTAAGCTTGTTTGTTTGATATTTATTGGACCTTACATTATTACTTTGAACTCAAAACTACAAAAATATTCCTCTTTGAAAAAGATTTCCGATTAATCTAACGTCAAAGCGTGCTTTGTAATTCAAAGCCAGGAGCAGCTAAGAGCCCTTCTGACCTAGTGACTGGAGTAATTTAAACTTCTCGAATAGCTCTCAGCGTTATGTCTGAGTGAAATGTTGAAACCAATGTATACTTATCAAGAATTTGCCATTCAATGGGCCGATCTTACATTCGCTCCTCAGGTTTTTTTAGGTCATGGTGAATTCACTGACGTGTTCGGAAATTTGTTATATCCAAAGAAGTAATCATTTGTATGCATCTTCTCAGGATAAATGACTACAATTTACGAGTACCTAATAATTAAATGTTTTTAAAATCATATAATCATATGTTTAAAAAATACATACTTTAGTTTTTTTTCCCTAACAGTACATTATTTAATAGTTTATAAATATAAATTTGAATTGTCCGTGGAATTATAGTATTCACAATTACTACAATAACGTTACAATTTCTTTCGGGTTTGGATTAATAAAAGGCACGATGATTTTGTATTTTACACTCATTTTGGCAAATTTCCCGATAGGGAATCCATTATATGTATTTTGGATCTTCTTAATTACCATTATTAGACAACCTTTTACTTCTCTTATCGCATAGCCTAAAGGTTTTTTTTCGTTTTCTGAAGCTAAAATTCCTTCTCCGGGCCACTGATACTCCTGTGACTACGATAGTTTAGCTCACCTAAAACTTAAATCAACCATCCGTTTGCATAAATTTGTCTGAACTTCTATTGCTGCCTTGAGTATACATATGCATGCTCTGCTGACAATGAATGGGCTTGAGTTTCATGTCACCTGTAGCAGTTTTTCCTTGGTTATCATAAAAAGCTTTATTGATTGTTCCTTGTGTGGGTGTTCAGCAAATGTGCGTGTGTGTTGCACTCTTGTAAATATCTTTAAAACCCCTCAATGAGATTTTAATAGCTTTATTTTAAGATACGATTTTATAATTTAATATAATTTAAATTCTAGACCATACGTATAGAATATCCAAATTAAGTTATTTTATATTATTTTATGTCTATCTGTCTGTACGAATCAAACTCAAAAACTAATGAACCGATTTGCCTCACATTTTACATAAAGCAACGGGTCCGGGGATTTGTACCGAGCTATTCCCGCTTTGATGTTGAGAATAAAAATAAATTAAATGTAAAGAATCATTGACTATTCACCCAGGCAACGTTAGGGCGACATAGCTCTTTCTTACAATTAGCCCGTACGTAAGCATGATTTAAATATTTTAATAAATTAATGTATTAACAATAGAACAAAATGGAAGTCATTAGTACAGAATCTTTTAACTATATAACTATAGAAAATTAAATACTTTCTAAATTTTAATACACAGCCGTCAGCGATCAACCATGCGTGCAAGTATCAGGGGAAGGGAGATCAAGCTATGCCTGGTGATGTTTAATTGCCACCAGGCATGCTCACTCGGTCCCCTGGTACTAATTTATAAAACGCCTAGCATATGTTATACATAACCTTACAAATATTTTGTGTATTGCTGTACAAATCTCTTATACGATGGTTTTAAGTATAACTTGAGTTAATCAGTTAATGAACATCATTGACAAAGCAAAGTTATAGGGGTGTATTGTTGTTTAAAAGAAGGATAGCAGTCTGAGATATCTCCACCTCGATGACTATAAATGAGTGACATTGTTCCGTAACACACTTATATTGTACAAACCAGACCAACTAACTAAATACTGGTTCTACATAATGTACTGTATAATGCTCCCGGTTGGTGAATCAAGCTCACTGCTTAGTTTTATTAAATTACAAGTTCGTTTTTATCTTTTGTTGCTACGTGTAGTATTAAATTTTTGCTAAAAACGATTCTGGTGTTAGTATTTAAATGCAATGTCATTACTCAGACTATATCTGCGTTCACTAGAATTGTTGGTAGGCCTATTGATAATTATAATATTTTCAATAACGTTCCAAATCTAAAATACTCCCAACACAATATTTTAGCTAGTTGGCATATTAGATGCCACTTTAAACAAAACTCGCCTTTGGGGAATTTCAGAACTTTAGTTCTATAATATAAGTGGGTAAGAGGGTATATTCCCAAAGTCCAAAGACCCAACAATCAGAATGAGGTATTACGAGGGGGTTGGAGTGAATATAGGTGAATGATGTAATGGAGCAAAATGTACACTCTAAAAGGTTGTATACAAAACATTAGTTAAGATTCATATTATCTTACGTTTGTGTACTTTTAAATTGAAGGGAACCTTCAAAATCGGGATATTTTACTGAAATCATCCCCCCCCCTTATTTTAAGGGCAAAGTAGGGTGAGAAAAATCCTATGATTAATCGAACTTCTATTTGCCTAATTGAATTTTCACTAAAATATCTCCATTCAAATTTCATATTTATTCCCTATTTAAATAACATTAGTTTAACGAGTATTTCCCTATAACAATAACATGGAAATTTAAAATTATTTAGTAAGTGTTTTAGCGAATCTCCCTATAGGGAAGTAGCTATTGCCGTATGAGGCACGGTAAGACCAGAGCCCGGGACGTATTTACTTTTGATTGTGATTTCTCCAAACCTAAAGGTTTAAAACACTATATATATATATATATATATATATATATATACATATATATATACCTAAAAAAGGTATTGAATCATATACATGTGTCACATATACACATGTGTCATATGTGTCAATTTGTTTACGGCCCATGCTAGAAAAACTAAACTCTGCACACCTTTATGGCATGCGTGAGGACCTCATTTTGAAGGTCCTGATAAAAGATAACTAACAACGCAAATTAGGGCTCTCTATCTTAACCCAGTAAAAAATGGCACTCAATAAAGATTTTCAGAGATGAAATTTAACTTACAGCTTTCCAAGTCTGCAGCCCCCTGTTGTTGTAACGGCTCACACTAGAAAAACTAAGCCCTGCACACCTTTATGGCATGTTATGAAGTACTTTTTTAAGCCTAATTGCTACTTGGTTCGCAAACCCAAAATGGGGGATTTTGGGGGAAACTCAAAAATTTGAAATGTCAAGCCCCATCAAATGACCCCTCATTTTTAAGGTCCTAAATAAAAGAAAACTAACAACGCAAACTAGAGGTCCCTATCTTAACACAGTAAAATATGGCAGCCATTGATGTTACGTAAGGAAAATTTTAAGTCAATTCTGATTCCTAAGCATTTCAATTGACTGCCATATTTTACTGGGTTAATATAGACCCCTAGTTTGCGTTGACCTTAATAGGACCTTCAAAATGAGGGGTCACTCGATGGGTGTTACCATTTGAAACTTTTGAGTTTCCCCCAAAATCCCCCATTTTGGGGATGTACACGAAGTTGCGGTGATGCCCAAAAGTACTTCATAACATGCCAAAAAGGTGTGCAGAGTTTAGTTTTTCTAGTATGGGCCATTAAAAAGTTGACAGGGAGTCTCCAGACTTTTTGTTAACGCTTTATATACATATATTGAGGTATTAAGGTCTAGTTCTTACTGTGAGACCTAGAAATTTATTAAATCAAGTTTCTTGATATCTGAGTGTTTAAAAGTTGTAGTTTTTTACAACAATTTATAATTTTGAACACCATTTGTATAGGTATTGGGTTTTAGATCTTCTAAATTAAATACAAAAATATAAACATTAATACTTATAATTTTTGGTAAGCCCATGTTTATATTTATTTGTTAAATAAAGGTCCCGTTTTATGAAGATCCTCTGAAAATGCTTTCTTGGTCTGGAAAGGAGATCCAACCCCATTCAAACCGGCTAATTAGTTTTACTTAGACAAAGACGTTCGTTATTGTCAATTCTTCAAACTTCATTACGTTGAGATTCATCCCTGAGGAAGGTTCTAAGTTCGTTTCAAGTTTCATAGCTATCATGATGGTAATCATCGTCATAATTAATTGGTCCAAACAGTTCCAAATATGTATGCATTGAAATACTTTAATTTGTCTTAAGCTTAAAAATAAACTTATATACTGTTTGTTTTTTTACCAGATAATCCATTGTTTGCCATTTAACGCTAAAAGAAAAATTTGTGGTTTTCGCAAGCTTGATGATTTTTATGTTGTTGTTTGATTATGCGTTATGTCTATGCTGTAATAAGCATAGTAATTCCATAACTATAAAACGCATTTACCCTGTTGTTCATTTTTAAATACAGTTTAATTTTTAGACGATAGTATATTTTTTATGCGTCGATAACAGTTGCATTGAAACAGCAACGCCGAAGAAAGTTTATATTCTAAAGTGAATACGAATGCAGATTAAATGTTGAATGGAATGGGATGATTTGCATAAGTAGGTATTTGTACTGGCCAGCTAAATATTTATCAGGTAAATCTAAATTCAATACCAATTATTAATTTTGGCTGGATATAGTTAAGAATCAAAAAGCTTGATTTACTCAGGATCTCGGGATTCAACCAATGACTTTAACTTGACACACCTGTTTCAATGACCGAGAATTATCATCTCAAATACCAATAATAAGAAAACATACGTAGTAAAAGTAAATATCCCACCACAAATATTATCAACAATTTCTTGAACCTCAATGTCAAACAAACGTAGAGTTTCACAGGACAAAACTATAAAAAAATAATGTCTATAGGTCTGAATAATGTATAAGTGGCCGTGTGGTTATAGCACAGAATAAATATTATATAATAACGTGTAGAAATAAGAGTTGTCAACTCTATTTAGTGGCCGCAGTTATGATCCCAAGCGAGATTGCAATATATTTGACCCAGATTACATTTAGGCTTTCTATCACCATTGCTTGTCTAACAAAAGGACGATGAAACTGACATTGTAATTCCACAATATGTGTTAAACATGTTGTTATTGTTATTGTCTATGGGTTGTGTTTTACTTTCTGTATATTTTGTTGCTGTCATTGCAACGTATACTATTGTGCGTGACTCACCCGAGGATGTTATTAAATCCCGTACGCTAGACCCTCGGCCTTGTGGCGTAATATGTCATGGTTCAAAGTCCTTACTAGTTATTTCACCGTAATACAAAAAGATATTACAAATAACACAAAGTGTTATTTAAAAATAGTTTTCACCCGTTTTACAAGGTTTCAATATCTTTGAGTGTCTTGAACTTAAATCCCGTATCTAGCTTTCAAAACTTTACTTCAGCAAGCAGTGGGTAAACATCCTGCTACTTTCACCCTAATACGGTAGGCAGAACGTAATGAAATATAGATGGAGATCAAAGCCTCACTTCCACATTGTACTGTTGCTGTTTTACTCAATAATAACAAGAATTTCACTGTGTAAGCCATGATGTAACTATTGCATAACTGTTAACCAGCTCAAGTACTCGCACAAAGGATCCTAAACACCAGTGAGGTTATTGACGGGGATTGAAAGACGCAAAACCAATTACAGCCCTGTTGACAAGGCCCGGACGATGGAATGAAACCAGGAAATTGACAATCGATGAAACAGTTCTGGCCCTTGAGGAGAAAACAACCCCTCCATCGGTCTTTTATGCTCACACGTTGATCTTAGAGTAAGTTCTGATACACATACGTAATGGAATTAAAAATAGCTAGTGTTTAATATTTTAAAACTAACTTACCATTCCAAATAGAATTGATGTACATATATTATTTACTAGCTGTGTGCCCGTTCTACGCACGGGGATCTTATAGTAGTCAGTTGAAACCTTCTTATATTAAGATTAAGAACAGCAATTAGTTTGCATATTTGCAGATATGCTGGCAAAACTATTATATATAAACCTTCGCAAATACAGTATCTGACAGTTCAAGCCAAAATAAATGCTTCGCAATTAAATGTCACCCGGATCGTGTTGGTCCATATGTCCAATGATTAAACTTAAAAATGTTTTATAGATCCATGAAGCGTAGCCCTAAAGTAGGCCTATAATTAAGTTACTTTCCACATCGGTTAACTTAAACGTATTTAAAGTACTACCTCAACCTCACCATTTAACACTTTATTCCGGTTGACATTTTCAGTATCAAAGGTGCTCTTGTCCATTCCGTGAAACACTGAGAAATAAGGACATTAATGCGTTACCAACATACAACAAAACAACACAATACAACAATCCAACAAAGGCCACGAACTATTGATACATAAACAATATAAAGGCGTAAACAATTCATGATGGTTTGCCCAACAAATGTTTTACTCAAATAGGTTATCATTTTCTTAGCATACCGGGTAAGCTAAGAATTGGAATCCAGGCAGAAAAAGCAAAACTTATACAGAGTTAAGACATCACTTAAATTGAATACGGACGGCTCTAATAAATAAGGTGCAACACCAACGATATCTAATTTGTAAACTACCGGTTCTAAGGAAAAGAACCAGTACCTACGTAAGAACCTACCTAAGAATTACAGTAAATCGGACCAATTAAATACATTAATATCTAGTCCCGAGGTTATTGATCTCTTGCTTTTGGATTTTCTCGTAAAAAGTTATAGCGTAAACTTATCGGTGTCAGTTTGAAAAAGAAGCTCAACCTTACCCAAACAACTTTTTGTTATTTAATAGATTACGCATTCTCTAAACAATGATTAGTATATCTATTAACATTAGAAGGAAATGTGACGAAAATCACACAATTTTGGGGGTTTGGTCATTTGTAATTTTATTTTTTAAGTAGGTAGGCCATGTATTCTATGGAAAAGTACCGGTATCAAGGATCGTCATCAAAAAGGTTGTTATGAATAAATATGTAGGCTTACGTTCCCAAGATATGAGCTATGGGCCTATTGGCTGTATGGTCCAGCGATTGCATCACACGGTGAGTAGAAACAGAAAGTGACACATTGGAAAAGCGAGTTTAGCACTTCCTCTGAAACCTCTGTTACAATCACCCACTGCAGTTGTGATTTTTTACTTTACACTTTACACAATCACCATTGAAGCGCCGTCAATGAGTGGAAACCTTTTTTGTAAGCTATTGGCGACGATCATTTCAGTGTCACAGCCCTATACAACACTGATTCAAGGTCTTCTTCTTTCTGGTTGTCAAAACTCAAGAAACATTTTATACTCAAAGAATTTCTGGTTCCGATTTGGACGATGTATAGTTATTTAATTTCATTTACGGTTACACTATTAGACTATATTATTGCACTTGCGATTAATTAAATCCGTTATGTAAGAAAAACGTTTTTAATCTCACTTGGTTGGGATTTGCTTTCAAAACGTGATTCGAAATAGTTGCGGTATTTGTAAACAACATTTGTAAACATGTCATTGACAGCTAGAAAAAATAATCTTGATCCGAACAGCTGTTCGTTATTTCATAGACGATTATGTGATAAAAATTGAACGAAAATTTGACAAAAATCGCACAAAACTGCAATTTTGAACGTCCGTAATTTTATTTACAAAGTAGTGAGGCTATATTTAAATCACTAAAGACACTCTCGCCAATCCAGTGAATACATTAAAATGACTTGGATTTTGATATGTACTCTGGTTTTCACGGAGAAGATTGCGTAAAATGCCATCTTGAGTGTTACAGACAAAGGGACAGACAGACAGACAGACAGACAGAAATTGAGATAAGACTCGTTTCTGCTTCTTTAATGTATAAAACGTAAAAATAACCTAAAAGTATATAATTCTGAGCAATGTACAGACAAAACTCTAATTTTATTTATATAGAATATTGTGTACAGAATTGAAACATAACGATTTTGTGTTAAAATAAAATATTCTTTACACACTCATGTCAGTAACGTCTTTTATACTCCAATCACACACGTTGTGTCACAGAATTAAAGATAATAAAGAAAATTAAGGTATTTTTTGTGGTAGAGCCAATTATACTATGATGTTAATCCGAATTTTTCTTTTTAAGGAAAGTTAAATTAATGTAAAAGTATTGTTCCCAGGAGATGTATTATTATTTCAATTTACAAATCTGTTAAGGGCGGGCTTACATTTTTTAGGATAAAATGTATCTAGATGCGTTACAAATTCCCTCGAGGCCCACAGTTAGCTAACTGCCCTTAACGTGCATTAACTTAATTAATTACTGGTTATCGATAAAAAAACCAGCAGAATTTAAATTTGTATTATAAACACACACTCCTCATAATGCATTGAAAAACTCGAATACTATATTGCAAATTAGAAATGGCTTGGCAATCGTACAATTGTCTTTTGTAAAATATTTAGTCGAATTAAAAGGTGTTTAAAGATTTTAGTCGTTGCAAACATACTTAACTGTTTGATCTATTTTGTTTGGCATAAGACTAAGCTTTGCTATGGAGTATCTTAGAACATTGTTAAGTAAACAAAATTTCAATCGAAATCCTTCTGGATATTTTTGTGCAAATGTGATGATTCCGTTATTTTATAGGTTTTGATAAACAAATTTCATTAAAAATCAAAATTTAATAAAAATGAAAAAAGCTCTTGAATGTACCGTGATTTAGGGCTCACATACCTAATTTGATCAAAATCTAACTACAGGAGTGGTGTGTAGCTCTGTACACACACACAAACTTTATGATAGAACAACAACAACACCAATATAATAGGAAATAATATGCTCTAGTAGAATATTGTTATCTGGAAGGCAAGGCGAATGTTATTGCCTGGAGTGAACGTTTACTATTCAAAAGTGATTAACTCTTTTTAAATATCCATTTCATGTAAGAATAGTTTTTACAATATGATCGTAAATTAAAATTTTACAAAAACATACGTCACTATAGTAAAAGGAGCATGATTTTGTTCAGATGCCTAAAACTACGACAAAAATAAAGTTTCAAAAAATGCAGAGATGATCATGTGTTTGACACAAAACTTGTACAATGTTTTGTTTGTACATGAAATGTCAGCAATGCATATTCGTTACGAGGAAATGATAAAGAATGTTCCCGCATCACAGTGACTGCAGACTGTAGAGTTGATATGTTGGCAGCCAATATACTTCCTCTGTACGAGTAGTCTATATGTTGCTTCGTTATGAATTATTGTTTCTTTTCATAGAGCTGTATAGGCTATTAATATTTTTACTGTTAAATCATTCGAGGAAGGAACATTGTACCTCATGTTTCTGTATCGTATAACATGTATAAAGTTAAAACGTAATTCGAACTTTCGATAAAAACGAAAGTCGCACGCATCAACCGCATACTTGAATGAAAGCTCTTTATGAGAAATCTCCCCGAACAATATTAGTGTTTTATAAACCCCGCCTCGATAATCCTTCACCTTAATAGTTCAAGGGTTCTATTTAATCATGTTACAAATACTGAATATGCGTCAGCTCATATTCGGTCAATTTTACTTATACAAGTAAAATAATTTACTTTTACTTACTTTTAGTCTTCCACTCTTTTAATTCTGTATGTATGAATCTTCTAATTATTTACATATTAGTTTAGTTTTCTACACTTTAAAACACAGAGATTGTTGTTGCATAACAAACGTCGTAAAATTACGTGAAACAATAAATATTTAGTTTATAATGAGCCTTATGTCCAAAATGGTAAACTAATTAATCCCAGCTGGTTCATCTGTAAATTATTTTACATCATACTACACATAAACAGGTACATTCCCATACGTATTTATAGGCTGGAAAGTTGCCCTTTACCATTCCTAAATACGGAAAAGTAACATTATGTACTTTTACCGTACACTTAAAAACCCCATGCACTTTAAGTCAGCTGAAAAAATAAACATCTAACTGCAACGGCCTTTTTTATCTCTGTAAAATAAAAATATTATAATTTATAAATTGTGTTATGCATTTAAAATTTACACAATTCCACATTCCTAATTCCTAATTATTATAACATTTCCTAATTATTCTGTGTATTATAATGTAAAGCATCGTACGTTACTCACCTGGTAGGCTTTAAAACACTCGCACGAAAATACATTAATACAATTGATTTACACCAAGAAGAAGCACCTAATCATAGAGCAATTCGCATTGGACGAGGCGGTGAAAAGTCACGATATCTCGTCTGCTTTCTCTTCCCTGTGCGAAGCACACGCAGAACTAGCTAATTAACGGGCGAAAATAATTTGGAACTACAACGGTTTTATTTGTGTAAAAGTTACTTATACATATGATCACTGGTTTGAAGAACTTATTTGATCTTATTTACCCTCAGGTCGCAGCAATATATAAGTAAAACCTCTTTCAAACCACTATAATACTAAAAAGGTGTCGGTCTGATCTTCCACCACTTGAAATTAATACACTAATAATTATTACTGATAGTAAATACACTTTTTGATGGTTTGAAACTGGACCCGGCTGTCCCCTGATAATTGGGATTTTAATCAATGGTTTTGACTAATGAAAAAGCAGAAACAAAGCTACACAAGACATCTCACTCCATTCTACACTCGTGCTTCATTCATATTTGGGATAACATAGTCACATAGGTAGCGTACCGTATCCATCTCTTGATAATGTATTTATTAGTGGTTGAGCTTTGTAATCTGGCTATATTACGCATTTCAAATAACTAAATCTATTATGATTCGAGTTATTGGTAATACTCGTATGTTGCATTTGAATTTAATAAGGTTATCAAAATCAATGGACTATTTATTATGGATTTTAAAATACAAAATAAGTACCCCAACTCAAATTTTATGTGACAAAACGTAATGGCATACGTTAAAGCACGAGGAGCTAGTTAAACGCTACATCTTGAAGCTGCTGAGTTTGAGCTTAGAAAGCCTTTAACCTTAGGTAAACCTATGTGTCATATGACCCTGAGCCATTAATTCTTGTACTTTTACATGACGAAAACTGGTGTGCTTGGACTTTAAAATCATGATTTCATGAAACTACTTCACTTTTTTTCTCACACTAATTTCGTAATATTTTATCTTTAAAGTTTTGGATTTCCGATAAAGTGTTTAGTACAGTAACACAAAATGTACTCTGTGTGTGTAATAATCCTACTCTACACTTAATATTTGAAATACTTTCTTTTGGTGTTTAGACGGTATTTACTTAAACCATTTCAAGTAATACGCTAGAACCTATCACTCCCCAGATACGATACAGCTTAATGCAAATATAGTGTTTTGGGCTGGAGCTGTGTTTCATTAACGTGGGATCAGCCATATATTATCTCTCCATTGTAGAAATATCCCGAGGGACTTTACACATCCCGAGTTCAACGCACAGAATCATTGCGATATTTTTTTGAATTGAGATTGATAAATGAGGGGGTTTGTTAAGAGTATCGTGCACGCATTATCATTGCCCAAATATATGTTCTGTAAACTGTTGAGAAATGTTTGTAGTGGTATTGTTCACTTCACATTCCAAAATATATGTTATTTCATTTCCACCTTGTAGTCAACATAAAGATTAAAAGGCATAACTGTAATTTGAAATCAAATTTTTTTTTAAACTTCTATTATATTTTATTTAAAAATGTATTTGCAAATTTATTTTAGAAACCAGCAGAAATTAATTTTAAACAAAACGCCTTTTTATATTTTCCCTTGAAAACTCCAGTTCTGGGTGTATTCAAAGTACGATATTTCATTCGATTATTCTAAAACATGTATGTTCCACATCTTATTCTGAGTAAACTTCCTTGTAGTTTACCCCTTACTCGATATTTTGGGTACTTTTGAAACGATGAAACTGCCCCGCTCATTAAAGAGGTTTAAGAAGGGTCGCCTCACCATACCAGAAACGCTGAAATTGCCCCGAGCGCACGACTAGGTACTAGGTAGCCGCTACGGGTATGGGGGAAAAGGGAATTATTATTGTCCCTGTGTTCTGTCAGTGCCTGCAGTCTTCTAATAACTACCATTAATTTAAGGAATTACTAGCTTATAAACTACCGCTTCGTTGGTCTTTAAAAACAAAACAATAGTGATACAATCTGTAGAAATTCGCAAACCCAACCATATTTACACTTACAGAAATAAACTAAAGATAAAAATAAGAGAGGATAAATGATGTAAATGACTAGCTATTTACTTTAGAAAATAAGTTTTAAAACATGTAAAGTATGCTACCGCTTGTTAATGAGTGGGACGCTATTTTTTTACGATAATGATACAAAGGAGAAATTTAAAGTACCGGTAATTGATTCAATATAATTTTGTATTCAAATTTCTCTACCAGAATATTTTATTTCAGTATTATGTGTTTAAATTTAACCTCAATCAAGCATGCAAGCATGTCAGGTTTTGTTTCTACCATTCAGTGTAATACAATCGGTAGTATTGTAATAAGGGGCTAGATATTGTTTCTGTATTCCTAAGGATCATTATATAGACCTGTGTAAATTAGTATTATAGATACTTTATATTTATTGAGTATTTGTTTATGCCACGTTAATCTTGTATAAAGAAGTTGAATTTGGACTGTTGACTTTTATAAACAATAGCTGTAATGGTGTATACAGTTGTTTTGCTGTATAATCTTGAAACAAATAGTGTTTTTATTTTTATTTTATTTCTAACTATTTAAACTAATAAAATAACATATTAAGCATGTATTTTTGTGTAATATATGTTACTGCCGAAAATAATAATTGATATGAGTTTAGTGTAAATGAAGCTAGGTGTGGGATTGTAAGATATCTTGAATATGTTTCACTTTAGTGCATTTTTAAGATTCCTTTTGTTATATTGTACTAGCTGACCCGGCGAACTTCGTATCGCCTAAGTTATAGGTTTCCCCTAAGACAGACCGATGGAAAGAAAGTACCGTTACGTTTAATTTTCAAGATGATCTCGTTCGCATCGCTCAATCACGTCCTGGTTGAAGTTCGTTCGCTACGCTCACTCACCTTTGGGTTGGAGCTCGTTCGCTACGCTCACTCACCTTTAGGTTGGAGCTCGTTCGCTGCGCTCACTTGCCTTCAGGTTAGCTCGTTCACTACGCTCACTCGCCTCCAGGTTGAAGTTCGTTCGCTACGCTCACTCACCTTTTGGTTGCAAATTAGCTGTTGTCATAAATGTAAAAGAAATAATAGTGCTGCGCCCTGTTGGTAATCCTTGTAACTTCAATGCTATTGAACATCATAGAACAGAACCAACTTGTTTAATTGAAACAGCTGTTAAGATTCATTAATTCCATTTCTCATAAGGTTAACATGGGAAACTCCAGAGCCACTGGGGCGGAGCCCTTTTAAGAATTTCGAAACGGGAAATAGTTTACGTCCGATTCGCATACCTACAGAATTTACACACCAAATTTCATAACGATCGGTGAAGTCGTTCCGGAGGAGTTTGCAGACAAACACTGTGACACGAGAATTTTATATATTAGATTTATAATAGACAGAAATCTCAACCCTGGGAAACCACATGTAAATTAAGAATTATCAAACAATATTACTTGTTAAACTTTGTTTTTTGAAAACACTTAATCAAATTATTTAATATTAATTTGGTAGGGGTTATTTTGTAAGTAGAACTCTCCCTACAGTTCTTAACCGATTTTGACGTTTTTGGTGTGATTTCAAGAGCTCACTCTGAAGTTGTACAGTATGCTAAAAGCTGCGTGCAACCCTCGGGTCGCGCCTCTGACTCAAAGCAGGTGGTCGAGCATCCGGCGTAATTTCTGAGGTATCCTTAAATAATGGCCAAGATTATTTTAAGTTCCTAAGTTTAAACCACTATTATGTCACTACATTATTTGTAAAGCTCAACGAAGCGGTAGTTTATAAGCTACAAATCTAACAATAACAAACAATTAACAATTAGTTTATAATTGCTAAACGCTGTTCGTCGGTACATGAAGAGAAAAGATTCATCATATCTACTTCAACTGCTTGTGATATTGGTACAGAGACAATTGTGACTTGGCTTGGCAGGAAAAGCAGTCTACGGCAGTTTTAGAGGACTGAAGTGACTGACAGGACACAGGGACCAAAATAATTCCCATTTATCCCCAGTCCCGTAGCGACTACCTGGCCGGGCGCTCGGGGCAATTTCAGCATTTCTAGTCTTGCGAAGCGACCCTTGCTAATCCTCTTAAATGAGCGGGGCAGTTTCATCGTTTCAAAAGTACCCAAAACTTCGGGGCAGTTTCAGTACGCCCAATTTGGTTTATCCATAGGGGACTACAAAACTACCTACTAAATTATTGTGAACCAGCCAAAATCTATATACTATCTTTGGTAACATATTTTTATATCTTTGGTACTGTTGACTTAAAACAAGATAACGTAACAGTACCAAAAACATACAAGTAATGAACCATTCTTATACAAGTTTTGTTAAAAATTGAGTACCAGTACGCAATGTCTATTCGCCGCGGTGCTAGAGAAATTGCGATATGATTGAAGGCTCGGCGACAAGCTGAAGTAAACTTTGTAAGCTATGTTTTTCATTAACACAATTTTACGATAGAAAGAATCTAAGATTATAAGAGGTCAAGAGAGGTAAACAATTAATTAAGTAATTAGATTTTGAATAATAATGCAGTAGTGTTTTATCTTCAATTCCATTTAGATAGCTATGAATTGAAAAAAAACGCAGCCATTTTTGCACGACTTTCACAAATATCCAAGCAAAAAAGCTTCTAGGTCAACCTAAATAAAGGAATAAATACCCTACTGAGCGCTGGGGTTGGTGCTGTTGGGAGTGGTGAAGAGTGGGGAGAGCGAGGTTAGATGTATCTTATGTCTCTATTGTTGGAGAATCCTGTGTGGCATTTTGTAGTTTTCCCTTTAAAATACCTTATATCTTTAAAACAACAAATAATTAGCACTATAACCTCTCTATAAACCAACCCTTATATTACATAATTGCATAAACAGTATTCGTATTGTGTATAATATATGTGGTTTAGTTAATGATCAAGTATACACTTGGAGCGGGGGAATATTGTTTTAGGAATATATGCGTTTACTGGTTTATAATGCGTCGTACATTTTGACTTTGTTATGAAAGTAACAAAGTTTCTGTTTTCAGTGCTCTAAAAGTCTCCTCTGTTGGAATAGAATATATGTTTGAAAAATACGGAATTTTAAGTCTTTTGCTATACCAGTTTTAATAAGCAAATTTCAAGGTACGAAACTAAATTTAATGTTATATAGAAGAAAGATCAACTAGGAAATAATATATAGACCCCCTGTAGGCATATTTCTTGTATAACTAAAATATTTTATATACACAAAGAGACCAGTGCAAAATTTGTGCATTTTAATAGGGTTTAAAACTTGTTCCCCAGTCAAAACAAAATTGCAATGTCCTTTTACCTTCCATAAATTATGTTTGTTTGTTGAAGTCAGGGGGAATTTTTTTCCAATTTTAGATCTATAACAAGAATAAGAAAGGTATTATAACAAAAAGAGCATACCTCAACCAAGTTACAATTATCAATAAAAGTAGCATATCTTCTATTTTTATATACTGTATAATCACTAAGCCAATTTGTGTAAACAGAACTCCTCCCTCATTTTTAGACCGATTTTGATGATTAAAGTGTCACAAAAATGGCCCTGATCTGTAGTTTTGCAAAGTGTTTGTTTTCAATTTTTGAAATCTTTATTATTTTGGCAAGGTATACCATCAAAGTTGGGTTTTCTCCCATAACGTAAACATGGGGGAATTTAAATATTTAATTGGAATCTTTGTCTCCACTAATTTGAGAGAACGGCTAGGCGTAGAAAGTTGGTAGTGGTTTCAAAAGAAAGGTCTCGGTTTGTAGATGAGCCATCAAAAGAAAAACGAAGTAAATTCCCTTAAGCCGGGTTTTCCTAGGCGCGGAAGCGGAGAGCGGAGAGCGAAACGCGGAGAACGGACTCCTCTTGTCTTAGGTAGTATAATTTTACTGTTTTCCTAGAAGCGGAGCGGAACGCCATGTAAATCGCTTTTCCACTCTCCACGCTCGGGCCTCCACGCTCCTTTTCCTCGTCTAGGAATTCCCGGCTTTTCCGCGTCTAGGAAAACAGTAACATTAAAAGACCAAAGGAGTCCGCTCTCCGCGTTCCTCTCTTTGCTCTCCGCTTCCTCGCCTAGGAAAACCCAGCTTTAGGGCTCTGCCCCAGAAGCCTTCAAAGTTCCCTTCCCAGATTTGTTTACATTATTTTCATATGGATAATTATTCACTGCTTTTTAATGAAACAGCTGTTAATATTTAAATTGTATTTTAAACAACACATATTATAGGGAGTTACTGAGTTTGTCAAAAAGAAGTATTTGCAATGTAATTTTCTGATTTTAAAATTTATTTTTCCTACAGTCACCCGACAAAGTTGGCTTCCTTGTACTGTTTATAGTACAGAAAGCTGCTAATTGCTGCATATTTATATTTTGCCGTACGGTTTATACTTTGCCGTACGGTTTATACTTTGCCGCACATCAGGATTCCAACGAAACAACACAAAACAGCGTGGTTCCATTATGCACGTAATCCGTGTACGCTTGGAAATAGGTTGGCAACACTTAAAGATAATTATACTATGAGCAGCTGATTGACTATTATAACTACGATTTAACCTGTCATTTCGTGTTTATAGTTTCGGTATTTCTGAACTTTCTGGACTTTTCTTTTAAACGTTTTTAAAACCTTCCTACGATCTTAATAAACAAGAAAATACCTTTTAAGCATTTTTTTTAGGCGCGGAAACCACTTCAAATTACAAAAACATACTGAACTATATTCTCAAAACGCGGAGCACATTTCTTGCCGAGGAAAAATAGCGGAGTGATATGGACCGCGGGTACTACTTTCTCTAGGGCACCATTTGTGTTGCCAGCTGATAAAACGTGTTGTATAGTGTTTGAAAGACTAATTATTTATATGCTTTATAGTGACTGTAGGAAAAATATAATGTGTAACACGAGTGAAAAAGGCCTTTGCTGCACTCGAGATCATTCCACACTCGCCTGCGGCTCGTGCGTAAACATTGCTCCCGTGTGCAGAAAAGTGCCACTTTCACCACTAGTTACACAAATAACTATTGTACTGCATTATCACATGTTTTGCAATATAACGTCCAATCGCGAAATCATTGTAAAATCTTAATATTACAGTAACTCTTAAAATGATTTCTTATCGAATTATCTTATATCTATTGTACAGGTTGCTGTCTGCCTTTTTGACCACTTTTGCCGATATTTTGTTATATTATTGAAGACAGATCATCAGAGGTTCATGAGATTATTCTCATACATGATTTCAATTATTGAAAAATATTTCGATTGTGTAATACAAAAAAAATAATACAAGTGCAGAAGGGCACGTTGCCCATATGAGCGGTGCCCATATTTGTTAAATTAATAGTGGTTTACAGCAACTGGAATAATTTCATCAATCTGCAAAATTGCAATTTATTGCAGACTTTTTAGAGAGGTTACTCCGATGTTTTCATTCAGCTTAGTGAAAACACAATAGAGACTTTCAATGTTATTAAACTAACGAAAAGGGTTGTACATGTTTACTAGCGCTGCTGGGCAACAAAAACCATGTTATTCATCTCTAAAAGAAATTTCTCAAAGTGCACTGGTAATTTATTCAGATTAACATAAACAAAATGCCCAAACTCGATACTACAAAAAGTTCAGGACAGAGCCATTTTAATGCGCTTGTATTGTGACATTTATTAATTCGGCTTATATTTCTCTCAACCAACGGATTATTCATCTGTAGAAGAAGTTCATTGTGCTGTTATCGTGTCTAAAACATCCAAACACAGAAACCTTGCCTAAAATAGTACCTAAACCTTGACTGACGTTTTGCATAGGCCTATTACGGACCTTGTTCCACTTGGTTGGCCTTAAGTGAGATTGTGAAAATAACACTACACTTCGACTGTAAAACAAATTTCACAGAGAGTAATTACCATTTAAGCAGTTGCTGTCATGACAGAAAAGTCGTGTTCCTTTTGAACTAGATATCCTCGTCCTTTCTAAGATACGTTGATTAACAGCAATGAATGTAAACGACACTATTAACGTAACAATTTACAGTATTTGCTTTTTGGAAATGCAGCATTGCTTTGTCATTTGCATTATGTGTTGCCAATAAAGCCGCATGACCATATAAACGAGGTCCCTCATTTCAAGAATAAAAACCAGCTTCACTACAAGTATATTCCACTACACCTAACATTCTAAAGATATGATATTGAACTTTATGTAATTGATAAGGCTGAGACAAATAACATCCGTATGTCATGGAATCAAAGTTATGCAAAAAAAATATTATTGGTAAATTTAGAGGGTTTTTCATTGGCACAGAAGTATGGTATGATGACCGACGTGACGAAGGAAAACTAAAACTTACACAGCTTTAAGGTGGGCCTTCCTTTAAGTAAGAACGTGCCTTCTCAACAAATGATATTTTTCTAAAATAAAAACACAGATTTAATCTGCATAACACTAATGAAAGAAGTGTGTACCGCAAAAGATCCACCAATATGATTTCAATACTATTTCAAGATTCTCCCAAAAGCAGTGGTAGAACATTATAGCTTTGGTAGATGTGTAACTATTTCATACCGCAAATTCAAAGAACCAAATTGTCCAACCCCAGTGCAAACGCAAAGCACGTGTATGACTGCAATAAGCACGTTACACTTATACGCCAACCCCGTGCGAAGGACGGATGGTTATAAATCTTAGTTCATTGATTCACTCAAATTATCTTACGGTCTCTTAAGTCTTTGCTCTTTCCGTGTATAAAAACAAAAACTATCTAACTTCAACTTTAGGCCAAGGAGTGCCACCTTTCCAACTGGAACCTAGTTTGCCTTACGGTGATGTGTTGACTAATTATATGTGAATAAAATTGTACGTACATTGATAAAAAAGAGTATATTGTTTTACTTTTTGACACCTGAAAACAGTTAATCTTATTCTAAATGACCACCCATACCATCAAACATGAATGTTATAGCTCTCACCGTTGTGAAACGTATTACACTCAATGAGATATTTTAAAAACAGTCGAAGTTATCTTTGTTGGTAGCAAGTTATGGTATTTAGGTTACTTTATTGATCTCATTCTACTAAGTACTAGCCCCCGGTGCACGTTGCTGCGCTAACAACTATTATTTTAAATGGTAATTTGTTCTTTACGATAAATAATAAAAGTGCTTACCAAAAACAAAACTGAATATTTATTTTACTTAATTGCCAGTGGATAAACAATGTTTTTTTGATTTTTTCTAATCATGACCTATACAGAATGTTGTGATTATTCAAACCTACAAAACAGTTGCTGAAAGTAAACATTTGCTTTTAAATTATTTTTATTTGTAAACATTGTAGTTCCAAAAGTCTGACATTGGACCCCTTAAAACCCTCTGGGGTGGAGTCCTTTTGACGAATCTGCACCGACCTTCACACAAACCATCCTTGAATAATGCTTATAATGCCTGAAAGTTTTATTACAACCTGTCTAGCTATTTCGGAGTCAATAGGGTATATACATACATACATACATACATACATAAATACATACTTTCTCTTTTATAGATATAGATATATTGGCCCATGCTATTAAGTTACTTTGTTTATTGTTAGTGCTTAGACAAATAATTTTACAAAACCTAATACTGAACTTAATGTTTTATATTGAGGTATTTCTACTGAACTTCACACACTAACAATAGCTACTTTTTAGTGATATTAAATTCAGTTATAAATTCCCTCGGACCACTTACAAGTGTCACTGCAGCCTGAACTTGTATTATGGGTTGACATAATTGCATCCATATCTACTAATCGTAAACATCGATTAGTCATCAACTTAAACTCGACACACGGTAATAACACTGATGATGAGGGGGGATAAGTTCTAAGAAATTTAATTTTAAGGTGCTCTCAACGGCTCTTAAAGCTATTACTAAAAATAAGAGAAGGTTGTTGAATGTGTACAACAACAAATATAACCACCATACATAACTATACCTATAACCAGAACATGATCATATTTAACTGTCAATATTCCATGCCTATAATATAGCCTTCGTACTGATATGAATTTCATAAAAGTAAGTAACGTTGCATAATATACTCAAGACTAAACATTAAAACATGATAGAATTAATCCCTGAGGGCGTTTAAGGATTTTCAGCATGGAGCTCAGTATAATGTCATCGTTAAAAGCCCTTCTTACATTATTTTGCTCATAAGACCGTGTTTTAACTATTTCATTTTACTTTCAACCGTTAAGTATATCACATTTTTAACAGCTATCATGAGGCTCTTTAGATAAGTTCAGATCACCTTTGTAGTGTTGGTCCTGTTAAATAGGTTACATTTCATGTACGTACAAGTAGGCTTATGATGAATTAACTAAATTAACAATCACTAACTTAGTGTATACAAATGTTATAACATATATCCATTTACAATAATTGTAAAAATCTTCAGTTCTTTGATTATCATTTCAAATAAATGTTCATAATCTATTTATTTCTGTTTAATATCTTCATCTTTTTACACAAGCACATATGTTAGTCTGTACAACATCTAATCTATATCTATACGATTATATAAAAATCTAATGGTGTCTGTCTGTATGTGTATTACTAGTGGGAGCAAAAACTACTAAGCCGACTGGGCTTAAATTTTACAATAATTTACCTACCATACCAAGAATTGTAATAAGACTATTCACACTTCGATACTGGCCGTGGGTTTTGCCCCTTTGGCTTTAAAAGTTCTGAGGTGAGGATTTTAAAAGTAAATATTGATTGGTCTCCATGGCTGCAATGGGAACACTCGCAATGTTTACATTTGCTTTGACATTTTAATGTAAACAAGAAGAACGGCCAAATTGCATATTTCACAATTTCAGACAGCTGATCCAAAGGAATTGAATATAATACAACCATTTAGTTTTTTAGTGGTAGGTTTATTTAATCCAAAACTTTATCATAAGATTATTTATTCTAAAACTATGTCAATCTTACTAATATTATAAATCTGAAAGTTTGTGAGTTTGTATGTGTGTTTGTGTGTGTGTTTGTGTGTGTGTGTGTTGCTCAATCACGCATAAACTACTGGACGGATTGGGCTGAAATTTGGCATGATGATAGCTCACATTCCCGATTAACATTAAAGCATATTCTTATCTCAAAAATCCTTTCGGGCTCCGCCCCAGTGGCTCTGTAGTTCCCCATGTTAACCTTATGATTTTTTTCATATTTAAAAGGAATTAATGAATCTTAACAGCTGTTTCAATTAAACAAGTTGGTTCTGTTCTATGATGTTCAATAGTATAAAAGTTACAAGGATTACCAACAGGGTGCAGCACTATTATTTTTTTTTTAATTTATGACAACAGCTAATTTTCAACCAAAAGGTGAGTGAGCTTAGCAAACGAACTTCAACCTGGAGGCGAGTTAGCGTAGCGAACGAGCTCCAACCTAAAGGTGAGTGAGCGTAGCGAACTAACTTCAACCAGGACCTGAATGAGCAATGCGAATACTTATGAAGTTAAACGGGGCAAAGCCCGCGAGTACAGCTAGTGATTTATAAATTAAAAAAGATTCTATAACTGCTGTATCAACTCAGGCTCTACTTTAGATTTTTTTAAAGTTTCTAAGTTATGAAAATAATGTTATCAATATATTTTCATGGAAGCAATATGTAAATTATTATGTATAGAGGTTTTGTTTCAATTTGGAGGCATTTCTTTATAAATTCAAAGTGCTTAGCATGTGTTGGATTATTTTAACATAGCTTGCAATTCACACTTACTTTTTCTAAAATCGATTAAATGTCTGTCAGTATGTTTACTTAATGGTTAGTGTGGAAATGTAAAGGAATTGACTTAAAAGTACTTGCTTGGTGTATTGTGTTGTTCGTTGATATTTTTGTAGAGTAGAATCAGAGATGAAATGAAAACATACTGTATTTACTATTACATTTTTAATCCTTAATGTTTGTATAAGCATATTTAATTTTGTCTGTGGTCTGTAATGCTTAAGTTCATTTGTAAATTAAATAATATGTACTAAATATGGAATGTTTTGTGATTTAATTCAAAGAAAATTGACGTAAAAATATTTTCATTTCAATTTAATAATAAGTATAGTTTTGAAACACCAAGATTGAAATTTAAAATGTCAAAAATAATGAAAAAAGATATTTAAAAAAGAAAGATGAAGGTAAATGTAGCATGTGAAAATGTTATTCAAACATTTGGAGGTTTTCCTCATGTCAGTCTACACAAGATTTAAAATTAATCAAAACCAAAATGGCGGTTTCCACTACTTACCTGATTTAAAAGACACAAAAGTTTTTATAAAGGACATAAAAGTTGAATTTTGTTTCCGGATGTGTAACTATTTTATACAACGGATGTACAAATGTTATAAGGATCAAAATGTTTCTATTTCATGTCCTCTTCCCGTTGCAAAGCACGTACAACAGCTAATAATACTATAAATATATCCTTTTTTGATGTTTCTCTTTTATCATATTGTATTTAGTTTACTAAATAATCTTAACATAGAGAATTTTTCTTATCGGTAAGTTGGAGTCATTTATCTGAAGAAATTCTTATTGCAAGTTCTTTATAAAATTTGCCGTTCTTCAACCAGTAAAGTATGCTTGGTATACAATATTTTTTTTTATTTTTATTTAATACCAGCTTTTGTGCAAATCACATGTTTCACAAAAAAAGTAAAACATTCTACAAAAATCCTCAAGCATTAAGAATGTTTTGTTATTTTATGGTTTTTTTGTAATTATTGTCATATCTAAATTATATCACTTAGTAATTTATTCTCAGCCTAAATATATCATCATAGCTCATAGGAAACTACTAACATAATTTATTTACAGTAGTTACATTTGTTATTTGTTACTTGACTAGCGTAATTACAGTTTTTTATGAGTCTCTTTTTTTTACAAAATGAGTGAATGCTTTTTGACACCCAAGACCGATTTACTTTTTCCTTTTACGGTCCCCAAAAGCTAAAAACATCCTCTGTTCGAAATTATCTATTATATATGAGTGTGTCCGTTAGCATGATAACTTGAACAAAAATGACCAAATTAAATCTGACAATTTTGTTTATTTCATACTAAGCTATCATCATTTTTATAAGAATGCACATCTCATTAACTTCACAGTGGCAGCAAACCTAGATACTCGTAAAAATTAATGTTATTTAAATAGGAAATATATCTGACAACTTTAAGGGGATATGTTTGTGGAAATCTTGCCAAGTAAATGGAAATTCGCTTAGTCCGCAAGTTTGCTGCGGCGGAGATATTTTATATTATTATTTGACTGAGAAAATCCAAATTCAACCCAAATTATTAATTATAATTTCATAAATTACATCAATTACATGTTATGTCAAACAAATTTATATAAATGATTTGACGAAGGTGCACGCACTTGTGGTTAGATTATTAAAAACTATACCTTTCAACTCAATTTATTTCATAAATACTGTAAAACGATCGCGGACGTTTTGACGTGGATAACAAATGGTTCTGGAGAAAGAATATTTCTCAAAATACAACTTTTAAACCGTCCGGGACAGTGGAAGATGTTTTAATCTTTAAAACCCTCCAAATTTCAACTTTAGCGGAACTTGTTTATTGCGAGACCTAAACTTACTCCAAGAAGGCCGAAGTTAACTCTTTCTTTTGTTAACCATTCAAATCATTCTATTTTATTTAGCAAATACTGAAATTGCAATATATGTTATACACTCTATCTCTAATAATTAAAAAAATACAGGCAATAATGGTTTTACGCTATTTAATTTACACTATTTCCACGCTGCATGACCCAAACTCTTTTCTCTAATGTAGATAGACGAACATTTCATAAAAAGTGATTTATAAGTCACTTTCTCCTTATCGCAGCGGGAAAGAAGTGAATTAGATATTTAATTTATTGTTTCAGTTACATTACTATCTTAGCTTTAAAAAAATTCAAGTGCGTTCATGCTTTTTCGCTCATCCCTCATCCCACTTCCTCTGTGTCTTATATTATATTAGTTTTAAATGCATTCCCCATTTTCGCTTCTGCATACCCTCTGCTTTAAGCGAAATGCTAACTCAAGATAAAAATGCAACAGATATTTGGTGCAAAAATGGGCAGCTACAGTTTACTTATTATTAACTACAGCATTTTAAAAAGCTCAAAGTTAAATTGTAAAAGGTTATTTTTTACTTTCATTTTAGTCATTAATCTCTTGAAAAGGCTCTAAATAAAGTTTTTGCTCTTACTATTTAATTATCTTTTGTTCTAGAATGTTCCTAACAAACAATTGTTTGCCTAACTACCTAGTTTATTTGGTTTTTTTAAGCACCTTTGTAGAGCCATAGTAGTTTTTTTATCTTCTATCAATTTTACAATCTATCTATTGCTATTCCTGACTGTATAAATCGAATCACTGCTTTAACGGGTTTTTTCAAGGGAGGGGCAGTTAGGGTTTAAATCTTGATCTGAAGACAAACAACATAATGCTATCGTAGTCATAGTCAGAGTCATAGTCATAGTCAGGGACAGCGACTACGTGTCACCTCGACAACCAGTCACCCCGACCAACCGTCACCTTTTAAAACAGGTTTTGAGGTGACACGTTGTCGCACATCGTTCCCGACTACCCGTCACCGTTTGAATGAGGTGACAGGTAGTCGGAGTGACCCCTAGACGCGAGCGTGTGAGGTGACAGGTTGTCGTGTACGAAGGCGTCTGGTCGTCACCTCCAAAGAGAGGAGGTGACACCTTGTCGGGTGACACCTAGACGCGAGCGTGAGAGGTGGCGGTTTAACGCCGATGCAACCGACAACTTGACACTACCTCAAACCGCCACTCCGATAGGATCATCCCATTTAACTAAAATTACATATATGAACAAACTAGCAGAGTACCCGTCCTTCGTACGGGATTGGCGTATACGTATAAAATGCTTATTGCAGTTATACTCATGCTTTGCGTTTAGTATAACACATCTAACATAGCCATAATGTTCTACCACTGTACCTAAATAATAGAAGAAAGTAAATTTTCAAACATTCGCACAATACTGCAAATTATTATTTAAAAGAAAAATGCATACGTAAATGTAAACAATACTACTTTGCAATTTTCATTGTGTATCACAGCTTTTTGTTTCTGCTTCGTTTGAAGTTCAATCACGCATTTACTAGTCGGATCAGGCTAAAATTTGGCAGGATGATAGCTCACATTCCCGATTAACGTATAGACATATTTTTAACTCAAAAAAATCCTTTCGGGTTCCGCCCCAGTGGCTCTAGAACTTCCCTGTTAACCTTATGAGTATCTAAGGTAAATGCACCAGTAGCTGACAGTGCTCCAGAAGCTGACAGTTTGAGTTTCTTAACATTATAATGTGGTCTCTTAAAAATATTTACACATGATTGCATTGTTAGAAGAACATATGTTTATTCTTGATTTGTTTACAAAAAAATCAGTTAAATTTAGCCCATACTTGCGGAATGGTGGTGGTTTGAAAGCGACCCTGTCCGTACACATCACATTTAGTCGATTCCCTTAATGAAATTGTTAAGAAAGTTAGTTTAGTTTTTTGTCATTTCGCTAAATTTCTTAAATAGTATTAATGATTAGGCTCATTATTTTTATCAATTATACCTTTGTTGACAATTTCATGAAAAAATTGGGGCGTTAGGGGTTTTGGATTTAAAATTATATCAATGTCAGGCTTTGGTACACAAAAGCCATACAAGTTCCACTAGCTGACAGGGGATATTTGCTACTTGCACAATATTAAATTGGTTTCACCCATCGAAATTTGCATGCTATTTATAATTTATGTGATCTCACATTTTTATAAAATGATTTTAATTTTTTAATTTATAAGCCAAATTATCTTAAAAAATGTATATTTTTTTAAAATATATATAAAATATATACAGGGTGACAAACAAGTCTGGAAACGGTTTAATATCTTTTTAAATAAATCCGTTAGAAAATTCAAACCTTTCACATCAACTTACATGTATGAAAATTACTTTTTCCAAGCATTATCATTTTTTTACCTCTACCAGGGGACGGCCCACGAGGAGTAGGTACATAATCTTTAATGTAAGCATATGTTGATATGCACATCATTTTAAAGGTCTGGTCAAGTGGAGTTCATTGCCAGAAACTGCGTCAAAAAAGGTTCATCCGTTACAAAATGGCGGCTGTCCAAAGTTCTTGTGGAATATACCCGCACAGGCCTTAGTATTGGTAAATACTCGTATTAAACATTAGCTTGAGAGCTGAAACTGTATTTTTAAGTCAACTAGCTCATAGATTAATATTATAAAATCTTCAAAACAAATTTTACCGAGTTTCAGATTTCCCGGCTAATGTTGAATATGAGTATTTACCAATACTAAGGCCTCTGTAGGTATATTCCGCAAGAACTTTGGACAGCCGCCATTTTGTAACGGATGAACCTTTTTTGACGCGGTTTCCGGCAATGAACTCCACTGGACCAGACCTTTAAAATGATGTGCATATCAACCTATGCTTACATCAAAGATTATGTACCTACTCCTCATGGGTCGTCCCCTGGTAGAGGTCAAAAAATGGTAATGCTTGCAAAAAGTAGTTAGGCTATCATACATATAAGTTGATGTGAAAAGTTTGAATTTTCAAACGAATTTAGTTAAAAAGATATCAAGCCGTTTCCAGACTTTTTTGTCACTCTGTATATACCTATATTTTAATGTAAATATTATTTATTTTAAAATATGTAAAATAAATTTTCTTAATAACGTTTTATGTGATTTTATAATTTAATTATTAAGTTAGATTTTATTCGTCTTATAAATTATAAAACCTTTAGGTTTAGCAGCTAATACATTTAAGTTCCAGTGTCAGCTACTGGGACAACTGACTGTCAGCTACTGGTACAAGAACTTTTTTCACTGTCAGCCACTGGAACACGTACAAAGGTTGAATTAAGTTTAAAAATGTTATAAAATATATTTAAAAAACCCTTTTTGTATGACAAATTTGAAAACTACACTAAATTTAGAATCACATAAAATCCGTAATATCTCTTTAGTTCCTATTTATTCAAAACCACGGATTATTAAGTGCGTATAGTTTCTTATACTGTCAGCTACTGGTGCGTTTACCTTATATATTTAATACACAGTTGTAACACTGTTTTCTCAGTAATTACTGGACCGATCCTCAAGATCTATGTGTCAAATTAAAGGGGATAGTGTGTAGATTTGCCGAACTTCCTTAGAACTTACGTTTTTTCTAAGGGCTACGACCTACAGCCCTTTAAAGGTCGAGTCAATAAAATTTTTATTGGAGAATATAATACACAGTTTATAAATTATTCGTCAGCTGTTTAATGTTTGTCAGACATTTGTTATTATTTTTATAATCTCACTTTCAGTGTGCAATTATTAAACTTGGAGTTTCTGTTTATAAACACACGATTTTTATCAAGGAAATTATTGTTAAAAAGGAAACTTATTGTTTTGATCAATATAATTTATTCTCTACGGCCACCAGAATAATCATGGGGAAATCCGCTTACAAGTTGTACATATAATTGCTAATGAGTGGGAAACATACTTAAACATTTCATAGTAGGTGACGAATCTTACTCAAGATCAGTGTTAGACGTTCAGTGGTACCAAACCTTTCTCGAGATGGCGAGTACGCTGGGATACGTGGAACTACAATATATCAGTGAATTTTTTTCAAGTACACAGGGAAGTTGCTTGAGAAACTGTGACTTACCATTCGGTTCTGGCGAAGCAGTATGTGACTTGATGTTTAATGGCAATGTCCAATGTTGACTCGGGTCATTATAGCGTTATAAAACTTTATCATTAACCCCAGGGTGTGAAAAGTACAAAAAGAAAAAGAAAAGGCAATCATTAACCGGGCGTAAAGAGACATACCGAACCAAAAAAAATGTAGAGAACCATCGAACTAAAAAGGTAATGAGCAGTGATGGTGTTAAATGTGCTCTGGAAGTCCCTACAAAAAATACCAACTGTTTTGAATTGGGGTCGTTAGATTGGGTTCGTCACTACTTCAAATCTATGAATTTCGAGTCAGAACAGACTAACTGGGATACAAAAATGTTTTAGTTTTCCTGCAAAGTGATCTGAAGGAAAGTGGTAATTGAGTTTAAGTTTGAGTATGGATTGTGAAATAATACCTATAGTAGGGGACGGAAACTTATTGTTTTGATCAATATAATTTACTCTCTATAGCCACCAGAACAATCATAGGAAAATCCGCTTAGATAATTGCTAATGATTGGTAAACATACAAACATTTTATCGTAAGTGATTAATCTTACTCAAGATCAGTGTTCGACGTCCAAATTTACCTTCTCGAGATGGCGAGTACGCTGGGATATTTGAAACTACAATTTATCAGTGAACTATACCCTAACTATATTTGTTTGAGTATGCCTACACAGGGAAGTTGCTTGACAAACTGTGACTTACGATTTCGGTTCTGGCGAAGAAGTATCTGACTTATGTTTAATCGCAATGTTGACTCGGGTCATTATAGCGTTATAAAACTTTATCATTAACCCCATGATGTGAAAAGTACAAAAAGAAAAAGAAAATATTATCATTAACCAGGCGTAAAGAGACGTACAGAACGAAAAAATCATGTAGACAACCATCGAACTAAAAAGGTGAAGAAGAGCAGTGATGGTGTTAAATGTGCTCTGGAAGTCGCTTCTGAAAAATACAAATTTTTTGAATTGGGGTCGTTAGATTGGATTTGTTAGAACTGCAAATCTATGAATTTTGAGTCAGAACAGACTAACTGAAACACAAATATTTTTTCCTTATGTGTAATCACATCACTGTAATTTACAAATTAGTTATCGTTTTGTTGCACCTTATTTACACAGTCGTATTACAGCCGTATTCAATTTAATTGATGTCTTAACTGTGTTTGCTTTTTCTGTCTGGATTCCAAAATGTTAGTTTAGGTATGCTAAGAAAATGATAACTCATTTAAGTAAAACATTTGTTCAGCAAACCATCATGAACTGTTGTTTATGTATCAATAGTTCGTGGCCTATTTTGGTAGTGTTTATTATAAATTACCAATCTAAATTGTCTATAGTACTTTATTTCATATAGTAAGCCGTCATTTCGACAGCATTTCGGGTCATCTTCGGTCCAAGCAAATATAAATTGTTATGATAAAATTTGATGACATTGACAAAGGTTTCTAATTATAATTTTATATGCACTTTTGTTATGCTTAAAACGTAGCAAATTCCCTAATTAAGTTCTGTATTTTTGTGTGTATGTCTGTTGGTAACGCATTAATGTCCTTATTTCTCAGGGCCACGAAAAAGACAAGAGCACCTTTGATAATGAAAATTTCAACCCGAATAAAGTGTTATATGGTGAGGTTGAGGTAGTGCTTTAAATACTTTTAACAATTGTGGGAAGTAACTTTCAACTATATGCCTACCTTAGGGCTATGCCTCATAGATCTAGGCATATAAAGCTTTTTTTAGTTTAATCATTGGATTTAACACATGGACCAACACGATCCGGGTGACATTTAATTATGAAGCATTTGTTTTGGCTTGAAACTGTCAGATAGGTACTGTATTTGCGAAGGTCTATATATACAGTAATAGGCTTGCCAGCTCATCTGAAAATATGCAAACCAACCGCTGTTCTTAATTTAAGAAGGTTTTAACTGACTACTACAAGCTTCCCGTGCGTAGAACGGACACGCAGCTAGTACTTTACTATTATCAACTTATTAATTTCCAAACTAAATCAATCTACTTATCTTATACAAAAGTTTACAAACTTGTATATTTTTAAATAATTGCAAATATGGTTCCGACGTTTCCTGGCCTCCTCGTGGCGGAACTGGATATGCTATAACGTTTATGGCTAACCGACAGGGAAACAAACATTACTTAATCTATTTTCATAAATATATACACGAATATCTACTATAATCTATTTACTTCATGTAATACTTTACTATTATCAACTTATGAACTTATCAATCTCCTCTAATATATATTCATGAAATCGTTATTACTTTAATGTAGATTTTCACTATAACGAACCCTACTCTCCTTATATTAGTACTTTGCTTGACCAACAACTCGGTTTTGAAAATACTTTACTAACATACTCTCTTACCGCAATTAAAAAAAAAAAAAAATATATGAGAAGTTCTTTAAGGTCGAGCTCCAAGATAACTTTCCAATCTCCTCTATTGAAAGTTTTCCAAAAAATTCACCTCTTCGTGCATTGTAAAAACTAAACTATAATCTACTAATGACGACTAACAGCTAGGGGCCAGGGGGCGGATCCCCCAGCGAGCCAAAGGTGAGTCCCTTTATAATTTAAACTAGGTGGCGTTCGCAAAGGCATCCACAAAATTGAGCGGAGTCATCAAGGGTTCATATTATTGTTTTTGTCATACTGCAGTAAAATCGGTCGTTTTTAATGCATGCGTTGTGGGTCTAAATTCCAACATATTTCCCTTTAGGGAGTAAAAATACTTTTTAGCCTCTATGGAGTAAAAATCAGCTATTGTCAACTCAGTTGTAAATTTCTATTGTAAACGATTGCTTGTATCAAAAAATATATCGATTCATGCTTCGTAACAATTTTAAACTACAGTCTACAGTCTCTTCCCATAGCATTTTAGCATTGCAGATACATTAATCCATTCCCACACTCAACACTGCTCACCTTTACCACTTCCTTCACCACCCCCAACGTCGTGGATCTGTTTCCCTCTCTTCCCATAGCATTTTAGGATTGCAAATATATTAATGCAATTGCCAAAGACTGTTCCCACACTCTGCACTGCAACCCTTACTACTTCCTTCATCACTTTCTACGTCTCGGACCTGTTTCCCTCCCTTTCCTCAGCATTATTGGATTGCAAATACCTTAACCTATTGGTCATAAACAGATCCCACACTCCGAACTACTCGCCTTTACTACTTCCTTCACCACTTCCTACGTCGCGGACCTGTTCCCCCCCCTTCCCATAGCGTTTTAGGATTGCAGATACGTTAATCTAATCGTCATAAACAGTTCTCACACTCCGGACAGCTCGCCTTTACTACACTTTTCACACTTCCTACGTCACAGACCTGTTTCCCTCCCTTTCCATAGCATTTTAGGATTGCAGGTACCTTAATCTAATCGTCATAAACAGTTCCCACGCTCCGGACAGCTCACCTTAACTACTTCCTTCACCACTTCCTACGTCATGGATCTGTTTCCCTCCCTTTCCACAGGATTTTAGGATTGCAAATACCTTAATCTAATGGTAATAAACGGATCCCATACCCCGAACAGCTCACCTGTACTACTTCCTTCACCACTTCCTACGTCGCGGACCTGTTTCCTACCCTTTCAATAGCATTTTAAGATTGCAGATACCTTAATCTAATCGTCATAGACAGTTCCCACACTCCAGACAGCTCGTCAGCTCACCTTGACTCCTTCCTTCACCACTTCCTACGTCGAGGACCCGTTTTCCTCTCTTCCCATAGAATTTTAGGAATGCAGATACCTAAATCTAATAGTCATCAACAGATTCCACACTCCAGACTGCTTAACTTTTTCTACTTCCTTCACCACTTCCTACGTCACGGACCTCAAGCTAGTGTCGTCATTTGATTATAATTTATGATCCATACCGTTTCTGTTCTAATATCTGTGGAACAATGCTATCGGCTATTTCTTTATCTACTGTATTCAAAAGTCAACAGCTGATCATATGTATTTGTTTATGTGTCAATTACTGCTTCCATAAGGATTACATCGAAACTTTGAGACCCAGTGGGGCGGATTCCTGAGAGACTTTTGTAACGCCATATAGATGTTGGCACTCACCGATATGGTCTGAATCACCATGCAAAATTTGAAAACGATTGATTCAGCCGTCTAGGAGGAGTTTGCGTATTACGAAATGCATAAGAGTCGACGTATAAGAGCTTCGCTCGCTTCGCTCGCTCCGCTCAATAAGCTCAAAGATAAGCACAAACAAATAATTCATATATTAAAATGTATTTTTCTAAAATAAAAATTTATCATCGAGCTTATCAACAACATCAAGAACATCAACAACATCAACAACATCAAGAAAAATTATTGTTTTTAAATTTTTATTTTAGAAAAATACATTTTAATATATGAATTATTTGTTTGTGCTTATCTTTGAGCTTATTGAGCGGAGCGAGCGAAGCGAGCGAAGCTCTTATACGTCGACTCTTATGCATTTCGTAATACGCAAACTCCTCCTAGACGGATGAATCAATCGTTTTCAAATTTTGCATGGTGATAAAGACCATATCGGTGAGTGCCAACATCTATATGGCGTTAAAAAAGTCTCTCAGGAATCCGCCCCACTGGGTCTCAAAGTTTCGATGTAATCCTTATGGAAGCAGTAATTGACACATAAACAAATACATATGATCAGCTGTTGACTTTTGAATACAGTAGATAAAGAAATAGCCGATAGCATTGTTCCACAGATATTAGAACAGAAACGGTATGGATCATAAATTATAATCAAATGACGACACTAGCTTGAGGTCGGTGACGTAGGAAGTGGTGAAGGAAGTAGTAAAGGTGAGCAGTCTGGAGTGTGGAAACTGTTTATAACGATTAGATTAGGGTATCTGTAATCTTAAAATGCTATGGAAAGGGAGGGAAACAGGTCCGTGACGTAGGAAGTGGTGAAGAAATTAGTCAAAGCGAGCTGTCCGGAGCGTTGGAACTGTTTAGGGTATCTGTAATCTTAAAATGCTATGGAAAGGGAGGAAAACAGGTCCGTGACGTAGGAAGTGGTGAAGGAAGTAGTAAAGGCAAGTTGTCCGGAGTGTGGGATATGTTCATGACCATTAGATTAAGGTATTTGCAATTCAATAATGCTAAGGGAAGGAGGAAAACAGGTCCGCGACGTAGGAAGTGGTGAAGAAAGTAGTCAAGGTGAGCTGTCCGGAGTGTGGAAACTGTTTATGACGATTAGATTATGGTATCTACAATCATAAAATGCTATGGGAAGGGAGGAAAACAGGTCCGCGATGTAGGAAGTGGTGAAGGAAGTACACAAGGCAAGCTGTCCGTAGCGTGGGAACTGTTTATGACGATCAGATTAGGGTATCTGCAATCTTAAAATGCTATGGAAAGGAAGGGAAACAGGTCCGTGACGTAGGAAGTGGTGAAGGAAGTAGTAAAGGCAGGTTTTCCGGAGTGTGGCATTTGTTCATGACCAATAGATTAAGGTATTTTCAATCCAATAATGCTAAGGGAAGGAGGAAAACAGGTCCGCGACGTAGGAAGTGATGAAGGAAGTAGTCAAGGCGAGCTATCCGGGATGTGGAAACTGTTTATGACGATTAGATTAAGGTATCTACAACCCTAAAATGCTATGGGAAGGGAGGAAAACAGGTCCGCGATGTAGGACGTGGTGAAGGAAGTAGTCAAGGCGAGCTGTCCGGAGCGTGGATACTGTTTATAACGATTAGATTAGGGTATCTGTAATCTTAAAATGCTATGGAAAGGGAGGGAAACAGGTCCGTGACGTAGGAAGTGGTGAAGAAAGTAGTCAAGGCGAGCTGTCCGGAGCGTTGGAACTGTTTATGACGATTAGATTGGGGTATCTGTAATCTTAAAATGCTATGGAAAGGGAGGGAAACAGGTCTGTGACGTAGGAAGTGGTGAAGGAAGTAGTAAAGGCAAGTTGTCCGGAGTGTGGGATATGTTCATGACCAATAGATTAAGGTATTTTCAATCCAATAATGCTAAGGGAAGGAGGAAAACAGGTCCGCGACGTGGGAAGTGATGAAGGAAGTAGTCAAGGCGAGCTGTCCGGATTGTGGAAACTGTTTATGACTATTAGATTAAGGTATCTACAATCCTAAAATGCTATGGGAAGAGAGGAAAACAGGTCCGCAATGTAAGACTTAGGGAAGGAAGTAGTAAGGCTTGCAGTGCAGAGTGTGGGAACTGTCTTTGACAATTACATTGATGTATCTGCAATCCTAAAATGCTATGGGAAGAGAGGGAAACAGGTCCACGATGTAGGGTGTGGTGAAGGAAGTAGTAAGGGTGAGCAGTGTTGAGTGTGGGAATGGATTAATGTACTGTATCTGCAATGCTTAAATGTTATGGGAAGAGACTGTAGACTGTAGGTTTAAATGATTACGAAGCACGAATCGATACATATTTCGATATGCAATCGTTTACAATAGAAATTTACAACTGAGTTGACAACAGCTGATTTTTACTCCATAGAGGCCAAAAACGATTTTTACTCCCTTAACTGTAGAAATGCTACTTTAGAGCCGCAACTCATGTACTAAAAACGACTGTTTTTACTGCAGTATGACAAAAACAATATTATATGAACCCATGATGACTCCGCTCAATTTTGTGGATGCCTCTGCGAACGCCACCTAGTATTTATTATCCATACCGTTTCTGTACTAATATCTGTGGAATAATGCTATTAGATATTTCTTTATCTACTGCATTCAAAAGTCAACAGCTGATCATATGTCTTTGTTTATGTGTCAAATACTGCTTCCATAAGGATTATATTGAAACTTTGAGACCCAGTGGGGCGGATTCCTGAGAGACTTTTGTAACGCCATATAGATGTTGGCACTCACCGATATGGTCTGAATCACCATGCAAAATTTGAAAACGATTGATTCAGCCGTCTAGGAGGAGTTTGCGTATTACGAAATGCATAAGAGTCGACGTATAAGAGCTTCGCTCGCTTCGCTCGCTCCGCTCAATAAGCTCAAAGATAAGCACAAACAAATAATTCATATATTAAAATGTATTTTTCTATAATAACAATTTAAAAACAATAATTTTTCTTGATGTTGTTGATGTTGTTGATGTTCTTGATGTTGTTGATAAGCTCCCAGAGGGCAAGCCGTGCCTCAGGTAGGCTATCCGTATGCTGGTATGTGTATGCTGGTATCCATATGCTGGTATGCGTATGCTGGAATCCATATGCAACTATCGATATGCTGGAATCCATATGCCGCTATTCATATGCTGGTATCCATATGCCACTATCCATATGCTGGTATCCATATGCCGCTATCCATATGCCGCTATCCATATGCCGGTAAAAATTAAATTATTCCAGTTGTGATGTATGGAAGGGCTGTATTTGGGGAGGAACATGTATTTCTTCATTTTAGGAATTAAACTAGCTGTGTACCCGTTCTACGCACGGGGATCTTATAGTATTCAGTTGAAACCTTCTTATATAAAGAATAGCAGTTGGTTTGCATATTATCAGATATGCTGGCCAAACTATTATACATAACTTCATTTTTATGTTGTTTGTTGTTGTTCCGGATCGGTATGACAATCAATAAAAGGTTAAATTACCTGTGTCCGCCGGTCGATCCTAATGTATCCTATTACAGGAGATGCATTTCGGCGAAATTAAATCGCCATCATCAGTCCTAATATAAGGTCTTGAGCCTCCCCATTAGGTGCGTCTTGGTGTTTTTTAAATACATGCACGAACGGTTCACTTATACACATGACGAATAACATATACAATAGCCATATACAACACTGGTCCAAGGTCTTTTCCCGATTATCAAAACTCAATAACAATTTTATACACAAAGAATCTCTATTTTCATTTACGGTTACCCTACAAATTATTGCACTTGCGGTTAATTAAATCTTTTATGTAAGGAAAAACGTTTTTAACTTACTTGGTTTTCAAACCGTGATCGGAATTGGTTGCGGTATTTGTAAACAACATTCAATGTAAACATATCAGTGACAGCTAGAAGAAATAATCTTGATTCGAACAGCTGTTCGCTATTTCATAGACGAATATGTAATAAACATTGGGAGAAAACTTTACAAAAAATCGCACAAACTTTTCGGAAAACTTGACATTACGGTTGAAACAGACCACAAGCCCTTAGCAACAATTTTTAAGAAGCCTTTGGTGTCAGCTCCAAAACGACTGCAACGTATATGCTTCTTCGCTTGCAAAGGTTTACATTCAATGTAATTTACAAACCAGGAAAAAGCATACTGATAGCAGATTTTTTGTCATGTGCCCCTTTGATGGGAAACAAGCATCATCAAGATAAAAATGTAGAGATATTCTCCTCTGATACCTTGAGAGCTCTGGAAAAAACAGGTTCAATCCAATACCTTAATGTTACGGATAGAAGACAGTCACAGAGAAATAATACAGCATCAGACCCTACAATGGTGAAGCTAATGGGTGTTATTCAGAAAGGGTGGCCTTCTTTACGAAAACAGTTATCAGATGATCTGAAAGCATTTTGGCCATTCCGTGATGAGCTAGCAGTTGAGGAGGGTATAATTCTCAAAGGAGAGCGAATTGTAATTCCGTACAGTTTAATACAAGATTTAATCCAAGTTATACATTCATCTCACCAGGGATCAGATTCGTGCATTAGGAGAGCAAGGAATGTTTTCTTCTGGCCGTGCCAAGATGTGAGAAATGCTATAAGCTCCTGTAAAATATGTAAGAAATATGCTCCAAACCAAAATACCCCCGCCGCAGCAAACCTGCAGACCAGAATTTCATTTGCCTGATTGGATTTACACTAAAATGTCTCCTTAAAAATATCACATTTATTCTATATCTAAATAGAATCAGTTAACACGTACTTAGATTTGCTGCAACAGGGGGGGGGTAAAAGTTTTTTTTTAATGTAAAATGTTAATAGTTAGTAAAAAATAAAAGGTTTTTCCAAATTTGGGCAAAATATGTTAATATACAAGCTAACTACAAAGTTTACTTATTCTCCATAAGAATAACATGGGAATTTTTAATTTACAATTTTTTTGAATTTTCAACGTAACCATTAGATTAGGCGCATTATAACGCTTTAGTATATATCTATCTATCTATATATTAATTACGTAAGCCGATTCTTTGCGTCAAAATTGTGGGCGACTGGGAGAGTGCTCATATTAAAGGTCTTGATCCCGTGACGGCGGGAAAAATTCCAAAAATCTTAACACAAAATTAGATATTACGTAGCATCAGAAGGCATTTACTGCTGATTTTTACTTTCTCCCCCTATACCATAGTATATGGAGAAAGTATTGTTTTCGTCAAAATTTTCGAGTTTGGGTTTTGAGTGGATATATTCGTTTTGGGTCCCCCTGGACCCAAAAAAGTGGTTTTCGAAGTGATGTCTGTGTGTGTGTGTGTGCGTGTGTGTGCGTGTGTGTGTGTGTGTGTGTGTGTGTGTGTGTCTGTGTGTCTGGATGTGTACAGAGCTAGAGACTACACCTGTGGTCCGATTTTGATGAAATTTGGTATGTAGGTTCTAATCAATGGTATCTCCAGGCGTTTTTTTTTCAGTTTTTTGAAATTTTGATTTTTAATGGGGATTTTCCCATAAAAACCCATAAAAAACCGGAAAAATCGGATTTTCTCAAAAATGGCCTGAACGATTTTGATAAAAATTTAGTATGTTGTAGCCCTTTAAATTCTGAACAAAATGATACAAATTTCATTTCTGTAAAAATTCCGGTTCAAAAGGTCTGGTAAATTATGTTATTTTCCCATGAAAGCCCCATAAAATAACGAAAAATAGGGATTTTAGACAATAATCCGGTTTTGATTTAACATAGTATGTTGTGGTCCTTACAATTTTGATAGGTTTTTTCCTTTTTTAGAAATTTTTATTTATATTGGGGATTTCCCCATAAAACCCCATAAAATAATGGAAAATAGGATTTTCCCAAAAAAGGCCCGATCGATTTCGATAAAAATTAGAATGTTATAGTCCTTTATATTCTTAACAAAGTGGTACAAATCCCATTTCTCTAAAAATTACGGTTCAAAAGTTATTGTAAATTATGTAATTTACCCTTAAAAACCCCATAAAATAACGGAAAATCTGATTTTACCAAAATTGGCTCGAACGATTTTGATAAAATTTAGTATGATATAGTCCTTTAAATACTGAAGAAAATTGTACAAATCCCATTTCCGTATATTTGCTATCACCGCTTACACATGATAAAGGTTGTTGACAAACTTATGGGAGAAAGTATGTGTCAGAATGCTGATACCGTTTATTTTTATATTTAATTAGTTCATTTTTGTGTTTGAATGCAAGTTTTTGTGTTTAAATGCAAGAAACAAATTTCCCTCGTGGCCATAGATGGCCTAGTGGATAATAATCTTTATATTAATTTGAAACTGTTTTTCTTTGTGACAGCTAATTTGAGAGAACGGCTGGGTGTAGAAACTCTGTAGGGGTCTCTAAAGAAAGGTCTTGGTCTGTAGATGAGCCATCAAAAGAGAAACCTGGTAAATTCCTTTGGGGCTCTGCCCCAGTGGCCTTTAAACTCCCATCCCATGTTATTCTTATCTTTATATTAATTTGAAACTGTTTTTCTTTGTGACAGCTAATTTGAGAGAACGGCTGGGTGTAGAAACTCTGTAGGGGTCTCTAAAGAAAGGTCTTGGTCTGTAGACGAGCCATCAAAAGAGAAACGTGGTAAATTCCTTTGGGGCTCTGCCCCAGTGGCCTTTAAACTCCCATCCCATGTTATTCTTATGGAGGAAAAACGGGGTTTTGTCACAGCTAATTACAGAGAAAGGCTGGGCGTAGAATTTTGGTAGGGGTGTCTAAAGAAAGGTATTGGTCTGTAGGTGAGCTCTCAAAAGAGAAACGAGGTAAATTTTCTTAGGCCTCTGCCCCAGAGGCCTTTAAAGTTCACTCTGCAATTTTGTTTACATTAAGACCATATGGATAATTTTACACTACTTTTAATGAACCAGCTGTTAATATTAAAATTGTATTCAAAGGTCTACTGAAACTGTCAAAATTAAATGTTTACATTATTATTTATTATTATTAATGGATTCTCCACTGCATGGCAAGTTTTTTATAGTTTCACTAAAATGATGAATTTATGATACGTTTTAAATGTTTTGTTCAAAAATCAATGCTTTATTGCTTTTACAAAATTTTGGGTTGAAAATTGTGTCATAGATGAGTACGTTGAGGATGAGAGCTGTGTTCAAGTTTTGGAATAGACTAACTACGGAGTCTATGGTTTTGGTAAAGTAGGTGAACTAATGTCAATTCAAGGTATTTAAATTTGCATTTGCATTTGCATTTGTTACCAAGGCTGGACTAGGTTATGGATTTGGTTCCGCAAATGTTCAAGATTTGTGATAAAATTTCCTACAATTATGGTTCATTCCAATCCACGAAATACATGCACAGCTTTATGTGATCTATATGGCCAAGGCAAAACTACCCCATAAGTTGATGAATTATCAGGTAAGAACAGGATGATCAAATACATGGTCCGATGTGGCAAGAGAAGGAATTAAAATTGCTGAGATCGAAGTAAGAATGTTACCGTACTGCTTTCTGGAGAATCAGATATTTTTATCAAACAAAAAAAAACTGATTTAATATGCTGATAGAATTCTGTATTTGTATGACAAAAGATGAAGATAACTTATAAATCCGGATACAATCTGAATGAGTTTCCTAAAGCAGATTGAATTAGTTGTTAGTAATAAATATTGACTCTTTCCGTAACATGATAGACTAATTATATGAACTCATTCTCCCATATAGTGAAAGTGGCTTTGGCATGAAATAAACTCATGAACAAGCAATTATAAGACTCCTAAAAACCTTTTGGGCAACCTAAAGCCGATAAAAAGGTAGGAAATATTGTGTTAAACGAATTCATCAATCACGTTTTTTAGGGAACGCAATCGTCATACTTATTATTGCTTATCCTCCCTCCATTTAACTAAGATTCTAATGACTTCACTCTATCCATCGCAGTTAGCTGAATTTACATAAAACCTCAAGATTAACCGTCGATTTCGACGGGGTTCCACTAGTCTATATATTAATTTGAAACTGTTTTTCTTTGTGACAGCTATTTTGAGAGAACGGCTGGGCGTAGAAACTCGGTAGGGGTCTCTAAAGAAAGGTCTTGGTCTGTAGATGAGCCATCAAAAGAGAAACGTGGTAAATTCCCTCGGGGCTCTGCCCCAGTGGCCTTTAAATTCCCATCCCATGTTATTCTTATGGAGGAAAACGGGGTTTTTGTCACAGCTAATTTCAGAGAACGGATGGGCGTAGAAACTTGGTAGGGGTCTCTAAAGAAAGGTCTTGGTCTGTAGAAGAGCCATTAAAAGAGAAACAAGGTAAAATCCCTTGGGACTCTGCCCCAGAGGTCTTTAAAGTTCACTCTGAAATTTTGTTTACATTAAGACCATATGGATAATTTTACACTACTTTTAATGAATCAGCTGTTAATATTAAAATTGTATTCAAAGGTCTACTGAAACTGTCAAAATTAAATGTTTACATTATTATTTATGATTTGAAATAGATTCTCCACTATAGGGCAAGTCATTATACCTATGTTTTGTTCAAAAATCTATGCTTTATTGCTCTTAGAAAATTTTAAATTATGAAATAAGTGTGACTTATCAATTTCAAAGGAATATATAATTATTCCTTATCGGGTTAGCTTATATATATTGTAAGGTTGGCACTTGCCTTTTTTGCCAACTTTCAATCACCATTTATTTTTAATTCAAGAAAGTAAACCAGAAATTCATTTATTGTTATAAAAGTTTTCGATAATCGGGTTGAAAATTGTGTCATAGATGAGTACGTTGAGGATGAGAGCTGTGTTCAAGTTTTGAAATAGACAAACTACGGAGTATGTTTCATCTATGGTTTTGGTGAAGTAGTTTATCTAATGTCAATTCAGGTATTAAAAAAAATGTTTACAGGGTTTTTACTTTGATGTACACATGTAGCTAGGTCGAACAACGCATCTAAACCTCACCATATACAAAACATTCGGAAACACAACAGTGTCTTTACATCTCAACGCATTTGCATAATTTGTTACCAAGGCTGAACTAGGTTATGGATTTGGTTCCGCAAATGGTCAAGATTTGTGATCAAAATTTCCTACAATTATGGTTCATTCTATCCACGAAATACATGCACAGCTTTATGTAATCGATATGGCCAAGGCAAAACTACCCCATAAGTTAACGAATTATCAAGTAAGAACAGGATGATTAAATACATGGGTCGATGTGGCAAGAGAAGGAATTAAAATTGCTTGGATCGAAGTAAGAATGTTACTGCTTTCTGGAGAATCAGATATTTTTATCAAATAAAAAAAAACTAATTTAATATGCTGATAAAATTCTGTATTTTTATGACCAAAGATGAAGATTTACTTATAAATCCGGATACAATCTGAATGATTTTCCTAAAGCAGATGGAATAGTTGTTAGTAATATTGACTCTTTCCGTAACATGATAGACTAATTATTATATTAACTCCTTCTCCCATATAGTGAAAGTGGCTTTGACATGAAACAAACTCATGAATAAACAATTATAAGACAAAAAAAAAACCTTTTGGGCAACCTAAAGCCGATAAAAAGGTAGGAAATATTGTGTTTAATGAATTCATCAATCACGTTTTTTAGGGAACGCAATCGTCATAATTATTATTGCTTATCCTCCCTCTTGTATATACATAAATAAACAGTGACACAAAATAAGGTCAAATAATTATAATCTTATGGTAAATTACATCAAAGCTCTCTAAACGCTATTTTAAAATTAATTGAAATATGTTAACCAACTTATTAGATTTAGAATAAAACAATACTTAAGAATGTTTACATGCTTAGTTTAAGTACATGCTAGTTTATATACATACATTTAAAATATACCTCTGAGCATCTCAAAGAATCGACTAGAATAAAAAAATCTTCTTTTGAATAACAGCTATTTTTAACAAACAATTTTTAAACAGATGCTTAAAGTTTTGGTTATTAATTAAGCTTTTTATCTTTCAAGTAAATTCAAATATTAGAGACAAAATTAGTAGCTTTTTCATAAAATAAAATAAAAAACAAGCCTATGCTGGGTTAACTTTAAATTGTTCTCATGTCTAGTATTATGAGAATAAATACTACTTCGCAGATCTAATTCATTATATTTAGATCTAACTCCCATTATACATTCAAGGATACATTTGTCATAAACTGTCAAAATATTAAGTTTAGAAAATCTATTTTTCACTGATATTAATTAATTGGTCTTTTAGATCTAATATAATTCTCAAAGCTTCCTTCTGAAATATCAAAATTGTATCTAAGTTGCTTTTACTTGTACCATCATAAACAGCTAAACCATAAAACAGGTGAGAGTAGATATGTGCAAAATAAATAGTAGTTTTTTAAAGTGGCAAGACTAAATAACAAAGACATTATTCTAAGTACATAAAATAGACCCGATGCAATTTTGTTAGCCAATTTTAGTGTATGTTTGTCTGAACCAAAGGGTAAATGGGGTAAGGGTGTAAATGGGAGGTTGGGGTTCCCCCCGTCAGCGTGCTGATGGTCCCCTTCCTCCTGGCTATTGATGGCGGGTTCTGCCTGTCAGGGATTAGATAGGTCCCGAGTGTTGCTTGCACTAAATGCGTCGGGGCGCTCTACCATGGACCTCTAGGTCCCGACCTAGTGGAACCCAGGTGGAGTGACGCTTAAACAAGCAGCCGGGATCCCTGGTTAGGATTGAGGGGCAACCCTCTTTCCGAAGGGTCTGCTTCGGCAGCCGGCGAGCCTGATGACCTTAAGTCATCCGCCCATGATGTGCTAAAGGTTGATGCGTAAGCTTCGGCCTACATCATGGGGCCCGGGTATGTCCTAAAGGATAGGTACCGGGTATGCAGTCAGGGGGCTTCGGCTCTCATGACAACAATAAATGTAAATGTTAATGAACCAAAGGGTATTGTCAATTTCAAAAATTTGGTCATTTTAAATGATTCTGTTTTATTTCCCCCCAATAAATTATCTATTTCTCGAGCATTTTTATTTTTTTGTCGAAAATATCATTTGATCGTTTAGAAATAAACTGTTTTGTATAAAAAATTTCTATTATTTTTATTTGCTCTTGACACGCTTTTTCAAGGTCAAGGTAAGATTTGTGAACACCTATCTAGTCACTTTAGATCCACACTCTCAAACCGACACATAATTACTGTATTCATTATCTACTTACAACAACAGAAATTAAACTAGGTATCCTATAAATGAGTACTTAAATCATAAATGCGCATAAATTATTCATAAATTATTGTGGTTATAAAAAGTATTCAAAAATCACTCAAACAGTGAGTGTAAGTTATGTTTTTTCTCAATGACTTGTGTTGTGGCATACTTTTGATACTTTTAATACTTTTAATATATATTCTTTTTAATACTTTTCAATGAAATTTCGACCATACAAAGTAGGTATTTTAAACCAAGTATGAATGGAGATGTGTGTAGGATGAGTGGTGCGATCTTGTAGTCGTGTTAGTGACTAAGGCCGACATATTCCTTAGACACAGCTGTTAATTAATAGCCCATACAGCTAATGACAACCAAGGGACCTACAGTTTATAGTGGAATCCGAACCACATTTTTGCCTTGGTATATACGAATTGGTCTAATTTTCAGGATATTACTGCGGAAGCAGATGTTTAATCCACACCAGGGAGTATCACATTCATAGTGCATGCCTATAAATATCCACAATTCGTAACCTCCTAGTAGTTGGATTACAGGACGACGCCGCCCCGTCCCAGTTTTTTTTTTTTTTAAATCCATAGTCAGCATGGATAGCATGGAATAGTTGGCAAGGCAAAACCGACAATGGACCTTTCCACACCAGCTGTGTATGAAATTTGGTTAATCAAACCTTAAATTGACTTAAGTAACAAAATTACAATTGTGCAATAAAAAGCAAAGTCTTTGATTGCATGAAAGCAAATCTATGATAAATGTTCAAAGAAGGCTTCGTTTAGTCAGTAACGATCAACACATATCATACATATATATGACATATATATGATCAACACATATATTGTGTAGTAAGTTTAGACAGTTCGACAACTGGGAAGTGTCCAGCATATAGTCTAAATGGTCCTCATCTCAGAAGAACATAACTTACAATAACGGTTTAGACGATTTTTACAGTCTTTTTATAACTACTTTACATAATTGCTGACATTTTTATAATTCATTTTTTCATTTATATATTTCATTTTTTTACTATGATAAAACTGACTAAATAACTACGGAATAGGTATTTTATTACACTTGTAATTCATTTGACACTAGTATACTATCTGTGTTTTATATACAGTTACAACTGATGAATGGAACAAATATGCCTTCAGCTTTTTGTTCCAGCACAACCCTGAACTATTCTGTGAGCACAAGTGGTACTTTTTCATCCAATTATTTAAATGGCCAATAACTAAAAAAATTGATAAATCGATGATGATTTTATCCATTAATTATAAAACTATATGAAGCTTTAGTATGAAAGCGTAAATGATTTCTAAGCATTTAAAACTACAAATAAAAACACTGAACGGTACAAATTTAACTCAATTTATATCTTTCTTTAAAGTAGCTACTATTTTGAGACCTGTAAGTTATTGACGCTGTGGGACACGCAGTGCATTCTAAATCCACACTCAACTAATTCCATTTTATCGTAAATATTCCGTCAGCTGCGGGGCTTGGTTCGTGAGTCATTTAAAATGCCACTGTCCCTAATTGCTACATTTTGTTGCTTCATAATACCATCTATTGTTGAATTAATACCGTACGGTACTGTAATGACTAATAATCATTATGTATATAAAACAACTTGTGGACTAATGTAACCTAACATACTATTCAATAGGATAGGATGATAAATGTCCAAAAGGAAATTAGTATTAAATGATGTTCATTAAATAATCACACATTCAAAAATGTCTTATTATGAAACTAGGCTGTAGGCCTCTGTTAAACTTAAAATGAGCAAATTGTTCAGTATGTAGTGACATCTGATTTGGTTTTATGTAAATCCATTTACAAAGACTTACTTCCATTTTATTAGTTATAAATTAGAAATGACAAGAAATTTCATAAAAAATACTTAATCCATTCTCCGCGACAAAGCGAAGACATCAGAGTAGTTATTTTATGCAATAACGTAATATCACATGGTGAAACAATTTAATTAACTCGGAATTCAGAAATAAAAAACCGTTTCTTCTAAAATAATCTTCAAACACTTTCTTGGGCTGAGAACTCTTAAAGTTGAATTTGATAGAAATTATAGTAAGTGCAAACATCAGATCGTTTGTATAAGAGAAATGTTTCTTCGCACAACACAAAAGTTTAGAATATAATATGTACATGAAGGTATGAGTTTAAATCAAGTGACTGTTTTCAAAAGGATCTTTTTGAAATTCGTCTCTATTCATATCCCGCAGGTGACAGTAATAGCTACCATATGGATATAGGCTATTCTCACAGACCTTTTGTCGGTACTACAGCAATGGATATAAACGGCAGAAGCAGCTTCTATTAGTTCTTTGAAAAATTGATCAGATGCATTTTATTATCTGCCCAATGGTAGGCTTAGACTCAAATTTTTAGCAGTTTTTTCATTACTTCAACAGTCTTACCAACCTCTAAGGAATCAATCGATGCAGCTAAAGGGTAAAGCTGAGTGAATAAGAAGTTAAAGAGCTATTCTAGCAATGTGAAGGTCGCCAGTTTGATCCCGAAAAAAGGCAATAGCTTTTTTATGGTTCAAAATTAGTCCCAGCTGCCCTAGATCTTTGGGCTTTTGATAAATCATCTGGGCTAAAGAAACGGCTGATCTTAGTAATAACAGCACTGAAAAGCATCTCACTCCATTTTACACTAATCCTACATTCTATTTGGGCTAAAATTGACACAGTACCGTCCCCAACTTATTTGATAATGTATAGTATTTGGTCTTTTTAGCGAATTTCCCTATATGGAAGTAGCTATTACCGTAGGTGGCACGGTAATACCTTAGCCCAGGACGGATTTGCTTTTTAATTTTGATGCCAGAAGAGGCCAAAACACCATCCGTTCAAAATTGTATACATATATTTATTCATTTTTATTTATATTTTTAAATTTTCCAATTTCTCTCTAGACCATTTTAAATAGCTTAAAGAAATTATAATTTAGTGTATCAAATAGTTTTTCTAAGAATATTTATTACGGAGAAAAATTGAAATAGTTGTAAATTTTAAATTCCCATGTTATTCTTATGGAGAATACTGTAAAATGTTTGCTTGTTTATACATATGTTTTGATAAAATTTTTCGAATGTATTTACTTTATACTAAGCTAATAATATTTTACCAAAACCCAACTTTAAAGTCTCCCTGTATCAGCAAACCTAGGTACTTGTTATACCTTATATTATAGAAATAGATTTAATTTAAAATCAATTCGGCAAATGAAAATTGGCCTAGTCTACAGGTTTGCTGCGGAGGGGATATTGTCTATTTATCTAGCTAAGAGTGACTGAGGAAAATCTACGGATTCCAATCAACGGGTTGGGGTAAAATGCAGATTATCTACGATGAACGGATTGGTCTCAGTTGCATTAATTCTAACTTAAAATTAAACAATATTAACCCCTTAATAATTAACTGTTTTGTAAAATGTAATTAATAGAATAATCTTCGCTTAAAGGATGTAAAAGTAATAACATAATAAGAGTTTGAACAAGGGCATGTATGTAATTGAGTTTTGAATTCTAGACGAGCACAATTGTGCTTGTGACTTTAAGAGGTAAATAGCAAACAATTCCAGGACGGAACGAGCAATTCCACTGGATTGATCGTGACGGCTCGGACGTCAAGTTAGAGAGAAACTTTATTGCAAGACTTAAATGCTTAAAATACAAGCGAAAAGTCATTACCCGAAAAATCTCAATTGCAAAACCAGACATAGGTTTTATTTAGTGCAACTTTGTAATTTTACTACATTGCTGCATGGTTTCCCATTGCCCTACTAATTAAGATAATATTAATTTTTTTACTACAACTACTAATGAACATACATTTCTGTACTCATGTGTGTTAATAAGTCGCTAGACTTAGAGCTGTATTTTCTATTACAATGTAGTAAAGGGCACTGATCTATTGTTAAAATTGTTTAACTGATTATTATTGGACAGTTACCTAAGATGTTGAAAATCCTTCTCATATAATTGGTGAATATTCATGAATAGCGAAATGGTGTTTTATAAAATAAAAAGCACTATTAAACGATTCTAGGGGTTGTGACCTCACGATCAGGGAGTTTAAAATACACTTACTCTATATTGTATCAAGATACAGCAGTTATAGTGTAAAACGTTTGGATGGACCGATGCATCGAGGTGTCGAGGCTACTTCGGCAATAACATTACCAAACAAGCCCAATACAGAAACAAAATTACAAATGTTCCTAAGTACCGACACTAAGGTATGTTAATATGTGGCCAGAAGTATGAAACTGAATTTAACACATAATATGCCTACTGTTGTGTACGGAGCCGCTGGCTACATGATGACACTAACACTTGTCGCCAATGCTTGTAAGTGTAAGAGTGTGACTAAATTGAAATATTACCTTCGTCAGCCAGCTCCTGTATTGTAATAAATGTTACGGCCGTTTCAGCATCCATATACCATCACCAGACAAATGCTCAGCCAAAAGGCGTCGTTATAACACAAAAACATTTTTAAATGAAACACACACATAGTCAAAAAGGTTTTTTACAGACCTAATGAGGAACGTACATTTCCGCACTCGAGAAAGTAGCTAAGTCAGCCATAGTCTTTTACATTTTCACACTTACCATTACGTAAACATAGTAACATATATTTAATTGGTTTTAGAAAATAACACTGTGTCCAGCTTAAAGTTTTATGATATTTTCCTTGGTTTAATTTAGTAATTGGTGTAGCAAAACACAAATATAATAAATTTATCAAATGCAATAAAGTGAATGTGAACTGCAAGCGATGTTAAGATAAAATAAGAGTATTTTGTTATACCATTTAATAGATAAAGTACCGGGGGAACGAGCTTTACTCGGGCAACTTTATCACTACTGAGAGTATTCTTTGGTCAATGTAAATTCATCCCAAAAATATTTTTTTGCGGTGTATCTTTTATTGGCATCTATTTACCTTCTATTAAAATAATAATATCATAGTTTACTGAAATGATGAGGATGAAAAGTTTTTAACAATTTGTTTGGTTCCCCTAAACGGCCCAAACTATAGAAAATACCCAGCATTTTTCACTCTGAATTCGAAAAATAACAATTCAGTTATTAATGATATTCTTTAGTTTAATTTAAACATAGATGTAGCAAAACACAATTTTACTAAATTTACCTAATTATACAAATCAAAGTGAAGTGTAGGTTATTTTATGTTATTACAACACATGTTAAGCAGTTAGAATTTATAAAAAATAGCCTCCAAATTCATACAAAGCATCTATAAATTGTAATTTTAAAACTGTATCCATGAAAGAAATGTATCGATAACATTATTTTCATAACTTAGAAACTAAAAAAATTGAAAACAGAGCCTGAATTGATACAGAAAGATACAGAGTTGATGGGTAGTTATAGATTATAGAACTTTTTTTATTTATGGTAATCATTGACATAGTTTTAGAATAAATAATCTATAATTAAGTTTTAAATTAAATAAACCTACCTATATAAACATATTAATGGAAACGGAGAGTGGAGGAAGAGGCACAACCAGGAAGCAAGAGAAATGTACAAAAATGCAGACATCATCGGAGAAATAAGAAGTAGGAGACTAAAATGGGCTGGACACATACTAAGAAGAGAAGAAGAGTCAAACCTGAAGAACATTCTGAGGGGAACACTAGAGGGACGAAGACCCAGGGGACGACCAAAGACTAAATGGTGGAACCAGGTGCAACAAGACATGAGGCGGCTGGGAATTGGAGGATGCTGAAGAAAGAGACGGATGAAATAATAGTGCTGCACCCTGTTGGTAATCCTTGTAACTTTAATGCTATTGAACATCATAGAACAGAACCAACTTGTTTAATTGAAACAGCTGTTAAGATTCATTAATTCCATTTCTCATAAGGTTAACATGGGAAACTCCAGAGCCACTGGGGCGGAGCCCTTTTAAGAATTACGAAACGGGAAATAGTTTACGTCCGATTCGCATACCTACTGAATTTACACACCAAATTTCATAACGATCGGTGAAGTCGTTCCGGAGGAGTTTGCAGACAAACACTGTGACACGAGAATTTTATATATTAGATTAAACCTAAATAAACCTACATAGTTGTGTAAAATATTTTACCTAACCCGCCATGTTAAACTTCCCTATCCCAAGCGTGATGTATACAACTTCCTTACTTCTCGAGTGATGTAAAGTATCAAAAACTCACTCGGTGATGTAAAGAAACCCATTAAAATAACATTGAGTGCTTAACTTAAAAAATATAACTCTATGGAGCCAACGACGTTCAACGCTAGAAATCAGCTGTGTGCTTGAATGTTATTGTTATGCTTTAAAGTATTTTCCTACCTAACCTACCTTTTGTTAGTAAAAGAACGTTACTGATAGAAGATGAGTGAAATGGATAATGAAAAATATTGTACGTAAACCCATGTATATTGTCGGGTCAGGTAAAATCTTGTACGTTACACGTGACGCAAGAGCGTGTTTACATCACTTAGGTGAATTATGCAACTCGCTTCCGCTCGTTGCACAACATTCACCTGCGTGAAGTAAAAACGCTCTTACTACACTTGTAATGTAAATAGCTAATATTTTATTTCTTTGAATAAGCTGTCTGAAATTGTGAAATATGCAGTTTAGCAGTTCTTCTTGTTTACATTGAAATATCAAAGCAAATGTAAACATTGTGAATGTTTCATTATAGCCATAGAGACCAATCAGTATTTACTTTTTTAAATCCTCACCTCAGAAATTTTAAAGCCAGAGTGGCAAAGCCAACAGTATCAAAGTGTGAATAGTCCTATTACCATTCTTGGTAAGCTATATTCTTATAAAATTTAAGCCCAGTTGGTTCAGTAGTTTTTGCGCAAATTATAACAAATTCCCAAGCAAAACAATGCCAATTTTGTATATAGTTCAAGCAAATAAGGAAAAATAGAGGAACAAATCTATGTATTCCCAATTTTTTCAAAAATGTGTCGGGGAGGGTCCCCTAATGAATATATGATAGGTGAGAATAAAATCACCCTACCGCTCTCTGGTGGTGGGAGGTGTAAATGCCCCAATTTGCGGTTTTTTGCTTATTACTTGAAAACGGCGTGTTGTAGCTTGAATTGTTCAATGTAAAGCTTATGTTAGTTTCATTGTTGTAAAGCTTATTAAATTTGCTATAACTTTGATCGTATACATTATAAGTGAAAGACGCATAGTTTCTGAGATATCCGCGCTCAAAAATAAAAAATAATGTTCGAAAATAAATTTTTATCACACATTTGTTGTAAAATCTTATTAGTTTCTCCTTCTCTGTTATTTTTTAGAAATATTGACGGAAAGAAGGTTGTAGATAATTAAATTTACTTCAATAGTATATACAAATATGTAAATAGATAAGATGAAGGTATAAAGTTACAGTGTTTTTAAGATTAAAAGAGAAAATCATGAACTACACAAATAATTGCAGAGTTTAGATTTTTTATCATTGCACGATTTGTATGGTTTCCGATAGTTGTTTAGGCCAAATATAAGTATAATTAAGGAAAAAATTGGTAATACATAACTATTACCAACCTATTAACAATTTGACAAAATAAAAAGGTTATCTATTTATTTTGATGATCCAAGTTAAAACAATTAAAACATACAAAATAAATTCATGTTTATAAAACTAATGTTGACTGAGCCTACTGAATGTGGATCCAGGTGTGGATGCAGAAAAAACGGCATCCACTGTTCCCAGGTATGTAGGGAGCTTGCCTGAACCATGCAACAACAATGTGAAGATGATGATGAAGAAGACAATGAAAAGAATAAGATCAATCTTTATCATAACATGAATTTGTGATGTATTTCTCAGTGGCAAGAACTAGAATATTTAATTATAGAACTAATGTTACCTTAGCCTTTGTTTTTGCAGGAACAAAGGCTCAGTCAACGTTAGTTCTATAATTAAGTATGAATTTATTTTGTATGTTTTAATTGTTTTAACTTGGATCGTAGTAATAAATAGATAACCTTTTTATCTTGTCAAATTGTCATTTACATAACTATTACCAATTTTTACCTTAAATATACTTATATTTGGCCTAAACAATAATCAGAAACCAGACAAATTGTGCAATGATAAAAAATCTAATCTTTGCGACTATTTGTGTAATTCATAATTTTATCTTTTAATCTTAAAAATACTGTAACTTTATACCTACATCTTATCTATTTACATATTTGTATATACTATTGAAGTAAATTTAATTATCTACAACCTTCTTTCCGTCAATATTTCTGAAAAATAACAGAGAAGGAGAAACTAATAAGATTTTACAACAAATGTGTGATGAAAATTTTTTTTGAACATTTTTTTTTTTTTGAGCGCAGATATCTCAGAAACTATGCGTCTTTCACTAATGATGTAGATGATCAAAGTTGTAGCAAATTTAATAAGCTTTAACTTTTACATTGAACAATTTAAGCTAAGACACGCCGTTTTCAAATTATAAGCAAAAAACCGCATATTGGGGCATTTACACCTCCCACCACCAGAGAGCGGCAGGGTGATTTTATTCTCCCCTATCATATATTCATTAGGGGACCCTCCCCGACACATTTTTGAAAAAATTGGGAATACATAGATTTGTTCCTCTATTTTTCCTAATTTGCTTGGGCTAATACAAGTACAGACAGTCACAATTAGGATTTGATGTAACAATATATATGATGTGTTAAAATACATAGTTCATGGCTACAAGATAGTAAAGTGCCGCAGCGTTTAGAGCTGATAAGTGTGAGTGTGTGGTCAGCTGTTTGTTATCCCTCCATTGTTGTAGGATACTGCAAGGTCTAACCCTAACCCTTTATTGAGAAGGATCCTTTTATCGTTTTAGTCCATCCTACTTTTGAACATCAGCATTTTTTTTTTTTTTTTTTTTTTTTGCCACAGTAATCAATGACATAAACTATAGCAAGTCATTTGTTTTAGCTTAGTAAATGTTAACATCGATTTTATTGCACGGTATATTATCATATGGAATGCATGAATTGAAACCCCGATTATTATTACGTTGATAAGTTTAACACGTGAAATTGTAAGTATAATCTTTAAGTGTTTTGGAAAATATTAAATCAATATCGTTTCCAATACCATGAGACAGACGCGCTTATTCATGTTAAACATTACTAAAACAATTAAGTTCTAAACACCAGGTAAAAAACGCATAGCCATCATGTTGAGCATATTTAGAATATTATTTCCCAAATGTGCCCTTTATATTAAAATCAGCTTTTCGGGGAGTTATCATCTAAATTCCGTCAATAAGGGGCAGTTACAGTTAAATAAACGGCGACAGCCAAAAAAGAAATCCCGCCGCAGAAAACCTGCAGAAAAAGCTAGTTTCTGTTTGTCTGACTGGATTTTCGCTAATATTTCCTTGAGCTTATCAGGTTTATTCCTTATTAAATTAAAATTAGATTTTAAGAATACTTAAGTTTGCTGCTACAGGGAAAAGAAGAGTATTTTATGAAAAATGATGATAGTTTAGTATAAAATAGATAGATTTGCCAAACTTGATCAAAATAAATACACTAACAAGCGAACAACTTTAATTAATCAACCACTTGTTACTTCCAAAGAATAACGTGGGAATCTTAAATGTACGGTTTTGTTTATTTTGCCGTAACCTGCGACAATTCTAGTCAAAACCTAGGGACGTAAACTGGGCCTTAAATCTAGAACAACGCTTCAATAAACAACATTGCTCTACAAGATATTCATTGTAAGATGGTTGTAATAAAAAGAGGGCATTTTATGTTTTATGAGTAAAAATAAAACAACATTTTTTTAAACATTTCAACACCCCTAAAGCTCAATTTCTATAACTCAGTCTTGCAGGTTCAGGAACTCATTCAAGGTTCATGCCAAATTTGATATAAATGTGACCAACATTACTTATCGTGTTCACAGATAAGTATTAATATCGGTACAGTCCAACCTCGGTATACAGAATGTGAAGAGACCGAACTGAATATTCGTTATATCAAGGATTTCGTTAAAACGAGGTTCGTTGTATGACTGTTTGGGTTTGCAGGAATTTCGCTCAGTCGAAGTTCAGAAACAAGATCTCGGTCATCAGTCCTCGGTGAATGAAATCTGTTGTAACGTACACAGCAGAAAGATGTGGAGATGTGAAAAACTGTGCAGACGAATGCTACGCAAGCGTTGACGTCATCTTACCACTTTATATTCATCAAGAAACTGTGATTTTTCAAAAATAATAATGTGGGGTAGTTTGTTGTGTCAAGGGAAAGACCCAGACAATTCTTTAAGTAGAGGTTAAATTCGCTAGAGACTCTGACAATGATGATTTTTTTTTATATTGAGGTGTCTTATTTTAGCCGGGATCATCAAACATTCGTTAAATCAAGGTTTTTTATATAGTTTGTTCGTTATGTAGAGGTAAAATATACATTGAGTCTTATGGAGTGTTCTAGGGGATATAAAAAATGTTATATCAAGGTTCGTTATATCAAGGCTGGACTGTAATTTTATAAATATCAATTTTAATGAATAGTCTGGTGAGATGAAAATGAAAAAAAAAAGAAAATTGGTCCTGGGCCCAAATCTAACCGCTCCCCCATGGTAATAGCTTCATCCCCAAACATACACAATGGAGAAATTCGCTAACAATGGCCACACAAATAAAATATTACATGATTGTTTAACAATTATTATAAAAAAGTTGACAGATTTTGGATAATAATGTTCAATGTTTGGAGTTTTTAAATTGTTTAAAAGTTTGATACATTTTCGCAGAGGATATATTACACAGGACAGTACTGTACATGCTCACGTCAGTGACGGTAAGAGGAAATCTTTATCATATAGAAGACTCATTCAGAATGTCTTTACATTAACATACCATCTAGAAAAGCCACATCTCCCTTAATGTTTATTTATACTTTGCCAGCGTAGGAAGTTGGATAAATGTTGAATATCTCTTATAATTAATCAGAAAAAATGTGACATGGAAATGCTTTCAGCTGGCTCTGTGCTCGGGAACCAATACTGACACAATTCTATAATGTTTCTGTGACGTGTTTTGGACAAATATTTTTTGTTGAAAGGTTAAAAATAGTCACAAATCCAATCAATTAATCGTTGGTCTACAAAAACTTGCACTACTGTATAAATGGTTCTGACAAGTGGCACATTATGAAAAAAATAATACCCAATACAAAATCGCTAAATAATTGGCATATCTCAAGAACGAAATAAATTAACCAACAAAATATAAACATGAAACTTGGCCAATGAATACACAAACTATAGTTTGTGTATTCATTGACTTGGTACTGTATGTTTACCTAAGTTTCAGTGTAAAAACAATAATATGAATTTTATAGAAATGTTAAAACTTTTTAAATTTAAAACTTAAATTAAAACATGAATCAAACCTATAAGGTAATACCCCACCGCAGCAAACCTACCGACTAAGCGAATTTCCAGTTGACTGAATTAATTTAAAATTAAATGTATTTAATTATCATTAGGTTTTTGAGTACAAAGTCTTGCTGCTACAGGGAGGGTAAAAAGTTGTGTTTTTTTTGTAAAATATTAATAACTTAGTATAAAATAAATAAATTTACCAAGTTTGATCAAAATATATCCGTAAAAAAGCAAACTAGAACATTTTACAATATTCTCCATAAGAATAATATGGGAATTTTAAAATAACATTTTTTGAATTTTCTCTGTAAGCAATAATTGTACAAAAACACTTTGATATAGGCCTACTAAATTATTTGTTTTTTAAGCTCTTTAAAAAAGTTTAAAGAGAAATTGGGAAGTTTTGTGTTTGGAGGGTCAAAAATTAGAAAACCCAATTTTTACCCCAGAAAACCCCCGTAAAACCCCGTACCCATGGTCCAATCATACTGTTTCGCGAACTCATTCTAGTTTATCCCGCCTTACACCTTTAAACCAAATTTCATCAAAATCGGACAAAAATTACTCAAAATATCGTGTTCACGGACAAACATTATATATATACGTATATAAAAATTTGAACGAATGGTGTTTTTGGCCTCTGGGGACATCAAAATGAAAAAGTAAATCGGTCCCGGGCCTAGGTCTTACCATTGACTTTATATCTACACAAACAATACCATTTTACAATTATTTACAATTTATTATCTTTGCAATCACAAGCCCTTCATGACTCATAAATTGACAACATGGCATTGCATTTGTCAAATGACTCACTGCGTGGAATGTTTACAGTCGAACCATATGTGCTCGGTGTTATGACGACTTTCTATTGTAGTGTGAGCTAAACTCTAGTCAATAATTTATGAATCACTCGTTGGATATAACCCTAACCATTTGTGTTAAGATAACAACATACAGAATGCTTATTTTCTTTATAATGAATCCAATACCCTTGGTAGCTTATGCAGTAATTATAAGTGTAACTATGAATATTTAAAACTTGTTGATGAGTCTTTCAATAAAATATTGCAACTAAATTAACTGACCAGTATAATTTAAAAAAATGTAACTGCTATGCGTAAAAAAGTGTTATTAAAAGCTATCTTGACATAAACCCTGATTAAATTTAAATAATTATCATACGGCCTGCCTTTGTTAGAGCAAATTTATTTTATAATAACATTTTGGATATTGTACGGCTGTAATAAATTAGCCTAGATAGGTACATACATAGATCTAAAAATGTGGTTCATTTAGCAACCTTTGTTTAATACACCATCATTTCGTCAAATTGATTATTCAACCAACTGCAAGTCTCATAATTTTTACATTTTTCATTTTTACATTTTATAATTTTTAGTAGAAACAACTGTTAAATTTGTCATCAAAGAGAACAGCTAAAATAGGTTCTGTTGCAAATCTTAGTACTGTACTAGTTAAGGGGAACATTTAAAACAACGTTCATGTACAAACATTTTGTATACTACAACGAAAGCATGTCCACTTAGATAACTGAAAATATTATAGTAACAGTTTATGGTAAAGGAAAGTTTAACATTTCATTTCATTGATTTAACATAAAATGTTCGTAATTTGTTCATGGGGTTTCCCAATCACATGGGTTTATTTTTATGTACGTCATTTTAAGTCACATACTGTTTATATATTTCAAGAATATTGTTTTGTATTGTTTATATAACATTTTGGATATTTTACGTCTGTAATAAACTAATAATTAGCCTTTCTATCAGATTACATTGCTCCTATGTATACCGGTTAGGTGACATAAATTGAATTATGTTCATTAGATCGTTCCGATAATTTGTACTACCTTAAATCGAATGAGTTTAGTTATTTGGTTGATTAACATTGAACAAATAGCGAAGATGAGATGGAAATAGTAGATGATGTTATATTTTGTCCCTCATCAACCACACATGTTAATCTAGAATATAAAAACAATGGATTTCGTCGTGTTGCGTTTTAGTTTTTGTTGTGTAATCCCAAATAACAAAACATTCTCTGTTTATTCATCAAACGCTCTAGGCTGGATTTCAGATTAGTGAAATGAATCCAGAATGGAAGTCCACTACAAAGGATGCATTGTGTTCATATATTATTGTTGTTTAGCCAAATGTGTACATATTCATGTTTTAAGTGAGTGCAATGCTCAATGCAATTAATTTGCAAACCGAGCTAGCTTGATACATGTAACTTGCTTAAGAATAATCCCACCTCAGTAGCCACACTAGACAATAGTCATCGTTTTAATGCTTCCATGCCTAGATCGAGAGAAATTAAAACTTCTTTAAAAGTCCACTTTCTTCAAATGTTTTAAAGCACAAAACGGGTTGACGTTTTTCTTAAATATAATACTTAATATTTAAAGTACAAAATGTCTTATTATTTACCACTGAACAAAATATATCACCCTATAAACCAGATAATTATTCTAGAAACAATCTGACACACAATAAATTGAACAATTATTTACTATCTGTGCGAGAAGTTTTATTTCTAGTTTATATATCTGATAATTAGTTTTATTTCGAATAATACAAAGTATCGTCGATCTCATTCCAACAACGTCTTTAATAAAAGAAATATTAAGTAAAATTGAATTGATAGACAACATTGGGTCTTGAGGTACAGCCTGGGATAAGTTATTGTTTCTACTGTAATTCTTAAGGAACAACCAAGGAATACGCTTTGGGAAAACATCGCCATTATTCTTATCCTGTGTTGTTATGTGTCTACACCCTGTTAATTTGTAGTTTATTGTTTATAGCCTTAACATAAATACTTAAAAACTTATTTCCCAAATGATAGCAAAGTGTGTCTGAGTAGTTTGCAACTACCCTGTAATTAGGGTTTGTATTACTGTATACCTGTCTAGTTCAAAATCAAGAAACGTACAATCATCAGCATTTTTACATTTAAAAAATAGAATATGAGTAATAGTACAGCATTACATCATAGACAATGCTTAATCCTTCTATAGTATATGGCCAATAGTGTGTTTTATGCTGTGGACTGAAACCAAATTCCTTTTCCTACAGTCACTCGACAAAGTTGGCTTCCTTGTACTGTTTATAGGGTTGTGTCCATTTTGCGGTCGTCCATTTACCGGTCAAGGGTAAAATCGTCCATTTACCGATCAACCCAAAAATCTGGAGGGGTGGGTCAAAAATAGTTTTCCATTTTGCGGTCACATATTTCTAAAATCCCGAGAACATGAGAGCCAGGTTGATGACTCAGAGCGGCGAGCCAGGCCGATGATGACGAATTGACAGCCGATATGAATTGAAACCGGGTGAAGCAGGAAATGACTATGTGCTTAAACTGTAAACATAAAACGTATTTTTCTATTTGTATTATTTTTCGTTAACTTGTTATTTTGTCTTCATTTGGAAAATTTTGCAATTTCTGTATTTATTCGCAATTATTCATTTGTAGTAGGCCTATTTTGCAATTATTTTTTATTAACTTGTAGCCTACTTTTTTGCATTTGTAATATTTTATTATTTCTCATTGACTTGTATGTTTTCAATTCGAATTTTGTTGTTCATTATTTGCTCTAATAGGCTGTACAGGGTGTTTTTAAAAGAATGCCGGGATTTCAAACGGTCGTTGCTCGGGGACTATTCAAGATAATTAAACGATTTAAACGTCAAATTGATGGGAAAAGAATACAGTTTTTTCTCATTCTTTCATACAATTCGGAATGATTGATTAAAATTAAAATAAATATAAATATAGCCTACTTGTTTTTATATAGGGTACTTTGTTAAAATAAAGGCCATTTATAATATCATCAGTCATGATTTGTGATTTAAGAAGAATCTGTCTCAATAAAAGTGGCTCCGTCAAAAACTCCTCGTGAAGATCTAAAACTTGAAATATGCAAACAACCAAGAACTGTTGCTGCTCTATTTGCAATGGAACCTATTTATTCGAAATTGTCAGGCATTCTAGGAATATTGAAACCTGACCGCAAATGAAAAACCTCCCCCCCTAGAGCCTCCCTCACCCCCACACTTGACCGGTAAATTGGCTGACCGTAAAATGGGAGACACCGTTTATATTACAGAAAGCTGCTAATTGCTGAATATTTATACCTACTTTGTCGTACGGTTTATACTTTGGCGCACATCAGGATTCCAACGAAACAACACAAAACAGCGTGGTTCTATTATGCACGTAATCCGTGTACGCTTGGAAATAGGTTGGCAACACTTAAAGATAATAATACTATGAACAGCGGATTGACTATTATAACTATGATTTAACCTGTCATTTCGTGTTTATAGTTTATGTTCTCTTTTCGGTATTTCTGAACTTTCTGTAATTTTCTTTTAAACATTTTTAAAACATTCCTACGATCTCAATAAACAAGAAAATACCTTTAAAGCATGTTTTTAGGCGCGGAAACCACTGCAAATTACAAAAATATACGGAACTATTTTCTCAAGTCGCGGAGCACATTGCTTGCCGAGGAAAAAATAGCGGAGTGATACGACCGGGGACTACTTTCTCTAGGGCACCTATTTGTGTTGCCAGCTGAACCTAAAAACGTGTTATATAGTGTTTGAAAGACTAATTATTTATATGCTTTATAGTGACTGTAGGAAAAATATAATGTGTAACAAGAGTGCAAAAGGCCTTTGCTGCACTCGAGATCATTCCGCACGAGCCGCAGGCGAGTAAACATTGCTCACGTGTGCAGCAAAGTGCCACTTTGCCCACTAGTTACACAAATAACTATTACACTGTATTGTACATCTATAGAAAAAAAGAGAAGAACTTAAAAACCCTTATACTCCCTAGCGAGAGTAACAAAATATATACATATATTATCTATTGGCCAGAGATTATGTTACTTGACTACAACTATACAACCGCGGTATCCTCCAAGAATAGAGAGATAATTTACATCTGACCACACTCTTACACTACCCAGCCTCAGTGATGGGGTACATTTATTATAATGTGTTCAGATATTATGTTACATGTTGGAAGTGTTACAACCGCAGTATCCTCCAACAGTAGAGAGATAACATACAGCTGACCACACTCTTACACTACCCAGCCTCAGTGATGGGGTACATTTATTATAATGTGTTCAGATATTATGTTACATGTTGGAAGTGTTACAACCGCAGTATCCTCCAACAGTAGAGAGATAACATGCAGCTGACCACTCTCTTACACTACCCAACCTCAGTGATGAGGTACATTTATTATCATGTGTTCAGATATTATGTTACATGTTGGAAGTGTTACAACCGCAGTATCCTCCAACAATAGATAATATACAGCTGACCACACTCTTACACTACCCAGCCTCAGTGATGGGGTACATTTATTATAATGTGTTCAGATATTATGTTACATGTTGGAAGTGTTACAACCGCAGTATCCTCCAACAGTAGAGAGATAACATACAGCTGACCACACTCTTACATTACCCAACCTCAGTAATGAGATACATTTATTATCATGTGTTCAGATATTATGTTACATGTTGGAAGTGTTACAACCGCAGTATCCTCCAACAGTAGAGAGATAACATACAGCTGACCACACTCTTACACTACCCAACCTCAGTGATGAGATACATTTATTATCATGTGTTCAGATATTATGTTACATGTTGGAAGTGTTACAACCGCAGTATCCTCCAACAGTAGAGAGATAACATACAGCTGACCACACTCTTACATTACCCAACCTCAGTAATGAGATACATTTATTATAATGTGTTCAGATATTATGTTACATGTTGGAAGTGTTACAACCACAGTATCCTCCAACAGTAGAGAGATAACATACAGCTGACCACACTCTTACACTACCCAACCTCAGTGATGAGATACATTTATTATCACGTGGTCAGATATTATGTTACATGTTGGAAGTGTTACAACCGCAGTATCCTCCAACAGTAGAGAGATAACATACAGCTGACCACACTCTTACACTACCCAACCTCAGTGATGAGATACATTTATTATCATGTGTTCAGATATTATGTTACATGTTGGAAGTGTTACAACCTCAGTATCCTCCAACAGTAGAGAGATAACATACAGCTGACCACACTCTTACACTACCCAACTTCAGTGATGGGGTACATTTATTATAATGTGTTCAGATATTATGTTACATGTTGGAAGTGTTACAAGCGCAGTATCCTCCAACAGTAGAGAGCTAACATACAGCTGACCACACTCTTACACTACCCAACCTCAGTGATGAGATACATTTATTATCACGTGGTCAGATATTATGTTACATGTTGGAAGTGTTACAACCGCAGTATCCTCCAACAGTAGAGAGCTAACATACAGCTGACCACACTCTTACACTACCCAACCTCAGTGATGAGATACATTTATTATCACGTGGTCAGATATTATGTTACATGTTGGAAGTGTTACAAGCGCAGTATCCTCCAACAGTAGAGAGCTAACATACAGCTGACCACACTCTTACACTACCCAACCTCAGTGATGAGGCACATTTATTATCACGTGGTCAGATATTATGTTACATGTTGGAAGTGTTACAAGCGCAGTATCCTCCAACAGTAGAGAGCTAACATACAGCTGACCACACTCTTACACTACCCAACCTCAGTGATGAGATACATTTATTATCACGTGGTCAGATATTATGTTACATGTTGGAAGTGTTACAAGCGCAGTATCCTCCAACAGTAGAGAGATAACATACAGATGACCACACTCTTACACTACCCAACCTCAGTGATGAGGCACATTTATTATCACGTGGTCAGATATTATGTTACATGTTGGAAGTGTTACAACCGCAGTATCCTCCAACAATAGATAATATACAGCTGACCACACTCTTACACTACCCAGCCTCAGTGATGGGGTACATTTATTATAATGTGTTCAGATATTATGTTACATGTTGGAAGTGTTACAACCGCAGTATCCTCCAACAGTAGAGAGATAACATACAGCTGACCACACTCTTACATTACCCAACCTCAGTAATGAGATACATTTATTATAATGTGTTCAGATATTATGTTACATGTTGGAAGTGTTACAAGCGCAGTATCCTCCAACAGTAGAGAGATAACATACAGCTGACCACACTCTTACACTACCCAACCTCAGTAATGAGATACATTTATTATCACGTGGCGAGATAAAAGTTATGTTGTGATTTAAATAATGTTAAATCCTGTACTAATCGAAAACTTTGAAACTGTAAAAATAAAATTACACATAATCTTTAGGTTTAGTGAGTACAAAATTAATAAATTTTTGATCCTTTACTTTGATTTAACTTATATTTAGTTTTTACTATATATACTACATTTAATTTTCAATACTTAGCTAAAACTATAGTGGAGGCAACTAAACCCAACCTAACCAACTTAGGTTTGAATGGCCAATGGGGTAAGGTACAACTATAAACATATTTTATACAGTTTAATTCTCTGTCATTAAGACAGTTTTATATTGCATATTGTCTTATATTCTGATAAATTTTGGTACTAGGTAAGCTCAATGTAATTTTAAATCACTACTCATTAATCTTCTTTGTGTGTTTCTACTTATACAGTCACATTATTTTCATAGATTTGCGACAAATTATGTTGGATCTGTGAGGTTGAAATTGAGCTATTTATGCGTGTTAGTGCTGTAAGATATATATCATAATGTTTTACATTGGAACATGTCTTACCATATGGGTTAAACTGTTTGAAAATGATTAATAAATACACAAGATACTCGTATAACACTGTACACAAGTAGCTGTTTCATAACACAACCGACATGAAATATTAACCCTCCGGGACTGGACATTCCATTTAACACTATGATAAATTAACTAACGCACTTTAACTGCTCGTTTTGCAGTGTTAATTCAAAACTCTGGTAAATATTTTTCTTTAATATTAAACTATTGATAATTTTGTTAAGCCAGTGTTTTGTTTGTGTGTTGTTGTGTAAGTTTGTTTAGTGTTTTGTAAAATTCACCATTGACCATTTATTGTTGCTAAGTTATAACTGCATAATTACATTGTATAAATGATAAAACCCAAGATACATACCTGTAGTATAATCACAGATTAAATTATGTTTACTCCTTAATCTGTGGTACAATTTATAAAGTGCATCCTCATAAAACTTAATTCATAAATAGTTAAACTAGTGGTCGTACTTCCCACAAATTGAATGCCAAGTAGTGGTTTTAATCTACATGTCCCTAAGCTCATTCTTGGTCCTAATTTTTTTTTATTATTATTATTTTTTTATTAGAAACATTAATAAGTTTTACCTTTGACTAATCCAATAGCCAATGGTTTTACACAATGAATGTTAAAACTTTGTTTAGTAACCATATGATGCGATGTCATTGTTTACCATATAAACGCAGCTTGGCGTAACTAATGTTTAACTATAAATATAAATAAAGGTGAAAGTGGGGTGGATGCAGTTAATGCCCGGTGCAGCTTTTTTCAGGCTAAGATCAGTCGTTTCTCTGACCAGAGCCATTTCTTAAAACCCAATGATCAAAGAAACTTGGTCAAGTTTTGTACCATAAAAAGATATTAATTTGTTGTCGTCATCGAACCGGTGACCATCTGATTTCTAGGCAATCACTTTTATTGTAATTTACTTAACCAAACTGGACTATAGCGGGTAGAGCGCGAGATTTCGGACTCCGAGGTCCCGGGTACAATTATCAATTATATCTTAGTGATAATGCCCGACCACTTGTAGGTCTAGGCATAACCTGAAGTAATGTTGAAAAAAATTCCGAGCTAGAATCTAAACAAAAAGTATATTTTGCAATTTCTTTTTAAACCGTTTTGTAGAGCTTAAAAAAGGAAATTTAGTATATTGAGGCGCTATTGCATGCCTAACATTCACTGAGAAAATTCTAAAATAGTGTAATTTAAAATTCCCATGTTATTCTTATAGAGAAAATTAAAACTATTGTAGTTTACTTGTTTATGGATATATTCATAAAATTTGGCAAATTTATTTATTTCATCCTACACTATTGAAATAGGGTACAAAAACACATTTCACCTTCCCCGTAGCAACAAACCTAAGCACTCGTTAAATCTAATGTTATTTAAATTGGGAATAAATATGTCTTATTTATGGAAATATTTCAGAAAAGCAATGGAATTTTACAAAAATATTTGTCAGAAAGGAAACATAGTTAATGTGCAAATGAATCGACAAAACAATAGCTGAAATGTCATCAGATAATCTGCAACCAAATATTATTGCAATTAATCATGTTTGTTATCAGACTTGCAAATCTCTGATTGAAAATTGAAACTGACTTTACTAGGAAATTATGTATCAACAATGGATTGACTGACCATCACGTACATTAAAAACTATCTCTTATTAGTAAGCGTAATTTTTTAAAATCTTGATAAAGAATTAAATTTAGTCGGTAATTTTATCGTAAGTAACTTTGTTATAACAGTTTAACTAAGTAGTTTTGACAAACGGTGTTTTATACGTGAATGTGATGTTGTATAATTTTCACCAAAGATGGTATTGTAAGACCTAATCCTGATCATCAAAATTGTAGTATATGCTACAATACCTCCATTACAGTGGCTGTAATGGAAGAGTTTTCTTCATTGATTTTTGTCAGAACAGGTTCATAACTAGTTGGCATTTCCACGTAGACCAAGGTAGGTACTTGGAATGTATGCAGTATGAACATCTAAGGAAAAATACAACACTGTAGATCTATCTTAACATGGTTTGACGAAATGAAGGGGTGCAAATAATAACTAGAATACATATACAGAAATATTAAAGGTGCCAATGGCTTAAATATCTGTTGGCATTGATTGGACACTACACAAAGAGTATAATAAATATGACAAGCCTCGAAAACCTTAATAACGCGCCTTGCTACGTGGTTAATTTAACAATAGATAAGTAAGTACGTACAACTACTAAATACACGTGATACAATATATTTAAATATTCCCACCTTGATTGAATAGTAGTAAAACCCCTTCGTGAACAGCTCCCGTAAATTAATTATATTACCAGTAGGGTTCTATACAAAACCTACGTAATACCTTAACATAGAGTATAAGAATATGAGCTTCATTGTTACAGGTATCCATATATCCTTAGATTGGATGAAATTATAAACTATTCTTGTTTAGAGAAAAACATATTTGTGCAATATTGTTGAAACTGAAACCATATCAAAAGTTGTCTTATACAAGCGGTGATGTTTGACGTTTGTTTGAATTGATTCGTTGAATGTTCAGCAAGTGATAACAGAGATGCCCGAGTCAGTTGCATGGCATGTTATCGCTAGTGAGTGGTCTGTGGTCAGTGTGAGAGTAGCATGTGTATCAGCACGCAGACACTCTTAAACCGAGTGACACTGATACTGGCTTTGCATGCTCAAGTCTCCAAACATTCAATGTAGCTTAATAACCAATTTTCACTGTCAGAAACACAATGTTCTTTACCTAATTAATATTATTTTAAGCCAATTAACAAATAAAAACCTTGAAGATAGCCTTAGTTGAATGTCATTTTAGTGTAATTAAACTATGGTTTAACGTAATGCCAGAAAATAATAGGCTGTTTGTAGGCGAGGATGTTTTATTTTATTTGATTTTACTTAGAATAAAATCCTATAAAAGAATACATTGTAACGAGAACGACCAGAACAAATAAATGCAAACCAACAAATTAAACTACTAAAGAAAAGTCTGATTAGAAACTGTTCAAGCAAAATAGTTGGGGAACCTACATATGTAAAAACTACCTTACCATTCCCTGTACCCACATACATACATAAATTATACATTTCTTCCGTTCCAATGGACCCATTCCATCAGATTAAAACAGTTACAGGTACATGATATCTTTCAAAAATCAATTTAGATTACTTTACAAGTTGCTAAAGCCAAATGTTACTTGTTAAAACACATGAACCCTTTGAATAAAAATTGTAAAGCTTTTTGAGTTAGCTGAATTTATAACTCTTCAAAGAAGTATAAGAGTAATGCAATTAATGTAAATTTGATCAGAAGTAAGGCGGAATGAATTGAATTAAATCGAAATTAAGGCTAATCAAGTCACTTGTCCCGGCACTGTAAACACTTCGTGAAATGTCCGAGGAGTTTGGGGTGACAACTAGCGTCAAAACTCGTCATCCAATTAAGTTCAATCTCTTAAAACTGTTCAATTCAATATAGTTGCCAACCGAACAGCTATTTACATATCCAGTTAAGGTATTTATGATTGAAGTCTATGAACGATATTTAAGGCTTTGTACGCATGTAATATATTAACAATATGTTTACTTTGCTCTTAATTCGTACTTAATTAATTTGGAAGCTGTTATTTTGTGAACAGAACTCCTCCCAGAGATTTTAACCATTTTGACGATTTTGGTTTTATTAACTTACTCTGAATTTGTGCAACTTTTCGCCACAGTTTACTGTCAGCTGTCATGTATAATAAGAAATACACAAATATTTAAATCAGCTGTGTTCATTATACAATTTTCTTATAGTCCTATCTATTTAATTTATAAGATACCGTGTACAACAATATTTGCGCTCATTTGGTAACTAACAATAATTTAAAACAGCTGATTGATTGTCTTATCTATCTAGCAGTGATATTACCAAATACTCAAGATTTCGTTTAAAACGCAGTATCTTAAAAATAAGTTTTCTCCCTTATTTATGAATTGAGAGCTCTCCCGATATTCTCAAATTTGGTATCGTCATATGTGTAGGGTAATAATAACCCCGCCGCAGCAAACCTGCAGAGTAAGTGAATTTCCATTTGCCTGATTGGATTTACACTGAAATATTTCATTAAAAATATCACATTTATTCCCTATTTAAATAGCATTAGTTTAACGAGTACTTAGGTTTGCTGCGACAGGGACTGTAAAAAAGTGTTTTTAGTCAAATAGTTTAGTATGAAATACCAAATTTGATCAAAATATGTTCATAAATAAGCCAACTACAACAAGTTTACTTATTCTCCATAAAAATAACATAGGAATTTTAAATTTATAATTTTTTGGAATTTTCTCCGCAACTATTAGCGCATAACAATGCTTAAATATACTAACTGTTTGTTATTTCGAGCTCTACAAAATAATTTCGAAATAAATTTCAAAATTTTATGTTTTTAGGGTCAAAAATTGGGCCATAAAACCCTCCATAAACCCCCGTTCCCGTGGTCCGATCATACCGGTTCGCGAACTCGTTCGAATAGATGTAGGTTTTCACGTTTGTACCAAATTTCATCGAAATCGGATCAATTTTGCTCGAGTTATCGTGCTAACGGACACATATATGAATTTGAATCACCCTATGTATAAATTTGAACTGATGGCGTTTATGGCCTCTGGGTAGGTACCTCAAAACGAAAAAAAAATTGGTCCGGGTCCAGGTCTTACCATGAGTACTGCGGTAATAACTTATTCCCTATATGGGAAATTCGCTATAATTGTATAAATACGCATAACTTTAATAGCTTTGTTCATCAGCGATGTTTCCATGTTAGTTTAAAGATGTTTAACGGCTGCCGTTCGAAGCAGAATTAATAAGTAATATGACGCACGACATAAACCGGTTGTAACTCATGTTTAATACTCAATGTTTTTAATTACCAAGTAAGCTTAAAAATTACTGCAGTGAATTTATTACAGTATTCTTAAAATATCTCAATATTTTACTTGTTAATGAATTTCCCTATAGGGAAGTAGCTATTACCGTAGGTGGCACGGTAAGACCTGGAGCCGGGACCAATATACTTTTTCATTTTGATGTCCCTAGAAGCCAAAAACACTATTCTATATATATATATATACGTCCGTGAACACGATAAATTGAGTAATTTTTGTCCGATTTTGATGAAATGTTGTTTAAAGGTGTAAGGCAGGATAAACATGAATGAGTTCTTGAACCAGCATGATTGGGCCATGGGGACATGGTTTTACGGGGTGTTTCTCATCATGAAAAAAAGGTTTTTCTCATTTTTGACCCTTTAAACACAAAATTTCTAAATTTTTCTCTAAACCGTTCGTTGTACTTTTTTAAAAAGCTTTAAAAACCCCAAATAATTTAGTATACCAAAGTGTTTGTGTATGGTTATTGGATACGGAAAAAATTTGAAAAATTGCAAATTTAAAATTCCCATTTTATTCTTATGGAAATGTATTTATTAATTTTATACTAAGCTACTAATATTGTATTTAACAATTTTATTAGCCTCCCTGTAGCAGCGAACCTAGGTACTCTAGGTATCTCTAGGTAAGCTATTTAAATAGATTAAATTTAAAATAAATTCAGGCAAATGGAAATTCGCTTAGTCTGCAGGTTTACTGCAGCGGGGGTATTTTTAATTACTGTGCACAAGTTGTTTTATATGTAATATTTTTGCTATGAGGGAGATAAATAATTACCAAACTTATTTTAAAATCATCTTACGACCTTCTTAATACGTGCTTTATAGAGTACTTTCATATAGTTACAATCTTTATTTTAGCCTTATAATAACGAAACAAATAAAAATATCTAGCAAAAGTAATGCAAATTTAATTTAAACGTTCTGCTTCTGAATTCAACACGGGTAAAGGGTGCTCTCCTTTTTTCTCTGAGATTTAGATTTCATTTAATAACGTTTTCTTAGTCCCACTTATCTCAGTTTTGCTATATTTTCTTGGGAAATTATTTTCCTCTCGCGCAGATTTTCTTTTGTAAGTATAATAGCTGCAGTATCCAAAAGTAAGATTTTAAAACAGGAAACAAACCCATTTCTTTAGGCAATAAACACATGCCCCGAAGAAAAAAAAATGTTTATGAAAGCCATTATGTAACATAGCATAAATATGTTACAAAACCTTAAATGATTCACTACTATTAAAACTATAAAACGACAACCTAAAACGTGGGGAATTGTTCTTAAAATATCAAATTCTAAATGGTGTTTTGATTAGAAGCAACTATAGTAGTATTAAATCTACTTTAGACTACCAAACAATTAGTTCATAATGTTGTATTCCGGAAGTTTGTGTATCTATATTGGTCTCGCAACGTCACTTGTAAGACAATATTGCTCCCGCCGGAATCACCTTTTTCTCACCTATCATGTCTTATTTCCACTCCACGTTCATATTCATTTTTTTAATTTAGCAGCAAAGCAAAATGTAAATCTGAATCAAAATGAAAATACATTTGCTACATTCTGCCCTCGTTACCATTAATTAAAATAATTAGCATAGGTCGTCTATACAGGGTGGCTGGTCATCGGTGTCACAAAACTTTGTTGGTGTAAGAACAATGTAAATGAAATGAGATGATGCATTTAAGAGGTCCAGAGTCCAAAAATTAGGTTCCCAAAGAATTATTTTAATTTTTTTTTAAACAACCATGTTTTAAACACAATACAGCAATATCTCAATTACCTGTAAATGGACTTGAGTAGATGATATCTTTTTCGTGTTCTACATTAAATTTTGAATAAGAATAATGGAAAATAATGAAGGATCAATAGTAAAACTCCATTGTAAATAGTTCCAAAGATTAAAATTAAGGTCTATTATAAAATTTTTAAAAACATTGGTCTATGGCATTTTTCTACACCTTTATACAAGAAGGTAGCAAAATATTTTGAAAATTGCGCATTATATAAGCTTTACAACCATATGCTACACTATTGAGGTTTAGATCTGCTTTTGTTAGCTTATAAAATAACAAGTTTTCAACATATTTTGCTACCTTCTTGTATACAGGGTGTAAAAGAAATGCAACAGACCAATGTATTGGTCATTATGTTGCATAGTGAAATTTTATAGCAATCCAGCAGACACACAATCTGCTGATTCCATTATACACTTTTAATTTTTATTTACACCACTACAAATTGTATAAAGTTTTAGTTATGTTAGTTTTAGTTTGCTTTTTAAAATAGTAAATTACAGTTTTACTATAATTATTTTGTTTAGGCCTGCATTTTCTGTGTTATTTCAATTTATTCATCTAATAGATCTAAAAAAAATGGTTCATTTAGCAACCTTTGTTTAATACACCATCATTTCGTCAAATTGATTATTCAACCAACTGCAAGTCTCATAATTTTTCTATTTTTCATTTTTACATTTTATAATTTTTAGTAGAAATAACAGTTAAATTTTTCATCAAAGAGAACAGCTAAAATAGGTTCTGTTGCAAATCTTAGTACTGTACTAGTTAAGGGGAACATTTACAACAACGTTCATGTACAAACATTTTGTATACTACAACGAAAGCATGTCCACTAAGATAACTGAAAATATTATAGTAACAGTTTATGGTAAAGGAAAGTTTGACATTTCATTTCATTGATTTAACATAAAATGTTCGTAATTTGTTCATGGGGTTTCCAAATCACATGGGTTTATTTTTATGTACGTCATTTTAAGTCACATACTGTTTATATATTTCAAGAGTATTGTTTTGTTTTGCAACTCTGTGGACCACATCTGTCGTCAGCGCGTCAGTATCAGCAGTCACGTGATGTTTTGAGGTGACCTTGAGTGCGCCACTTCCACCAGATGTACTTATATACTCACCTACTGTAGTACTGGCTGCAGTATACCGTATACCAGTGTCTACCCAACGCTCACTGCTCAGTGTTCAGTGATCATTTAGCCTACTACATCGCAACTAGTGTTGGTGGTGTCACTCTTATTTCCCAACTGTCACCGTCTCGCCTAACAAGAGGTAAAATACTCATTCCTAGTGTATTATCATATTATATTTCATGATGTTTTGTATATACATAAGGTTTTCACGTTCTGTTAGTAACTTTGGCGTTTCGTATTTTAAGTCAATAAACAAGCGTACTTACGTGATTGGGTAGGGACGTAGTAATGGATGGCTCCATAATGTGTTGAACACATTTATTTATGAAAATCACACTGTTATTTTGCTTTTAGAAAATCTTACCTGCCCTCGTCTTCATTGAATGCAAGTTGGCTCAGGTTATGATCAATAGTTTATTTTTATTTAAAAAAATGTAGCCTATATTACATATTCTAGACCCATATTATGTTAAATTAAATAATAACTTTCACCCAACCTAACCTTGCCCCACTTGTATTTATACGAATTAGGAGTAGCTAGCAGTTTCTACCCCTTTTAGTGAATTTCCCATATAGAGAATAAGCTATAGGTCTCATGGTAAGAACTGGACCCGGGACTGATTTGCTTTTTCGTTTTGATGTCCCCAGAGGCCAAAACACCATCCGTTCAAATTCATGTATATATATATATATATATCACGATAACTCGAGCAAAAACAATCCGATTTCGATCAAATTTGGTATATACGTGTAAACCTACGTATATTTATTTATTTTGCTTCCAACGGTCCAAACAAACCAATTTACAATTATTTTTTTACAATACTTATCCAATGTTATTATAACTAAGGGTCAAGCCAAACATGCAATTGGACCTATGATATATTCGAACATATATGTATGATATATTGGTATATTCGAACGAGTTCGCGAACCAGCGTGATTGGATCATGGGAACTGAGTTTTATGGGGGATTTATGTAGTAAAAAACACACTGCCTTCCAAGAGAGGAATGCTTTCCTGTTTCTTTATCAAACGTTAACATTTGCCATTTCCACGTCATTCTGTGCTTGAATATCGCTACAGCAGCAAACCTGCTGACATAGGTTTGGAAACGAGAAATATGTTTTTCTATCTAATGTTATAGTATTAGTTGAAATAAATACACATATTTATCAAAACCTATAAAAATAATCCATAAACATGCAAACTAAAATAATTTTGTTTTTATCCACATGTACATCCACATTTTTTATAACATGAGAATTTCAAATGCACAGTTCTATAAAAATCAAGCTCTAAAATTTAGTTTGGAAAGAAATTTCTAAATGACAGGCCTACGTTTTGGGAGTAGAAAATGGGACAACCAATGTCCACAACATAAAAACCTGTTCCCATAGTCCAATCTGCTGGTTATGTTGAATTCATTCGAATAAATGTATATTTACATTTTTCTCCGTAACCATAATTCCTACAACAACGCGTCAATTTACAAAATTATTAGTATTTTTGCACAACACACTATGTAAACAATAAAGTTGGGAACGTTTATGTGTTAAGGGTAAAAAGTTTTAAAACAAAAAAAAATGTAAAACCTCATAACATCCTGTTTCCAAGACCCAATCTTTCTGGGGAACACCAATTCCAGTTCATCCCGCCCCACACATTCATACCAAACTTCAGCAAAATCGGACTACAATTACCCGAGTTATCGTGGTCACGGACACACACACGCATATATACAGGGTGAGTTTCTACTGACCGTGTTAACTTCGCCAGTGGGTTCTACTCACTAAAAGGAACAAAAAGTTTATGGGAAGGTATGTCCGAAAATCCATATTTACCCAGATATCCGCCATTTTGTTTTTTATACAAAAATATTTTTATCTGTGAAGTTTTTTATTCGATGATTATGAAACTTGGTAAACATGTTACCATACACAAGACCTTTAATAGAAAAATTATAAAGTTGTTACGATTGTAAATTTCAAAATGGCGGCCGTTTGAATTTTTCTAACTTAAATAACTCGAAAACGGCTAATTCTATGAAAAAATGTCAAGAATACTTTTTTTTAGCATTCTTAATTTCCTATCAAACGATACCAAGATCAAAAAGATCGAACAAAAGATAACTGAAATATAACGGGTTTTGTGTAAAAATAAGGCAAAGTTAGTCGGGGAACCCTTAATTTTTGCCTTATTTTTACACAAAAACCGGTGTAAAACATTTTTTCATAGAATTAGCCGTTTTCGAGTTATTTAAGTTAGAAACATTCAAACGGCCGCCATTTTGAAATTTACAATCGGAACAACTTTATTATTTTTTCTATTATAGGTCTTGTGTATGGTAACATGTTTACCAAGTTTCATAATCATCGAATAAAAAACTTCACAGATAAAAATATTTTTGTATAAAAAACAAAATGGCGGATATCTGGGTAAATATGAATTTTCGGACATACCTTCCCATTAACTTTGTTGTTCCTTTTAGTGAGTAGAACCCACTGGCGAAGTTAACACGGTCAGTAGAAACTCACCCTGTATATGGGTGTATATTAATGTATATTTTATTGTTGTTATATGTATAAAATGTTTGTGATTTTTGGTCTCTGGGGTCATCAAAATGATTAAATAAATCAGTCTAGGATCCAGGTGTCTGTACCAGCTCCGATAATAGCCCTATTGGAAAAATTCGTTGAAACTACCCAAATAGCCTAAAACACTTAACATATTATAGAAAGTGCATGCCACATATACTACTGAGTAGATTTGTTCTCACGATCGTTAACCGCTTTACAACCAGCCGGTTGTCCCAAACTGTTCAAACATGGCAGAGTTATCAGCTATAGACATAAACATTACACATGGTATGATGTGTTACAGATATGCCTATGTCTTCTACCGTGTCTACCGCTGCCAGAACTATGAGGAACGGCCAGACACTACAGACTGTCTACCACCATGTGGTTGGACAGAATGTCACTTACGGATGTCCCAAACTGTTCAAACATAGCAGAGTTATCAGCTATAGACATAAACATTACACATGGTCTGATGTGTTACAGATATGCCTATGTCTTCTACCGTGTCTACCGCTGCCAGAACTATGAGGAACGGCCAGACACTACAGACTGTCTACCACCATGTGGTTGGACAGAATGTCACTTACGGATGTCCCAAACTGTTCAAACATAGCAGAGTTATCAGCTATAGACATAAACATTACACATGGTCTGATGTGTTACAGATATGCCTATGTCTTCTACCGTGTCTACCGCTGCCAGAACTATGAGGAACGGTCAGACACTACAGACTGTCTACCACCATGTGGTTGGACAGAATGTCACTTACGGATGTCCCAAACTGTTCAAACATGGCAGAGTTATCAGCTACAGACATAAACATTACACATGGTCTGATGTGTAACAGATATGTCTATGTCTTCTACCGTGTCTACCGCTGCCAGAACTTTGAGGAACGGCCAGACACTACAGACTGTCTACCACCATGTGGTTGGACAGAATGTCACTTACGGATGTCCCAAACTGTTCAAACATAGCAGAGTTATCAGCTATAGACATAAACATTACACATGGTCTGATATGTTACAGATATGCCTATGTCTTCTACCGTATCTACCGCTGCCAGAACTATGAGGAACGGTCAGACACTGCAGACTGTCTACCGCCAGGTGGTTGGACAGAATGTCACTTACGGATGTCCCAAACTGTTCAAACATGGCAGAGTTATCAGCTACAGACATAAACATTACACATGGTCTGATGTGTTACAAATATGCCTATGTCTTCTACCGTGTCTACCGCTGCCAGAACTATGAGGAACGGTCAGACACTGCAGACTGTCTACCGCCAGGTGGTTGGACAGAATGCCACTGACGGATGTCCCAAACTGTTCAAACATAGCAGAGTTATCAGCTATAGACATAAACATTACACATAGTCTGATGTGTTACAGATATGCCTATGTCTTCTACCGTGTCTACCGCTGCCAGAACTATGAGAAACGGTCAGACACTACAGACTGTCTACCACCATGTGGTTGGACAGAATGCCACTGACGGATGTCCCAAACTGTTCAAACACAGCAGAGTTATCAGCTATAGACATAAACATTACACATGGTCTGATATGTTACAGATATGCCTATGTCTTCTACCGTATCTACCGCTGCCAGAACTATGAGGAACGGTCAGACACTGCAGACTGTCTACCGCCAGGTGGTTGGACAGAATGCCACTGACGGATGTCCCAAACTGTTCAAACACAGCAGAGTTATCAGCTATAGACATAAACATTACACATGGTCTGATATGTTACAGATATGCCTATGTCTTCTACCGTATCTACCGCTGCCAGAACTATGAGGAACGGTCAGACACTACAGACTGTCTACCACCATGTGGTTGGACAGAATGCCACTGACGGATGTCCCAAACTGTTCAAACATGGCAGAGTTATCAGCTATAGACATAAACATTACACATGGTCTGATGTGTTACAGATATGCCTATGTCTTCTACCGTGTCTACCGCTGCCAGAACTATGAGGAACGGTCAGACACTACAGACTGTCTACCACCATGTGGTTGGACAGAATGCCACTGACGGATGTCCCAAACTGTTCAAACACAGCAGAGTTATCAGCTATAGACATAAACATTACACATGGTCTGATATGTTACAGATATGCCTATGTCATCTACCGTATCTACCGCTGCCAGAACTATGAGGAACGGTCAGACACTGCAGACTGTCTACCGCCAGGTGGTTGGACAGAATGCCACTGACGGATGTCCCAAACTGTTCAAACACAGCAGAGTTATCAGCTATAGACATAAACATTACACATGGTCTGATGTGTTACAGATATGCCTATGTCTTCTACCGTGTCTACCGCTGCCAGAACTATGAGGAACGGTCAGACACTGCAGACTGTCTACCGCCAGGTGGTTGGACAGAATGCCACTGACGGATGTCCCAAACTGTTCAAACATGGCAGAGTTATCAGCTATAGACATAAACATTACACATGGTCTGATATGTTACAGATATGCCTATGTCTTCTACCGTATCTACCGCTGCCAGAACTATGAGGAACGGTCAGACACTACAGACTGTCTACCACCATGTGGTTGGACAGAATGCCACTGACGGATGTCCCAAACTGTTCAAACACAGCAGAGTTATCAGCTATAGACATAAACATTACACATGGTCTGATGTGTTACAGATATGCCTATGTCTTCTACCGTGTCTACCGCTGCCAGAACTTTGAGGAACGGCCAGACACTACAGACTGTCTACCACCATGTGGTTGGACAGAATGCCACTGACGGATGTCCCAAACTGTTCAAACACAGCAGAGTTATCAGATATAGACATAAACATTACACATGGTCTGATGTGTTACAGATATGCCTATGTCTTCTACCGTGTCTTCCGCTGCCAAAACTATGAGGAACGGTCAGACACTGCAGACTGTCTACCGCCAGGTGGTTGGACAGAATGCCACTGACGGATGTCCCAAACTGTTCAAACATGGCAGAGTTATCAGCTATAGACATAAACATTACACATGGTCTGATATGTTACAGATATGCCTATGTCTTCTACCGTATCTACCGCTGCCAGAACTATGAGGAACGGCCAGACACTACAGACTGTCTACCACCATGTGGTTGGACAGAATGCCACTGACGGATGTCCCAAACTGTTCAAACACAGCAGAGTTATCAGCTATAGACATAAACATTACACATGGTCTGATATGTTACAGATATGCCTATGTCTTCTACCGTGTCTACCGCTGCCAGAACTATGAGGAATGGCCAGACACTACAGACTGTCTACCGCCAGGTGGTTGGACAGAATGCCACTGACGGATGTCCCAAACTGTTCAAACATAGCAGAGTTATCAGCTATAGACATAAACATTACACATGGTCTGATATGTTACAGATATGCCTATGTCTTCTACCGTGTCTACCGCTGCCAGAACTATGAGGAACGGCCAGACACTACAGATTGTCTACCGCCAGGTGGTTGGACAGAATGTCACTGACGGATGTCCCAAACTGTTCAAACATAGCAGAGTTATCAGCTATAGACATAAACATTACACATGGTCTGATATGTTACAGATATGCCTATGTCTTCTACCGTGTCTACCGCTGCCAGAACTATGAGGAACGGCCAGACACTACAGACTGTCTACCGCCAGGTGGTTGGACAGAATGCCACTGACGGATGTCCCAAACTGTTCAAACATAGCAGAGTTATCAGCTATAGACATAAACATTACACATGGTCTGATATGTTACAGATATGCCTATGTCTTCTACCGTGTCTACCGCTGCCAGAACTATGAGGAACGGCCAGACACTACAGACTGTCTACCGCCAGGTGGTTGGACAGAATGTCACTGACGGATGTCCCAAACTGTTCAAACACAGCAGAGTTATCAGCTATAGACATAAACATTACACATGGTCTGATATGTTACAGATATGCCTATGTCTTCTACCGTGTCTACCGCTGCCAGAACTATGAGGAATGGCCAGACACTACAGACTGTCTACCGCCAGGTGGTTGGACAGAATGCCACTGACGGATGTCCCAAACTGTTCAAACATAGCAGAGTTATCAGTTATAGACATAAACATTACACATGGTCTGATATGTTACAGATATGCCTATGTCTTCTACCGTGTCTACCGCTGCCAGAACTATGAGGAACGGCCAGACACTACAGACTGTCTACCGCCAGGTGGTTGGACAGAATGCCACTGACGGATGTCCCAAACTGTTCAAACATGGCAGAGTCATCAGCTACGGACCTGACAGACCTCTGGCCCGATACACGTCCAAGTATTACAGACCTGTCGCTGAGGACAGTGACCAATGTAAGTTTTAGATTACATTATTTTTAATTGATTTAATAACAGATTTTTGAAAATTTATCCATGGAGTTAGACCGTTTTTTTATGCCCGTCCATATACTGTTTCTAGCTGGATAAAACGTGTAGTATGTTTAAATAGGTGATATATATATATATATATATTCTCGATCCACGTTCGTATATATATAAGCGATAAGAATATATGCTTCTTATTTTCTCTATAATCATATAGACTTATGCAACTTTAATTTATGGTTTTGAAAGTGTTGTGTGAGACCCAAATGTTGTAGTATTACGACGATTTTGATTATTTCTTCTAACAAACATTATATATAAAAGTTAAATTTAGTTCTTTAGTCGTCTATTGGGTTTTAAGAAAACAATAAAAGATTTTATCTAGTGTACGAGTTTGAAAGAAACTATCCAAACATTTAACTAATATAAATCACTAATCCATACGCAATGTACAAGGTAAAATTATGATCTCACGTCCATTTCGTTGATATGAAATCTCAATATTCATAGTATTCTTTAAACTATAATGAAATTCCCTTATTATACATGACTAGAGAACCCGTGCGGCTCAATGAGCCGCTTAGTATAAAAAATAACGCTGAGGAAAACGTTAGGTTCACTACATTATTTCTGTTCTCCGCTTTAACTGATAACTCCCAATGAATGCTAAACAGTCTGCTTCAATTCAAGTTTACGTATGTTTCAAGAAATCTTTTCCAGAATTAAGAATTGAAGAAAACTGTCGCCTTTCTGATAACCTGTGTAAAGTAATTTAAGTTGTGTCATTTATTTCTTTATTTGAGAGATCTCCTAAACCAACGAATTTTCTCCGTAGAGAATCCTGAAAAGTGGGGTGATATCAACCATTTCATGTGCTCCACTTGTTTACCCACAAACACTGGGTTACCAACTGGACAGCCATAATCTGCTTTGAATAGGCTAAAGCAGCAACACCATTGAAAGTTGGTTAACGTATTTTAACGTGTTATCTGTCAGCCAGAGTATATGCCCCGCATCAGAACATTCAATAGCAACTTTCAATAGTAAATGCGTTTTTAAACTTCTTATTTTTGAATTGAACTGTCTGGATTGTGTTGGTAAATTCGGTCAAAAACTTTGTATAAGTTTGTTCGAGGAACTAGCAACATAACCTAGAGGTAAACAATCCATTTGTGTTTTTTCTCAATTGAAGTCGAGCGAGTAATACAAACGTCGTTACAATAAAAACATAAGGTCCGCCGAGGTTTTGTATAATTTACTACTCGAGCTTATCATTGCCAAGTCATTATTATAGTTTCTACTAAATGTTTTGAAATATCTCAATCTGTCAGTTTCAGAAGTAAACATTTACTGTATTGCATTCATTCATTTGATCTGACATTGGGCAAGTTTATTAAGACAGTAGGCACCGTACCAACACTACGTGCTTCATATATTTTTCACATCCAAAGTAAGTTGCATAGCAGAACTGGCAAATATTATTCATTCCACCAAGTGAATGTGAATCTAGAGGTATATCTGTTAGCCCCTCTCTTTTTATACTCTTCTCATACGAATTAAGATAAAAATGTTCTTATTATTAAGCGTCTCCTACTCCCTTTAACAATATTTCTTCTTTGAACTCGAGGCATTTTCTGTTCTTCCAACATAACTGATTAACTGTTTAACTCGGTTTTAACTTCCTGAATATTACTGACATTAATATTTACTCCCAAAAAGCTAATGAGTTTCTTTTTATAAACGGCCGTTTTTCTTTTTAAATTTGTTAGCCTATATGTATTTATTATGGGGAAAATCCGACCTTTGAGAGGGTCTCATGCCCTTAAGGGTAGGAATTTTTAAACTCTAAGACCTTATTGCAAAACTACATATTGAGACAAATCTTTTGACAAAAATGGTCCACGAATAAGGGAGGAGTTGCGTTAACAAAAAACGGCTTCACGTATTATATATATATAGATATATTGTAATTTTCATTTGATAGCTCTCCAAGCAGGAACATTTGTAACTGAATGAGTAACGAGTTGACAAACTAATAACAACAATAGTCAAAGCTACCCATTGTAAAGATTTGTCAAAATATGGATGTTTACAATAGAAAGGTCATCTTTAACATCTGTCTGTTGATAAGTTGATGGTTGTACTTTATATTAACATTGAATTCATTTGAACCGTAAAACATGAAATTACCTAAATTTATTTTATTTCAGGAGATGTATCTTGGTGATCTGCGCCCGCATCGACTGACTGTGATATTTCATGTTAATATTTGTAAAAAGCTTGTTACTTAAGGTATTTTTTATTCTAGGAAATTGTTAATATATTGTATTAGGCTGATAAAGGCTGTGCATAGTTATTTTTCAACCTTAATCCCTACTTTCGCTAATCTACAATGTACTAGACAAGATGTTGAAATATTTGTAATATTATAGCAAAACATGAGAAACATAGGTACGTGTTTCTCAATATCCTTGCAAACAACTTGATTACAATCTGCTGAAGAAACGAGGCAAATCCTCGATTTGGACAAGATGAAAAGAAAGCAGAGAAAACATTGTACCCGTTGTGAAACGGAGATTAACAGTTCCGAGAAACAACACAAAAACTAGAATCGTTTCAAACGCACCCATCTTTATCGTAATCGTTGTTCAATTGTTAGCAGGTTCTAAGTGTAAATTTACAATTTAAGTGAAATAACATTGTAAATTCAAAGAAGGAAGGTACACGCAATAATTAATTGACTGCGTTAGATGTTAGATGATTAGTATAATTCAAATACTACTATTAACAATCGTTTTGTGCAATTCTTTATGAACATTGAGCTTTGATACGGTTCATAAACTACAGTATTTCTTCTACATCACAGCGACATAAATCATGTTTATATTTTTCTCTTCATATACATGATTAGATGTGAAGGATCTGTGTGGGATTTCTATACTGTACAAGGTATTGCCAGCAGAACTATGAGTGTAAGCTTCTATGGTTCAATTCAAGTATTTTAATTACGTCTTAATTCACTTAACGCCAACAAAACATTTAAAGACCAGAAGGTTTTAGTGGATTTCCCTATAGGGATGTAGCTGTTACCGTAGGTGGCACGGCAAGACCTAGACCCGGGACCGATATACCTTTTTCATTTTGATGTCCCTAGAGGCCAAAAACACTATCCGTTCGAACTTTCATATATATATATATATATTTATTTAGGGCGTATTCATTTCCAAATTTATCCTAGAAACAAAATATTTCGCTAAATGGCGATCAAATATATTTCTGTTTGGATCCAATTAAATATTGATTAATTTATCTTGACCTTTTTTGTTCTACCTTTCTTACTGGGGCAATAGCCCCATACAAAACGTTTGGAAATGACAATACTTTCAAAATACATCGAAATAAACAATCGGTTACCTTCAAAATTCCTGACAATTTCATGACTGCATTTAGATCGTATACACATTGTATATATCAAACATATATCAATCCATTTTACGAGGAAAAATTTAAAAAATGCTCTTACAAAATGTGTTTGCTTATTTTGTATTTGCCAAACGTCGCCACTTGATGTTCCCTCGACTTTGTTTGCATTGTTTGATTGACATTTACCAAATATTTCACACATGTAGACGTTGCGCAGCTGTTTAAACAACTTAGTTTCGGCAAAACACTGAAGCTGCTTAGTATAGGTAGTTCCTGCTTCGTTAGTTTTACATCATTAGTTCTTGAAAAAGGACTTTATTAACACGCTCACTAGCTATTTCGTATAGGCTTCGGGGCATGAATATAGAAAGCGGTTCGACTACATGGGAAATGTATAATAAATGTGCACTTAAAGGGTAGTAAAGGGGGCCTCATATAACATTCACTCTTTGTGTAGAACATTTTAACAGCTGATATTAATTTGTCCGTTAATAACGTTGACATATTCAGGACTTGGGTGCAGCCATGACTAAATCCCTCAAAAGTATTCCACGTGAACACTTACTTTAGTAGATGCGCCTTGGCAAAAACTAAGAATATAAGTAAAGAGTGTGTTGGACAAAATTTGAATTCAATCCATGTAGTAGTTTCTTGAAAACTTTGTGTGAAATCAGAAGTTATAATTTGTATATTTAACTGCAGTAGCCTATACGGTGAGTATAGACAGAAACAGCTGAATTTAAAACAAAGCTTCCATTGTAGCGGTCGGTAATCAACTACCACTATGTAGCAATCAAACAACAGTATGTCAGACTTGACAATCACTAATCAGCTGAGAGTGAGAGGACCCACGCAATCATCTAGTATCAAGGAATGTAAATTAACCGTCCAAAGGTAGTGATACTTAAACCAAAATATTGACTGTAATGATTTTTAATGATTAAGAGGTTGTATTATTTCCTTTCTATAAAACAAAAATAATACCGTTTTACTACTATTTTAATTTACTTATACAGTGTAATTCACTCATCTAATCATTTTTACAAATATATTTGCCTATATAATACTCTTAATGTAACATTTACTTGACAGCTTAGTGGCGAATAAATTGTCAATAGTGCGACAAACACTGTAAAGTATAAAATATATTTTAATTACAATAGTTATTTGTGTAACTAGTGGGCAATGTGGCACTTTGCTACACATCAAAGAATGTTTAGGCCTACGCACGAGTCGTAGGCGAGTGTGGAAAGTTTTCGAGTGCAGCAAAGGTAGTTTGCACTGGTGTTACACATTATACAGGGTGATTGGTACTCAGTGTGACAAACATTTTTTGGCGTAAGTACAATGCAGTATGATGATGCATATAAAATGTTCCAAGTCTAAAAATTAGTTTCCCAAAGAATTATTTTATGTTTTTTTCAAATATAACTATGTTTTTAAACTTAATACAGCTATTTCTCAATTACCTGTAAATGGATTAGAGTAGATAATGTCATTCTCGTGTTCTACATTAAATTTTGAATAAGAATAATACAAAATGACAGAGGATCAGTTGTAAAAACTCCATTGTAAATAGATTCAAAGATGAAAATTAAGATGTTTGATAAAAATTTAAAAAACATTGATCAATTGCATTCGTTCACACCCTGTATACAAGAAAGTGTCGGAATATGTTAAAAACTGTGCCATTTTATAAGCTTTGATAAGCTACACCATTGAGCTATATGTCTGCTTATCTACGCTTTAGTGGTTTGAAGACTACAAAGCATGGTGTCTTTAACATTTAAAACATAGAAAGTCGGCATGTATTAAGCAAAAGTTGTATTTTTGTTTCAGGTTGAACAGTAAAACAGTAAAAAGTTCCCTGTTTTCTGGCATCCAAACCACTAAAACAATCAAGAAAATATCTAAACCTCAATAGTGTAGCATATGGTTGGAAAGCTTATAAAGTGGCGCAGTTTTTAACATACTCCGACAAATTAATCTAGAGGTTAAAATACCTTTAATCCGTCAATGTGATCAAATGTCACCGATGAGCGGTGACCGGTTTCAGCCCAGCTGTGGGGCCATCATCAGGCGATGAAGGAACATAAATATCACTCCGAAGAGGTCGTTATAAAGTCTATAAATACGTCACGAGAAACAACACATAAATACATTTTTATACATTTAAAAATGTATTTATGTGTTGTTTCTCGTGACGTATTTATAGACTTTATGACGACCTCTTCGGAGTGATATTTATGTTATGACTCCGAAGAGGTCGTAATAAAGTCTATAAATACGTCACGAGAAACAACACATAAATACATTTTTATACATTTAAAAATGTATTTATGTGTTGTTTCTCGTGACGTATTTATAGACTTTATGACGACCTCTTCGGAGTGATATTTATGTTATGACTCCGAAGAGGTCGTAATAAAGTCTATAAATACGTCACGAGAAACAACACATAAATACATTTTTATACATTTAAAAATGTATTTATGTGTTGTTTCTCGTGACGTATTTATAGACTTTATAACGACCTCTTCGGAGTGATATTTATGTTCCTTCATCGCCTGATGATGGCCCCACAGCTGGGCTGAAACCGGTCACCGCTCATCGGTGACATTTGATCACATTGACGGATTAAAGGTATTTTAACCTCTAGATTAATGTAAATTTGTGATCAGGAGGCAAAAAACAACAGAAATGATACTCCGACACTTTCTTGTATACAGGGTGTGAAAAATGCAATAGACCATTGTTTTTTATATCTTTATCAAACATCTTAATTTTTATCTTTGAATCTATTTACAATGGAGTTTTCACAACTGATCCTCTGTCATTTTGTATTATTCTTTTTCAAAATTTAACGTAGAACACGAAAATGACATTATCTGCTCAAATCCACATACAGGTAATTGAGAAATCGCTGTATTAAGTTTAAAAGCATGGTTATTTTGGAATAACATAAAATAATTTTTGGGAAGCAATTTTTTTGACTTGGAACATTTTATATGCATAATCACACTTCATTTACTTTGTACTGACACCAAAAAATTTTTGTCACACTGAGTACCAGTCACCCTGTTTCATACAGTTACTATAAATCATATTTAGTCTTTCAAACAATGTACAACACATTTTTAGGCGAGGTTAAATTAAACATTGAACGAAATGGGAAACGCTGTACCAGCTGATCGTAGTCGTAATATCTTTAAGTGTCGCCAACTTTTTTTCAAGCGTACACGGATTACGTGCATAATAAAAGCTATTTGCTATTTTGTGTGTAGTCCAGTCAAGGAATGAGGTGTAGAGTGCGTGAGCAGGTAACTAAGCGATTCCTTCAGAAACTTGTTCAGGGGGCTTAGGGTGTTAACATACCAAAAGTCCTGACTCCTAGGTGGTGAGCCAGGGGGTGGAGGGGGGAAAAAGGGGGGGGGGAAAGGTACGCATTTTGGGTTTTTTGATTATATCTCGAAAACTATCAACTTTTTGTATACTATAGTAAATTATAAAATTGAAGAAGATTAAATTTTCTACAAGAAAAGTATATAATGTGTTTATTTTGGTTCAACAGATTACGAGTTATAACTTATTTAATTGATATCTTATTAAAATACTCCTTCCATAAGAAATACATGTAAATTAGTATGCGAAATGGGGCGAATCCTATCCACCCAAAGGAAATATAAATGATATTCTGGAAATCTTGACAAAATTTCTAGTAATTTGACACTTTAATCATGAAATTTTGTCAAAAATTAAAGCGAGGGCGAGGTAACAAAATGTCGAGTTTTGGCGTTTTTTTATTGGAAATAAAAAAAACCCTTAAATCATCCCATTTTTAAACGCTCACCCTCGCTTTAATTTTTGACAAAATTTCATGATTAAAGTGTCAAATTACTAGAAATTTTGTCAAGATTTCCAGAATATCAGTTACATTTCCTTTGGGCGGATAGGATTCGCCCCATTTCGCATACTAATTTACATGTATTTCTTATGGAAGGAGTATTTTAATAAGATATCAATTAAATAAATTATAACTCGTAATCTGTTGAACCAAAATAAACACATTATATACTTTTCTTGTAGAAAATTTAATCTTCTTCAATTTTATAATTTACTGTATACAAAAAGTTGATAGTTTTCGAGATATAATCAAAAAACCCAAAATGCGTACCTTTCCCCCCCCTTTTTCCCCCCTCCACCCCCTGGCTCACCACCTAGGAGTCAGGACTTTTGGTATGTTAACACCCTAAGCCCCCTGAACAACTTTCTGAAGGAATCGCTTAGTTACCTGCTCACGCACTCTACACCTACTTTTGGATCATTCATTGACTGGACTAGTGGTTTGGTTGGAATACGGGTGTGCGCCAAAGTAAAAACTGTGTGCCAAATTAAGGCTTTCTGTACTATAAAGCAATACGTGTACTGTAAATCCTTGATCTGGGCAAGGAAGCCCACTTTGTCGGGTGACTGTAGGAAGTTAATATTAGCATTGACTATATAGGTACCTGTCAATAATATTAGCTAAAAAGGCAATATGACTGATATTTTGATGTCAAGAATCTAAGTGCTACCAATAAATTACATTAACCACTGATGTAATTTATTGGTTATGTAGCTACAGTATTATAATGTTCTCCGACTATATTGTCCCATGCTTCAGCATAATGTACTTTCTAATGAAAATATCATTCTTTTTTTAGAGTAGGCCTAAATGGAATGGGAAATAAAGCCATTATTCAACTATTCAAACAATAGTAATAAAATTATTCAAGTAACAGTATCTGTGCTCCTATGAACATCAAAAACAGTACTCTAATATGCGATAAGTATATCAATTCAAGCGCCAAAGGTTCTGTTAAAAACTGTTGGATAAAATACTCTACATCAATACTGTTGTTGTTTCGTATCAAGTAAGCTTGGTTCTGTTTTTACAAAGAATTGAGAGAAAACGCAAGAGAAACATTCCCGACTCATTTGTGCGAATTCGACACGAAGATTTTTTGACTGAAATGTTTTGCTTGTTTTAAAAACATTACCATGAAAGAAGTTAATAAAAGAATATAAATTTGGTTTCAACCATATTCGTAGCTCTAATAAGAAATAAGAACTCTCACTAAATATTTGATATATATATACATGGTGTTTCCAAATTATCGGGACAAATTTGTGGACTTGTTCCTTGTATTTGGCTGACAAACATAAAATGAGCATGGGTCTAAGTAAGTATGGGTCTAAACTCCCTAGATTTCTGTCTGTCAGTCTGTTTGTGATTTTTACAAACTATTTTATATTTTAGACATTTTTCAAGAAAGAAAATTCAAAATTGGTATAGCCTAAATGTGTAGTTTAGAATTTAAAAATATCTTTATAAAATTTCGTTCCAATATTTCAAGCCATTTCAATATAGCGGTCATTTAAAATCTTTAATGACAAATTTCATGAAAACCGTGAATATAAAGACAATTTTTTTGCGATCAAAAAGATTTCAAATGAGACCTTGTTTGTTAAACTATAAACAACCGAGTTGTCAGTTTTTTATACCTTCGGTTACACAATTTAAAATGACTAACCATACTGCTCTTAAGTTAGGTCCTATTAAATTGCGTAATCAAACGTAGAACAAAACTGAAAACTCGGTTATTTGTCATGTGTGTGTGTGTCTTGTAGATGTATAGTCAAGAGCGAAAAAAATAATCATGACATGTTTATAATCAGTGTAAAGGAAAAAGTAACATATGTTTATTTTATTCATTTTATAATTGTTCTGAAAACCGTGCAAACGTTAAAATTGGAGTGCAAGATCTAGATCAAACAGGATAAAAATGTATTATAGTTGTTCTGTATTTGCCTGACACGGATGAAGCTGTGTCCACACTAGCTGTAACTGGCGTCAACAGTTGAGATCTGACTTCTGACGATACTCGCTTTGTTTGCGATGTAAATATGAACCGTTTTAACCGAAAGCGTCGGAAAATTATGTTTGAGCACGCAGCCCGACGAAGATAAGTTTATTATTTACCTTGAATTGCAGGAAAATTAAGTTCTCCATTGTTCGCAGTTTTTACTGTTATGTAAGCATGGAAAACAACGTGTAAGGGAATAAAGCTACTCAGCTAGTAAACGAAATTACGAAATCACGTTACCATGGAAACAACCGTTAAGGATTCCATCCGGCCAAGAACATGTAAAATTCCAGTTTAAAGGTAATTTAGTATGTTACATCGCTTTGTTCATTAATATTTCATGATCCAATGTATATTTATTATATGCAGGTAATTCATAAATGAATTGCCTGTTAGTAGTATTTGTTTGTTGGCTGAATTTTGATACTTAAATCTATAGAATACGATGCCATATTGTACTTCATTATGTTAACATGCGCCTAAAGCGGACTTGTATTATCTTAAATTATTTATATTTAATCAGAAGGCATATTTTAAAGTTTTTTTTAGTCCAAAATGGCTAAACATGCTCTTAGTATCATTCAAATCTGAACAATCTAAAAGAAATTTTTACACCATCCCCAGATTTGGCTCTAACATTATTATTAATACTCATTTAAGAAACGTATGCCTACTCAGGACATAGAGACTGTATGGGATTTTCCACTGTAGTGGGGATTTTTATAGGACTACATTTTATCGCATAAAAATAGTTAATCCAATTTCCATTACATTTGTGGAGAACTTTCATTATTGGTAACAGATGAGTTTAGTATTACACAAGACCCGTTCAAACGTCCTTCTCACCTCACACCCCTCACTCCTCTGTCCAGCCCCTTTAAATCACCATCAGTACGTAAGCGTACCGTGCAGAACTCAGTTGGATTAAGAAGTGTGTTTACAATGAGTGAGTAACCTTATGTATTTTATCAGTGATCGGCAAAAACATAGAACAGATGTCACAAAATGGGGAATCAATATGATGGGATAAAATGTGTAAGGTACTTAAACGAAACCTTCTATGCAGTTAAAAGAATATATGAAAATAAATTGTAGATAATAGGATGGTTATGTTAAAGTGACAAATTTGGTTAAGAGTTTTAATACATAGTATATTGACACTAAAATAACAGCTAAATATGTATATTAGTCTACAAACGCAACGTTGTACGTACAATCATTACGTACATCCAAGCTAAAATCATTACAGTGACTCTAGCATTCCTTATTTGAAATTTGCTGTTTTAGATAATTGATCTTTTAGTGTAATATTAATATGAGCTTTTTACACATTATGGATCCTCAACAAAAAAATTGATGTATACAAGATCTAAAAACCATCATTATCTAAAAGCGGACACTATCAAATTTAAATTGACCGTTCAAGTTTTATTGGATGGCTTGTGTTACTTCACCGAAAAAAAAATCATACAGAGGCGCTAATGAGATTGTGTTTTGAATTTTGTTTTAACTTACCTTTTACCAAAAATATAATGTTGTATATTGTAATGGTGTATACGAGTCACGAGCAAAATCGTTTTAAAGTATTTTGCATTGATGCATTGTGTTCTACATCATATTAAACCAATTCTATTCAAACTTATAAACCTACTTGAAAGTAATAAAGTAATATTCATATCATCGTATTTTCAGAAGGTTTTCCAATATTTTAGAATACCCAGCCTTGTTTAAATCTAAAATTGTCTTGTTACAACTGAAGGTGTAGATGTAAAACGTTATCTTCATTTGTATATTTCGAAGGCTAAATGCCGGATTGACATATTTTTACACAATCATAATTCAAAGGAAAATGTGTGTTTTAAAACTGGAATATTCAAAGTGTAGTATTCCTGTGAAACTTTTCAAGTACGAAATTTAATTATAAACGAGTAAGATAAACTAAGTCAAGAACAAGTTCTTATTAAATGGCACTCGCCTGGATTTAACATGTTGCTTCGGAGTTGACTACGCTTTATTGTTGAAAACTTGAGAATCAGATTTATATTTCTGTAGTATATTGTTTGATAAAAACAGTGGTGAGTTTAGTTTTGCAGTACATCAATGGTCAATTATTACAAACATTTTCCTCATACTGTTAGCGTAGGTTTGAGGTAAAAAAGGGCTTACAACTAACACCATACATGAGTTAATTTATTTAGTATATTAACTGAAACCTGAAAGTAGTAACTGTTGTACTATTATCTTAATTCTACAAATATATTATTCAATTCATGTATTTCTGTTCCAGTCACCAACGTAGCACAAGCTATCACGTGATCATGAGACATATCGTTATCAAAATAACATTTCTGGGTTAACGTAAACTTCGTAAATACCTTCAACATGGCAAAAAAGGTAAGGCTTTATTGATTTTTAGTGAAAAATAATACTATATTGCTAACCTCCTTCTGGCATGTATGAGGTACATTATATAATTTTATGTACCTTTAGGAATACTCACTGGAAATAAACTGTATACACTTTGTCAACTCAAGTAGGCCTACCGGTATCAAATGTTCGTAAGAATTAAGTTGTATCGAAATGTAAGAGAATCGCCTACGATCACGGAAAAGTTATTCATCCAATAAAGTAAAACAAATATGAGAAGATATTATGTTGTTTGAACTAAACATCAAGAGAATCGGAAAAGAGATTATTATTTTACAAGAAAAATTCATCTCTACCTACAGAAGATGACTCAGACGGCGACGTCGTCTGTATCCAGCTACAGTACTAGGATGTCACGAATTGTGGATAGTAGACATGCACTGTGGATGCGATGCTCCCTGGTGTGGATTAGGGTTAACGTGAGCACTAGTGAGTGCTACGACTCACAGTATCCGCAGTACGGATTGTGGATATTTATAGGCATGCACTGTGGATGGGATACTCCCTGGTGTGGATTAACGTCCGCACTAGTGAGTACTACTACTATCCGCAGTACTATCCTGATAATTAGACCAATTCGTATATACCAAGGAAAAAATGTGGTTCGGATTCCACTTTAAACTGTAGGTCCCTTAGTTGCCATTAGCTGTTTGGGCTATTAATTAACAGCTGTGTCTAAGGAATGTCGGCCTTAGTCACTAACAAGACTACAAGATCGCGCCACTCATCCTACACTCATCTCCATTCATACTTGGCTTAAAATACCTACATAGTATGGTCGCCATTTCATAAGAAAGTATAAAGTATAAAGTATAAAGTACTATCCTGATAATTAGACCAATTCGTTAATTACAAGGAAAAATGTGGTTCGAATTCCACTATAAACTGTAGGTCCCTTAGTTGTCATTGGCTGTTTGGGCTATTAGTTAGTAGTTGTGTCTGAGGAACATGTCGGCCTTAGTTACTAACAAGACTACAGGATCGCGCCACTCATTCTACACTCATACTTCACTCATATTTGGGTTAAAATACGCACATAGTGGCGTCCCCATCTTAAATAATTGATATAATTGATTTATATAATTAAATTGATATACAGGAAATCTATTTTTACATTTTATATTTGGGCATATTAAATTTTCAAATAATATTTTAAATAATAATTGTTTAAATAGGTAGCATACTACTTCACAAGTACATTACTACTGAATCAGGTTTAAAAAAGTTCAACGGGTATACAAAAAAGTTCCAAAATTGTTACGGTACCTAACAAAATATTTGTATAACAAACTAATTTTAAGGCGGGAAAAATTCTGACTTATTTAAAGACGGGTCAATAAACAGGTTAGCCTATATAACTTTTATATATCCTAATTAGTAATTATTATAATAGTTTAAAAATATAAAATAGATGATATCGTAAACATCTGTTGCAGTCTAAGGTTTTATTATCCACACAAGATCCGAATGATGGTGTCTTCCGGATGATGCTTATTATATCTCAAATTCCCATAGAAAATAAGCTAATAATAATATTGAGGCCAACCGTTTTAAACAAACTAACTTTTTAACTAAACAACAAATCTCGGTTCCGGCTTGGCACAGATAATCTCCGCAAATCAGATTAAAATTAGCATATAAATGTGATATCCGCTAACTAGCCTGTTCGTCCCAGTGGGACTCACATAAACGTAACATTCAGGCCGAGATTTAGAACAAACGTTTACCAACAAATAACTTATAAGCCGATTAAAAACACAATTGCTCACGCAATATGGCTTTAGTAATTATAAGTTATTCACATGTAATTAAACCCCTGGATTTACACGTCGATTTGTATGAACAAATTCCTTTAATTAGCTTATGGAAGGGTGATTACACACACATGAAAGACAGTTTGTATTTGATTTAATATACGTCCTTCGACACCATGTGTTCTTGTAAAACACAACCATTGACCAATGAAAGACGACGTAAGTTCACAGAAGTAACAGTCTTGTTTGTTAGATCTTCATGGAGTTGATGAAACATTGATACTTACCATTTCATCAATCCTTCAAACCTTTCCCCTTTAATTTATTTTACTAAGATGTTGGTTCCAAATCCCTTATAATTTAGAATACCCCCGCCGCAGCAAACCTGCAGACTTAGCTAATTTTCATTTGCCTGATTGGATTTACACTAAATGTCTCCTTTAAAATATCACATTTATTCGTTATTTAAATAGAATTAATTTATCGTGTACTTTGGTTTGATGCAACAGGGATGGTAAAAAAGTGTTTTTTGTTGTAAAATGTTAATACTGTAGTTTAGTAATAAAGGTATGAATTTCCAAATTTTATCAAAATATGTTCATAAACAAGCAAACTACAAAAGTTGACTTATTATAAGAATGGGGTAGCGGATTTTTATCCCCCTGGAATTTTACCTTCTGGGCAAACGTGTCCGTGTCGTGACAAACCAGGGGGTAAAATTCCGGCCGCGAACTTTTGAGTTGCACATCAGTTCGATGGATTAAACGCGGAATTAAACATATATTTTCACGGTTGTGAATTTAATCAGAACACATCTAAGTATAAAAACCTAGAGTGTACGGCCCGGATTTTTACCCCCGGAATTTTACCCCCGGAATTTTACCCCCCGGATTTTTACCCCCGGATTTTGACCCCCAGAATTTTACCCCCCGGATTTTTACCCCTGGAATTTTACCCCCTGGCCAGATATATAAATTAGTGAGAATGATTAATTATCTTCATTCTGTTTTAATTTAATAGTAAACCTTTTATTATTAAGTAGCCTATCTTAATTTATTTGTAACATCAACTAATCGAACAGGTTTTTGATTTTAATTTTGATATTCGAGTATCAGGATTCGATCTTTGAAGCCAACTGTTGATTAATATGACGTAAACAAAAACATCAGAAGGGTAATTGATTCGAAGTTTACTTTAACGATTTATTATACAACCGTGGTAAAACAATGTTTTTCGTTTGTATTGTAACAATAACAAAATATGCCTTATTGTTTCTTTACGAAGATATGTTCACCCAATTATCATTTAAATGATCTACTCAGTTTATTTTACATACTTTTTAACCAACAGTTGGCCCCAAATGCAAATCCTGAACACAAAATTAAACAGCGCATTCTGTTCACTTAGTTGAGATTACAAAATAAATAAATAAAGATAGGCAACTAAATAATGAAATGTTTACAATTAATTAAAAACAGAAATAAGAAAATCAATCATTAAATTTCTAAAATCGGCCAGGGGGTAAAATTCCGAGGGGTAAGAATCCGGGGGTAAAAATCCGGCGCGTACATCTTCAGTTGTCTAAACGCTAGTTGACAGGGGGTAAAATTCCGGTTTTTATCGCTAATCTAATTAATTACGCTCTGGCTATTTTCATTATACTTCCAAATCCGCGGGGGTAAAATTCCGGCCGCGAACAAACTTTTGGCCACTATGGTTACTACGTCAGAGTGACGTCAGCTTTGCACAGGGGGTTAAATTCCAGGGGGATAAAATTCTGGCGACCCATAAAAATGACATGTAAATTTTAAATTTACAATTTTTTGGAATTTTCATAAATGAATTTGTATGGAAGGTGTTTTTAGCCTCTAGGGACCTTAAAACGAAAAAGTCAATCGGTTCCGGGTCCAGGTCTTACCATGAGTACTATGGTAATAGCTTATTCCCTATATGGGAAATTTGCTAAAAAGAAAAATCATATCCATTCAAACCAAAGATTAATACACAAAAGATTAGACCGTGAAATACTTTTCGAGTTTTATAAATGATTTTATTCTTTTCTTTGAAACATTGCATGAATACAAGGTGATTACTTAATCTTAAATTTAAAATATTTCTACGCAAACCATAACATTGTTACTATAAACAGATTTTGTTTCATTTGGCAATGAAAAAGTATCGTCGCATGCCACAAAAATTTCCTTTACACGTTTGACTTTAGATCTTATTCATAAAATGTACTGGTCTTAAATGGGTCGTCTTTTTTATACTCAGATAAATTAAGTACAGTGCTTATGTGTAGATAATTTTACTCCAATGCATTTGTTTCAACATTAATCATTATTGAGGTTCAATTATCTTCGGACAGTACGTACATAACGTAAGGGTACATAGCGTATAAATGTTCTTAAGAGGAAAATCCGTTTGATTGTAACGATAAGTTACGAATGTAAAATTGAAGCAGATCCCAAATAATAGGCATACTATTCATTACCAATTTATTTGCTTGTTTGTTGAGGTTCTGCCGAATCAGTCCGGCACCAAGAAAGATAAGTGTATCCTATGTCAACTTGGGTTAGCCATTATATATATCCACGTCCTTGGAGAAACTTAATGTGTTGCATAACAGATATAAGACCTGGCACTCAGCTTCATGTTCATAATACATGGTAATTTTACAGAGGGAAGTGATCAACATCCACATAGGCCAGTGTGGCGTGCAGATGGCGAACGCTTGCTGGGAACTCTTCTGTCTGGAGCACGGCATCCAACCCAACGGAGTCCTCTATCCGGGCTTCAACATCACCTCCTCAGAGAACCCCAATGCCTTCTTCAACGAGCTCAGTCACGGGAAGTACGTCCCAAGAGCCGTGGTTGTCGATCTTGAGCCCACTGTCATTGGTGAGTATTTAAATAACCGACACTTGATACGAAGACAAATTATACCAACTAGTCACAGCTACGGCGACTTTTTTAATTCGCCTTTTGAAAGTACTACTGTAATCAAATCTGCCAATCCGGAGGTTGATTACAGACTAAATGACATTACTAAGACAAACACAGTCAGTTGAGTAAGAGATAGTTGGTAGTCTATTGCTTAATGACTGCAACAGAGCAAGCACAAATCATGTGTTTATCTCGTGCGTGTTGAAATTGGAAAATGGTGTTTAATATCTGCATTTCCATCTTAGTATCTTAAAAGCCATAATATCAGAATTGAAAATAGCTTTGCATGAATATTTATATTTTCAAATCTGTCATTTGGCTCAAAATTCTCACTACTACTTACTTACTTACTGTAATGTGATGTTACTGTTAATGTGTTACTTACTTACTGTGATGGGGCTTCACAAATCACAGTAGATTGTTTGCCTCGTAGATTAGCCACCTCCACTGTTCTCTATCCTCCGCCATCCGGATTTCTCCTCCGCATTGCGTCACATCCTTTTTGGCTTGGTCATACCATCTGAATTTAGGCCTACCCAACGGACGTCTTCCTGAAGGTACGGCCTCACAAACCTCGTCCAGTCTTGTGCCATCCTGTCTCCGAAGTACATGACCTATCCAACTAATTATTTTTTGCTTTTATAAGTGCTATTATGCCAGGGTCTTTGTATAGGGCACGCAGCTCTCTATTTTTCCTAATGAGCCAAACTCCTTCTTCATAGATTGGGCCGAATATTTTACGAAGTACCTTATTTTCAAACACCATCAAATATCCTTCACTTCTTTTGGAGTGGACCCTTGTTTCACTTCCATATAATAACACTGGCTGTATAATGGTCTTGTATAATCTTAATTTTGAGCATCTTGATACAAGTTTGGATGATAAAAGTTTTGTACAAGACCCAACGCTCTCATTGGCATTTGTTAGTTTACTTTGTATCTCCAGATCTTTAGAATTTGAACTATTGACGTTAACTCCTAAATATTTCAAGCTCTCCACACAATTAATCGAATAGTTGGCAATGTTGAAATTTACATCTCTATTGTTAGCGTTTCGGCCAAAGTGGACAATTTTAGTTTTTTCTTCATTTAGCTCTAATCCTACCTTCTTACATTCTTTAATACAGTTTTCAGCTAAAAGGCAAATGTTTCCAGAGATTTCTGCTAGAATTTTTTTTTTTTTTTTTTTAAAGAGGTTGGCGGCCTCTTTTTAACCTTGAATTTGCCCGTCCACATAGACTAAGCGCCCGTGCGTGGATCGTTTACAGCAAAGCAAGGAGTGAGCCGGTACAGTACAAAGGTGAACTGTACTGATAAAATGTTATCGGCAGTGACCAGGATCCGAACCCACGACATCGCTGCCTTGGGCCCGAAGTCCGCGACGCTACCGACTGAGCCACCGACTCACTAACACCACATCATCATCTGCAAATGCCAATATATATAAGTCTACTCCCAGTTTAATGCCTCCTTGAAGGTATTTTGTATTTTTTACGGCTTCTTCTATAGCTGTATTAAAGAGTGTTGGAGAAATTCCATCTCCTTGTCTCACCCCTGTGTTTATGTGGAAACGTTCAGATATTTCTCCATCTATCTTTATTTTAGTTTTGGGCTCATTTATGCATAGTCTTGTTAATATTATCAACTTTTCTGTTATACCATGCTTTTCCATGTTCTTAAAGAGTTATTTTCTTTCCATGCTGTCAAATGCTTTCTTAAAATCAATAAATATTCCATATAAACTTGTATTGTACTCCCAGTATTTTGAAAAAGTCCCTGTTTTAGAAAAAGTATTTGGTCAATTAATTGTAGATCTTCCTTTCATACACCCTGTTTGCTGTTCTTCAATTATGGCCTCTGTGAAGGGATTTAGCCTTCATAATAAAATTTTAGAAACTATTTTACAAACAGTATTTAGAAGGATATACCCCTATAGTTGGACCATAACTGTTTATCTCCTTTCTTGTGGATAGAAATTATCACTGCTTCTGTCCACTCCTCTGGTATAGTTTTGGTTTCCCATACACTAATTATTAATTTGTCTATTTCTTTCATAAGGACTTTTCCATTTATTAATAGTAAACGCTCACTATTAATAACTAAAATATTGGAGTGGACCAAAACGTCTTAAGAATCTGATGTTAGGTCCACTACAAAGTGTTTTGGATTTTGTTTGCTGGTGTAGGAAGGAGCTTAGGTGAAACAGTGTCTCGTAATCGCCAGACTACTCGTACGTAATTATAAGACAAAAACCCCACACTGACCCTCTTCCCACCAATTGAACTAGTTCCCGATCTGTATCTCGTTTCCCTCTTACAGTATAAATAGCCTAATACACCACACCACAATTAATACTACTAGTAATACAATGTTTGACTAATAGCCAAATGGAAAGTGTTGATAAAATAAATAATTTACCAGACATAATTATGTGCTATTCATACGCACCTGTTTGTAGCATTTATCTACAAACATATCACTTTGATGACTCACAAGTGATGATGTTACAGACGAGATACGCACTGGTACATACAGACAGCTGTTCCACCCCGATCAGCTGATTTCTGGGAAGGAGGACGCGGCCAGCAACTTCGCCCGCGGCTACTACACCGTGGGTGCCGAGATGATGGATCTAGTGCTAGACAAGATACGCAAGGTCGCCGAGGAAGCTGCCAGTCTACAGGGCTTCCTCTTGTTCCGCAGCTTCGGTGGAGGCACCGGCTCAGGGTTCGCCAGCCACTTGCTCACCAAGCTGTGCAGGGACTACGGCAAGAAGAGCAAGTTGGAGTTTGCTGTTTACCCTGCTCCTCAGGTAATGCGGGCTCAAAACCTTGTTATTGTGTTGTTGGCTAAGTAATAATACGAGTAGAATTCCATCTTTAGGTAGTTTTACTTTTTTACTTAAGATGTTAACTTAAGACTTTTTTTGATACCTACTTTCATTTACTGCCTAAGTTTTCTCATGATTTAAATTTGTATAAAGTCTTTACCAAGACGATTTTATTGTTGAACCAAGGATCGTTAGGTTTCGAGGCGGTATTCAATCGCATTTATTAATTGTACCAACTATTCAAATTTGTGCTTTCCGTATGAATAAATATATAAGTGTTGGATAATGCACCTTTATAAGATTCCTAAAATTAACTTGGTCTCGGTTTCATAGTGTTTTCATACGAGAATATTATTTGCATAAAGATTAAGGATACAAGTTGATTAAGGGCCATTTGTTGAGTTTTGCCAGATATTTGAAGGTCCTTCCATCTACTATAAGGATATTCGAAGAGTGCTCAACTAATTATACTGTTGTCAGCGCTGGTAAAAGAATTGCTTGTTGTTAACACATTTCCCTCAATATTTATTTACCTTTCTTCCAGAATGGTTACTTTTAGCGAATTTCCCTATAGGGAAGTAGCTATTACCGTAGTGGCACGGTAAGACCTAGGACCAATATACTATTTAATTTTGATGCCCCCCATTTTGATTAGATATATTTTGAAAGTGAAGGGCGGGATAAACTTAATAAGTTCGCAAACCACCAATTTAGGGTCAAAAGAACAGAGTATTATAGGGTTTTGGAATTTTCAAAAATTAGTTTTTCAATTGGATTTTCCCTTATAACATGGAAATACCCGAATTTTAGTACAACCACCGTGTAAAGTTAAAAAATAATCTTGAATATTGAAGTGTTTATATATAATCAAGGTACCGGGGAAAATTCCAAAACAAACTGTACATAATTCCCATGCTATTCTGAAAGAGAAAAGTACTTAACTGTTGTTAGCAGTTTATTTGTTTATGTATATGTTGATACAATTTTGAAAATTTCTTTATTTTATCCTATACTATTAATATTTGGTCAAAAGCACTTTTTACCTTCCCCGTTGCAGCAAACCAAAGCTCCCGTCAGATCTAATGTTAGTAAAATGGGGAACAAATATGTCTTGTTTATGGCCAATTAGACTTTGAATTTTGCTTAGTATGCAGGTTGTGTGCGGCGGGGGTATTTTATAAATAGTAGATAATTCGAGTTAATTGAAAAAAAAGTTTGTGACAACGGGGCACAACGTGAACGTGGACTGATTGAAGACGTCTCCTTGATACAAACTGATTAACTCGTGCTTATAGTGAGGGGATTACCAAAGACTAACACTAATCCGTCTAGTTATGCAAAGGAGTAATGTTCTTATAGTCTGAGAATGTTTAGTAATAGTTATACTTACAGACAAAAGTAACAATGGCAATCAGTTTGACATATTACCAAACATCGCCTGTGGTCGAGCGTACAGCTGCGTTAACAGAACTGCTTGAATGGCTGGCTTTTAGATGACATTTCCATTATCAATACCCATTTTGCGCTTCATTCAAATAACATTTCACTCAAAATCTAGAAACCCCATTTCTATGGCATTCGTTCAATTAGTTTGTTTGCGTTGACAGAACCAAGTTTTTGTATTATTATGTTGGGGACGTGAAAGTGGTCTGTCCATTATATTCTTATCCGTTGTTTCTCGGTAACTTGCGCAATGGCGCTGTTTTGTTAATTTCAAAAAAAATATTTCTAATTACTTAAATTCTGTTAAAATTTTTTTCTAGCATTGTGAAATTAATAATATATAGGTATTATCATTGACTATAACCAATGGTATTATTGAAAGAATTTGTTAAATTTTTGTATTTAGCAAATCGACCCCTAAATATATAAGCTAAATATATACAGGATGAGTTTTAATATAAGCATATTGGGTATCAATTTAAAGCTCTTCTCCTCCAGGTGTGTCTTGTGCGGGGTTAGATGATATCTCATGAAAACCCTTTGTCCTATAGGCTTTTAAAATTTCGGGTTTTGTACAGAATTCTGTTGTCAATCATCTGAATTTTACATTTCTGAATTTACATTAGTTTACATCAAAACAGATGGCCCTGATACAATTTTGTTTAGATCCAAAGAGTTATCGTTACAAAATTGGTGATTTTTTAGTGAATTCAAGTAAAATATTGTAAATGTACTTATCTACAGAAGTTATTATAAATCAAAGTTAGTTTCACTTTTTTATTAATGGTTTTATGTGCTGGAAAAACTAATTACAAAGTTATGTTCAGGATTTGCTTAAAAAAAGTCAGTGTTAAGTCAATGATTATCACGTAAAAATAGATAATTTTCAAATTAACTCTGAGTAATAGAAAATTTTAAATTAATTCAAATATATCGTGGATTTTGATGTCACGAAGTGACGCTGGCTGCTAATCATCATCATTAATTAATTTGTGATACTCGCAACTTATTAGGATTTGGAGCCGTGAAATGGAAACGTAGGCCTAATGCAAATATTAGTTCAATTTGACTTGAACTGTTTAACATTTAAACTTGTTCTCGGCCAAATAACAGATTGCATGACTCTGAAATGTGTTATTAACTTAACATTAACAACTGCCGAACATAAATCTAACATAAATACCTAATTAAATAACAATCATAAAATTACACGATTATTTACTGTAGTTTGATACTTTTAAACTTAAGTTCTAACTCGGCTTATACAGGGAGTCCAAAAAAAACGTTTCAGGACTTTGGGAAATGAATCTTCATTCTTAAAGGAAGAAAACAGTTTTTTGTGAAGGTACGTCCGAAAATGCATATTCACCCAGTTATCCGCCATTTTGTTTTTATACAAAAATGTTTTTATCTGTGAAGCTTTTCATTTGATGATTATGAAATTTGGAAACCATGTTAACATACACAAGACCTATAATAGAAAAAATAATAAAGTTGTTCCGACTGTAAATTTCAAAATGGCGGGTGTTTGAATTATTCTTTTTTTTTTATTTTGATTCCCTATCAAACGATACCAAGATCAAAGACATCGGAAAAAAGATAACTGAAATATAACGGTTATTTGTGTAAAAACAGGCAAAATTAAGGGTTCCCCGACTAACTTTGTCTTATTTTTACACAAAAAAACGTTATATTTAAGTTATTTTTTGTCCGATCTTTTTGATCTTGGTATTTTTTTGATAGGGAATTAAAAATGCTAAAACAAAGTATTCTTGAGACATTTTTTCATAGAATTAGCCATTTTTGAGTTCTTCCTTTTAGTATGAGGATTCATTTCCCAATGTCCTGAAACGTTTTTTTATGGGCACCCTGTATAACAGAGAGGCAAGTACTTAACCCTCTATAAGTCATAGTTGGATAAAAGTTTGTCAATACCCGGAATAAATAACCGCACTGTTAACCTGACTCATTGTGTGACAATAACTGTAGCCAAAAACAAAATTCATAACTGGACACTCCGAATATCACTCTATATTCTATGCTTTACTCAATAAAATTCGCATTAATTGTCCCTTATACATGGGATTTAACAGTCCTAACAATACCCGTTGTAAACAAATTAATTTCTCATACTGCTCCTTGGGAACATTCAAAAGCACAATTCTTTTAAATTCCAAAATAATTAAAGGAATGGAATTGTAATAACAAAAAGTGAAGCGTTAATGACCCTGGAGTACAGCCCCATTACCTCGCCAGTCGCCAGTCGCCATTAGAGCGCCTTTCATTCCACGGGCCCGTTTTCTTACACGGTACTTTACTTGTCGTATAGATTTCAAGTATTTAATTTTCCGTTTAATAAAACTACAGCTTGGAAAGGTGTTTCAATCTGATGGAGAAATCAAACCATTGTGAACTTATAATGGAGTGTACAAGTAGACCTACCGTACATATTTATCCATACGAATATTTGCATCATCTGTAAAAAATATAAGTAAATTTACTGGGGGATTATTGTTTGTCCTTTTTAGATGAATGGTTAACTATGACTCACTATCATAATCATAATCATAAGAAGTGGAGGACCCTTAGAGAGTTCGAAGATGGGGCTAGAGTACCTGCTTTTTATTAATTAAAATAGCATTGTTTATTATTTTCCTATTAAATGACACTTATACTATGACTCACAATTTAGTTAGTTAAAAAATATGAAACGTTAGAATATCCTTCGAAGTGACTAATTCAATTCGTTACATAATGTGAATATCTAAAGAACGACTTCACCTACGCTGGTATTTACAGGAATATTGCAGTGTTACACCTACGTTGATACTTGACTCTTCACCCGTCACTGTTTGATTATATATATATCCATATTACGTCACAATCCTATACTAACAAAAGTAATTTACCTACCTAAAAGTATTTATTTATTTATTTACTAGCAGAGTACCCGTCCTTCGTACGGGATTGGCATATAAGTATAATACCCCCGCCGCAGCAAACCTGACGCCTAAGCGAATTTCCATTTGGCTGAATTGATTTTCAATTGATCTATTTAAATAACATTAGGTTTAACGAATACCTAGGTTTGCTGCTACAAGGAAACTAATAAAGTGTGTGTTTTAAGTAAAATAATTATTGCTTAGTATAAAATGAATATATTTGCCAAGTTTGATCAAAAGATATCCATAAACAAGCAAACTACAACATTTTACAATATTCTCCAATAAGAATAACATGGGAATTTTAAATTTACCATTTTTTTAGTTTTCTCCGTAACCAATAACCGTACAAAAACACTTTGATATACTGAATTGTTTGTTTTTTAAGCTCTTTAAGAAGGTTTAGAGAAAAATTGGGAAATTTTGTGTTTTGAGGGTCAAAAGTGAGAAAAACCAATCTTTACCCCATAAAACCCCCCATAAAACCCTGTTCCCATGGTCCGATCATGCTGGATCGTGAACTCATTCAAGTTTATCCCGCCTTACACCTTCAAACCAAATTTAATCAAAATCGGATAAAAATTACTCAAGTTATCGTGTTCACGGACACACACACACACACATATATATATATATATGTACATATATAAAAATTTTGACGAGTGGTGTTTTTGGCCTCTGGGGACATCAAAATGAAAAAGTAAATCGGTCCCGGGCCTAAGTCTTACCATGAGACCTACGGTAATAGCTACTTCCCCATAGGGAAATTCGCTAAAATGCTTAGTTAACGCGGACTCGCCGACGGCAATTAGCGTCCGTATGACATGCTCCTTAGGGGGAGGACACAGTTTGATAAAATTTGCTTCTTTAAATTTACCGTATACTATAGTATTACACATCTAACATAGCCATAATGTTCTAACACAAACAATAGAAAAAAAAATTAAATATTCGCAAAATATCACAAATTATTCATGAAATTAAAAATATAAACATAACTGTAAACACACAGTTCTCATTGCATTTTTTGTTGCTGCTAAAAATTATTTCAAATTAGCTGTTTTCATAAATAAAAAAAAAATAATAGTGCTGCACTCTGTTGGTAAATCTTATAACTTTTAATGCTTTTGCATGCCATAGAACCAACCTTTTTAGTTGAAACAGCTGACTAAATTCTTTAATTCCATTTAAATATGAGTACTCATAAGATTAACATGGGGAACTACAGAACCACTGGGGCGGAGCCCGAAAGGATTTTTGAGATAAGAATATGCCTATATGTTAATCGGGTATGTGAGCTATCATCATACCAAATTTCAGCCCAATCCGTCCAGTAATGAATGCGTGATTGAACTTCAAACAAACAAACACACAAACTTTCACATTTATAATATTAGTAAGATTTAAAACGTCAATATAAAACATACTATGAAAACACTAAATCCTAACAGAACACAAAATCCAACGTAAGTCATTTTCTTCTTCACATTTTATACAAACTAGCTGTTACCCACGGGCTTCACTCCGTTTGACTTCACAAGTATTTTTTTTTTTTTTTTTTTTTTTTTTTTTTTTCCTAAGGACGCTAGGCACGAACCTGGGATTGTTTTTCACATTACTTCAGGCTAGACCTAGGGGTTGCGGCATTATCACTTAGATAAAATCCATTGGTGACTTGGCGGGGATCGAACCCGGGACCTCAGGGACTGGAGTCCCGCGCTCTAACCACTACGCCAGCTCGCTCCCCAGACTTCACAAGTATTAATAAAACTATTGATTGGTTAAGCTAAGCCAAGCTGAAATGAACAAAACAGACAGTAATACATACAAATAACCATACCTGATTTTAATAAGGTGATAAATTGAAAGAATAACAAACCAATAAGTCCAGCTGATGTGTTTTTAACATTAGGTAGGTATATGAAATAGTTATTTGTGTAATTAGTGAGCAAAGTGACACTTGTGGCTTCCATTAAAACTTTTTACTGCATTCTCCACAGGACGTTCCCTATAAGTGGTAAAAAATTTCATAAGGCACCAAAAGATAGGTAAAACCATAGTATATCCGTACACAAAATATCAGTTGTTTTTCTTTAACCACTCACCAGATATAATGTTGGTTCCAGACATTTTCAACACCCTGTATAACAATCTAATGGTGTCTATCTGTATGTGTGTTACTAATAGGTACAAAAACTACTGAACCAACTGGGCTTAAATTTTACAAAAATATAGCTACCATATCAAGGACCATTATAGGACTATTCACATTTCGTTTGGCTTTAAGAGTACTGAGGTGAACATTTTAAAAGTAAATATTGATTGGTCTCCATGACTGCGATTAGAACACTAACAATGTTTGTTTACATTTCCTTTGACATTCAAATGTAAACAAGAAGTGCATATTTCACAATTTCAGACAGCTGATACAGAGAAATTAAATATAATATTTTCCATAACTACGAGGTAGGTTTATTTTAATCTAACCTTTTATCATGGATTATTTATTCTAAAACTATGTCAATGATTGTAGAAAAGAAATTCTATAATTGTTGCTGTTCAACTCCGGCTCTTCTTTGGATTTTTTAAAGCGTCAAGTTATGAAAATAATGTTATTGATATGTTTTCATGGAAACAGTATGAAAACTACAATGTATAGACGTTTTGTATGAATTTGGAGGCTACTTTAAATAAATTCTAACTGCTTAACATGTGTTAGATTAACTTAACATAACTTGCACATCACATTGTTTTTTATATGTATATTTAGGTAAATTAAGTTATTGTGTTTTGCTAAACCTATGCTTTAATAAAACTAAAGAATATCATCAATAACTAAATTGTACGTTGTTGATTTTTTTTTTCTAAAATCTGTTGTATAGTGCAGTAAAAATAAGAGAAAAATTCCATACACCTAAAAAAAATTAGCACAACCGGGGAATTTGGTACAGATGTTGGGTGTACCTTCCTTTTGAACATACTAAAAGTCCCCTAAAATTGAAGCTGTGCTACGGCCGCCATATTGGAAAATGGCGGCATATTTCTGTATTTTTCGCTATAGTGACTTTATTATTGGAGATACAGGAAAAAGCTTAATATACAAAATGTAGGTCATCTAAAAATACACATTTTTTGTATTTACCATCTTTCTCTAAACCCAACGGTTTTGAGTTATTTGTTATTAAGTATATTTAGTTTTTTTCTATTTATCAAAAATAGGTGAAACACATGGAAATTGACTGTTACTTTCAAGGATTATGATAATTTATCCCATTTAGTTAAATAGTGTGATACTATAAAATCTTAAAATTAAAGCTTATTTTATGAGTAAAACAACTCTGCCACAGCAAACCTGCAGACTCAGCAAATTTCCATTTGATTGGATGTTTTATTAATTGTGTTTAAAAAAAAAATTAGATTCAACAGGTACCTAGGTTTGCTGCTACAGGTAGGTTATTATAGTGTGTTTATTTTTTAGTAAAATATCAATAACTTAGTATAAAATAATTAATTTTCCAAGTTTGATCATAATAAATCTATAAACAAACAAACTGCAACAGTTAACTAATTTATAATAATAGCATGGTAGCTTAAGATTTACAATTTACAAATTTAAATATACAAATTTTGGTTGTGTTTACTGAAAATATGGCGATTATTTGTCACGATTCGAATACTAACCGAAGGGGTTTTCAAAAGGAGATGAAGCAAGTAATTTAAGTACTGTAATATTAACTCGTACCAAGTATCGGAAATATTGTATGCAGTGAGGAAATCAACCATATTTTGTAAACTACGCAATAGTCATATTAATATTTTATACTCATTTTTACCCATTTAATAAATTAACATTTTAATATTTTGATGGCACTACCACTATCACTCTGATATCAAATAAGGGGGATGAATAATTGTCGTAAACCTTGAAAGTAACCGTCGATTGCGATGGGTTTCACCGATTTTTGATAAATAAAACTAGCTATACTATACCATACTTAATTAGTCACCAACATGAACTAGACACGAAAAACACCCTTCCAAATTTACAATGGGATGTCAAGTATAGTTAGTTAGTGTGGTGGTGCCATAAAAATACTAAAATGTTAACTATTAAATGGGTAAAAAATGAAGATAAAATATTAATATGACTATTGCGTACTTTACAAAATATGGTAGATTACCTTACTGCATACAATATTTTCGGTGCTTGGTACGAATTAATATTACTTAAATAACAGGCTCCATCTCCTTTTGAAACCCCATTTGGTTAATATTCTAATCGTGACGAATAATCGCCATCTTTTTAGTAAACACAACCAAAATTTGTATATTCAAATTTGTTTATTGTAAATTTAAAACTCCCATGCTATTCTAATGAATTAGTTAACTGTTGCAGTTTGCTTGTTTATAGATATATTTTGATCAAACTTGGAAAATTAGTTATTTTATAGTAAGCTATTGATATTTTACTAAAAAAACACACTATAATAACCTACCCGTAGCAGCAAACCTAGGTACCTGTTGAATCTAATATTATTTAAATACAATTAATAAAACATCCAATCAAATGGAAATTTGCTGAGTCTGCAGGTTTGCTGTGGCGGAGTTTTTTTACTCATGAAATAAGCTTGAATTTTTAGATTTTATAGTATCACACTATTTAACTATATAGGATAAATTATCATAATCCTTGAAAGTAACGGTCGATTTCCACGTGTTTCACCTATTTTTGATAAATAGAAAAAACGAAATATACTTAATAACAAATAACTCAAAAACCGTTGGGTTTAGAGAAAGATGATATATACAAAAAATGTGTATTTTTAGATGACCTACATTTTGTACATTTAGCTTTTTCATGTATCTCTAATAATAAAGTCACTAAAGTGAAAAATACAGAAATATGCCGCCATTTTCCAATATGGCGGCCGTAGCACAGCTTCAATTTTAGGGGACTTTTAGTATGTTCAAAAGGAAGGTACACCCAACATCTGTACCAAATTCCCCGGTTGTGCTAATTTTTTTTGGGTCAAAACATATTTTTACTGTACTAGTATATGTGTAACTATATTTAATTATCAATGGTTATACGAAATACTCTTATTTTATCTTAACATAGCTTTCAGTTCACATTTACTTTATTTGATACATTTATTATTTGTGTTTTGCCACACCACTGATTAAATTAAACCAAGGAAAATATCATAAAACTAAGCAGTACAAAGTGTTCTTTTGTTTCTAAAATCAATTAAATATCTGTTACTACGTTTACTTAATGGTAAGTGTGAAAATGTAAAGGCAATGGACGATGGAACTGATTAAAAGAACTGGTTTGTATATTAAGTTGTTTGTTGATATTTATGAAACATATACTGTATTTGCTATTACATTTTTTAGTTCTTGATGCTTTGTTAATCATATTAGTTTTGTCTGCTGTCTTTAATGCTAAATTATTTGTTTATAATTTCTATAACCTACTAGCTGTACCCGCGGGCTTTGCCCCGTTTTACTTCATAAGTGAGCTCGTTCGCATGGCTCAATCACGTCCTGGTTAAAGTTCGTTCGCTACGCTCACTCACCTTTAGGTTGGAGCACGTTCGCTGCGCTCACTTGCCTTCAGGTTAGCTCGTTCGCTACGCTAACTCGCCTCCAGGTCGAAGTTCGTTCGCTAAGCTCACTCACCTTTTGGTTGCAAACTATAGTTCGGCCGCTTAGAAAGCGACCTCCTCCAGCATGGGTTTAGCATTAGCGCGCAGGTCGTTTTCTAAGCGGCCGAACTATAGCTGTTGTCATAAATTTAAAAAAATAATAGTGCTGCACCCTGTTGGTAATCCTTGTAAGTTTTTAATGCTTTAGCATATCATAGAACCAACTTTTTAGTTGAAACAGCTGACAAAATTATTTAACCTTTTAATATGTATACTCATAAGGTTAACATGGGGAACTATAGAGCCACTGGGGCGGAGCCCGAAAGGATTTTTGAGATAAGAATATGCCTATTTGTTAATCGGGAATGTGAGCTATCATCATGCCAAATTTCAGCAAAATCCGTCCAGTGGTTAAAGCGTTTACTTGTCACAAACATACAGCCATACATCCAAACTTTCTCATTTATAATATTAGTAGGATAAAAATATAGTTTCTTTAATATTTCAAAAGACTGTATTGATAAGGCACAGCAATATTTATAAAGTTTATAACAGCTGACTTAGTTTTGCTATTGATTTATTGTGAGTGAAGAAACTGAAGGAAGGATTTGTGATTTAATATGAAGAAGAGTGAAATTTAAAAAATGTGCATTTAAATTTAATAATTAGTACTTTTGCAACTTCAAAATTTAAAATGTCAATAATAAATTAAAAGATATGTAACTAAGGGAGATGAAGGTAAATCATGTATATCAAAGTTTTATTCGAAGATTTGGTCAGTTTTTCTCATATCAGCCAACACAAGATTTAAAATTAATCAAAACCAAAATGGTGGTATCCACTACTTACAAGATTTAAAAGTCATAACTTAAACGTTTCTATTAAGGCTATAAAAGTTGAATATTGTTCCTAATAGCGTTGGCAGATGTGTAACTATTATTTTATGCAACAGTTGTAAAGATTAAAATGTTTCTATTTGGTTTACTCTTCCCGTTGCAAAGCACGGGTACAACAGCTAGTTATTGATATGAAACTTGTTTCCTGAATATTGGATTTACAAACTGCAATTTATTCGATTAATTTTGCAATTTTACTAACATTACGTAATACTACAATGGTCTTTGTAATTGACTCATATAAAGATTTTGTACAATGGTGTTTTCGTAAATGACCATACTAGGTGTAACATTGTTCTGCGTTCTTTTCACTAAGATATCGTATATTTAAGCCTAGACAATTTCTAAATTGTTTGGTATATTTCTCCTTATGAATAAAATTAATTAAAATGAGGTCTTCAGTCTAAATCTATCCATAATCGATGGAACTAATCGACATTGACACTATCGCTACAGCAGCAGTGCGATTACTGTTGACGATTAATGAGTTTGTGTTGGTGCAGATCTCTCCGTTGATTGTGGAGCCGTACAACGCTGTACTGACCACTCATGGCACCTTGGAGTACGCAGACTGTACCTTCGTAGTAGACAACGAGGCAATCTACGACATCTGTGCGAGGAACCTAGATGTGGCTAGGCCTACCTACACAAATCTCAACAGGCTTATAGCTCAGGTAGGCCTACAGAGAAAGTTGGTGATCATTCAATAATACTGTCCATGTATATTCATAGTAACTAATATTCCTCACCATAAAGTCGATTTATGGGTAGGCCTTACCCTCTTCATTATCAAAGCTCAAATAGTGAAAAATTGTTGTGAAAAGAATTAAAAATGTACAGGATCACTCTTCTGTGGCTGTAGAAATAGTTTTAAATGTTTTCAAATTACGGTTATGTCACCTCCTTTTATCTTTCCAAATTTAGTAGGCTACCTACATATAAAACAAAAGAACTCTCATTCACATACAGAACTTACTACACCAGATTAAATTTAAGACTTAAATTTAAACATAAATTAACCTCCAGTTATACCAAGTTGATGTTGGCCTGTACTACGCGCGGGGAACAGAACTTCTTTTTTTTATGTATCTGCAATCCTAAAATGCTATGGGAAGGGAGGGAAACAGGTCCACGACGTAGGAAGTGGTGAAAGAAGTAGTATAGGTTAGCAGTGCAGAGTGAGGGAACATTTGTATTTTGTATTATATCTATAAACATTTTTTTCATTTATTACTTTAAAACCCGTGAAACATGATTGCTCCGCTCAACTGGCTTTTACTGCTCTGAAAGCAATCCTAGTATATGGTGGAACTCACGCCGACGGCGCGTATATCGTTGAAAACTACAAAACGTCCATGGCTTTTCCTTGAGACTTTTAGTTCAATATTAGGGTATAATTATATTTTGTGTTAGAAGACTCTATAATTTTGAAAAGTCGTATTTATCCTATTTACGGCTCAGTAATAATACTCTTGAGTGTATTGTGTGGTATGCATCCGAATGTCCTTTCTTTTTACTGTATTTTGCAATTTGCTAGTATGTGTTTGTGTTTTCATAATCACATTTTAAGTTTCTTTTGTTTACATTTACTTAAAAAATTAATGGCTACTTGGAAATTCATAAAAGCAATATTAAACATATTTAAATTTCATTTTATATTTTTAATTAATTTTATATGTCTACAAAAAAGTTCAACAACGAATCCATGATACTCGTAGATAGATAACAGCTGATCATCAAATTGTTTCGATGCTATCAAATTAGTTATGTTTTGACGCGTAGTCTCTGGGATCGCGGAACGTCGGGTTAGTGGAACCATAGACCAGACTAACCAATACAAGTAGACTTCCCATCCCATTGTAAATTTGAAGCTCGTTTTTCGTGTCTAGTTCTGTCCGGTGAGACTGGGGGCTAGTGTCGACGAAATTTTGTTTTCATTATTTTAGAGTTAATTTCATGATTTGTGCTTTACTGTTTGGTTATATAACTAGAGGATGGGTCATTGTTTATGATTATATCGTTTTATTTGTTTAAAGGGGCTTAAGCATGTTTAATCTGTGTTGGAACCAACGCCAACGGCGCGCGTATCGTCGAAAACTACAAAACGTCCATGGCTTTTCCTCGAGACTTTCAGTTCAATATTAGGGTATAATAATGTTTTGTGTTAGAAGACTCTCCAACTTTGAAAAGTCGTATTTATCCTATTTACTAGCTGTACCCGCGGGCTTTGCCCCGTTTAACTTCATAAGTATTCGCATGGCTCATTCACGTCCTGGTTGAAGTTCGTTCGTTATGCTCACTCACCTTTAGGTTGGAGCTCGTTCGCTGCGCTCACTTGCCTTCAGGTTAGCTCGTTCGCTACGCTAACTCGCCTCCAGGTTGAAGTTCGTTCGCTACACTCACTCACCTTTTGGTTGGAAATTAGCTGTTGTCATAAATTAAAATACCCCCGCCGCAGCAAACCTGCAGACTAAGCGAATTTCCATTTGCCTGATTGGATTTACACTAAAATGTCTCCTTAAAAATATCACATTTATCCCTATTTAAATAGAATCAGTTTAACACACTTAGGTTTGCTGCAACAGGGAGGGTAAAAGTGTTTTTTTATGTAAAATGTTAATTGTTAGTAAGAAATAAAAACATGTTCCAAATTTGGGCAAAATATGTTAATAAACAAGCAAACTACAACAGTTTACTTATTCTCCATAAGAATAACATGGGAATTTTAAATTTGCAATTTTTTGGAATTTTCTCCGTAACCATTAGGCGCATTATAACGCTTCAATATACTAAATTATTTGTTTTGTTAAGCTCTACAAAATAGTTTAGAAATAAATTGCAAAATTTGATGTTTTTTGGGTCAAAAATGGGAAAAACCCATTTTTACCCCATAAAACCCCCCATAAACCCCCGTTCCCATGGTCTGATCATGCTGGTTCGCAAACTCGTTCGAATAAACGTAGGTTTACACGTTTGTACCAAATTTAATCAAAATCGGATCATTTTTGCTCGAGTTATCGCGCTAACGGACACATATATATATAAATATATATATATAAATATATATATATATATATATATAAATATATATATATATATATATATATATATATGAATTTGAACGGATGGTGTTTTTGGCCTCTAGGGACCTCAAAACGAAAAAAAAAATCGGTCCCGGGTCCAGGTCTTACCATGAGTACTACGGTAATAGCTTATTCCCTATATGGGAAATTCGCTAAAACGAATAATAGTGCTGCACCCTGTTGGTAATCCTTGTAACTTTGATGCTATTGAACATCATAGAACAGAACCAACTTGTTTAATTGAAACAGCTGTTAAGATTCATTAATTCCTTTTAAATATGAAAAATCATAAGGTTGACATAGGGAAATACAGAGCCACTGGGGTGGAGCCCGAAAGGATTTTTGAGATAAGAATATGCTTTAATGTTAATCGGGAATGTGAGCTATCATCATGCCAAATTTCAGCCCAATCCTAAACTACTGGACGTTTATGCGTGATTGAGCAACACACAAACACACACACAAACTTTCAGGTTTATAATATTAGTAAGATTGCTCAGTAATAATACTCTTGAGTGTATTCTGTGGTATTCATCCGAATGTCCTTTCTTTTTACTGTATTTTGCAATTTGCTAGTATACGTATGGTTTGTTATAATCATATGTTATGGTTCTTTCGTTTACATTTACGTAAAAAAAATAATGGCTACCTACTCGGAAATTCATAAAAGCAATATTAAAAACATATTTAAATTTCATTTAACATTTTTAACAAAGAACGAATTTTCCAGCACAATACAAAAATAGATCAAACATATTATACAAACTACCATGAATATTGTTTTATTTGTTTTTAGCCTAAAATTAAAATGAGCTGTTTTCAAAATTATTGTGTGCACAAACGTTACTCTTAAGTCCTATAAGTGTTTCCTTTTCCTTTTTATTTTTTCCTTACGAATTGATATTGGTTATTTCCTGTAATGTAAAGAACATTTCATCTATGGTGACGACAGAGCATATCAATAATTGTAACTAAGACTTAATATTTAACTCGTATTATTGACCACTATAAGAATTGCATGTCGATCAATTTTTATGTACCCGTGATATTATATAGATTTGAAATTCAACGATAATAATGAATAAGCATCCTAATCTACAGTATGTTGAAAGTAGATTTTTACATTGATTTTATATTAACTAATTTGTTTAAAGATTTAATAATGCCAAGAATTGGTTCGACAGGCTGTATCTTCAGTGACAGCCTCCCTCAGGTTTGAAGGGTCTCTGAATGTTGACTTGGTAGAGTTCCAGACCAACCTTGTACCCTACCCTCGCATCCACTTCCCCCTCATCGCCTATGCCCCAATAGTGCCAGCCAGCAAAGCAATGCATGACAACCTTACAACAGCTCAAATCACTAGGTAAACTCCTAGAGAAATTAAGTATTCAACTTAAATTTAGCACCCCTTCAAAACAGGTACTCAAATGTTAATAGTCAGATTTCTGTCCCTTGCAACCTGTGCGGTCAGGCATTGTCAGAACGGCCTGTTTTTTTAATGTTTTAAATGGTTTTTGTATTTTTTGTAATTTCTGCTTATTGTATTGTGTTTATCCTTGACGATGTTAACTTGATCAACTTAATAACCTGTAGCTGACGATGGTGTTCTAAAACCAAAACATGCTGTACTAAATTGACATAGTTTGTTGAGCTGTGACGGGAATTAAGTAAATATTCTAGTCTTACATTATGTCCAATAGATCAGGGGTTATAAACATGGATTTTAATCTGAATGCTGTAAAACCAACATAAATGCAATTATTAAATGGCTAGGATCGTAGTTTTATAATGTGAACTGTTATGCAGCATGTGTTTCGAGCCGGCCAACCAGCTGGTCAAGTGTGACCCCCGTCAAGGCAAGTACATGAGCTGCTGCTTGTTGTACAGAGGTGATGTCAACCCCACAGAGGTTAACTCTACTATTGCCAACATCAAAAGCAAACGCTCTGTCATGTTTGTCGACTGGAGTCCAACAGGGTTCAAGGTTTGCTGTCAATAGTTTACTTAACTAGCTGGATAGCTGAGTGGTTATAGTGCTGGCCTAGCAATCAAAAGGTCGCCGGATCGTTCCTGAGAAAAGTCAGTAGCGTTTTGACAGTTCGAAACTGGACCCAGATGGCCCGATAATTGTGCTTTAAATAAATGGTCCTGGCTACTGAAACAGTTGATCTCTTACAAAGCTACAAACAAAGCAACCTAATAACAAACACAGATCACCTCACTCCATTCTACATTCATCCTTCTACACACATATTTGGGTTGAAAGACACACCTAGGTGGCGTATCCATCTCAATTGATAATGATGAATTCATCCTTCTACACTCATATTTGGGTTGAAATATGCACCTAGGGGGGTGTACCCATCTCAATTGATAATATATTCAATTGGGTGTGATATAAATTTGCAAACTTTGTCATTAATTAATACAAAATTAAGATTCTTCATAAACCAACAAATAAGTCAGGATGTCGAGTCCCATACTTTTCAATTTGTATTTTAACTTACAAGATACAGTTCCTAATTGTTTATTGGTATTATGCTACTACTTTATTTAAATTTATATTTGACTAAAATGTAGATCAGTGACAATTTAAGTACTCTATGGTTAGACCTTTCCCTTATAAGAAATGTTAAAAATGCCAGAGGCATAGATATGCACAAAATAAACGTGTTATCTCTTTGTTTTAAAACATTTTCCATGATTTACTCGTTCACTATAGTGATAGTGAACAATATGTGTATTACAATACCGATTGTAAACGACCAACTCCAATACAAATATAAAAATTATTATTTGTTAGTTGCATTACCGTACTGTAATGCGTTAGAGATGATCTGAAATTTGTCTTTCCAACATTCCACCACACATCACTCCATGTGAGTACCGGTACAATCTGTTGCACATTATTATTATGCATGCTTTCCAACCAGGAATCAATTATTTTTCACCCATACTTCACAGAACTTAGATTTGGTTATGCAGCAACATTGGCGAAACTGGACAAACCCTAATGTTGATAACTGTGTACAGGTAGGCATCAACTGGCAGCCACCAACCACAGTGCCTGGAGGAGACCTGGCCAGAGTGATGAGAGCAGTCTGCATGTTGTCCAACTCCTCAGCAATCAAGTCTGCCTGGGAACGGCTCAACCGCAAGTTTGACCTAATGTACCATAAAAGAGCTTTTGTCCACCATTATGTGGGCGAGGGGATGGAGGAAGGAGAATTCAGTGAGGCAAGGAACGACATTGCTGCTTTAGAACAGGACTATAAGGAAGTAGAGACTCCTTCATATTGATTATCTGACAACAAATATGAGCCATTAAAACCAAGAGATGATATGAAATATTCTTTTAAAATATGTTTTAAGAATTTTATTATTGGTGGTAACGTTAAAGAAATACTTTAGCTTCTTTTTAAAATGTATTTTTACTGTAGGCCTACTAAATTGTACAAGTACTTTGAAGGCTTTCTCAGTAAGTCACCATAGTTTGTTAAGGAACGTATTTCTATGATGACTCTAATGATTTTTGTTTCGGCACAGAGAAGTCAAGTATAGAGGAAACTTGTTTATGGAACAACCGTGCGTTTTTAACTCTGGTATGTTGTGCATACAGGATATGTTGTCTCTATAAGCTATTATGGTCTCATGAGATCAGCGTAAAAATTTATTGAGTCAATTGTATATTATTTTTCCATTGCTTTTGTTTTCGAACATCTTATATATTAAAAATATTTGGTTTTTCTTTTCCGAGTTTGTTTGACTCTACTACCCGAACGATTTTCATGATTGAGGTCTCGAATTGAAGGTATGCACGCACAGATTTGCCATCAAGCATCGGCATATAATTATCTATAGTCTCACTCGACATATACCTAAACAAAATTTGCTTCCCATGTATTTCTTATGGGAGTTAAATTTGGCTTTTCTTTGCCGAGTTCGATTGGCTCTTCTACCCGGCCGATTTTCATGATTGAGGTCTGAAATTGAAGGTATGCACGCACAGATTTTCCATCAAGCATCGGTATATATTTATCTATAAACCCACTCGGCTTATATGTCAAAAAGATTTGCTCCCTATGTATTTCTTATGGGACTTAAATTTGGTTTCTCTTTGCTGAGTTCGTTTGCCTCTTCTACCCAACCGATTTTAATGATTAAGGTCTCGAATTGAAGGTATGCACGCACAGATTTGCCATTAAGCATCGGCATATAATTATCTATAGTCTCACTCGACATATACCTAAACAAAATTTGCTTCCCATGTATTTCTTATGGGAGTTAAATTTGGCTTTTCTTTGCCGAGTTCGATTGGCTCTTCTACCCGGCCGATTTTCATGATTGAGGTCTGAAATTGAAGGTATGCACGCACAGATTTTCCATCAAGCATCGGTATATATTTATCTATAAACCCACTCGGCTTATATGTCAAAAAGATTTGCTCCCTATGTATTTCTTATGGGACTTAAATTTGGTTTGGTACACTGATTCTTTAGGCATTAAATAGGAAAACTAAGTGGTTTTTATTCTGATCGGACTCTCGGGCTCCGCCCCAGTGGCTCTGGAGTTTCCCATGTTAACCTAATGAGTACTCATATTTAAATGGAATTAATGAATCTGAACAGCTGTTTCAATTAAACAAGTTGGTTCTGTTCTATGATGTTAAATAGCATTAAAGTTACAAGGATTAACAACAGAGTGCAGCACTATTATTTTTCTTAATATTTTACAACAGCTAATTTTAAACCAAAAGTGAGTGAGCGTAGCGTACGAACTTCAACCAGGACGTGTGAGCGCAGCGAACGAGCTCCAACCTAAAGGTGAGTGAGCGTAGCGAACGAACTTCAACCAGGACGTGATTGAGCCATGCCAACGAACTCACATATGAAGTTAAACGGGGCAAAGCCCGCGGGTACAGCTAGTCCTATATATTTTGGTCTAAGGACCTTCAGTGAAATACCTGCATTCATTTAAGCTACTGTATTAGTTATCAAATCGAAGGAGTTTCAAGCAAACGCAAGGAGAACAACCAACATAAACATTATTTTTCATAAGGTTTTCCTATAACTAAAAATCAAGATTCAAAGATTCAAAGGTTCAAAGATTTATTTCAACAAGAAACAAGATTGCACACTTGTACAGTTGACGTCAAGATACTAAGACTAATAAATTAACAAGAGTGAATATATATATATATCTAAAGATCAACAATGCCATCTATATAACTATAAACAAGGTAACAAGGTGTAAACATAACAGAGCAAGACTAGTCAATGTCAATAATTAATTATTAAAACTTAAATTAATTCTGGAACATTTAAAATATTCTTCCAAACTATAAAACGGGTTGTCAAGCAGCCAGGCCATTAGTCTAGATTCAAAGGACTTCATGCTAGCTAACATGGTGTGACTCAAGAGGTAGCCTGTTAAACAATTTAATACCAAGATAAGAAAAGGATTCTTGTGTTTTTGCAAGCCTTGCCTGAGGTAAATCTAAGTAATGTCTCCTCCTAGTTAAATGGACATGAGTTTCACCTCTTAAAGCTATGGAACCTAGATTTGCTTTTACATGTAACAAACACTTAAAAATAAACAAGCTATAAACAGTTAAAATTTGTTCACGGACAAAAAGTGGTTTACAATGTGCATGGTAACTAGAACTTGTAATTATACTAATAGCTTCCTTTTGCTTTGACAAGACTCTTTTCATGCCATGGCCACAGCCCCAAAGTAGTATACCATAGCTTATAATGCTTATAATGGTCAATAGCTCCAGTATTGTTCATGTATGTTTTAGACTCAAAATCATCAGTAATTATAGGCTTTAAATTGAGCTATTGGTCGTTTGAATCAGTATAAAGATAATGTAATACTCATCAAAAATCATAAATATGATTAGTTCTTGGATAATATATTTTTAGTTTAACGCTGCGGAGCAGCATGGGTCCTCTAGTTTTGAAATAAAAACATTTAGTTAAAATTATTATAAACACTCATCCAATTAGAATAGTAAAACAATATCCCTAAAACCTACTAGTATTTCATATATTCAGGTCAGCTCTGTAGGGGTTAATTACAGCCTTATGGTTGGAGGAGAGCACCAGCAGAGTTAGCGTGACTGACACATACCGGTACTAATAGAGTAGTAGGGTTGGTTTACATTGGTCTCCAGTAACAGTAGACACTTGAGGCAGTCCTCAGTCTGATAATTGTCCTGTGTATCCCCTAGTGGAAGACATCAATAGAAATCAATAGAAAAAATCTATTGATATCACTAGATGCTTAGTGATATCAATAGATGTTCATGGATATCATTACAAGTAAATACAAATAGACATCACTGAAAACTTAGTCAATACATATCACTAGACATCTATAAACATAAAATATATCAATATAGATCTTTTGAGCAAACAAATCGTTCATTGATATCAATAGAGAATATTTTTTAAATATGTTAGATGTAAATATAAATCAATAGACATCAATACGGATAAATAAAATGCAAAATATCTCTAAAATGTTTCACATATGAACATTATGGATTATACAAAATACCAATGTAAGCTTTGTGAAATAAACAGTAATAAAAATGTTATTTTTTGAAAAAAGGAAAAACTCTAGTTCTAGGTCATAGGCGTTAGCTGAGGTACCTAAAACTCAATATAGGTAATTTAAAAATATATAATTTTAAAATTGTTGTAAAACAGTTACAACTTGTATTAAAACTTATTTTTTAAACTGCCAAAAACTGATTGCTAAACATTAAAATTGTTGTAAAACAGTTACAACTTGTAATAAATATTATTTTTTAAACTGCTAAAAACTGATTGCTAAACATTAAAATTGTTGTAAAACAGTTTACAACTTGTATTAAAACTGATTTTCTTAAACTTCAAAAAAGTGGTTGTTAAACAATTTTAAAATTGTTGTAAAACAGTAACAGCTCGTATTGAAACTAATTTTTTTTCAACTCCAAAAAACTTATTGTTAAACAATTTTAAAATTGTTTCAATCTTATATCAAAATTGTTGTAATATGAAGTTTAAATCAAAATGTTTTAAAATTTTTATACAACAATTATTGTAATACAGCTTTCGACAACTTTAAACAATTTTTTGCTTATTGGGTTATCGTTAGGGATAAAAATGCCTCACAAATTCATTATTGAATTCCTTATTTCTAGAAATCAATAAAAATAAATTGTATTGACACTATTCATATCACCCAAGTAGCAAGAAAACAGTTTAAACTGGTAATAAAACAGTTTTGAAACATGTTAAAGCATATTATATGTACCTCCTGTACATGCTTGAAATGACACAAATGCCATTGAAAATCTTTTTCAAGTTAAATTATGAGCCCTAACACAGCTTCTCGCATTCAAAATGACTATCATTACTCAGTCTAACATGAACATTATACATCGATGAACATGAAGCGTCCGTAGTGTAATGGCTAAGTCAACTGGCTTCCATGCTGGAGTCCCCGGTTCAACTCTCGGGAACCCACTAAACTTTTTGCCAAGAATTTGTTTACTTTTTAATTTTTATTTTATTTTTAGTGCATAGTTGATATTATTTAATGTTTTGAAACAAATTACAAATGGTTTTTTAACAAGCTACAAATTATTTTCAAATAAGCTAATGACTCGGATCCTATTTACTTGTATTGATATGTATTGATGTGTATTGGCCCAAATACACATACGTATCAATACGTATCAATATACAATTTTTGTATTGATATATATTGATCTCTTCCACTAGGGTCGCACGCAATCCATCCATAGCTTGATTAAACTTGCCACAGTCAACTCTCTTGACACAGTTAGCGTGATTAACACATACCGGTACTAATAGAGTAGTAGGGTTGGTTTACATTGGTCTCCAGTAACAGTAGACACTTGAGGCAGTCCTCAGTCTGATAATTGTCCTGTGTGTCACACGCAATCCATCCATAGCTTAATTAAATCTGCCACAGTCAACTCTCTTGATACAGTTAGCGTGATTGACACATACCAGTACTATAGAGTAGTAGGGTTGGTTTACATTGGTCTCCAGTAACAGTGGACACTTGAGGCAGTGCTGACTGGTCGTCTGCAGATTCAAAACAATATGATTGTGATTATTTTATGGAGCCAATTATTCAAGTTTTGTAGAGTATTTTAAAAGTGTGTGACTGAATTATGGTTTTAAATTATTGGTCAAGTATCTTCACACAACTGAAGCTATAAACCTTTAAAGAATATTTTTAAATTTTACAACTAAAAGAACTTATAAAATACTCACATTTTTTCAAGCCAAAAGCACATGTTTTTATCACTATCCTAATGAGTACCAATCACCCTGTATATATACAGGGTGTTTTTTTAAAAACTTGCATCTTTATTTATATAAAAACCGCAATAGATAGAAATATGCAGTTTGCGGGAATCATCTATTGACGTAGGGGGCCCAATTGTTTTGAATTCAACGTTACATTCACATTCCCCCCCTTTCCCCCCTGCCCCCAACTTAATTTTTTTAATAGCAAGGTACCCCTTGTGACATATCAAATGAAAGAGCATGAAAAAAGAAAATGTTTGATGAAAAAAAATTGAAAATCGGTTCATAAATTTGCGAGATATTCCCCCCCCCCCTTCCCCGGAACTTAATTTTTTTTTTTATAGCAAGGTACCCCTTGTGACATATCAAATGAAAGAGCATGAAAAAAGAAAATGTTTGGTGAAATTTATTTTTCATTTGAAATGTCACAAGGGGTACCTTGCTATTAAAAAAAGTTATGGGTGGGGGAAAAAGGGGGAGGATTATCTCACAAATTCATGAGCCGATTTTTTTCCCCAAAGATTTTATTTTTTCATGCTCTTTCATTTGATATGTCACAAGGGGTACCTTGCTATTAAAAAACAAGTTATGGGTAGGGGAAAAGGGGGGGGGGATTATCTCACAAATTCATGAGCCGATTTTAAATTTTTTTTCACCAATAATTTTCTTATTTCATGCTCTTTCATTTGATATGTCACAAGGGGTACCTTGCTATTAAAAAAATTAAGTTCCGGGGGGGGGAGGGGGGAATATCTCACAAATTTATGAACCGATTTTCAATTTTTTTTTCATCAAACATTTTCTTTTTTCATGCTCTTTTATTTGATATATCACAAGGGGTACCTTGCTATTAAAAAAAAAATTAAGTTGGGGGCAGGGGGGGAAAGGGGGGGAATGTGAATGTAACGTTGAATTCAAAAAAATTGTGCCCCCTACGTCAATAGATGATTCCCGCCAACTGCATATTTCTATCTATTGTGGTTTTTACATAAATAAAGATGCAAGTTAAAAAAAAAAACACCCTGTATATTCACAAACTTAACAAAAAAAAAGTGAAAAATATTTTTTGCATTTCTGAGTGTGTGGAACTGAATTAGTTTGATGACCATAAACCGTTGTACAGATTTTTAATCTTTCTCAAGGATTTTTTCGATGGAAAACAAAGCAAAATTCAAACAAGGAGAAAAAGTCTTTGCAAAAATTAAAGGCTTCCCATATTGGCCAGCAATAGTTGAAAATGTTGATATTACTAAAAAAATACCAAAATATAATGTTTTATTTTATGGAGATAAACAAGTTGGATTTGAAATAAAGGAAACAAATGTTTGTTTATTTTTGGAAAACAAATCTCGTATCTGTCAACAAAACAATAAAAATAAAAAATGTTCTTCTGCAATGAATGAAGCTAAAACAATCTTTAATAATAACAACTCTACCTTCAAGTCAAATTTGAACTCCTGAAAGTAACAGCAGCAGTATACTATAGTAACTAACAAATTGATTAATTCTAGTAAAACGGTAAATGCTATTGGCAATCCCATAGCGTTTAGCAGTCCTATGCCAACTACTACACTTGAATCTATTGGCAGCCAAGCTGAAAAAAGCTTAGACACATCACAACCTGAACCTAAATCTGTTATATCATCACAGACTCAAACAGACACAACAATCAATAAAAAATCAATTTAACTGAAGAACTTTTATAAGTGAGCAATGGCTGTCTGACCTGACAATTCAATCATATCTACAACTAATTAGTGATCGATTTCTGGTCTCTAAATCATGTACAATAGTGAATCCACTCATTGTGCATGCTATCAAGAACATAGATGATTTTTGTTACCTATTAGAACCTTTGGATATTAGCTCAAATGACTTTGTCATAATGCCTGTTAATGATTCCACTAGTTTGGACAAAGAGAGTGGGACCCATTGGAGTTGTTTATTGTACAACAGACCGGCAAATGTTTTCCACCACTTTGACTCTCTCAGGAACAAAAATTTTCCCTCAGCGAAAAAAATTGTAGATAAGCTGACAAGCTACCTGGGCAGACAGTTGTTACAAGCTACTTTGAAAGCTGAGGATTGTCCACAACAGCCCAACTCCTAGACTGTGGAATCTACATGTGTTGGATTATTGAATCACTAGTAGAGGACATAATAGCCAACAGGGCATTGAATATTAATTTTTTTCGCACCACTTCCCTATCTAACCTAGAACTTGTAAAAATACGAAGCCTGATGCCCTATGTTCTGTTTAGCGTTCATACTGTGGATAGTGAAATTTTGTATTCAGCAATGATTGTAAAATCTGGTAAACAAACTGCTCCTGCTGAATGTAAGATGACTCCCAAAAGTCCATCTGACAAACAAGCAAACTTCAGGTCTGATGAATCATGGAAAACTGTGCAGTCAGTAAAACACAAAAGACGAGAAGTAAATAGCATCAAACCAGAACTCACCACTCAGAACAGGTATCACACTCTTCAGCACCACAAGCCACAATGATCAATCAACAGGGGATAATAGAACTTATTCTGGAACTCTTAAGCCAAGTATTCACCACATGAGTCCCCTTCAAAACTTAAGACCTAAAAGAAATAAAAGTAAAACATATTCCAAAGAAAAGCCGGACAATTTAAAATTTGTAAAGAAAAAAACTTTGACTTCTATTTCTATATATTTAAATATTATTTAAATATATGTTTCACTCTCCTTGCTATCACCTCAATAACTCTCTGACAATTTAATCTTTACAAATTTTGGTTGCCCCTAGGTTGGAAGAACTGTGAATAATATAAACAACAGAGCGTTTGGCAGTGGAAGCTTGATGTTAAAATAATATTTGAGTGGGCCCTGTAGTATAAAATTATCCCCAGAAGTCCTTATGGGACGTCCCTGGCACTGTTTGAAGTTCTTTCAGACTGAAATAAATCTTAATAAATCTTAAAGATACACTAAATTTACTCTGCTCACTACCACACTAAATCTAGTGTTGCACTTCAAATGTGGATCTTTGATAGTGGCCTTTTGCTTACTGTATTTTACCAAACTTATACTGAATGACTATTAATGTTAAAAGAAATATCCAGGATACTGAGAACTATGAAAATATATAACAATTCAATTTATTTTGCAGTACAAAAACCATTTACACTTTGATATTTGTTTTTTAATGACTACTTAGCGAATATTTGTGTGTCTGTAATTTAATCACAATATAAGCTTTGAGTGCAACAATCATTAATTATAAATTTAATCAAAAAATGTTGAATGAACCCATTTAAAGGGAAATATGTGGCGCGGTTACACACTGATCCCGAATATGTCAAATGAGGTGTGATATTTACTTTAATTTTTTAGATGACCAGTACCAGCAAATCCTTTTGTTGGCCAACGATTTAAAAAACGAAGGTCAAGTCTCGTAGTCTAACCTGTTTTCGCAGTAATATGTTTTAGAAGATTGCTTATTATTTTATGGCTAAAAGGTACTTTGGCGGTTCATCTATTCACAAACACACGCACTTCCCCAGTTAACACCTCCGTATCTAACCGAACCAGCTGCCTGCCTCCACTTTCAATATTATTTGATATTCCCCAAAATAAAATAATGACTGTGGCACTCTTAAATAATCTCTGATTGAAGATTGCAGCAAAATTTAACAAAGACTCTGTTTGTGAATTTGTATCAATAGAATAATTTACAAGTTACATTAAATATAAATACAAAATTCTATACAATTCAACTAGTCCGATATAATAAGAAGATCACAGTTTACTAGGCAATATAGATTGATATACCAGAAATGGATATTAAAAATACTAATGTGGACTTGAACCTGAAAACATGTGCTAATATAACAAGATATAACAAACTGTAACAGGAAAATTCTACACATGTGCGACTCACTGAAAACTATAAATAAACAAATTCAAAACCTACTCCAAATCAGAATAGAGTAAAGCCCCGTTTGGGGTCCCCCAGGGATCAATTTTATGCCCTTGCTTATTTTTTATTTATGTTAATGACATTTGCAATAGTACAAAAATGAGTATTTTTCAATATGCAGATGACACTGCTCTCATCTGCAAAGGCATAACCGACAAGCCGATGCATCTCATTATCACTAAAGAGCTTCAATCGCTTCAGAACTGGTTTTCTGTAAATGGGCTTTCAATGAATATGTCAAAGACACAATTAATACAGTTTTCATCCTCTAGTTTAAGTTAAAATATTTCAGTAAATTGTAACTCGTCTCTTATTCACACCGAAAACTCTGTAGACTACCTTGGAATAGCTCTTGATTCAAATCTTAATTGGCACCAACAAATTAAAAATGTTTCAAAACGACTAGTCTCTGCCACATTTGTTATTCATGTAATTAGATATACCACAAATTTAGAAACACAATTTAATTAAATAAACACAGGATTAATTGTTTGGGGATCTTCCTGTCGGGCTAAAAAAAATATTTACTCTTCAAAAAAGAGCTATCAGACTGATCGCAAGAGTTCCTAAGACTGCACACTGTAAAGACTTTTTCATATTATTTAAAATTTTAACCTTATACAGTTCATATATTTATCAACTCGCTTTAATGGTGAAGGGTGATGTAGGATTATTCATGGAAAGCCAACAAAACCATTCTCATAACACGAGATTTAAAAATTTAATGAAACCGGTTCAACATAGGCTTCAATTGTTCCATCTCTCTCCTCAATATATGGGACCACAAATTTACAACAAATTACCCACATTCATTAAAAACACAGAGTCTGTAGCTAGCTTTAAAAAAAACTTTGAAAAATTGGTTATTGAAGAGGGCTTTTTACAGTGTTGATGAATTCTTATCAGAGCAAAAATAGATTTTAATTTTCTCATTATTAATTTTAGTCTACTTTTAGTAATAACTAGATAACATGTTGCTCTAAATGGAGCAAAACTGAAACTTGTATTAAAAGAACAAACAAAAAACATAAACAGCAAGACCTTAATGAAAGAGTCACTCTAAAATAATCGATATGACTGAGACTGATTATAGAATATACAAAATATTATGATGTAAAAAATATAAAAGTAATCTACAATATTTAAATTCACATTCACTATCATACTGCTTTGGTTATCTCTTATGTATAGTAGGCAGGTGCACTCTATGAGCAAGTAGATGTCAACCACACACTGTATAGTGAGCTTTTGACCTAATGTAGCTCAATTCCTCTCTTGACGCCAACCATTGCTACTCTTATTCTAGCATTGTTAAATTATTTCTACGATATCTTCTGTTTTAGGCATGTTTAAATTAGGGGCCCCAACCCAAGTCAAGTCTCTGGTTGGGAACATAAGAGGGGAACATAATGGATCTAACGACAGATCTAGAATGGATACGCGTTTAACATTATTAGTATTAGAAAAAACTATAAGATTTATTTGGCCAGGTGGTGCTTTGTTTTACCTTTAAAAATTGCTGTGACATCTACACAGGTAGCACCATTGTAGCGAGGGAAGACACTTCTCCTGTCTCTTATTATGTACATAAGAATCTCACTTGACTCCTCGGAGCTCTCGTCCCTACAGAATGTCTGCCACTGTCTTCAAAGATTGGCAAATGGGCATTGTGACCCTATTTCCCGCATATTTTTTCATTGAATTTTTTGTTTGATTTGAGCTTAATTCTCCTTTGGGTTCTAGTAACATTGTTGTAATTACTTATATATCTATGCGTATTCAGGATCATCACCTTCTTGAGGAATTAGAGGACCTACTCGGTGGTAAAACGTGTCATGAATCTTGAAATTGTCGATCCCCTGTGGAATTTTCTCGTCTTAATGAGCTTCGCGGAGCTGACCATGGTAAAGGCAGAATTGAATTGACGAATTTTATCCAAATATAATTTCTGGATATAAGTCTCACAGTCCTTTTTTCAGATTGGGAGTTTCTAATAAAATTCTGAAGGTATGGTGAATTGCACAAATGAGGTAAACGAACCTTTCATTTTTTGCAACTTAACTGTCTCGGCCAGTCTTTTCTTGCTTAAAATGTAAGCCACTACAATGTAAACATTTAAAGCTCTTTTGTCCGAGATTGGATGTATCACAACGGTGGTACTACCACTATGTACCCGTCAAATGTTTAATTGAGAGGTTGATGCAAGCGGTCATGTCCGCGTTCCCTCCAGTTACTCACAGTTCTTCATCGTACTCATGGCATTTGATTTTAAATTGAAATGAAATAAGAAAGTTAACCAAACAACAGAAAACACTATAACGGAATTGGAATTTTGATACACATTGTAAATTACATGATAATATGGTAATGTAACAGATAACTGCCCTGTGAATAATCACTTTTAAACATTCAATTCATCACATCAAACTGTAACTACATGATAATCAGTAGGCCTAAAGTACGATGTAAGGTAAATCAATTTAATCATAGTCAAAAAGAATGAAATATTTATTAAATATTTTTACAAACACTTTGTTGTCTAGTATTGCTAGGAAACTCTTTAATATGAACCAGACTTAGTTAACAGATTGAAACAAAATATAAATTCTAGCTTTTCTCTGGAAGTTTTAAGTCCTGAGGTCTGTGGTTAACCTTAAAAACTATTTCAAACTACGTCCATGTTATTTGTAAACAAAAGGAAATAAGTTTGATCTAATGTCAACAGAGAGCACTACCTTCCAAACTTTAGCCCTTAAGTGTACTTAAGTGGTGCCCTTTCTTAATATTTTGAGACGTATTTGCACATCTACGTGAAAATACCTTTAATTTGACACCTCAAACGTTAAAATCCGTCAAACCGTTATCGAGTTATGACTGTGAAAAGAAACCTGCTTGCGTATTAATATATGGATTAAGACTTATGGACAAATCACCTGTCAATTAATTTGATGTAATGTGATGATTGATAATAAATAAAAAAAAAATAAAGTCCTCAGTCTGATAATTGTCCTGTGTGTCACACACAATCCATCCATAGCTTAATTAAACCTACCACAGTCAACTCTCTTGACACATAAGTGTTTGATTAGTTAGTTGGGAAAGAATTACCTAAACAAGATCGATACAAATTGAGAGAATAAGAACATGTTTTCATTTATCTTTAAACTTCAATTTGAACAATAGAAAAACAAATACATATTGGAAATTTTCATGACATAAATGTTGAACTCGATTTGATTATGTGTAAGCTCAAAATTTTATAGACATTACGAATACTGAAATTATATTTGGATGTAGGTAGACATATGACTCAGTATATAATTTACATTATCGATCAAAATTAGGATCTTTTAAATCGTCTTGTAAATCAGGTTCCTAAGAAATATGTAAAGACGGTTTATTTTGCATACTTCCAGTCACTCATGAGTTACGGATTGGTACTTTGGGGTGGTAGTGGTAGAATAAAAGGAATTTTGATACTCCAAAAAAGGGTTTTAAGAGCTATGACAGGGACGCACCCTGATCATTGCAAACCTTTGTTTATAGATCTGCGAATTCAAACTGTAGTAAATTTGTTCATTTATGATCTGATTGTTTTTATATTAAAAAACCCTGAATATCTTAAATTTAATAATCACAGTCACAACACTCGTTTTAAAAATACTGCGCTGTTAATATCTCATTGCCTTAGTAAAACTAGTTATTGCCACATAATTTTATCAATTAAAGTGTATAATTCAGTAAAAATAATATAAGTATTCATTCAATTAACAAATTTAAGGCTATGTTTTATAATTATATACTTCAAAACCCTTTTTATAGTCTGGATGATTATTTTAAACTGGGAGAAATTGTCCCTTAGTCTGGTTTTCATTTCGGTACAGAATGTGAATGGTGTGAATAGTGAATGTTGTAATATTTGGCCTGTAAGAGTATTTTGTTGATTATGTTAAGACTTGGTTTGAAAACTGCAAATGGACTTTGTCAATGATATGTTATTGTATCCTTATGGCAAATAAAGAATGATTGATTGATTGATACAGTGGAGCTAGTTATCTTATGTTTCAGCACATGTATATTGAGCCTATTGTTTTCCTACACTTTAAATAATGCTTCACTTTTTTGAGTTTATCAATAAACAAATACATTCAACCACAAAACTAAACACGCGTAGGTTAACAATCTTTTAAATCACAAATAAGCCAACTTAAAACTGTGCTTGCTCACTTCCTCGCTTATATAACAAGTTCATTCATACTCGAAAGTAGGTCTGAATTGTTTTCATGCTCTTAAGTCAGCTCTAGCAATATATAATTTTTTAGTATCCTGTATGTTTACATCTTAAAACATTTTAATAATCCGTGTTATTGATTATTTATTATTGGTTACTATTAACAATTACAACACATTTAAAATATTGAATTATAAATTATTTTTCCATTGGTTGAATAGTTAAGACCAGGGGTGCCCAGAGGGGGGGTACTGTGGCGCGTTTGCGCCACAGGAATTTTTGGGGGGGACTTTTTTTAAAGAGATTTTGGGGGGGATTTTTAATTTTTGCTAGCTGTCATAATGGTTGTATAATTTTGTACAAGCAGTCCGAAAAAGAGTTTCTCACTAAAAGTAGCTCACTATCAACACCATCAACATTTTGCCGTTCGTAATTAAGATTGCTTCTAAGAATGGTAAAGCACCTTGTCAGACAATCCTTAACATGCCAGTGTCGAATTATACATGCTACATATTTTTGTTGGTTCTTTAACTCCACCATAGTCAGGATTTAAAAAAAAAAAACCCCCTTCTGGAGGTGTCGTCAGAATACGTTACAAACATTTAACACAAAACACGAAACGATTACAGATAGGCCTATCAATTCACGCATGTACATTGTCGTCGGCAAGACTGGAAGTAAACTGAATCAGGTTCAGGTTATGATGGACCGATGACCTGGTCTCTGGATTGTCGTCTGCGTTTTCAACAGCTGATATTGGACTATTGTAGTGACTGAGAAGAGTATTGAAAATATAATGGGTTTCATAATTAATTGAGTGTTTTCACTCAAAAATTTTGTGCTGTCCCCAATTTTATGTATTCATATATTTCAAACTCCTCAAAGTATTTAATAAATTTCTTTTCGTGCAGTACTGTAGAATTTCTAGACCATCATTTATATCCAGCATATAAATTGGTTATTATTGTCAATGGTTTTGAATGGAAAACTCAATTATGAATCCCATTATACTTTCAACATACTTTCCTCCGTCACTACAATTAGTCCAATATCAGCTTTTGATAACACAGACGACAATCCAGAGACCACGTCTTTCCGTCATAACCTGATTCAGTTTACTTCAGTTTAGTCCTGCTGACGGTAATATACACGCGTGAATTGATATCTGTAATCGTTTCGTGTTTTGTGTACAAACGGATTATCTGACAAGATGCGTTCCTACCATTTTAGTCATTAAAGGCAATCCTGGGGCTATAAAAATGAATTATAAGATTACTTCGTCACAAAAACCTTTTGTTCTGGTGGCATGGTATTTTGCCCGGCGATTTTTGTAGAAGGCAGCCTGGATGTGGCGAGCAACAAGTCTGACTTATTTCGTGACTCTGCCTATAATTTTTAAACAATTAAGATACTTTATGCCAAAGTATTATTAATACACTTAAAGCTGTTTGATTTCTTAAGCCCTCTAAACATTAACGCCACCTAATATATTGTACAGTTACAGTACTGTGTTGGAGTAGAGTAATTCACCGAGTATATTGTTGAACGTGTTGAAGACGTTGTCTATAGCAATACTGAGCACATGTTGGCTGACAATACAAATTCGGAATTTTGTAAATTGAAAAACTTCTAATTCAACGATTAGTTAGATATGTATTGTTAAATGACGTTTCCTATTAAACATTTAATTTTGATTCTCAATCAGCAAGTTTGTTTTTTGTACCTCGATTTTACTAAATACTTTAAATACTCGTTTTATGAGGTAAAGGGAAAATTGTCAGATAAATTGGTGGGGGGAGGGTAGGTTTAAATAAACGACAACATAAATTGGGGGGGGGAACTACTCATTTGGCTTGGGGGGGATTGCACCTCTGGGTTTAGGGGGGATGGGCACCTCTGGTTAAGACTAGGTGAAACCCGTCGAAATCGACGGTTACTTTCAAGGCTTACGTTAATTCATCTAACTGCGATAAATTGGGTGAAATATACATATTTTGAGCATTTAGCATTGTTTAAAGAGTAATAAGTGTAAAAAAATAATGATATTAATTGCGTTAGTTGTCAAATTTGGTTGATCATTCAATGAATAAAATATTCCCCATACCATACGTCATCAGAGTTATTATTAGTATGTTATATGGTATCTCTTCCTTTGGAAGAACCTTTAAATAGTATTAAAATCGTATTGGTGGATCTTTTGTAGTTAAACACTTCTGTGATTTCTTCAGCGTAATATGATTTTATTTCAAAAGAAAATATTTTTGGGAAGACATATTCTAACTTCAAAGGGAGGTATATCCGTTACAGTGTAAGTTTGATTTTTCCTTCGCCACGTCGCGTCAGTTCATATCGTACTTCTGTGCCAATGAATGAACCCTCTAGCATCGTTTTGAGAAATTGATTGTGGGGTTCCTGTTAAAGCTGGAATTCTTTGACATGGGGATGTCAGTTAGTTGTCTCAGCCTTATCAATAACATAAAATTGTCAATATAATCTCTCTACGGAATGTTAGGTGTAGTGGAATACTTGAAGTGAAGTTGGCTTTTATTCTTGAACTGTTAGGGGCCTCCTAATTCATATGGTCTTGAGGCTTCATTGGCAACAAATAATGCAAATAACATAGCAATGGGACATTTCCAAAAAGCAAAAATGTTGTAAATTGGCTGTTACGTATATATTGAGTATTGACGATTACATTTGTTAATCAACGTATCTTATAAAGGATTATGTAATCTAGTTTAAAAGGAATATGACCTTTCTGTCATGACAGGAGCTTCTTAAATAGTATTTTTTCTTTATACCGTATTTTACAGCCAAAATGTCGTGTTATTTTCAATAATGTTACCAACCCAGTGCGCCAAAGACCGTAATATAGGCAGGTGCAAATAATTTGTCAAGATGGGTACCATTTTAGGCAAGGTTTCTTTGATTTGATTTTATTAGGCACGATAAGAGCAGATATTTCTACATAAGTATTTGATGTGTAGAATAATATGATAAAATGTAGGCAAAAGTTGTGAAAAAGGCAGACACCAACCCGTGCAATAGATAACTTATAAGATAGTTCAATAAGAAATAATTTAAGAATTGCTGTGATAAAAGGATTTTCCACTGATTTTGTAAAGGAACATTATATTGCAAAACATGACATGATAAAGAAGAAAATCAATTTCAAAATCAGAAAATAACATTGCAAATACTTATTTGGTAGAATTCAGTAACTCCCAATAAATGTGTGTTGTTTGAAATACAATTAAAAAATGAACAGCTGTTTCATTAAAAATATTATTTATGGCCAAAATGTAAACAACTCTGTGGAGGGATCTTGAAAGGCTTCTGGGGCAGAGTCTTAAGGGATTTCGCTAAGTTTTTCTTTTGATAACTCATCTACAGACCAAGACCTTTCTTTGCATACCTCTACCAAGTTTCTACGCCCAGCCGTTCTCTCAAATTAGTGGGTACAAAGTTTCCAATTAAATATTTAGATTCCCCCATGTTAATCTTATGGGAGAAACTCCAACTTTGATGGCCTGTGGGGCAAAGCCCGAGGATTTTTATTACATGAATTGGCAAAAGGGGGCGTCTACACATAAAATACTTTATTTTGACACGTAGTTTGTAAAAATCCGTTCATTATTAACGGAGGAGTAGTGTTTTGTAGAAATCGCCTTCACGTATTATATATAAGGATTGTATATTTTAATATAAAAATATTGCAGGTCTTTTTTCTTATGTAATGAAAATAGTTTTGGCAGCTATGTGTCCCTATTCTAAAGCCTCTCATTTTCAGGTCCTAACAAAAATAAGCCTTTCATTATGAATTAGATTCCAACCAAATCCAAACTGTAATCAGTTATCCTGTAGTGCTACAGCTACAACAGGTCATAAATAGAAAACTCTTAAACTATGTTTGTTGGATGTAAGTCATTACAAGTATTGTGTTTGAAAAATTAAGTTTGTACACTTTGTTATACTGTGCCAGTAAGTTCTTTTGCTAGAAATTCCTCATCAGTTATAAAGACTTCTTTTTTCACATCTTTTGCATCTGATGGGTGTGGTTCTGACAACATTTTCTTCAGTTCATCATTTACATCTAACAGCACAACTTCAGGAATGCTACCAATATATTTTCCATTTATAAACACATACGGCACTTCAGTATGGCCCTCACTACACTTGAACAAAGTATTTTCTAGTTCTACTCTATTTATGTAGTCTTCAATTTCTACAAACAAGAACTTCTGTTTATATTGATCAAAGACGGATTTCACTACAATAGTGTCTGTCTGCCAATAAATGCCAAATATAACAACCTTTTTTTCTTCAAATGAAGATTTAATAAACTCCACTTCACTCTTGTAAACTTCACCTGAAAATTGTTTAACATGTAGTCTGAGAATATCACATTGTGTGCACAAACATTTGACAACTGTAATGCTAATTGATGTTGTACCGGTATGCAACAGATACAAATCCTTATGATGTAGGTATTTTAATTGATTGTCATTTGCAGCAAAAAAGTTACTTATAGATTTAGTAAACTCAGAATTTAAATTGTAGGTAATATTAAATTTAAATAGGTACCAAGGTAATATGCTCGGTTTGTCTTAGTGATGATCAACATTAATACAAATTTCAGAAGCACTCCTCACATTAAAGACATTTGATTTGTAAACATCACATGTAATAAATAACAATTAAGTAATGTAATTTTCATTCAGGAAAAACTGCTCTGATGACTTATCAAAATCCATAGTTGTTATGATAAGTTTTGGACAAAACAAGCAAATAAATTGCTACTGCAACAAAACAAGATATATTATATTGATAAACTTTTTGATTTGAGACCAGAGGTAACCAGTAGACTTTTCTAATGGTTGATTCTACTTACTGGGACCTACTTCAATATTCAAGGTATGCTGAGAGGATCTGGATCTGGTCATCAACAGTTAGCTAAACAAAGTGAAGCCGGGAGAACCTTTTTATCTCACAAAAGCAAGGGTGCTACGGTGGTCAGTACTCATTGCTCATGGGTAGTTTTCACAGTGGTCTCAATACTTTTAAGGTATCATTTTCTGTTATTACTTTCTCATAAAATATTCTGTTTAAAAAAGGTTTGGGCAAAATTAGATGGAACCCATTTTTGTGATAATTGTTTTGAAGCTGCTATGCATCCGATCACCAGGTTTAAGGTGTCGTTGGTTAGGACGTGGCACATAGATTTGCCATCTATCAAAAAATCTTAGAAATTCCATTGGGGCTCTGCCCCAGTGGCCTTCAAAGTTCCTATGTTATCCGTATGGAGAAAATATTTGTTTACATTTGAACAGATGAATACTTTGAAATTTACATAAATATTTTGAACAGCTGGTTATACTAAAATTTAAATTAATGGAAACATGAGCAATAATAGTTGAAAAGATAAAAATGTACTGTTTTTATTAAACTGGCGTTTCACTGCAAAACACGTTTATGAAGGTTCAATGAATTTAAAAGTCAACTGACAGTACAGCAGTTACAATATTTGTTGTGATTCTTAAGATCTTTGTTTTACTGAAACTAAATAACAGGATATTATTTTATGAGTAGAGGATATTAATATCGAAGGAACAATAATTTTTTATCCAATTTTAATTTTATCTATTGTAAGGGCTGGAACCTGTATTCTTCTGCATGGTTATTTATGATAGGTGCGCAAGAATAATGATCAGAAGTTATTGATATAAGTTTTAAACATGTTTTTCATCTCCCAAAATAATATTTGATGATATCAGAAGGTAGGTTGGGCGGGTCCCACGAATTCTGGAAAAGGCCATTGTTGTGTTAAACAGGAATCTTGATATGTCGTCAGGCTTGATTAATGAGTGACTGAAAGTAAAGGAATGACTTTTGAAAAACATGTGGAGGAAATGTGTGAAAAAATTATAAAGGGGTCTTGGCAAAATCAGCAGGACAGGCCAGAGCCAGTAGAGGCATGACTAGGAAGTATTTGTTGGCAACGAGGGGCTTTGGTTTATCATTAAGGTTATCATCGATTAATCAAAAGAGAATCTTTTACCGACTTCACAAAAAAACTGCAAAAACGGCAAGTAAACTGCGAACTCAATTAGCCCTTTTACCATCTCTACCTTTAACAACAAAACCAAGAAACCAGAAAACGCCAAATAAAAAAGATCAATACAAATCTTTTTTCTCCTATGTCTAGATTGCGCACGATTACGTGCACCAGGTTCAATAGTATAAATTGAAGCCTTGAATCTAAAGTAATAAGTTCGGTCCTAAACAAATTTTTCATTGGGTTAGTTTATGCTTTTTTAACAGATCATAATTAGTTGGTATCCCAGGGTTTGGTTATTATACTAACTTAAAAAATCAATGATTGCAGGAAAATTACTGGAGTAAAATACAATTATTTGGAGAAAAATATTTAAAAAATTAAGTTAGTTATCTCATTGGGTGAAGAAAATTAAGTGTTGCTTGTTTATAAACATTTTATTCATAGTTCTATACACCATAATATAAACATTTAAATATATGTAATAATACACTAGGCTATATGAAAGTAGTACTATAAATAAAATTTATATACACATAAATATAGACACTTTAACATATTGCAATACATATATATATATTACACAGTCTAATCTTAAAATGTTCATATAAGAAACTCGTAGCTTGAAGTTTACAAGAGAAAGATTCAAGATTAATAAGAAAACAGCTTTCATAACACAGCCTTAAAATACACCACTTCAATCTTCTACTTGTCTGCTTATTAAAGATAATATTTTTGAACATAAATATTTTGTAACCTGTAGTAAGTGTCAGTGAAATAGTCAGTGGTATTTACACAGTAGTTACAGTGGATTCGTCCAGGTATTTATCCAATTCATTGTTAGCCTCCAACTCCATTATCTCATGTCTACTCCCCACATACCTCCCATGCATGAACACATAAGGCAGCAAGGTGTGACCACCAGTACATATGTAAAACACCTCTTGCAGTCCCACTTGAATATCCAGCTGGTCAATCTCACAAGCCCAATATTTCACTTTTTTCATATCCAGCCAAAACTTTACCAATCTCGTATCTGTCTGCCAAGGGATTCCAAAAACTACAATTTTATTTTGTGCGATTGATTTTTCTATGAAATCCACTTCATTTTTGTATTTTTCACCTAAAAATAACCAAATGTCATTCACAGGCTATAATGATATATTGCTTCATATAACACCTAATGAGAATTAGCTTTATAAATTAATATTTTGTGCAGTCAATTCAGTGTTACTATATTCAGTGTTGGGGAAGCTACTTTTAAAATGTAGCTAGCTACAACTACAGCTACAATGAAATGTAGCTATAGCTACAATTTTAGTTACTTTTCCAAAGACGTTACCTTTATTCCACGCACATTAGGTAAATGTAAAATTAATTGCAACTATATAAACCTAACATTACAACAACAGAACCAAAATAAGTTAGTCGGGTGTTACATCATATTTAGTACTTATTTTTAAATATTGTATTATTTTTAAGCATCTTATATGTAAATTTCATTAAGTTCAAAGGACATACAACCAAACTATATTTTAAAAGCCCATTTTATTTCTTTAGTATACATTCATTTATAGATGTCTTTTATCAACTATTAAAAACAATAAAAACTGTAAAATGATTATTTAAAAATACTTTTTTTGTGTTACAGAGCCTAGCCTACTGAAATTGGAGTTTATTGCCTTTCGTTATTTTTAATGTTAAAAACGACATTGCTATAACTTTTAACCATAGTAATATGTTACTTGTTCTATGAATAACACTTTTCAATGTCAAGAAATCGTTCTATGTCAATATACATAGGTCAAATTGTGCTTCAACAAACGTTGGTACAGAAAACAGTATTCAGCAACTTATCCTGAAATCGGCTTTTAATTTAAACATGTTGAAAATTGTTAAGTACCTAAAAATAACATTTAGGCGTACTTGGCTTTGTAACAAGTAGGCTATAGAAGGCTTGTTCTTACAAGAACTAAACAGATATACTATTAATTGAACTTGGTATTCGTATTAATCCAATAGCATAGCCTAGGATTAGTCCTTGACAAGAGCTGTTAGCAGGAGCAAACTACTGTATGCTACTTTTTCAATGCAAGTTTCATGTTATATGGATATTTTTTCGTTACAATTATTATGTATTCTAGGCATATCTTAAATCTCATCAGGAAATTTCCTCTTTCTTCATTTAGTAAACCTTTGAAAAATCTTTGTAATCTAACCAAGGAAGGGCTTGTGGTGATGAACCACAATCAACAGCTGAAGCAAAGGTTGATAGACCAGCTTTCTCATTATTTTAAGGTTTAGTGTTGGTTTCCATTAAAACCCAAGTTTAAACTAAATTGATACAATAAAGAAACTAAATTGATTACTAATTTCCCTGTCCATCACTTGCAAGCATTCAATAGCTTCTCTTGTTAGGTACCGGTAACGTTTAAACGTCGTCTGCATCTAGCGATTTTATTTTATCTGACAGTAATCATAGAGTAGCAAATGAAGGAAATGAGAGCCAAAAATGTGGATAACACTCAGATAATGACCTCCATGTCCACGCAACGTTGTAATAGTTAATGAAACGACTGTGACTAGCTGTATGAATGAAGCCAAGAAAGTAGGCCTAATTTTCTTGAAAATCTCAGTTTGAAAAAGGTTGTTTCTTCACGTAAGGTTCTCAATCAAATCAATCAATGTTAATGTAGCGAGAAAAGTAGCTAAAATTCTGCTACAACTACTTTAAAAATGTAGCTAGCTACAGCTAAAGCTACAAAATCTTAAAAGTAGCGTAGCTATAGCTAACGCTACAAAAAATGTAGCGCCCTACTGTAGCGTCGCTACTTGTAGCGCGCTACTTCCCAACACTGATAATACTATAGTTTTGTTTCCTGATTAGGATTCCAATATTAAAGAATACTTATCAAGTATAATATTTATAAGGACTCCAAGAACACTAATCATAAAACATCTTGTTGAAAATTTTTATATTTTGTGAAAACTATTTAAATAATGTAATTGTAAATCATGTTTTTAAAAAGTTTTTTGTGGCACTCAACTGATACAATTATATTATTCTAATTCCAAAAGTTTCATAACATTAATTGGTTGAATGGAAGTAAATATTATTTTTTTTTAATTTACTTCCATGGTATACTTAATAAAAAGCAAACTGGAACAGTGGTATTATCTTGCTTGTTGTTCAATATAATATTATTGAAAACCCTGTTTGATATTGAGCTTGGTTCCAGCAAAGTCTGTGTTCAAAAAGACTTCAATCTGGCAAATTGTATCATACTTCTCATAATCCATGAAACTATTAAATTCTTCCTCCTTTGTGAAACTTCTACTTATACATTATTGTATTTACTTTATGTTCAGTATATTACATCAAATTAAATGTTTCAGTTATAGTGCAACTGTATTCATATGTTCTGACTTTCCAGTAAAACTAGCTGTTACCCATGGACTTCACCCCATGTGACTTCATAAGTATTAATAAAACTATTGATTGGTTAGGTTAAGCTAAAATAAACAAAACAGAATACAGTAATACAAACAAAATTATCACACCTGATTTTAATGAGGTGATAAATTGAAAGAATAACATAGCCTACAAATAAGTACAGCTAAGGTATTTTTAACATTAGGTACCGGAAAGTTCCCTTTGGAAAGCAATTACAACCTTAAAGGGCAATTTATGAAATAATGGATAGTTTTGTGCAAAGTTTCTTGTCATGACAAACATTTTAAGTATATGGTTTATGGGGGTGTGACTTGTAGTTTTCTCAAAAGTTGATGGGTACTTTGACCTTTAAGTTCATTTGAAAACTTTCTATATCTGTTGTGTACAAAGGTAAGGCTTTTAACACTTATTCGTTCTTATTTCCCCCTAATTTGGACATGCCAAATCCAATAAAATTATTTTAAATTTTGAAAAATACCCCAAAAGGGCCCAGGGGGTTTTGTAGGGGTGCTTTTTGAGAAATTTTCAAATGTAAACATGGGTTCTGTGATACATCAATTTAAAGATCTAATCATTTAAAAATAATTTTGGGAAAAAAATTTAATTATCTTTAACCGTATGTACAGGGTGGGTTAAAACGTTTTGAAAAAGGACTTTAAAGGTAAGTACCGTATTACCTTAACTACTGAACTGAACAGCGCCAAATTTTTTCCAAGCTTATTCTTGACCTTATCTTTAAAATAACTTGTAGTAAGGGCATTTTCCGTGTTATTTCCCAATGAAAAAAAAATCTCAAATTTGAAGAATAAAAGAAAGCTAAAAACTCCAAATTCTTAAATAGCAAGGTATAATAGATTTCATATCACGTGGAAAGTCCTTTTTCAACAAACATTTTATGTATTTACGTTTTTTTATATCACTTACCATTTAAAAATTACAGTAGAAAAACATAATTTTCTATGGTAAAATTATAACTAGTCTATATATACAGGGTGGGGCAGCATAACTTGCAACATTGCAGCTCTCACTGCATCAATGTTCTCAGGTGATCTAATGGGCCATGGGACTCCAGTTTTTTGTTTTGTTGCACTTGCAGTTTGTCTAAACGTATTGAACCATATAACAATTCATTTCCAAATTTAACCGATTATGAAAGGCGTGCTGGGCTGCGATCACTGAACATCCACTCGAAAAGTAGGCCTCGCCGGCAAACGCACGCTCTTCACTGTTCCAATGCATAATGGTGACTAAACTCTGCAAGGACAAAACTTTATAGCTTCGACTCTCGAACGAGACTGCTAGCTCTTTGACATGAACAAACAAAATGGCGCACATTTAAAAAAAGGAAGTTATGCTGCCCCACCCTGTATAAAATCCAATGTATGTTTGTTTGTATGTGTGTTTGTTTGTCCTTTATGGACTCCGAAACCGCTCGACAGATTGTAATGACACTTTCAGGCATTATTAAGCATTATTCAAGGATGGTTTGTGTGAAGTTTGGTGCAGATCCGTCAAAAGGGCTCCGCCCCAGTGACTCTGGAGTTTTCCATGTTAACCTTATGAGTACTCATATTTAAATGGAATCAAAGAATCTTAACAGCTGGTTCAACTAAACAATTTGATTCTGTGATGTTCAATAGAATTAAAAAGTTAATAGGTTTACCAACAGGGTGCAGCACCATTATTTTTTTAAATTTATGATAACAGCTAATTTGCAACCAAAAGTTGAGTAAGCGTAGCAAACAAACTTCAACCTGGAGGCGAGTTAGCCTCCGAGCTAACCTGAAGGCAAGTGAGCGCAGCGAACGATCTCCAACCTTAAGGTGAGTGAGCGTAGCGAACGAACTTCAACCAGGATGTGATTGAGCCATGCGAACGAGCTCATCTTGAAAATGAACGAGTATTGATATAAAACCACATTAGGACAGGACGACGTCTGTCGGGTCAGGTAGTTTTCTAATAAAACACATACTTTTGAAACAACGATGTAGTAGGATTCATTACAAATTGATCAACTACTTTTACTTGTGTCAGTAGACCCTTCATCCTGTTCTTTTCTGATTGGCAACTGGGCCAGTTTCAGAAAACTCCTAACTAAATCATTTACAGCCGTATGACTTAAGTCCTCACCTTGATATTTATCGTTAAACAAATTTGCAGTTATCCTGGAACGCTTATGTTGTGCCCCATAAATAAAAATAAAGTCTATTTTAAAACGTTTTTATTAGCTCGCTTTCTTGTGCGGTACAAATTTTGAAATCAATTTTATACTAACTTCCCGACGAGCTAGAGACTTGAAACTTGAAACATAGCTCACAAATGGAAGACAATGCAATATTATATCATTTAATTTTCATATTTCCTTTGGGCTACGCCCCATGGGTTTTTTTATTAAATCGCTTTCTTGTAAATTTTGATACTTCCCGATGAGCTAGAGACTTGGAATTTGAAACATAGCTCATAAATGGAAGACAATGCAATATTATATCATTTAATTTTCATATTTCCCTTGGACTACGCCCCATGGGCTTGTTTTTATTAGCTCACTTTCCTACAAATTTTGATATCAATTTTAAACAAAGTTCCCGATGAGCTAGAGACTTGAAACTTGAAACATAGCTCACAAATGGATGACAATGCAATATTATATCATTTAATTTTCATATTTCCCTTGGGCTACGCCCCTTTGGCTTCCAAATGTTCCATGTTTACATTTTAAAAGAATGTATAAATTAATTTAAGTCAGCTGTAAATACTTAAATTTGACAGTTAGAAGAGCAGGAGGTTAAGAGGTACAGGTTCTGCTCCCGAGATATTCTAAAAATATAAAACAATCATTTCAAAGTAAAGATAAAACATCTGATTACAGATAATAAGGTTTTGGTAAGAGTCTGTATAAAATAGATTTAACATATTTACACATTAAAGACTAAAAACTAGATAATAATTTATAAATAAAAATACTTTTTAAAAATTCCACGTTTTTAAACGCACTAAAAAGTATGAAATCATTTATTCAATTTTGAGAGAATAAATACTTGTAAGATTTAAAACGAAAAACGTGGGGCGCATGCAATAGATCATAATAGTTCAATAGGTGAAGTTAATTGTAAATATTTGATTAGGCAATACAGAAAGTAGTACTTTTGAAATTAAGTACTACCATTCACTAGTCAATGGTAGGTACCGTACTACAGAAAGCGGCCCACGTTTGGGTTTTTCTCATCAGCTAAGGCTTTCTTTTCATTTTCTTTTTACAAAGTAAAACATGATTACTTGTTTGTCTATTTGTGTATCAATAATTATTATGAATTGTTTCCTTTCTTTAATGCACCAGCAAATAAAAGAGATGAGTTTTTGGCAGTTTTTTTTTTTTTTTAGAAAACTAGTTATTATTTTACCATAGAAAATTATGTTTTTGTACTTCAATTTTTAAACGGTAAGAGATAGAAAGAAAACTTGAATACTTAAAATGTTTGTTTAAAAAGGACCTTTCAAATTAATATATAGATTTATTAAACCATGCTATTTAAGAATTTTTAGTTTTTAACTTTCTTTTATTCTTCAAATTTGAGATTATTTTAAATTGGGAAATAAATGGAAAATGCCCTTAGTACAAGTTATCTTAAAGAGTAGCTCAAGAATAAGCTTGGAAAAAAATTGGCGCTGTTCCCTTCAGTAGTTAGGGTAATAGGACTTAACTTCAAAGTCCTTTTTTAAAACGTTTTGACCCACCCTGTACGGTTAAAGATGGTTGAATTTTTTCACCAAAATGATGGGGCTGAACTTTAAATTGATGTATCACACAACCTATGTTTACATTTGAAAATTTAAGAAAAACACCCCTATCCCCCAAATTGGGCACTTTTGGGGCATTTTTCAAAATTTAAAATAATTTTATTGGATTCGGCATGTCCAAATTAGGGGGAGAACTAAAAAGTGTTAAAAGCCTTACCTTTGTACACAGCAGATATGGAAAGTTTTCAAATTAACACACTGTATATGGATGGATAGTTTATTGCAACAATAATACACAAATATTGTGCAATCAGAAATGTTGTTGTTATCTCCTATGATCCAATATAATTAGGCCTGCACTTAATTTTTACACCCTTAAAATTGCACAAGCAAAAAAAGTCAACAGATCTTAGATAAAATATCTGAGAAAGTATAAAAATATAATTTAGTGTAAAATGGTTTTTGCTTTACTGTTTTTAAGGTATTACCAGGTATAAAGATTAGATTTATCTATGAAAACAATGTTTCAAATCATTTTAACCTTTTATTATAAAAATATTACTGGCTTACTTTAAATAACAAAAAGTGGAAGAAACTATACAATACAACATGGTTTTTCAAATCTTTCTAAATAGTAAATTACCCTGCATGATAATATATGACCCCAAAATATAGATAAAGAGGTAGGCATGTCTCCCCTGCATATAACAATATATTTGTGACAACTTTCTTAAACTAATCCTTTAGACAAATCTATTTACTCCCATTAAGTACATTTTAGTTTAATAGAACTGTCTCAAAATAAGTTTACGTTCAAGTGGCAACTTTCCATACTTATTACCATTGTATAACTATTGTTTTATCAACACACAATTCCTCTTTCTTGGCCACTATTGTTTTGGTTATTTTTTTGAGAAAAGAGCAGAGTACCATTTTTCAGGATTCAAACCTCAAGAATCATGAGGGAGAAATCTTGAATATATCACGGAGGGTGATCATAATAAGATGTTGACAATAGTAATTATGCAATTTTGTGTTTTTTTTTCTTCAAGATGTGCAACACAAATTAAAATGTTACTGAAAAGTGAAAACATTCCAAATGGACTTATTCTAGTCAACATAGTGTTACAGAATTTTTTTTATTTTATTCAGTTTGAAAGAAAAAAACTTGAATTAAAGAGTTTAAGTTTCTAGTAGTTAAAGCAGTTACTATCAGACATCATTAAGAACTATGAAGTTGTTGGTTCCATTTCAGAAGCGGGCTAGAATCTTTTTTCCTTTTGTAACAAAACTTGTCAATATTATATTAGGTGGATTTAAAATAATTATGGTTGACATAAATTAAGATTTGGCAGATGACTCATTAAATGGTCAAATATTTTGACAAACAAATTTCTTGGATTAATAATCAATGAAAATCATACTTGGAATAATCATGTTAAACATGTTGTAAGAGAATTGAGTTCTGGTATATCTGCTTTGAGGCAGATGTCTCAGATCTGCAGCATTGATACTCTGAGAATAATATATTTTTCATTACTGCATAGTCACATATCTTATGGAATATCTATTTATGGAGCAACAACAAAGAGCAATTTGGATCCCATTCTAATTAAACAAAAGAAGGCTATTTGTGTTATGAAACTGCGAAAAAGAGATTCTGCTAGGAGATATTTTACAGAATTATAAATCTTAACTGTGTATAATCTGTATTTATGAAACATCCGTCTATGCTAAACGAATTCAATTGTCATCCACTCCAAATAATACTGGTGTCCATAACACTAGATTTAAAATTGTTTTACCACGGCATATCTGGAATTATTTAAAAAGAAAATTTACTATTCAGGGTTAACATTTTTACAACACCTACCGGCTCCTTTAAAGATAGAAGAAAATATAAATAAATTCAAACGCACACTAAAAAAGTTTTTAATTCAATATCCTTATTATTCTATAGAAGAATTTCTTAAGCACAAAAATCAGCACATAATATTAAATTTGAATTCCATAACATAACTAAGGGAACTTATTTGTTTGTATTTACTTTTTGTATCTTCACGGTGCTCAGAAATACATTATTGTTTTTATTTTATGTAAGCCCTCGACTAAATGTTTACTTTCTAATGTTATTGACTTGACTCTATTCAACACATGTACTCTGTGTTTTATTGAATAAAGAATGATTTGATTTAATCAAATCAAATCATTCTTTATTCAATAAAGCTATAACCTTGCTATAACCTTTAGCAAGTATTAGAGCTGTTCAAATCTGAACAGCTCTAATACTTGCTAAAGGTTATAGTGCTAATAACATGGTCACATTTATAACTTGCATTATGGTTGCAAAAAGGCTTTGAATTGAGGGGAGGATATTTTTGGTTATAACAACAAATTATTATTAATGAGAAAATACATCAGCGGCACTATTTTTGGGCTCTGTATAGTATCTACTCACCTACAGCACTAAAGTTGAATGTAAAAGTTGAAGGCAAATCAAACGGCATATTGTTTCGTAACAAATACTTGTAATTCAATCATCAATGAGTGAATAACAACTGCAAAAGGTTATCACTGGTAATAGAAAATTGTTGAAATTAAGTGGATAAAACTTAACACAATATCATCAAGATTAAAATTATCACTTACCAACAATTTACATTATCATAACATTGATACATATTCTGAAAATGCATATGGATGTGTTAGGGACTATGTTAGGTTATGAAGATTATAGTAAAATTAAATCAATTACTGTACGTTTTTTTACATTTATAGAAATGTTAGGGTTTGTTACTAAAATTAAATTATTGATTATTGACTTTCAAATTATAGATTGATAAGAGGTTAAGTAAATTTGTCTACTTTACTATATCAAGGATTAAGAATAAGATTCCAATTAATTGTTATTGGGTACTCTAGAGTCCAGATAGAATGTGGCTGTTAACCGATTGAATTATATTCCCTACTACCGCGCAAATCTGGTTATATTGCTCCTGGGTTGTTGTAAACTTGTACTGCCTGATTTGGCTTTGAGTAAGGAAAGTTTGTTAAGAAGTTACAGTATACAAACAGATATTGAAAGAGGATCAGCTTTTAAACCTCAAAGTTACAGCCAAACATCATAATCTTCGCTGATTTCATTGAAATTAAGTTGGGTCAATGTGTCACTTACTGTATCTTTGAAGTTTTAAATACCTCAGTGACCCAGTTATACCTTATGTATAAAGTGCCACCGTTTAGATTATGAAATACTAATCTCTCATCTACCTTGTTCAAAATAAATTTAGTTACTTAGCTTAAACAAAATTAAATACACATTTGTAAGCAGTGAATTAGGTTGAAGTAAATAATCACCAATCTGTTTTGATAAATTTAGAACAAATATAATTATATTTTATGAAAAAACTGTCAATTATAGTTTGTGTACAATCACTTATGGTGTTGTGACAACAATCACCAAAACTAATCAAACTGACTGCCTTTACTGTCAAACACTGTTCATAATGATAGTTTGATTGTGTTTGGCAAGTTTCGATAACTGTTTCACTCCACTCTACTCTCCTCTAAATTTAATCAGAAGACATGCTTTGAAATAAAACTATTCAGCAAACATATCAGTTATTCAAACACATTGGCTGTACCTGTCACATAACATTGTATAATGAAGATGATGTTGTGTCTTGTTACATTTTTTTATACTAAAACTATTATAAAACCTTTAAATATTATTTTTTTAGTTTTAGGTATAAGTATTAATATTTTAAAACCTGATTCCAATGTTTAAAGGTAATGTCAACACATAACTGTATCTTAATGGATAAGTTAGTATTACTTACCTTTCAACAGACGGGTTGAATTTTAGAAATAGCTTCAGCGAGTGGTTCACATAATCTTGCCTGTTCACAGAACTGTGATTGTACTGTTATAAATACGGACTGTAAATACGTGTTAAGGACCAAGCACAGGAATTTGTTGGACAATTGGAAAAAATATGAAATTTAAGTGTAGCAATATTTCTCACAATCTAGCATACAGCTGACACAGCAGATTGCTAACATCTGCTTCTTGGAGAGATTAACGTAATTTGATGTTAATTGTTAGACTATGATTTGGATTTACAATATTTTTATAGTTACAGTTAAACAAAAAGTGTTGAATACAGTACATAAAACTACTATCTGGGATATTTCTATTACTTCGGAAATCATACATAACTTTAGCATGTTTTCAACTGCGTTCAATCTGCGTTTTCAACGCGACAGTGAAAATGCGCGGACTGGAGCGTCGGTGCGCGTATAGCTACACTCACGACCTATCCCACGACGCGTGTCGTGGCGGACTGGGGGCCACAGTGGATAGTGTACAAGATAGAGACCTCCGTACTGCACTGTAATTGTATTGACAGAAAGTATACCTATGTAAGAGCAAATTGCTGTTTCTTTGAGATTTCTTGTCACTGGGAACAGCTATGTTAGTCTTGTCATTTTTGTTCAGACAAACTGTATCAAGATGCGTCGATGAAGATTGCACTGCGTTAATTGAATAACATAAAAATTAAATAAAGGTAAATTAATGTTCGTATAAAGGATATTATACATCAGGTTACTTTACCTTACAGGTTATAGGCTGTTACTTTATTATAGTTAAACATTAAAATAAATAATGTCCACTTTTTAAAATGGCTCTCAAATATTATTTAATTAATTGATGATGATGATAGTGTTTATTTAATTTCTTTCAACAACAGTTTACGAAACATGTATAGGTTACTAAATAGGACTATCACAGGGTGGTCCTCGCTCCAACCTGCGCCTTTGATGTTGACAGACATTTTACGGGAACGGACGCGCAACCCCGCTCCATGCCACTCTTGCGCGTACCACCACGCGCTTACCCTGTCCCACCACGCGCAACGCTCTGTGGGACATAGGCTTTTAATGTACGCAATAGTGGTAAGTCCACCATTAAGGTTTTTGAAACTAGTAATTCAACTCCTTTTCACTCTACTAAAATAGCACAAATCCTTGAAAAATGTTAATATAAATTGAATGTGGAACGCACCATATTTTCTGCGAAATATTTCCTGTAATATTATTCTTTGTCAGGTTATAGCCAACACAAGCTATACATTAACTATAGCTATACATTAAGTTGGTAAACAAGCTATACATTAACTAGAGAAACTAAGAATTACACCCATTCTACACGATCCTTTACTCTTATACACAGGACTGTGACTATGAGTATCTTTAGTAAAGGATATTATCAACTGCATATCTGATGTCCTGCAGAGCCAACAGCAGTAGCCCGGCCCTCACTGTCTGTCCATTTGTCACCAGCAGCTCTAGGACTCTGTTCCACTGGCCTTGTGAAACCAGCACTAGAGCAGCAAACTCCTATACACACCCAAACTCTAGAGATATCATTGGCTTTTTGAAATAAGTTCACAACATTATCTCTCAAACAATCTGTAATTTTTAATTTTTTCTGTAATTTGTAATTTTTTTTCTTACATTCGTGATGGAAAATGTCCGCAATAAACCTTTGAACAATCTGTAATTAGTTTTGATACAACATCTACTAGCCCTGGCTTATACAATTATTAGCTATAAGTTAAGCTGGTCACTAGTTTTAGTGTGGACATAGTTAGAGTCAGTGCAGCTAATTTAGAGGTTAAGCCAGGGGAGTGCCAAGTTACATTTATGGCCAAGATGAGGGTTGTGTCTATTGCTCTCCACATAGTTGGCTTGCATTCCATCTCCTCTCTTGTCCCAGGCAGAATTGAGGACCTGTCAGTTATTGTATTATACTGCTACCTATTGACTTTTTGTAAAACAATGTCCCCAAACACTACCACGTAGTACATTTCCTAACTGTGACTCTAACAATGTCCCCAGAGGCCAAAAACACCATTCGTTCAAATTTTTATATATCTATAGATATAACTTATATATGTGTCCATCCGCACGATAACTTGAGTAATTTTTGTCCGATTTTGATGAAATTTGGTTTAAAGGTGTAAGGCGGGATAAACTTGAATGAGTTTGCGAACCAGCATGATCGGACCATGGGAACGGGGTTTTATGGGGTAAAAATTGGTTTTTCTCATTTTTGACCCCTAAAACACAAAATTTCCTAATTTATCTCTAGACCATATTAAAGAGCTTAAAAAAACAAATAATTTAGTGTATCAAAGTGTTTTTGTACGGTTATTGGTAACGGAGAAAATTCAAAAAAAGTAAATGAAAAATTCCCATGTTATTCTTATGGAGAATATTGAAAATGTTGTAGTTTGTTTGATTATGGATATATTTTGATCAAACTTGGCAAATTTATTTATTTTATACTAAGTTATTAATATTTTACTAAAACACACTTTATTAGTTTTAGTTTCCTTGTGGCAGCAAACCTAGGTACTCGTTAAACCTAATGTTATTTAAATAGATTTAATTGAAAATCATTCAGAGAAATGGAAGTTCGCTTAGTCGGCAGGTTTGCTGCGGCGGGGGTATTTTTAACTACAGGCGAACTTCACAAGGAAGGTAATTTGTTACATTCATTTCAATTGTTCCTTTATAATTTGGTAATTAAATTAAAAGAATAGTTATGAATAAAAGACTAACATAGCCTCACATTAAACTACATACCTTCTCCCCAATGGCATTTAGGTGATCTGACCATTTCTTGAGGACCTCTAGAGTTTCTACAGGAGGCAATGTGCTCTTGGCCAGCCACACTGCAGACTCCCAAAGTCCGTAGGAGGAGAGGTAACGACATCCATCCAAGCCCTTGCCTATCAGGCACAGCAACTGAACACCTACGCAAAAAACATTGGGCCTCAATCAAGTAATGTAATTTTCTTTTGAATCCAAAACAGATAAAATATCTGATATAATAATACATGGTCAGCTGCTTGACTTGCTAGACCTGGACTAACCTCCAACTGCTCTGCCGTACTTGCAAAGATTTGGTAAAAAGTAGCAAAGCAATTTTTTGGTAATCTTGCCTTGGATTTACCCTGTCTGTGGTCTTTTGAGGAAGTTCTTCACATTTGATTGAGTTAGATTGGTGAATTTAACCAGAATATTCAGGTATTTTTCTATAGTAAAATATTTTAAGAAAAATGCAAAAATTAATTGTGAGAAAATTTTAGCATAACAGTTAATTCAATTCCAACAAGAAGACACTAAAACGAGTACGACACCCAACAATAACTGAGCATATGTTAATCCTTTTAAAAAGCCAAGACATGAGGGTGAGTTAAAGGCAGAAAAAGAGACAAATTTTAATAAAGTCAAAAATAAGTCATTCAAATAGGAAAATACTCAACACCATGTTTGTATGATGTTTTAAAAATTGTTTTAACCGAAGGAAAAAATTCTAAAAATCTTTCCAGTGAGTTTGTATACACCCTTTATATGTGTCTGTTAGCACGATAACTCAAGTCAAAATCCTACATTTAATTAAAGAAGTTCTTGAACCAGCATGATCAGACTATGGGACCAGGGTGTTATGGGGTAAGAAATTGGTTTAAGCAAATTTCTTGATAAGGATTTACACTAGGTCTTGTGGTAAACCCATGGACTAACCAATACAAGTAAACTTCTTATATCATTGTAAAATTTTAAGCTCGTTTTCGGTATTGATGACACTGTCGACAAAATTTTTTTATATTATTTTTAGATGTGTGCGATGCATTGAAAGTGAAATTCCTATTCGATTTGATTCTGTGGTTATCAAAATATTTATGTGTGCCCTTCTTTAGTATTTTTCTGAAAAGTTTTTCTTTTAAACTAAACATTATTTTAATAACTTAATACCCATTTTTACTTTCTCCCCCTATACCATAGTATATGGAGAAAGTAGGCCTATTGTTTTCGTCAAAATTTTCGAGTTTGAGTTTTGAGTGGATATATTCGTTTTGGGTCCCCCTGGACCCAAAAAAGTGGTTTTCGAAGTGATGTCTGTGTGTGTGTGTGTCTGTGTGTCTGGATGTGTACAGAGCTAGAGACTACACCTGTGGTCCGATTTCGATGAAATTTGGTATGTAGGTTCTAATCCATAGTATCTCCAGGCGTTTTTTTTCATTTTTTTGAAATTTTGATTTTTAATGGGGATTTTCCCATAAAAACCCATAAAAAACCGGAAAAATCGGATTTTCTCAAAAATGGCCCAAACGATTTTGATAAAAATTTAGTATGTTGTAGCCCTTTAAATTCTGAACAAAATGGTACAAATCCCATTTCTGTAAAAATTACGGTTCAAAAGTTATGGTAAATTATGTTATTTTCCCATAAAAATCCCATAAAATAACGAAAAATAGGATTTTAGACAAAAAAATCCGTTTTTATTTAACATAGTATGTTATGATCCTTACAATTTTGATAGTTTTTCTCATTTCTTAGAAATTTTTATTTTTAATGGGTATTTTCCCATAAAACCCCATAAAATGACGAAAAAAAAAGATTTTCCCAAAAATGGCCTGAACGATTTCGATAAAAATTTAGTATGTTCATTTTCCTTTTGGAGAGTGGGGGAAGCCCCTGATGCTACTTGACCTGTTTAATTTGTGCTCCTCAGTTTTTTAGAATTTTAACCCGGAAATTATTTGTTTTATGAGTTGTGTCTGGTATGTAAATATTCAGTTTTAATTTTTGTTCAAAATTCTGGAACCAGTTTTTTACTTTAAATAACCGGTTGTAAATTGCAAAAGTTTTTCTTGGATAAATTCAAGTTTCACCAGATATTTGTGCTAAGATTAGTCAAGAGATAAGACGGCAGCGCTGATAAGACGGCAGCGCAGGAGTTGACCTTTGGAGTGGACATGTGGATGAGCTTCTACACAAGTCAGGTTGTTTGTTTACCTGTCACCTGAAGTCTGACCCATATAGATAAGACAATCTTGGACTCTGGCTAAACTTCTTATTTCTAAGAGCAAATATCCCAAAGAAAACAAAACAATTAATTACTTTTTTGTACAGTGAATTGAGCTCCTTAACTTGAAAATCAAATTTATATATTTCTGTATTCACAACAAAATTTTTATTTTATCATGTTATCCAATTCTCAAGCCGATTTAAAAAATAAGAACCCAAACTTACCTAGAGGTTGGGTAAGAGAAGAAAAGTTGAGGAAAAATGGTTTGAGTAAGGGTAAAACTGATGTTTACATTAAGTCACCAGGTGGTAAACTATTCCGTTCTAAAAAAGAGCTAGATAAATACATTAAGGAGAAAGGGCTCCCACTTAAAATTGAAGATTTTAATTTTACCTCAAGAAAAAACAGTAATGATTTGTCATTTTCTAGTAGCAATGAATCTTTCAGCCATGAACCGTTAAATTCTTCTGTCTCAACAAAAGTATATGAAACCATAAGTACTCAAACAGATCACATACCTGAACCTAAGCTTGTAACATCAATAGAAACACAAACCGATCTCACTTCAGTTAAGAAAACAAAATTCACTGATGAACTCTTGGAAAAAAATTGGTTGACTGATTTAACAATACAGTCCTACCTAGAAATAATCAGTGACAGATTTTTGGCCTCTAAGTCATGCATTGTTGTAAATCCCCTTATTGTGCATGCTATTAAAAATCTCGTTGATTTTATATATATATTAGAACCATTAAATGTGAAAACAAGCAATGTTTTGATATTGCCAGTAAATGATTCTGAGAGCTTGGATGGAGATAGTGGTACCCATTGGAGCTGCCTGATATATAATAAGATTGAAAATACTTATTACCATCTTGACTCGCTCAATCATCACAATTTACCTTCGGCTAAGAAACTTGTTACCAAACTTTCTAGCTACCTAGGAGGGGAATCGTTAACAGCACCTCTCATTCCTGTGAAATGTCCACTACAGCCCAACACCTATGACTGTGGCGTTTTCACGTGCTGGTTCATTGAATCAGTAATACAGGACATAATGGATAATAAACCTGTTGATATTGATTTCTTTCAGAGGGTGTGCCTATCCAACTCAGAGTTGACAAAGATACGTTGTCTTATGGCTTATTTTTTGCTTAACAACCACAGTGTTAGTAATGACACATTTTATTCTGTTATGATTGAGAAGCCAGAAAAATGCACCAGTCCAGCGGCAGTGATTAAGCATTATTCCAAGGAGCAGTCATGGAATTTAGTTACACATAAAAATACAAGACAAGCTCAACACATAAATTTGGACAAAACTAGTAATCCACCAAACAAATGCTCTGATTTACCCCTGAGTAACAGCTTTGATCCATTGAGCGGCCAAAGTGAGGAGGACAAGACTGTTTCCCAAACCGTGAAAGCTACTGACGTTACTCGGAAGAACCAGAAACGCCACACAAACTGTAAAAAACTTGCAGGAAAACCAAAGATAAGAAGGTTTTGTAAGAGAAATGTAAATCTAGTCATTCACTCAGATAGCCAAGGTAGAAACCTGGCAAAACAAATTAACCTAATGAGTGAAGGGAAAATTAACTGCTTAGGAATTGTGAAACCTAATGCAAGACTAGTATCTATTCTTGACGGTGCTAAGAACAATGAAAAAACTCCAATTTTGGTTATTGGGGGTACAAATGATTCACTTCAATGCAGTGCAAAGGAGCTTTATAAGACTATAGAAGATAAATTGAAGATACTGTCATATAAAGAACACATATTCTTGGCTACCATACCACCAAGATTTGATATACCTAGAAATAGTCCAGTCCATGATGAATTAATTACCCTAAACAACTACATTAACGAATTAAGCTCCCGCATCCCCAATGTAAAAATCATTAACTTAAACCCTTTAAGAAAACACAACTTTACACGACACGGGCTTCATTTCAACTATAAAGGGAAGAAGACTATTTCTAAAGAAGTAATTGAACAATATGAAGAAATAGTGTTTGGAAGAATAGGGACTGTAGAAAATAAAGCACCAGTGCTCAACTCCTTATCAATTATTCCACCATTTGCTACCAAAGATAAAGCGAATAAAATAAACGAATCTGATTCACTCTCGACTACCAGGTCTGGCTGTTCACTTGAAGCATCCTTACTGGAACAAGGTAATACGAGCCAGCCCTCACAAGTACCAACGGACGTCTCTCAAGCCAAAGAAGAAACTAACAAAGATCTAACAAAGACAAACAAAGATCAATGCACAGCTGGAAAAAATAAAAAACTTGATGCCATTAAGACTATAAAGGAGAAGGTAGGAATAAAAATAGTTGAAGAAGATATGTCTGATGTTATCAGCCGCTTGAAGAACAACAGCTCAGTCGCTTTTGCGCACTGTATATCTAGTGATTTTCACGAAGAAAGAAACATGAGCGCAGGCGTGGCTGTAACTTTTAAGAAGATTTTTGGAAGACCACAGACCTCTGACACTCTCAACAAATACCTATCGTTCCAGCAAACCGATAACGGAGCAGGCATTTACGGGCTTATGACAAAATCAAAATTCTCTGCTAAACCCTCTTTAGAAGATTATAATTTGTGCTTTTCACACCTTATTAGCAACATCAATACAAGAAACTTTAAAATGTTGGTATGCTCTCCAATGGGCTGTGTGAGGGACCGTATCTCCATTGAGAACTTTGCGAAGAACATAGTGCAACTTCATATAAAGACAGGGGCAGCAGTGTGTGTAGTTGCAAAGCCAGAAAACTCATCCAGACAACTTTATAATGGACTCGACTTTCCTAAATTCGTAAATGAACTTCGTCACGAAATTCATCAGGCCGAGAGTATGGCGAGGGAGTCTGCACTGAAATCTTCCCAACAGCGCCCATGTGGAAGTGATGGAGTCAAGTCAGTTGTAGAGCACAGCCAAGCAGAGTCAACACAATTTCCTGAGTGTCCAGCAGTGTGTGAAACGGGGGGTTATAAAGTCAATAAGGGGAATAGTGCAGTGAATGTTAGCCGGCCTCAACAAGATAGCATTAGTGATAGTTTTGTAGTTCCATTTAGAAATGATAGTTGTGTAGGAAATGCAAATGATAAATTTCTAGGTTTCTCTACACCTGATAGAACTAATTTAAAACATATCAATAGTTTTTTGGAGTCAACTCAACCTCCAGCGACAGACACATGAACAGTTGCTCTGATGGCACCTCTAAGTCTTTGGGAAACAGATCATTTGCAATATTTCATTGTAACATCCAGGGCATCATCCAAAACAATAAAATTGATGAAATTAATTTATACCTCAATAGTTTCAACAGAAAACCGGATGTAGTTTGCTTTTCGGAACACTGGGTCCCATCTAATTGTAAAATTCCACTATTTCAATTTGATGGATACCAAAACGCCGCATCTTACTGCAGGGAAAATCAAAAAAGAGGGGGAGTATCCATTCTTGTAAATGATCATTTTAAAATTAAACATAGGCCGGATTTTGAAGAATTAACGATTGAGTCAAGTTTTGAATGTTGTGGGGTCCAAATAGTTAAACCCATAGATCTTATTGTACTGTGTGTCTACAGACCAACTGTTTATACCAAAACTGCTTTTGATGTGTTTTTTGAACGTCTCCATTTCCTTTTAAGCTATTGTGTAAATAAGACCCCTAAGGCTCATGTTTTACTTGCAGGAGATTTCAATATCAATGTTTTAAATTCTGACTTCTATACCGAAGAATTCTTATCAATTTTAAGTTCCTTTAATTTTTTTGCACATTTCAATGTTCCAACTCGAATTACGAATGTTTTTAGTTCCTGTCTTGACAATATTATCACTAATTTCTGTCCTAACTTGTGTAAAGCAATAGTTTTAGAAAATGGTTTATCTGACCACTTAACACAGTGTTTATGTTTAGATTATAATTATTTTGAAAAAAGACAATTGAAGCCAAAGATAAAAATCAGTCCATCCTTAAAAAGAAATTATAGTCAAAAAAATTTGGATAGTTTTGTTAACGTTTTGAAGTATGAACAATGGACTGAATTTTTTAGCAAATCTGAAGTAATTACTGATGTAAATGTACTTTATAAGTGTTTTCTTCAAACTTTTAAACTGCATTTTAATTCTTGTTTTCCTTTAGTAAATAAGAAATGTTATAGTAAAAATTGTGATAAAGGGTGGTTAACAACTGGAATTAGAGTCTCGTGCAAAAGGAAAAGGGAATTACATGAAATTAGTAAAATGTCAAATGATACAAGTTTTAAAGATTATGTAAAAGAATACAAGAAATTATTAAATAAATGTATAAAATCAGCTAAGATATTGTACAACAGAAATAAGATTAAAGAATCCTGTAACAAAACCAAAACAGCCTGGCATATTGTTAAAAAAGAGACTAATGGAACAACTGACAACAGCAAAAAAGAATACCCCTTCTTGTTGCATTCAATGTCTGACAGGACGCAACTAAATCAAATTAATGCATTTTTTTCTGACACATGTAAAAGCTTGAATGTTGGTTCAGATTCTTACAAAGCTCTTGGCTTCCTACACAGTAGAATCCCTCCCGAGTCCAAACTTATATCATTTAAGCCAGTGAACCTTCAAGAAGTGCAAGACATAATAAAAGACTTAAAGTCATCTAAAGCCTCTGGATGGGATGAAATTTCAACTTCATTAATGAAATTAAGTTCAGAGTTTATTGCTCAACCCATTGTTCATTTGATAAACATTTCTTTGTATACTGGTGTTTTCCCTGACCTATTGAAACTATCAAACATAATACCAGTCTTTAAAAAAGGTGACCCAAAAGATATATCCAACTACAGACCTATTTCTTTATTGCCTAGTTTCTCAAAAATATTTGAGAAAGTCGTCTTCAATAGATTGTGTGATCATTTTGAAACATCCCAAATTTTGGATACATGTCAGTTTGGATTCCGGAAGGGACGGAGTACAACAGATGCAATCTTTAGCTTTATTACTGAAGTCACAGGTGCTCTTGACAGATCACAGGCAGTAGCTGGTCTCTACTGTGATCTGTCAAAAGCATTTGACTGTGTAAACCATAGCCTGTTAATACAAAAACTAAACTTTTATGGTGTGTCAGGTATGGCTATAAAGTGGATAACCTCGTTTTTATCAACGCGGAAACAGTGTGTGGACCTACGGTTAATAAATCTGAAATCTGATTTCAAATTAGTCACAGAGGGTGTGCCACAAGGCTCAATACTGGGTCCACTACTGTTTTTGGTTTATATTAATGACCTACCTTTGATTTTAAAGTCAAAATCAGTAATGTTTGCTGATGACATTTCCATTATTTTCACTGATCATAGTAAAATTGTTATGCAACAAACAGCTGAACAAGATTTCCTTCAGCTAGAAAAATGGTTTGAAGCAAATGGTTTGGCGTTAAATAAAGATAAATCCCTTCTGATGGAATTCCAAAAAAACTACCAGAAATCAGACTCATCAACAAAATTAGATTTGAACCTTTCTCTAAATTCAGTAAGCTCAGTTAAATTCTTAGGCATCACAGTGGATCAAAAATTGACTTGGCAAAATCATATTGGTGAAGTTGTAAAAAAATTAAATAAAGCACATTTTATGTTCATTATTTTATCTAAATCTGTTGACATATCCACTCTTATGATGGTTTATTACGGTTATGTCTATCACTTGTTTAATTATGGTGTGATCTTCTGGGGAAATTCAGATAGGAGGAAAGTTTTTAAAATGCAGAAGAGAATTATCCGTATTATTTTTGGACTTAAAGGAAAAAAATCCTGTAAGAGTATTTTTAAAAATCACAAAATTCTTACTTTTCCCAGTATATACATATATAATTTAATTTTGTTCATAAGACAACATTTATCAAATTTTCCAAGTAACTCTGATTTTCACAACTATAACACAAGACAAAAGAATAGCCTTACATACCCTAGACATAATACCTCCACCATTGAACATTCTCCATACTACTCTGGTATAAAATTGTATAATAGCCTGCCTAGCACCATAAAGGGTTTGACAGATTTTAAAAGATTTAAAACCAGTCTATTCAAATTGTTGTCAGATAAATGCTGCTACAAGATTGGGGACTTTTTCAATTAGCTATTAGTATGTCAAATCAATAGTTAGTTGTAATGGTTGAACAGTAAGTAGTTGTAGGGGAGAAAGTGTATATAGATTATAGCTCTTAATTAATTAGTGCTGTAAATTTGCCAAATGTATAGTTATGTTTATTCTTGACTTGACACAATTCATGTATAGAAATGTACTGTTTGAAAAAAGGATTTTTTGATTTGATTTGATTATAGTCCTTTATTTTCTGAACAAAATGGTACAAATCCCATCTCTGTAAAAAATACGGTTCAAAAGTTATTGTAAATTATGTTATTTCCCCATAAAAACCCCATAAAATAACGGAAAATCATATTTTCCCAATATTGGCTCGAACAATTTTGATAAAAATTTAGTATGTTATAGTCCTTTAAATTCTGAAGAAAATCTTACAAATCCCATTTCCGTATATTTACTCTCACCGCTTACTCATGATAAAGGTTGTTGACAAACTTATGGGAGAAAGTATGTGTCAGAATGCTGATACCGTTTATTATTGTTTGTCCTTATAATTATTTTAATTGTTTCAATTACAGTGGTTAAATCTGTAGTTTGAAATAATTTGAGTGTATTGCACAACATTCCTATAAATTCCCAGGACTTAATGAACTTAGGAAATATTTGCATTAAATTCTCTGAGAATATTTCTCTGGTTTTAAATTCCCAGAAATTGTACATCACTACTACTGACACCTGGGAATGAATGTGTTAATGGAATATTTTAGAAAAAACCCAACGGTAATAGAAATTCTCTTATAATCTCTTGATGGGTATGCTGCGGCGGAGGTATTTTACCTAGTGTTTAGTAGTTTCTTGTAAGTTACCCATTTTATTTATGTATTTTGTGTTTGTAATTTAATCACATAAAATTTTGCACTTTCTAACTGAACCATTTTGATAGGGGTGTGCGATGCAGCATATTTTTTTTTATTCGATGCACCAATGCGATTCAAAGAATTTCTAATCGATGCGATTCGATTCGATGCAGCACGGCATGATTTTCTTTAAAAATTAAATACAAAATGTGTTTCTTTAATGGATCCTTTACCTTAAAAAAGTTAAAGTAAAAAATTTACTAAATAAAATTATGAACAAGAGGATAGTTGCTGACCTAACCTCACTAATGACACTGCTAATTTTATGGTTGGCCTAAGGAAATTCACCCTTCACTAACAATTAGAATAAGCCTATATATCAATAAAGCAATCTTAAGTTTATTATTATTGACCTGTATTAAATAATAGAGTTTATTTTATGATGTAGTATTGTTACTTAATTTTCAAATTTATATTTGTTGGCTTTCAATACTTCTGCTTCATTCTTAAATCAGCACGAACCAAAAAAGTTGATAATCAGTGTTTACTGTCTATTTGATACATTATTGCATGCTATAAATAAATAGATCTGAAACTAAAGATTGAAACTAATAAAAGTGTGTGTAAACTATAAAGTTCAAAGAGATCAGTGAGGCCTACCAAAAAGATATTAGTTATTATTTAGAACTTAAATAATGTCATTTTCTCACTATTTAGCCTATATCTTCAACATTTTGTTAAACTATGAAAATAAGTCACAAACTAGCTGAAAACACATTAATAAATTACGATATCTTTTCAATACAGAATAATAAAACAAACCACATTTTACAAAAATTTTATTTCTTAACTTTTTCCCTTGAACAGGGCGAGGAGGCCAACATTTTTTTAATGACTATCAACAAAAATTAGGTATCAACTAGGTGAAACCCGTCGAAATCGACGGTTACTTTCAAGGCTTACGTTAATTCATCTAACTGCGATAAATTTGGTGAAATATAGGTACATATTTTAAGCATTTAGCATTGTATAAAGAGTAATAAGTGTAAAAACAATAATTATATTAATCGCATTAGTTTCCGAATTTGGTTGATCATTCAATGATTAAAATATTTCCCATACCGTACGTCATCGGAGTTATTATTAGTATGTTATATGATATCTCTTCCTTATTCTTTGGAAGAACATATTGGTGGGTCTTTTGTAATTAAACACTTCTTGATTTCATCAGTGTAATATGATTTTGTTTGAAAAGAAAATATTTTTTGGGAAGACATATTCTAACTTCAAAGGGAGGTATATCCGTTACAGTGTAAGTTTGATTTTTCCTTCGTCACGTGCCGTCAGTTCATATCGTACTTCTGTGCCAATGAATGAACCCTCTAGCATATTTTTGAGAAATTGATTGTGGGGTTACTGTTAAGGCTGGAATTCCTTGACATGGGGGATGTCAGTTAGTTGTCTCAGCCTTATCAATAACATAAAGTTGTCAAAATAATCTCTCTACGGAATGTTAGGTGTAGTGGAATACTTGAAGTGAAGTTGGCGGCTTCATTGGCAACAAATAATGCAAATGACATAGCAATGGGACATTTCCAAAATACAAAAATAATGTAAAATGGCTGTTACGTATATATTGACGTTTACATAATGTTAATAAACGTATCTTATAAAGGATTATGTGATCTAGTTTAAAAGAAATATGACCTTTCTGTCATGACAGTAGCTGCTTAAATCATATTATCTCTTTGTACCATATTTTACAGCTCAAATGTAGTGTTATTTTCAATAATGTTACCAACCCAGTGCCCCAAAGTCCTTAAGCAGGTGCAAATAATTTGTCAAAGATGGGTACCATTTTAGGCAAGGTTTCTATGTTTGGATGTTATTAGATAAGAGCAGATATTTCTACATAAATATTTGATATGTGTAGAATAATACTATAAAATGTAGCCATAAGTGGTGAAAAAGGCAGACACCAACCCGTACAATAGATATAAGATAGTTCAATAAGAAATAATTTAAGAATTGCTGTGATAAAAGGATTTTCCACTGATTTTGTAATGGAACGTTATATTGCAAAGCATGACATTATAAAGAGGAAAATAAATTTTAAAATCAGAAAATACTTATTTGGTAGAATTCAGTAACTCCCAATAAATATGTGTGGTTTGAAATACAATTTAAAAAGGAACAGCTGTTTTATTAAAAAGTATTATTCACATGGCCAAAATGTAAACAACTCTGTGGATGGATCTTTAAAGGCTTCTGGGGCAGAGCCCTAAGTGATTTTGCTTAGTTTTTCTTTTGATAACTCATCTACAGACCAAGACCTTTCTTTGGACACCCCAACCAAGTTTCTACGCCCAGCCGATCCCTCAAATTAGTGGGGACAAGGTTTCCAATTAAATATTTTAATTCCCCCATGTTAATCTTATGGGAGAAAATCCAACTTTGATGGCCTGTGGGGCAAAGCCCGAGGACTTTTATTACAGGAATTGGTGAAAGGGGGCGTCTACACAAAAAATACTTGATTTTGACACGTTGTTTGTAAAAATCCGTCCATTATTAACGGAGGAGTAGTGTTTTGTAGAAATCACCTTCACGTATTATATATAAGGATTATAATTTCACGAAAGCCGCTGATGAGTCAGCTGTGAAGAGCAGACGACAGAATTACGACACTACCACAACAACTCAACCCTACTGCGATTGCGAACTGCGGGTGTTTAGTGTGAAGTGAAGTGAAGCGCCAACCACCTCCCCTGTCTAACGGGACAAGGGTTAGGAAAAGAGAAAGTTTGTCAGAATGGCAGACTTGCCCTTTGTAAAGTCTGGTTCACATGCCTTCCCTCACCCTAGTCCCTTTGCATAATTATTCTAAACAAAGGTTTCTGAGTGTTAATTTTAAAATAAATGTTTACTGCACGTTTGATACAATTAATTTCAATAAGTTAATGTGCAACTATGCGACAATAAAAAAAAAAAATAGCCAACAGTGTAAAAGAATTGTGTGCACTGTGCAGCAAAATATGTTTCTTTGGGTGCTTTTAATTAACATTCCATAGTTTTAATTAGTAAAGTAACAAATGCGTTTATGTTCCTGATGATACCAAGAACAAGGCTGGGCAGAGTGGATTCACTGTGAACCAGCCGGGTACGACGTAACTACAACCATAGATAACACATCTAGCCTACTGTCTTGTGTTGGTTAGTCTATGGTACAACAATCGATTGGAACAATTGATGTTTTGAGCCAAAAATATTCATATTGATATATAATCGGAAAAATTGATGTTTTATTAAAATATTATATAAAGCCATATGTCAAGATTTAGTTAACTAACATAATTGAGCGTCAAATCTAGGTCTTTGTAAGATAAAAGAAAATCACACCGGTTTGAACTTTAACCTAATTTTATACTCTTTATAAACAAAGACGTCCTACATAACGGTTCTCGATATTTATCAATGTATCTTATCTAAACCCTTCCCACAATAATAGACTCATACACAAATAACGACATCAAAGCAATCGTCACTTGCTCCATTGAAACACGAACGTCGATTGGCTGACATTACAGTGCAGCGTAGCCTCTCAATCAATCAGAACTCTTGTTACATACTTTGATTTATCTTAGATAGTCAACATTCACCATTCATTATAATATTACTAAATCGACATGGACTATGCGTATGGTGTTTTTCAATCAATACTCATGTTATAGTAGCACTTAAAACTTCAATTAAACTCTTAAACTAGGTAAATAGTACAGATAAAATATGGATCTACTTTTTGGTGCAATAGGTAAGTGCAAGCCTAACCCTCTGACTTCGACGATGTTGTAATTGAATTGAATTTTTCTAATGATGCGTAATGCAGCGATAAAACTGAACATTTAGACAAGTTTAGGTTATTTATTTTATTCTAAAAAAAAAAAAAACACACATTTAAAGGTCTGACTTATTGATACAGACATTTTTTAGTATAATTTCGTGTTGAGGACACTCGCGCGCCGGTTGTCTGAGACTGAATTCAGACTGTCTGACATCTTGAAATGTCTAGATTGTATTGTGTTGTGCAATATCATCTGCCTGCAGAGAGAACAGCTGAAGCTAAACTTTAGCTGTTTTGAACTAAATAGTGCGCTAAGTTGGTTACTAAAGTTGTTAGCGTGATTACAAAACTAATAGCTATCAAATAAATAAATGTTAAAATAAAATATCTATCCATCCCTGTCGGGTGTCGGTATCGGCGGAATCGGGCGAAATCGACATTTGGCAATCGATTCTTGATACCGATATTCCTAGTATCGGCAATGTCCGAGTATCGGTGGTAGCGATAATTGACACTTCCCTATCTAAAACTCATTTTGGAGTCCTAAATTAGTTTTAAATATGCATCGGGACGTAATCGTTGCATCGGGACTTAATCGATGCATCGGTCTTTTTGATGCATCGAGGCCAAATCGATGCATTTCGATGCAAATTTCGATGCATTTTCGATGCATCGCACACCCCTACATTTTGAAGAGCTAATCCATGTTATTAACCTTTGCATGTGCAGGAGTCTAGTGGACCCCAAAATAAAAATGGGTATATAAGCAGTTTTGGATATTTAGCTCTTTAAACTTTAGACGTAAAATCTATATTCATTTTCTCATAATGTTACGTAATTTTTTTGATTCTACCATATCCTTATCCTTTAATTAATTTGAAAATAATAGTTTGAACCCTTAATTTTTTTATGATGAAATGTAATAATGGTGTTAAAGAGGGGGAAATCCTAGTTAACATGTTCGCTGCTACAGACGTTCAGGATTAGTCAGCGGGGCCATGGCGCCAGGAGCTAGGAACGTAACCGGAACGCCACCGTTCATTGTTGTTTAACGTTTCCAAGGATCAGCCAGCTCGTCACGAGCGTCCTAGATATTTCTTTGCAGCTCGTGGGGACGTACTTTTCTGACAGTAAAAAATATAGTTTCCCAAAATCACCAACAGGGTCACATAGAACAGGGCTTTGTCCCACCTCTTTCCTGCTAGATAGCAACCCTACTTTACCGGTGTTGGAAAGGATCGCCGAGAAGGTGGTGTCCCTACCTGACGACAATGCGCGACCTTCCAAGAAACGCAGGAGGCCTACATCAGAAAGCCCTCCAAAAAGAGAAGAGGTTGTTCAGACAGCAAAGCCTAAAGTTAAGGTCAAGGCGACCCAGACTTCTAGGTCCTTCTCTGACGTAGTTGCCGCTCCAGCGAAACCTCAACAGCCACAGCAACCTGCGACACCCATTGAGGGTAGCTCCCGAAAGGGGTCAGTCGTAGAAACACCATCTGGGACTGTGTGGGAAAAGCGCCTTACGAAAAAGGAGAAGAGGAAATTGAGGCACGCGGAAGTCGGCTCCAAGACATATGTGGCAGTGAGGGCGCAATCGACCGGCGTGGCCCAAGCTGTGCCTGGCTCGGCACTCGCTAAAAAGTCGCGGCCCAAAAAGCCCAGGACTGAGGCAATTTTGGTCAAGCCTTTGGAGGGAAGATCATTCGCCGAAGTCTTGGGTGTTATCAAGGCCAAGGCTAAGCCAGAGCAAACCGACACGGTTGTACGGTCGATTAGACAAACCCGGGACGGGGACGTCCTCCTCGAACTGGGTAAGTCTAAAGATAAAGCCGCCTTTGCTGCCGAACTAAAGGCAGCTGTGGAAGGTCAGGGCACCGTTCGTGCTCTCGAACCCAAGACGTCCGTCGAGGTTCGGGATATGGATTGTGTGTCAACGGAGGATGACGTCATTGATGCCCTAAAAAAAGCTGTCCCCGAGCTTGCCGGACAAACGGCTAGTCTGAGGGTGTGGCTCACGAAACCAAACCGGAGTCAACAGCGGATGGCGGTCGCCGAAATGGCAGACGCAAACGCCAGTAAGGTTTTGGCACTCCAGCATTTGAGGGTTGGATGGGTTAATTGCAGGTTGAGACGGAGGGTGGAAGTAACGAGGTGTTTTAAATGCCTTGATTTCGGCCATTCCTCCCGAAACTGCGAAGGGCCCGACCGAGGCAAGAACTGCCTTCGATGCGGGGAGGTGGGTCACACTCGTAGGGACTGTAAAGTTGAGACCTGTTTCCTCTGTAAGGAGAAAGGCCTCAATGATAAAAACGCTAAACATATAGCTGGGTCTGGGCAGTGCAGTGCATTTAAAGGCGCACTACAACAAGCGAAAGCCCAACCACGAAGATAAGGATCCTCCAGTGCAATGTAGATCGATCCAGGACGGCTGACGCGCTTCTCAGTCAGCTTGCCCTCGAACACGGTGTTGACGCGCTCTTGGTCAGCGAACAGTACCAGTACCGGGACAGGGACCCATCTCTTTGGTTTCCCGATACACTTGGTACTGCTGCGTTCTGGGTTCGTAATACAGCTAAAGTGCAGGTAAGGAGTCACGCGAAGGGCCGAGGATTCGTTTGGGTCCGGTGCGGGGATGTCACTTACTTTAGTGTATACCTCACCCCCAACGAGGCTATCCGTGACTTTCGTGGAAAGATAGACCGCCTGGAAGAGAGCGTGCGCGATACCGCCGGGCACGTTGTCGTGGCGGGGGATTTCAATGCTAGGGCTGTCGAGTGGGGAATGACTCTCACTAATTCCCGGGGGAAGTACATCCTGGACTTTGCTGCCAGGGCTGGACTTGTTGTCATAAACGAGGGCAACACGCCAACTTTCCAGCGTCCCGGAATGAGGGGAACGATCCCAGACATCACGCTTGCATCTGAGTCCCTCTTGCCGAGGATACGAGCCTGGAGAGTCCTAGAGGATTATACGGCCAGTGACCACCAGTACATCATTTTTGATGTCATGGATAGTCATCAGAGACAAGCTACCGTGTCTCGGCAGGTGCCCGTTCGGTGGAACACCAAAAAGCTGGACGTGGCCAAATTCACCGAAGTCATACTACGGGGAGAGCCAGTGGTACCTGCTGCATCCGGCGTGGCTCACGCAGAGACATCAGTTACATCATTGATGAGGCTGATAGTCTCGGCCTGCGAAGAGTCAATGCCTCGCAGGATATCCCGGTGCGATAAGCGACCTGTGTACTGGTGGACAACCGAGATCGCAGAACTACGACGGGCAGCATTGAGAGCCAGACGTCTTGCTACCAGGGCTAGAGAACCTGAAGATAGACGTCTTAAGTCTGACGCTTACAAGGTGGCAAGGAAGTCTCTTCGCCGGGCCATTAACCGGAGCAAACGCAGTTGCTGGGAGAAATTAAGGGACGATGTCGATTCCGATCCGTGGGGCCTTGGTTACAAGATAGTAACCAAGAAGCTTGGCACCCGCTCTCCACCTTCCGTTATGGACGGGGCCTCTATGGAGAGGATCGTAAAGTCCCTTTTCCCGACTCACACACTGCGTCCATTGCGGGAGTTCGGAAGGGTGGACGACGTACCGCTTTTCAGTCTCGAGGAGTTGGAGGCGGCCGTTCTGTCCCTGAAGAACAACAAGGCTCCTGGACCGGATGGGGTACCTGGTGAGGCCCTGAAGAAAGTCTTTTCAATAAACCCACAAATCCTTTTGAGCACGTACAATGCCTGTCTGGCCGAGGGGAAGTTTCCCTTCTGCTGGAAAACAGCTAGGCTTGTGCTCGTGGGGAAGGGAAAAGGAAACCCAGACCTACCCTCCTCTTACAGACCTCTCTGTATGTTGGACACTGCTGGGAAAGTCTTGGAAAAGTTGATCCGTTCCCGACTGAATTCAGCCGTGGTTGCTGCAGGGAATCTATCCCCTCGTCAGTACGGTTTCAGGAAGGGACGGTCAACGGTTGACGCTATTGAGGAGGTAAAGCGAGCCGTAATGAGAGCTGAGGAGTTTAACAACTATTCTCGTCGGGTTGTGCTGCTTGTAACACTTGATGTGCGAAACGCATTTAATTCCGCGAGGTGGTGCGATATGCTCGGCGCACTGGAGAACACTTTCCACGTCCCGGCATACCTCATGCGCATGATAGAGGACTACCTCCGGTACCCGCCTCATCATTTACGACACTACAGAAGGCTCCAGGACGATGGATGTAACTTCTGGTGCTGCTCAAGGATCCATACTGGGCCCGGACCTCTGGAACGTCGCCTACGACAGCCTCTTGAGATCCGAGATGCCTGAGGAAACCGTCCTAGTTGGGTATGCAGATGACGTTGCGGCTTTAATAGCTGCACGTAGCATTGAGCTTGCCCAGCTGAAACTAAATCGAGTCATGCGAACCATTAACGCATGGATGGCAGAACATGGTCTCTCGCTCGCTCTGAGCAAAACTGAGATTGTCATTCTGACTAAAAAGAGGATTGACACCATCGTGCCTTTGATGGTGGGGAACGTTGAAGTCCAAACCACTCGTGCCGCAAAGTACCTTGGGGTCATGGTGGACAGCAAGCTCAGCTGGCGAGACCAGATCACCCGTACGGCGGACAAGGCCGCTAAAATGGTTTCTTCCCTTAGTCGGTTAATGGCCAATGTCGGAGGTCCACGGTCCAGCCGCAGAAGGCTGTTGATGTCTGCGGTCCAGTCAGTGCTCCTGTACGGTGCGGAGGTCTGGGCAGACGCTCTCAATAAGGAGGTATATAGGATGCGGCTCGCCCGAGTGCAGCGTCAGGCAGCACTAAGGGTAGCATCTGCCTATCGAACAGTGTCCGAACCCGCCGTCCTGGTGGTTGCTGGAGTCATCCCCGTCAAACTTTTGGCGGCGGAGAGGAAGGCAATTTATCAGCGCCGTGGGGAGGACCAGGCAAGTATTGAGGAACGCACCCGGACCTTCCAGCTGTGGCAGGAGAGCTGGGAACAGGAGACAAGGGGGCTCTGGACCAGGCGACTGATACAACAGGTCCAACCTTGGGTTAATCGGCGGTGCGGAGAGGTGAACTTCTACCTCACCCAATTTCTGACGGGTCACGGCTTTTTCCGGTCGTACTTGTTCAGGATGGGCAAAGCCGTGTCACCCGATTGCATATACTGCCCAGGCATTCCCGATGACGTGGAACACACTTTCTTCCACTGCCAGCATTGGGAAAGGCCCCGCCTAGAGGCTCAACAGTTCGTAGGACTGCTGTCGGTGGACACGGTCATACCGATGATGATGGAGGGTGAGGACAATTGGACCTGTGTGTCACTTTACATCCAGGGTGTTCTCCGCGCCAAGAAGCTTGACCTCGACCGGGATGCGGTGTAGGTCAAAAAATAAATAATGCCAGAAACGGTGCGAGCCCTGTGGGCTTAGGTCACATGTTGGCCTGACTTGAAGTAATGTGACAAACAATTCCAGGTCTGTGTCCAACAGAGTAGAGGGGGTTTTTTAGTGAGTAGTCTGTGATAAACTCAGGAGTCTCACACTACAGGCTGGCTACCTGTGTGCGTAAAAGCATTTTCCCTCCTCACCCTAAAAAAAAAAAAAAAAAAAAAAAAAAAAAAATATGTCAAGATTTAGTTAACTAACATAATTGAGCGTCAAATCTAGGTCTTTGTAAGATAAAAGAAAATCACACCGGTTTGAACTTTAACCTAATTTTATACTCTTTATAAACAAAGACGTCCTACATAACGGTTCTCGATATTTATCAATGTATCTTATCTAAACCCTTCCCACAATAATAGACTCATACACAAATAACGACATCAAAGCAATCGTCACTTGCTCCATTGAAACACGAACGTCGATTGGCTGACATTACAGTGCAGCGTAGCCTCTCAATCAATCAGAACTCTTGTTACATACTTTGATTTATCTTAGATAGTCAACATTCACCATTCATTATAATATTACTAAATCGACATGGACTATGCGTATGGTGTTTTTCAATCAATACTCATGTTATAGTAGCACTTAAAACTTCAATTAAACTCTTAAACTAGGTAAATAGTACAGATAAAATATGGATCTACTTTTTGGTGCAATAGGTAAGTGCAAGCCTAACCCTCTGACTTCGACGATGTTGTAATTGAATTGAATTTTTCTAATGATGCGTAATGCAGCGATAAAACTGAACATTTAGACAAGTTTAGGTTATTTATTTTATTCTAAAAAAAAAAAAAACACACATTTAAAGGTCTGACTTATTGATACAGACATTTTTTAGTATAATTTCGTGTTGAGGACACTCGCGCGCCGGTTGTCTGAGACTGAATTCAGACTGTCTGACATCTTGAAATGTCTAGATTGTATTGTGTTGTGCAATATCATCTGCCTGCAGAGAGAACAGCTGAAGCTAAACTTTAGCTGTTTTGAACTAAATAGTGCGCTAAGTTGGTTACTAAAGTTGTTAGCGTGATTACAAAACTAATAGCTATCAAATAAATAAATGTTAAAATAAAATATCTATCCATCCCTGTCGGGTGTCGGTATCGGCGGAATCGGGCGAAATCGACATTTGGCAATCGATTCTTGATACCGATATTCCTAGTATCGGCAATGTCCGAGTATCGGTGGTAGCGATAATTGACACTTCCCTATCTAAAACTCATTTTGGAGTCCTAAATTAGTTTTAAATATGCATCGGGACGTAATCGTTGCATCGGGACTTAATCGATGCATCGGTCTTTTTGATGCATCGAGGCCAAATCGATGCATTTCGATGCAAATTTCGATGCATTTTCGATGCATCGCACACCCCTACATTTTGAAGAGCTAATCCATGTTATTAACCTTTGCATGTGCAGGAGTCTAGTGGACCCCAAAATAAAAATGGGTATATAAGCAGTTTTGGATATTTAGCTCTTTAAACTTTAGACGTAAAATCTATATTCATTTTCTCATAATGTTACGTAATTTTTTTGATTCTACCATATCCTTATCCTTTAATTAATTTGAAAATAATAGTTTGAACCCTTAATTTTTTTATGATGAAATGTAATAATGGTGTTAAAGAGGGGGAAATCCTAGTTAACATGTTCGCTGCTACAGACGTTCAGGATTAGTCAGCGGGGCCATGGCGCCAGGAGCTAGGAACGTAACCGGAACGCCACCGTTCATTGTTGTTTAACGTTTCCAAGGATCAGCCAGCTCGTCACGAGCGTCCTAGATATTTCTTTGCAGCTCGTGGGGACGTACTTTTCTGACAGTGAAAAATATAGTTTCCCAAAATCACCAACAGGGTCACATAGAACAGGGCTTTGTCCCACCTCTTTCCTGCTAGATAGCAACCCTACTTTACCGACTGCAACCTGGGTAGTGCTGCTATCTATCAGAATCGCTTGGTAATATGTCCGAAGCCAGTTTTATTGCAGAACATTGCTATCCAGTATAACTACTGTTGTTTTTACTGCAATTCAGTGTATCAGCGGCAATGTTACGTAGTGGCAAGTGTTAGTTCTGCTCCTGGCGCCGTCCCGGCATCTAGCACTCAGCAGCAAACGTGTTAAACAAGTTTTTATTGCAAAAAAATTTAATTTTACATGCATTTTGCCTATTTATATTTGTATCAAACATCAAGAAACACTCAATGTAAAAAGGTGTATTGCCGTGTATTAATAAACTAACTGGCCCGACAGACGTCGTCCTGTCCTAATGTGGTTTTATATCAATGCTCGTTCATTTTCAAGATGAGCTTGTTCGCATGGCTCAATCATGTCCTGGTTGACGTTCGTTCGCTACGCTCACTCACCTTTAGGTTGGAGCTCGTTCGCTATGCTCACTCACCTTTAGGTTGGAGCTCGTTCGCTACGCTAACTCGCTTCCAGGTTGTAGTTCGTTCGCTACGCTCACTCACCTTTTAGTTGCAAATTAGCTGTTAGTGTTGTTTCAAATTAAAAAAAAATAATAGTGCTGCACCCTGTTGGTAAACCTATTAACGTTTTAATGCTATTGAACATCACAGAATCAAATTGTTTAGTTGAACCAGCTGTTAAGATTCTTTAATTCCATTTAAATATGAGTACTCATAAGGTTAACATGGAAAACTCCAGAGCCACTGGGACGGAGCCCTTTTGACGAATCTGCACCAAACTTCACACAAACCATCCTTGAATAATGCTTAATAATGCCTGAAAGTTTCATTACAATCTGTCTAGCGGTTTCGGAGTCCATAAAGGACAAACAAACAAACAAACTAACAAACATACAAACAAACATACTAACAAACATACATTGGATTTTATATATATACAAAAATAAATTATAACAAATAATTTAAATTTAATATATTGAAATGTTGTAGTTACTTTAGGGATAAGCTTAAAAAAATTTATAAGTTTCAAATTCATATTATAAATTACAGTCATTGTGTAGAGGAGCTGATGAACACAAAAAATTGTGTATATTAAAGCATTGTTTTACAATAAAATATTTGTGAGAAAACTAAACAAAATTTAAATTTAAATTTTCTATGTTATTCTATTCTTATGGAGAATATGTACATTGTTGAGATAGTTTCCCCGTTTATGTAGGTATCTAGTGTGATAAAATTTGGCGGATTTATAACATTTAGGCTTATACCCATTAACATTTTATTAAAGAACATTTCATTAGCTATGAAGTAGCAAATTAAAGTACTTGTCAAACCTAATTTTATTTAAATAGATAATAAATCTTAAATGTCTATGGAAATATTTTAGTTAAAATCTAAATAAGCAAATACAAATTTGCTTAGTCTGCAGGTTTATTGCAGAAAGGGTATTTCAATACTCAATATATCGTTATCCAGACAAAAAATTATAGCCAAGTCTTAAAAAAACTTGTTTTTCAGCAAGAACTTTTCAAAATTTTAATTTTGGAAAGGAAATGTACTGTACCTTCCCAAATCTTTCCGTTGGCTATAAGGTTTGTAGCCACCAACTTGATGGTACTCTGAGCTGCTCCCGTAGACTGGATTGTTGCCACCAAACATGCTCTGTACAAACAATCAATTTAAAACTATCTGAATCTTACAGTTTAGTTGGCTTAGAGGGTTGATTAAAATATCATTGCCTCTTTAAGTGAAGGTAGTGCCAGATTTATTTCAAGACAAAGTGTTACTCATGGGTTAATGTGACATTATATACAAAAAAATCTTCTAAAAATTTAACTTCTTTATTAATTATGTTATATAACTGAATTACTGACTTAAATTTTACCATTTAACCACAAAAGGTTTTGTACAGAATAACCACAGAAATGTACAGGAAAAATACATATTGTGAATAATAGTTGTAGGGAAAGAATGTTACAGAGCAAAACGTTTTGTTGAATGTTGAAGGCCTGATGCTCTGATGCGTTATGAAATAGCCTTCTTAACTAGACCTAGGACTATGATGATGATTTTAGTTCGAAGGTACCCAAAAACAGCAAAACACAAAAACCAGTGACATATCCAGGTACCTGTAACCATCTAAACACAGTAGATCCTTCAGCCCTAAATATACAACAAGTCTGGGTGTCCAGTGACATATCCAGGTACCTGTAACCATCTAAACACGGTAGATCCTTCAGCCCTAGATATACAACAAGTCTGGGTGTCCAGTGACATATCCAGGTACCTGTAACCATCTAAAAACAGTAGATCCTTCAGCCCTAGATATACAACAAGTCTGGGTGTCCAGTGACATATCCAGGTACCTGTAACCATCTAAACACGGTAGATCCTTCAGCCCTAGATATACAACAAGTCTGGGTGTCCAGTGACATATCCAGGTACCTGTAACCATCTAAACACGGTAGATCCTTCAGCCCTAGATATACAACAAGTCTGGGTGTCCAGTGACATATCCAGGTACCTGTAACCATCTAAACACGGTAGATCCTTCAGCCCTAGATATACAACAAGTCTGGGTGTCCAGTGACATATCCAGGTACCTGTAACCATCTAAACACGGTAGATCCTTCAGCCCTAGATATACAACAAGTCTGGGTGTCCAGTGACATATCCAGGTACCTGTAACCATCTAAACACGGTAGATCCTTCAGCCCTAGATATACAACAAGTCTGGGTGTCCAGTGACATATCCAGGTACCTGTAACCATCTAAACACGGTAGATCCTTCAGCCCTAGATATACAACAAGTCTGGGTGTCCAGTGACATATCCAGGTACCTGTAACCATCTAAACACGGTAGATCCTTCAGCCCTAGATATACAACAAGTCTGGGTGTCCAGTGACATATCCAGGTACCTGTAACCATCTAAACACGGTAGATCCTTCAGCCCTAGATATACAACAAGTCTGGGTGTCCAGTGACATATCCAGGTACCTGTAACCATCTAAACACGGTAGATCCTTCAGCCCTAGATATACAACAAGTCTGGGTGTCCAGTGACATATCCAGGTACCTGTAACCATCTAAACACGGTAGATCCTTCAGCCCTAGATATACAACAAGTCTGGGTGTCCAAGTTTGGAGGGAATATACAGAACCAAGAGGAAATTGAAGCTGTTCATAAATACGAGGTGAAGCTATAAAATAGACTATAAAATGAGATCGGTTTTCCAAGACATAAACTGTGTGATCCTGAATGCCAAATGCCATATTGCAAAGTCGCCTGACATCCCCCCCTCCACATTCCAGTCATTTGTATCTGATTGTGTATTTGCCGCATGTCAGAAATAAATAGTAGGTGTTATTATAATTTTACAACGTGTCAACTGTCAACATGAATTTTTTTTAAGCTTGTAGTTTTAAAAAAGTTGGAAAAGTTAAAAACACCCTAAATAGTTTCTTCAGGTTTTCCAAGGTGTCAGAACAAATTTCTACCCATAAGTGCTTTTATTCAGTCTAGAGGAGTTTTGACACCATTTAAGAAAACACTTTTTCCGTTAAAACTAATCTCTCATGTCACACTGATTCTTTGTCAATTCCTACATTTCAAGCAACTCAATCTACGGAGACTTAAACGACAGTCTTGACAATTGAGATTGCTGTTAATGTTTTCATAAGTTTTTGTAGTTGAAGGATGTCCTAGGTGTGGATAATCTTTCACATCTTCTCTCCCTTCTTTGAAACATTCATACTACTGAAAAACTATGTGCATGACATAACTAAAAAATATACTTGTTTTGTTTTAATAGATCAAAAGTCTCTATAGTGGACTTACTGAGCTTCACAAATGATTTCCCTTTGACCTTTTACTTATTCACACCATTTTCCAACGAGCAGTACATGATCTAACAGGAACAAAGACTGGCCGAGCTAAGTGCCATCAAACCAGCCTTAAGGTGGAGGTAGGATGTCAGGCGACTTGGCAATGTGACTTTTGGCCTAGGTTCAGTTTTTTTTCTTAGAAAACCAGCCTCGTTATTTTATAGCCACACAATGAAACAACACAACAACAATGAAACTAGGAAAACCAGATTGACTAAAATTTTTTAAGGAGTTGGAAAACTTGGAGTAATCACCAATAGCCTATGGCCAAGCATCTATTCATTAGAGGTGTTAGTTTAGTTCTCTTTAAGGTTTTTATGAAGAAGAATAATAAGACAGCAGGAGATGATCAAGGAAGATTTTAACAGGATCCGGCACCAATTAATTTGATTAGCCTAATTCACTCTGTTAGGCCACTGTGTTTGGATTAGTTGTAACTCTTGTGTACTCACTTGATGCCATCAGTGTAGTAGCTGGGGTTGTCCAGGTCAGTCTCCAGTAATAGTTGCACAGCCCTGTCCATTTCTCCCAGTAATATAAGTCTCTCTACCACCTTCTGTGTGTGTTTGTAGTCTCCCCTCCGCCACTCATGAACACTCACCCTCTCTAGTTGAAGCCTCTGATAAAAAAAAAAAACATCAATTATGAAGCAGACATAAAACTATAAATATTTTCCAGCCAGGTGTCCCCAAAGTTGAGAGATATGTCAAGCTTCTAACTAGGGATGTGTTCTCGATACCACTGATACTTGGTCGTTGATATCAGCATCAAGAATTGATTGTCAAAAGTCGGTTCCTATGCCGAAAACCGTCACACCCGCGCGATCAGAAAATTACTGCTATTGCCGCGAACGCGCAAGACCACGACGACGTTTCCTTTGCCACGATGGTGGCGTCTACACTGCCGCAGAAAATGTTCATGATTTTGCCGTAATCGTGATTGACAACGATGACCTTTCTGTGACCACGGGAGACGATGATGTCTACACGGCCGCAGGAAATATTCACAATTTCACCACTGTTGCGCACAATGACAATGACGTTTCTGTGACCGCGTGAGAAACCGATGACGTCTACAAAGGTGCGGGCAACGTTCATGATTTTACCGCGATTGCGGACGACGACAATGAAGTTCCAAGTCAGCGGGAGTCAATGATGATGTCAACAGGGCCGCGGATTTTCATAATTTTGCTGCGATCGCGGAAGACAAAGATGACGTTTCTGTGACCGCAAAAAACGATGATGTTGATGTCCAAACAGCCGCGGAAGATGTTCATGATTTTGCCGCGATTGCGGACGACGTAGATTACGTTTCCGTGACTGCGGGAGTTCATGATGATGTCTATACGGCCACAGGAGATGTTCATGATTTTGCCACAACCACGCAAGACGACGATGGTGTTTCCGTAATCGAGGAAGATATTTCAGATTTTGCAGTGATCCCAGAAGACGAAGATGATATTTCCACGACCGCTGGCGATGATCATGATATTACCTCGAGTTTGGCTTGACTGAAAATGTAATGATAGCACACTTTTCTATAATATCATTTTCATTTTGATTTTTGTTGTTGGATCTTGATTTATTCTAGTTTATGGTATCTTGTTAATATGGTAGTTTTTTATCGTATTTATAATGGTTTGAACTTAAATTGGCTAGTTGGAATGTATCATTACTGCATACATTTTATATTTACTTTAAAAACACCCAATTACCTCAAAAATACTTTATGGAAGGACATAAAGACAGAGGTTGGTGTAGTATGACCGATCCATTCGAAAATTTTGTTAAACAATTAAATAATGGTATCGGAATCGAGAATTGATATATTTTGGTATCGACACTCATTACTTCTAACCTAGATCTTTTACGAGTTCAATCAAAAAAAATTTAGCTAAGGGTGTGATTGAGTAAAATGGTTTGGTGTTTAAGCCAATTAAAGACCTACTCATAATGAGAACGTTTGTAAAAGTTTTTCAAAAACTTTGTATTTTAAATAGCTATACAAGTTTAAAGATATGTACAATACCTGATAGGAATATGGATCACAAAGGACATCGTAACATGTATCTAACGGCTGCAAGTGAGGGAACTGATTGATTCTCTTCAGATCCGAGGCACTGTAGGAGTCAAAATGCTCTACTTGCTTTGGTTTTTGCTCTTCTCTAAACAATATCACCAAACCTATTAATTCATTTTACTGACAACAAACTCAGCAAAACATACAATATTTCCATTGATGTAAAACTACATTATTTTTATCCCTTTTTTTATTTGTTTCCTGTTTCTGTTTGTATAATACCGTAATTAAACCCTACTTCTCAGAAACTAATGGTAACAAGTCATGTCAATTTCATTAAGTGTGCTTGAAACTCAGTTCCGTCTACTGGCCTTTCATGTTTTCTATGTAATCTTCATGAACAGAAGATTCTATTATTAACTAACTATATAAGCTACTTTACATATTTTTATAATAAGAGTCCATGGAGCCTAAACGTTCTAACTCATTAAACAATTAAAAAAACTACAAAGAAAATAACCAAAATAGCATTGCTCTTATGGCGAGCAAATCCAAGATGACTGTTAACTTCCATGGGATCCCATGGAAATCAATTCAAAACAACAACGAAAATTTCTAGTATAATTATTGTGGAGAAAGGAAGGATACACAACTAACTCACCCGAATAAAGAGTCCCAGGAGGTCAATAGAACACATAAAAAGTTCACTTTAAACTGATATTTCGCCCCTTTAAGAGGCTTCTTCAGAAGTAGAAGGTAAAATGTCAGTTACAGTTCTGGCACTGGTGTAAATATATATGACCTTTCTGTGACCACGGGAGACGATGATGTCTACACGGCCGCAGGAAATATTCACAATTTCACCACTGTTGCGCACAATGACAATGACGTTTCTGTGACCGCGTGAGAAAATTTCTAGTATAATTATTGTGGAGAAAGGAAGGATACACAACTAACTCACCCGAATAAAGAGTCCCAGGAGGTCAATAGAACACATAAAAAGTTCACTTTAAACTGATATTTCGCCCCTTTAAGAGGCTTCTTCAGAAGTAGAAGGTAAAATGTCAGTTACAGTTCTGGCACTGGTGTATATATCTGGTGTATATGTGTATATACAGTTTCTAATTTTATAATTTGTAGTGTATACAAGTTAGGAGGTGGCAAGCCTGTCAGACATTTAAAACAGTGCTAGAACTGTAACTGCCATTCTACCTTCTACCTCTGAAGAAGCCCCTGAAAGTGGTGAAATATCAGTTTAATGTGTACTTTTTATGTGTTCAATTGACCACCTGGGACTCTTTATTCAGGTGAGTTAGTTTAGTATCCTTCCTTTCTCCTCAATAATTATTCCAAAGAAAAGTTGCTTTTTTTCCTTTACCTAACCCGCCATGTTAAACTTCCCTATCCCAAGCGTAATGTATACAACTTCCTTACTTCTCGAGTGATGTAAAGTTGAAAAAAAACTCACTCGGTGATGTAATGAAACCCATTTAAATAACATTGAGTGCTTAACTTAAAAAAATATACCTCTATGGAGGCATCGACGTTCAACGCTAGAAATCAGCTGTGCGCTTGAATGTTATTGTTAGGCTTTAAAGTATTTTCCTAACCTAGCTTTTGTTTGTAAAAGAACGTTACTGTTAGACGATGAGTGAAATGGATAATGAAAAATATTGTACGTAAACCCATGTATATTGTCGGGTCAGGTAAAATCTTGTACGTTACACGTTGCGCAAGAGCGTTGCGTTGCACTCGCTTCCGCTCGTTGCACAACATTCACCTGCGTGATGTAAAAACGCTCTTACTACACTTGTAATGTAAATAGCTATTAAACAACTAATCTCACAGTACTAGATATTAAAATTATAATCACATTGGTGTTTGAAAAACTATTTTTGGATGATAATTAACTCTTCAGCAGCTGTTAGAAATCATCCAAGATGGCCGCTAGCCTAAAAGGACTCTTAAAAACTGATTATTTAAGTTTATGCTATTAACATAAGTAATTTGTTTTTACAATAAAAACTGATGACAATAAAAACTGATGACATTATTTACCGTATCTGAATATCAATATTCTTTTTTAACAAAATGAACAGTAAAATTAAAGCTTGTTAAGTGCATTAATCTATATAAATAAAATTACACTTTTGTCTGTAAATTGCATAGAATCATGAAGTTTTTGGTTATTTATATGTTCTATAGCAGAAGAAAGACAAAACTAGTCTTAGTCTTATATTAGTTTCTGTCTATATTGCCTGGGTTAACATTTTATTAAATTATTTCATACCCAAAACAAAGCCAAAAATTACTTACCCAATCCTGTATCTAAGTCTGTATGTTTATTTGTATGTCTGTTAGTAACACATAAGTAATGTAATTTGACAGGGTTTTACAAGAATGACTAGAGCACCATTGTTAGTAAAGTTATCAACTGGTATACCAAAGTATAGTGTGCAATGGAGAGATAATTAGTAGGCAATGCTAATTAGCTAATTTTAACATGATCAATCAAACAAAATATTTTCTGATTTTTCAAGTTTTTAAAAAAACCGATGTGTACCACCGGTGGTACACTCAGTGCTCCCTAAAACTCCCAAACACAGGTGGGCTCGGTTACTTTGGTGATTGTACACTACAAAGCGACATTTCAGAGTTTCTATAGTGGTTTTATTAGACCTATGAATTAGTGTTTTTAGAAGGCATACGGACTACAGTATCTACAGGTAGTACTTGGAGTGAATTTGGGTTTCAATGAATTGAATGCTATCATAAAACCCCAATATATCCAGTAATAATGTGCTATTCTTTATTGCACAATTTAACAAAAATTAAAATTATTTATAATCAAATGAAAATCAGTTGTTTACATAAAACAATAAACATAACCAAACACCTTGGCTTTATGCATCATCATCGTCACTGTCTGAAGAAACCGACAAACTTATCTTATAGGCTCTAGCGCCTCAATCATGAACTAACTAAGCAATCAGACATTATTCGAAACTTTGTGATGTGGTGTTTTACACAGTATTTGGAGTGGCTACGGGTGGCACACTTCCACCTGTAGTTATATCAATACACAAGTGTAGATGTGTCGATTCCCGATACCAATTCTTGATACCACCACTTCTTAGAAGACTGTGGTAATGGCGAAAGGTGAAGTTGTGTCTAAAATTGTGTCTGAATGATGAAAAAACTTTTCTTTGTGATGGTTATTGCGTTTTGTGGCATCACTCTAAAAGCATTAATATATCTACAAAGACATTTAATGAAATTAGGAAGATAGAGGAGCATGTTAAGTGGTTTTGCAATCCCTGCACTAGAAGGATTAATATCGTGCATGATGAACCTCCGATGACAAACTTGATTGACGAGCTTAACGACATGAAAAGTAAGGTAGCAGCTTTCCATAAAATCGGACTAAACCTTGAGAAGAAAATTAAGATTCTTATAACAAATAGCATTAAGACTAAGGTTGGACTAAATCAAATTATGGAATTACACAAGGTTGAGGTTAGTTCTTTGCCAGAAGTATACATTTTGGATTCAAGTCAGAGAATTGAAGTTCCAATGACGTCATCAGCAGACATCGACAACCTGAAAGGTACGAGTTTGTCATTGGTGGGAGACAAAATGTGGCCTTTGGTAAACTAAGACAAAATTTAAGAACCAGTGAATCTGAAAAAAAAAAAAACTCTGGACGGGAACTGAGCGAAAAAAGGAACCGAAACGGACTTATGATTTTGGAACAGAGTGAAGCTGTAGTAGAAACCGAAGTTGCACTGATGAAAAGTGGAAATGAACCTGAACCTGGAATTGAAACTGCGAGTCATCGCAGAAGGAATCACCATGGAATCAAGTTGTACGAAAATGATGGAATGAGGAAATAAACCAGTATCGACCGAATCTCGAGTTTCCTATTCTAATGTGGTGAAAAATAATTTAAAATTTAAGACCAACTGATTCAGAAAGAACTACGCAGAACCTCAACCACAGGAACAAGCAGAAGTCAAATACTGTAATAATAGGGACAACCGGAGCTACTGATAACCTCAAGTCTGCACGTCAGAAATAATTAGCCTTCGAGTGTAATGACTCAGTCATGCTGAGGTTATATGATCTGAATAAGGCGTTTGATGTTGTTTCCCATAACATCCTTTTAGGGAGACTGAAAAATGTGGTATTGGTAGTGCAGTGTTGTGCTCCCTGCAGAACTATTTGGAAAATCGTAGACAACTTGTGTCAGTGAATGGAATCTCCTCAAATGTCCAAGGTATCCCCCATGGCGTTCCTCAAGGTTCGGTGTTAGGTCCACTATTGTTTAGCATCATGATAAATGACCTTTGGTCAAACGGCTGCACCCTCCTCTTTGCAGATGACACCACCTTGGTGACTAGAGGGAAAGACATTACCCTGTTGAGAGAAACAGCTGACAAGCTACTTGTTGAGGCTAAGTCCTGGTTTGTTGCAAATTGCTTAAAAATAAACGAAGAAAATACTCAATCATTGATGTGCACCCTCAAGTCGAGGGCTAATCATGAGGAAGCTGTTAAGTTGCTTGGGTTTTGGCTGGACTCTAGGCTAAACTGGTCTAACCAAATTGATAAGGTATGTGTTAGGTTATCTAGAGTTCTCTATCTATTAAGGAGACTCCGAGATGAAATCACTAAGACCTATCTGATCCATGCCTTACAGGGTGTTTTTAAAAGAATGCCGGGATTTCAAACGGTCGTTGCTCGGGGACTATTCAAGATAATTAAACGATTTAAACGTCAAATTGAAGGTAAAAGAATAAAGTTTTTTCTCATTCTTTCATACAATTCGGAATGATTTAATAAAATTCAGATTTTCATCAATCTTGTATAGTGTAAAACTGGCAAAGTCTGTATGCTTAGGGCGATCGGCGAGTTTATCTGATGTCTTTACTGAATCTTTTCGGCACAAAGACTCCATCTTTTATAGATAACATCATAAGGTGACCAATTTAGGTTTGTTATACTGAAGACTACATTGGGCAATCGATTTTTTTGGGCTTCTGATTCAGAATTGTCAGATTTCTTCGACTATGTCATCACTTGTTTATAGCCGGCCAGGCGAATGTCTTTTCAAAACACTTCGGTGTCACTCAACTCATTAAACCAGCTTAAAAGTTTCTTTATCATCAAGTAATTTTAAATTTAGTATAATTTAGCAATGGATATAAACTCTGCGAACTACAGATTACAATCTGTGCCTTCTGTTGCGCCGTAAACGTCGTACTGGCGACTGGCATCAGGCGTATGAGTCACAATAGCGGCCTATAACCCCTCACCTGTTTTACGCATGCCAAAGTAAAAGTTTTCTCCCTTGCCACACGGGTTACAAAACTTAGTTATTTTAGCTTCAATTTGACGTATAAAACGTTTAGTTACCTAGAAAAGTATCCAAGCAATTACCATTTTAAATCCCGGCATTCTTTTAAAAACACCCTGTATTTCATAGCCATTTGATGTAAGGGATAGTGCTCTGGGGACACTCCCCTGCATGCTATGAAATACTTTTGCTTAAAAAAAAGCTGTGAGGGTGATTACTAGAGGTGTGCGGATATCCGAAAAATCGGGTCGGATTCGGTTCGGTTCGGATATCCGTATCCGAACCAAGCCCAAATTCAATATCCGACACTATCCGTTATATATCCGACTTTTTCGGATAGACAATATATTTTGACGTTTTGGACAGAAAACTAAATCTCCATAACCACTATTAGTTTCCCAGGACAAAATTACAGCAATACGTTTCCAACGACCTAACAGCAAACGGCAAAGAAGCCGTATGATGCAATACCGATAACTAGTTTAGTCGTTATCGGCTGTTTTGCTTTACGATTAGATTCGTCTGGAACGAACAGACATAAAGCAGAAAAGAACTACCATGGTCAAATGAAAGTCAACTCGTGCTTGTCTCGCTCCTGATACTAGGGGCGCTGCGTAGTAGTTTTTTTTACAGTACTGTTTCAAAGTAGAAAAATCTAGCCTACTACTGTGATGTTACGTAAACAATAGATTTAATGTTTCCCGAAAAAAAGTCAGAATAGAAACAATAGAAAGGCAACACAATAGAAGGGTGGGAGGGGTTGGGCAATGACCTCGAAAGGAACGCGGGTAGTGAGTCAAGTAGGGCCGGAGGGGGAAGGGGTGGGTAAGACCCATCGAAGTATAAAACACAACGTAAGACCTTGAAGCTATATATAGACTTTCACTACTTCCCTAAACCTAAAGGACTGGCCGGTAGGGATGGGCGAGTAGTGTTTTTTTGAGTCGAGTCGAGTCGAGTCGAGTAATTAGCCCTAATACTCGAGTATCGAGTCGAGTCGAGTCGAGTAGTTCACGAGAAAATCAACAATTTTATTTTACATATAGCTGTGGCAAAAAACCTACATCTTCATTTTTACGAACAAAGCATTTCTCAATTCACCAAAAATAGACCTGGTTAAAAGCTTTTATACCATATAAAAAACACAATAATGTATGTGTATCAAACTTATATTTTGGTGTTAAAGGTTTTTTATTAATTGCAAAAAAAAAATGCAAAAATATGGAACTAAGTGTTTATTTTAAAATAGGCCTGCTGTAAATGTTTGAATTTGACTAAAGCATGAGATCTAATAAAGTTTCCTCTAATTTATAAATAGGCTTATAAGTATTTATCTAATTCATTTCTCAGATTTTGTATTTATTTGAAATTCCATGAAATTGTCTTAGTTAACTCATTAGTTTATAATTTTTTTTTTAAATTACGTAGCCTACATCTTGGTCTACAAATACTCTTTGTAAGGTAAGTTTTTTCCCCCAAGTGAGTAAAAACTAACTTCCTATATAATGACATTTTCTCACTAATTATATATCTTCAAAATTTGTTTAACTATGAAAAAGTCACCAAGTCTAGCTGAAAACATAATCATAAATGAGGATATTTTTGAAATACAGAATAACTAATCAAACAAAATTTTTAACACTTTTACTTCTTAAATTTTTTTCCTTGAAAATGTCAACAGTTTTTCACTTATTTTTAATAAATATTATCACTTATAATTGTTTTAAAGAAGTCCAGATGTGTGAACTTGAAGAGCAGGCAAGAGGCAAGAGACATACGTCACTGCCACAAAAACTCTTCTCTACTGTGAATGAATGAACTGTTTATTGTGTGAAGCCCCACCCACCGTCTATTGGGACATGGGGGAGGAAAAGAGAAAGTTTGGCAGAATTTGCCCTTGTTCTAAAGCCTGGTTCACGTGCCCTCCCTCACCCTCGGCCTCAGTCGCTTGCAGATTTCCATTACACAAGAGTGTTATTTTGAAATACTGTAAATGTTTGAATTTGACTATGATGAGATCTAATAAAGTTTCCTCTCAAAATAGGCTTAACTTTTTAATAGGGATGGTCAAGTCTCGAAATTTCGGGAAATTTTAAATCTCGTTACACGAGACGAGATTTCTTTTAGGCCGAGATTTTTATCAAGACGAGAATAAAAATATAAAAAAAATTTAAATTTAAAAACGCCTGCAGAAAGTCAATGCAATACCCGCAATACAGGAGCGTGTTGTAGTTGCGTTTCCTTTGCGAAGGCGTTCTTATTTAATTAATTCTTTAAATGTAAATATTACTTTAATTATTTAAATAATATTACTTTAATAACATTTGAGAAGTTTTGTTAAGTGTAAGCAGTGTGAGGAATGTTTTATTACTATAAAAAGTCAAAACAAGTAACTATTTTATAAAAATTAATATTGCTTTTATTTTATTATTTATTTTATTTTAGGATAAGTTGAACTCTATCCTAACTGATATCACTATGTTTTCTAATCGTAGGCATTTTTAATAAGTTAGGCGTGATTAATAAAAAAATGTTATGCTGATGTTTTTTAATAAAATATTGTAAATATTCTTGCCTATTATCATTATTTTTGTATTTAAACAGTCATCTAACAATGTTACAAAATCAGGTAAAAATTTTGAACGTGTATTTCCCGTTGTGTATGAGAAGGGAAATCCCGTCTCGATCTCGTCTCAAAATTTTATGAGAAATAAAAAATCTCGCCTCGTCTCGTCTCGAACTAAAAATCCAATCTCGTCCATCCCTACTTTTTAAGTATTGATCTAAGTCATTTGTCAGTTTTTGTATTTCTTTTTCTAAAATCTCCAAAAGACCAAAAGAGTGCTTTTAACAAACATTTTATAGTTTTATTTAGTAACAAAAGTGTTTGACTATGTTCCCGATTATACCAAGAACAAGGTTCGGCATAGTGGATTCACTGTGAACCGGCCTGCCTGGCAGTGTTTCCACACGACACACGACCAAAACAATAATCCCGCTTACTGGGTCGAGAAATCCTGTTTTATCACGCTTTAAAATTGTGAAAAATGCCGTTTTATCCCGCATGATTATTTTTGTACAATACCTAGTATAATACTTGACGTATCATGTTTATAAAGTTGTTTTAACATCACTATTATATTTTACTACAGTATTTAATCAATTTGAGTTAGTTTTTCTCTAAAATTAAATGGAAAAAATAAAAATAGTCGTCACAGCCGAAAATCCCGCATCCCGTTTTAATCCCGCTCAAGGTCTAAAAATCCCGTTTTCGGGATAATAATCCCGCGAATGGAAACACTGCTGCCTGGCCCTTATGCACGACGTCACTATAACCTCCGTGTAGGGGTGTCAACAATGGATCGGAACAATCGAAGTTTTGAACATGTCTGTAACCTAGTTTTTTATACTTAAATACTCATTATTTATAAACAAACACGTCCTACATATCGGATCTCGAATCACGATATTTATCGATACCCTTTCCACCCACAATAAAACATTAAACGATGTCAAAGCAATCCGTCATTTGCTCCATTGAAACACAAAAGTCGATTGGCTGACATGGTAGTGCACTGACGCCTCCTGACCAATGAGACCCTGACCTGAGAGCTGTTGTTACATACTTTTATTGTCAACACTCACCATTTGTTATAACATTACAAAATCGACACGGACTAAGGCTTATAATATTTTTCAATAAAGACATTATTTATAATGGTTTAAATACCTGCATTCAGTAATCCAATATGATGCTAAATAAATAGAGAAATAAATAGAGCTATCTCTTCAAGTAAATATTTACTTACACAAAATGAAATTCATGTATTGAAGGTTACGAATCCCCAAGCACCCATTCTTAGAGGTTTACCCAAGATTCATAAACCCGATATACCAATTAGGCCCCTCGTCAATTTCATGCCTTCCCCTGCTTATAAAATAGCAAAAATGTTGGACAAAGTTATTAGGAAGGAAATAGTATTAGAAAACAGCCATAGTATAAAAAACAGCATTGAATTAGTCGAACAGCTAAAAAATCATGTAATAAAAGGAAACCAAAAATTAGTTTCATTTGACATAGTTAACCTTTACACCAACGTACCAGTTCAAGAAACAATAGCCATCTTACATAAAAACCTACAAAAAAACTCAAAACTTTCTAAAAATGCAATAGATGAACTCATTAACCTCACAAGAATTGTATTAAAACAAAACTATTTCAGATTCCAAAATGACTTCTATGTCCAAAAAGATGGCTTAGCAATGGGTTCACCCCTCTCCAGTATATTATCAGAAATATTTTTGAACCATATCGAAAATGAACATCTATTTTCTGATACCAACCGCTTTCGAGAGAAAATAACATTTTATTATAGATATGTTGACGACACTATCGTTCTTTTCAATGGCAACAGCAGACAGTTATCTTTGTTATGCAAATATTTATGCAATATGCATAAAAAAATCGAATTCACGCTTGAAGAAGAGAAAAACAACTCCTTAAACTTTTTGGATTTAACAATAACCAAGAAAAACGACCAATTCTCATTCAAAGTTTATAGAAAACCAACTTGTACCGACCAGACAATCAATGCAGATTCACACCATCCACATTCACACAAGATTGCCGCATATAATAGTTTTGTTCACAGGTTGCTCTCAATACCAATGAGCGATAATGACTATAAAGAAGAAGTCAACATAATAAAATACATAGCGGTTGCAAATGGTTTTAACAGCAGTTTAATAGACAATTTAATTTACAAACACTCAAATAAAACCTCTAAAGCCCCGAATCAGAAACATTATATCTCTGCTAAGTATGGTTCATCATTAAGCCACACTTTTAAAAATGTCATGACCAGAAATTAACAGTTTCATTTAAAACTACAAACAAGCTCGGATCCTTATTGAAAGAGCGGCAACAAACGGATTCCACTGTTTATGACAAGTCTGGGGTTTACAAATTAAACTGTAGCGATTGCCCAAAATATTACATCGGACAGACTTCACGCTCTTTCAAGAAGAGGTTCAGAGAACATATCCCCAAGAAAACTACAGGCCCACAAACTTCAAATTTCGCAGAGCATTTAATTTCACTCAACCACAACTATGTAAACATAAATAGTAATATGGACGTTTTACATCTTTCCCAAGACCGATCAACCATTAACACTTATGAAGAATTTGAAATATACAAGGCAGTCAAAACAGATGGTCAAAATGTTTTAAATGACAAACTCTCATTCCAATCGAATTCCATTTATAACACCGCAATCAAAATACTGGATGGGGGAGGAGAAGAGAAGGAATGAATGCGAGCCGGCAGTGATAAGGAGACAATGGCTGACGTCATACCGTTAGACCACTGACCACCAGTTCGAGCTACAACTTCCACCCGGTCGCGTCACCTGTCTCGTGTTCCCGAGTACTCGGTATTTTTAATGTTAAATGTTCGTATCAATGTGCGTTTTCGTGTGTTCGTGTTCTATGTACTTATTTATTAAATGACGACCTTCATATATGGAAGTGAATAACGACGCCTTGTACGGCCTGAAGATGGTTCCCTGTGAACCGAAACTATAGTTGCCACAAGCAGCATATTGGATTACTGAATGCAGGTATTTAAACCATTATAAATATTCAAACGTAATCCGGAGGCTAACAACTCTTAAAAATGAAATACATTATGTTATAGTAGCACTTAAAACTTCACTAAACTCTTTAATCAGTAGATAGTACAGAACAAAATATGGATCTACTTTTTTGCGCAATATAAAGCAAGCCTAACCAAACGACGATGTTAAAGTTTAATGGTTGAATATAATTTTTCTAATGATGCGTATAATGCAGGGATTATTAAACTGAAAATTTTGACGTGTTTAGGTTATTTATTTTGTACTAAAAATAAAAATAATACATCTAAATGTCTGACTTATTGATACAGACATTGTTTAGTATAATTAATTTCGTGTTGGCGGGACATTCGCTCGCCGGTTCTCTTGAGTTGAGTCTGACATCTTGAAATTTAGATTCGTAGATTGTGTTGTGCAATGCTGAAGCTAAACAATGTCACCGGCACCGTCGCTGTTTTGAACTAGATAGTTTCTAAGTTGGCTATGAAAATTGTTAACCGTGATTACAAAACTAATACTGTAGCTATACAGTAAATAAATGTTAAAATAAAATATTTATCCCTGTCGGTATCATCGGAATCGACTTTTGACAATCGAGTCTTGGTACCGATACCAATGTCCAAGTATCGGTGGTATCGATGACGATAATCGACTCATCCCTTTTTACTAGTAGAGCTGTATCGTGACGTAATCGATGCATCGGGATTTTGATGCATGCTGGATCGAATCGGGATTCGATGCATCACACTCGCACACCTACACCACTGCCTATCACCCAGTGTCAGCTCAGCTGTCGGCGCTGTCGCTGTCAGTGAAATGGATGACGCAAGCGATGTCTAGGTTGCCGATTATTAGTAGGCCTAGTATGTCAATATTTAAAGGGGTTAAGGGATTAAATAAAACTCAAACATTTTCCTTTCTTACTATTTATTTGTCAAATATCAATGAAAATAACGAAATCGGCGTAACGTCTACTACTCGACTCGAGTCACGAGTATCTTTAACTACTCGACTCGACTGTCGAGTATTGCCAACTACTCGAGTAATTACTCGACAGTCGAGTACTCGCCCACCCCTACTGGCCGGCGAGTGGTATTCCAATCACAGGACAAGATACGTTGTTTTTTGGGTATTCATTGCCCGGTTTGACTTTGGATTGTCTTACTGTGTAGAAACTTTGAATAATAAAAAACGAGGTGTAAGCCCGTCCTACGTACGGGAGTAGTCAGTTAAAACTGTGTATAATTCAAGACAGCTAGCTTACATATAAAGACAAATTAATGTTATTGCAGCCTACAGTAGAAAGAGTAATTATCAATTGAGAAGTGTATATGCCTATTGCCTAGTCAACGATATCACCTTCCAATTCCATCGAATACCTGTCTCTTCCATAATCAATATCACCACAATACAATTCCTACAGATACAATTACAAATACCATACACAATTTCCAGTAGGTCTGAGTAGAAACTCCCTAAAATAAAACTAAAACATCCAATAATTATAACGTTGGTGTCCTGACCTCATTAAACGAATTGTCCACAAATATCCTTCATATCAATTTCACTGCATCAATTGCTAAATAAATAAGTGTAAACAAAGAAAAGTAAAAACGACAACATATAGTATGACATCAATATTTCCGGGCCTAATCCAAACAAAGTTTAAGCATTCAAAAACACTGATTGTAAACAAAAAGCCACCAATATGAATTAAAACATGTAAAAATTGTGATTTTCCTACCCTTTCCTAAAAAAGTTGAGCAGTAAAATAATTTGCATATCCTTTTTTTAAAGACTCGTGTACAGAGCCTCGACTTGTATACATCGATGGTGTTACTAATCTCGGTGGACTACTAATCTTACTTATTTCCTATAATCAATGACAAAATCATAGTAAATAAAATAACCTCATAGTTCTATAGAGCATTTTTATATTTAACCAGCTGTTAGTTAAAACAAATTATATTGCACTAAAACAAACCGAAAATTACAAAGATTACTTAAAAGAATAATTTGAACATCCTAGTATTTTACTATGTATATTTAAATAATCTGTCATCCTCTTACCGAAGAATTGAACGAATCAATGATCAGCATTACACATAGTATAAATAAGTCAACCCTAAGTATGTCATTGCATTTTTATCCAAATGCTGAATTCGTGACACAAAAGCTGAATGTTTACAGCTGTTATGTTAAGCAAATTATTTTATGCCAAAAGCTAATTTAGAATCTTAGCGTCGGCTGCTAGACTTTTTAAAAATTAAAACTTTATTTCTAAAAAAACTTGGACCCTAAACTAAAATTATGGCTTCGACATTCCCTAGTTCTCAAAATTATCTTTCTTTCAACACAAAAATCATGAAAATCAGTCGAGTGGTTGATTCAGAATCGTGAAATAAAAAAAAAACACTGTTTCGTTTTAATATTATAGATAAAGTTAGAACTAACCACGATTATTTAGCATTGATTGTGCACATATTAAATGATTAAACGATAGGACCTTGGATATATACAAACTTTTGTCGTGATTTTAATTTCAACATCAAAATACAATATTGCACAATCGTGATATTTTAGGTCATTGACCTTTATTATGCATCCGGTATTGCTGTTTCAGAAGAGAAGCACATTGATAAATTATAAATTGATATTCCCGTAGTTAAAAAGAATTATTTTATAAACCTATAAAACAAAATCATAAAATCTTACATAAAGATAACAATAACGGAAATTGTAAAAAGGGTATAAAGATAACAACGTCGTTATTCTTTCTCTTTGTTCTTCTATTTCTTGGGTTTCCCTTCATCACGCATTCAACAAGTTGCCATGGTTACTAATCACCCATGTCGTTATCAGCTTTTGTGACATAGCGCACAGCAGGGGGGTAAAACTTGACGAAAATCTTAATTTTTACCTATTATTTAATTACCAATGAATGTACTACTTTATTGGTATTTGGCACTGTATTAATAATCGGTCAAAATGACAGATTTTTGTCAAATTTTACACCAAATTTATTGAAATTTCAAGGTGAATATTAATAAAACAATTATTATCAAATATTTGTATTCATTTAAAAGATTGATTTGTGGTATTGGGTTCCCCACTGAGTGCAGCCGAGCGGCACTAATGAGGGTCGGACCTTCTTGGGGGTGAACAATAGACGGCTTATCAGACCCTTCCCTCCCCGTGGTCTGGAGAAAGCTTGTAAACAAACTATTGCACAAGCGTGACTTGACATTGGGGTGCTTCAACTATAATTTTGTCAAATGAACTGTGATGTTTCAAAATCAAAAACAATCATTTGGGACCATACTGCTTATCAATAATGGACTGCAATTATTGTTGAACATACAATCCATTTTAACAAACTAAGATTATACGATTCAAATACAATTATGAAAATTATCTTGGTATTTTACTTGGGGTAATGAAGTTATGTAGGCTAGTGTAATTCTCGGTTCATCAAGGTTCTACTTAATTATGTTTGGCAGTGAATAAGTAGAATGCAATTTATAAATTAAGGGATACACACCTTTTACACAGTTATAAAGTCTAATTGCCCAACATCAAATCGTGAGCCCATCTTAGTGCATTAGTGATGTTTTCTAAACTTGGCAAACCCGCAAAATGCCACATAAGGCCAATAATCCGTTCCAAAAACGTAAGGAAATACAATGTGAAAATAAACTTGAGATTGAACTCCTTGGCTTGTGAGAACCAGGAAACAAGATAAAACATAACCTCAAGTAAACAAGCCCAAACGTTTGACATCAGTCCTGCTGAGCTAAGGTGTTGTGTGAAGATTTCGGCTGCTAGTGTACTTAATTCAAGCAACCAACTTTTGAAAATAAATGTTGTGAATTGTGATTTTCAAGAGAGAGAAAACTGTGGACTTGGCTAATTTGAAATTCTATAGTTCAAAATCGTCATTTAAGTTTATTTACACAGCTTTACATTGTTTTATAGGTTAAAAATAAAAATACATATGCAGCTTATTAATAACCGCGCCGAACTATCGGAATCCGATAATATCCGAATCCGAACCTCCCAATATCCGATCCGATCCGAACCGAGCCTCAACTATCCGATCCGAATCCGATCCGAAATGAAATTTCACTATCCGCACACCTCTAGTGATTACATCTAAAGGCCCTAGAGAACACTGCCGACCCGACTTAAAAGAATTGAATATCCTCACAATGGTGAGCCAGAATGTACTCAATAGTCTGGTCCTGCTAAAGGAGAACCTGGGTGATTTTGAGACACGTGGTGATAGGCATGAGTATGGAATAAGAAGGGCCCATGACCTTGATATACCTCGCTGCCGCTTAAGCCACACCTTAAGGAGATACCCTCGTTCGGCAATTAAGATCTACAACTCCCTGCCAAACAGCCTAAGGAACCTTGACTGTACAGCGTTCAAGACCGAGTTGAAGAGCTCGCTCACTAATAGGACCCTGTACAGTCTTGACGAGTTGTCTAAAGATCCTCTAATGCCGGGTTAAAATAACAGACACGCATACCACAGCCTAAGTTTTAAAATTTTAAGTTTTTTGAAATTTTGTATAGCAAGTTTTGTAAATTAATAATTTTGTAATTATTAGTATAATGACGCAATCTATTCGAGATACTTCGGTCAAGGATTAAGACAACAAGTATAACAAGTAAGTATTACTTGGACATTGGTATCAATATTGAGAATCAAAAATTTGATTTGTCAAAAGTCGATTCCGATACCGATACACGACTCGTCTGCGACTTCATCCGATCAGAAAATTACCGCTATTGCTGCGATCGCACAAGACAACGATGACGTTTCCGTGACCGCGGAAGACAAAGATAATGTCCACACGGCCGTTGGAGATGATCACCATATTACTTTGACTTTCCCTTGACTGAAAAAATCAGGCTTTTGCACCTCTAGTTAAAGCAATAATTTTTTAAAGATTTGTTGTTGTTAGATCTTCATTTACTCTAGATATGGTAGTTATTTAATGTGTTTAGAAGGGATTAAACTTAAATTGGCTGGTTAGATTATTTCATTACAGCATTAATTTTCTTTACTTGAAAATCACTGCATTTTCTCAAAAATACTTCATGGAAGAACATAGAGACAGAGGTTGGTGTTGTATGACAAATCCAATCAGAAAATTTGGTAAAACTATAAAAGAAATGGTATTGAGAATCAATTTTTCAGGTATCTGTATCGGTATCTAGAGTTGATCAATTTTGGTATCGACCCACCACTATTTCCTCCAAAACATCCGTTTTGGCAAATTCTTGTGGGATCTGTTTCATATAGATATGTAGAGTCATGATATCAAGGTTGACTTCTCAGAATTACATGTCATAGAGGTTCTGAGTTGCCTTGTGATTTGGAAAAAATGTGTCTTATTGAGGTTGTTTTAGTAGAAGTACTTGTATTATAGAGGTTAATTTAACATAGAGTGTTATGGCTTTTTCAAATGGATTTAAAAAGTACAGTTGTAATTGAGGTTGTCAAGTCACTGAGGGTCGTGTAAACGAGTTTCTACTGTTTATGGATTTTGTATTTATATTTCATTGGTAAATCAGTCATGAAAATCAATGTATGAGGGCATAAAATAGATTTTAATTTACTTTTTATATTCATATGTAAATTAGTCAATCACATCAGATTCATGCCACAGCAAAGTCCAGGCAGGCAGTTGTTAGACATGATTATCCCTATGAATTAATTATTAACTTATTTAACCTTTGAGATGTAGCAGCTGTCACTTGAAGGTAGTATTTGCAGACCGTCCAGAAAGAAACAGCTTTTGTGTCTCTGAGTAGAATGGCTGTGATGAGACACTGGTCTACTGTGAAGGCTTCACTGTGTTCTAGAGCATCAATCCTCATCATCTCTACTTGCTCATTTACATCTGCGTTCAAATGAAAATACAGATATAAGCAAATTTATATTTTTCTGAATTAACTGATTTTAAATTAAATCTATTAAAATAACATTAGGGTACCAAGGTTTCCTGCTACAAGAAAACTAATAAAGTGTGTGTTTTTGGTTGAATATTAAATAGCTTAGTATAAAATCAAGAAACTTGCCAAGTTTGATCAAAATATATCCGAAAACAAGCAAACTACAGCACTTTACAATATTCTCCATAATAATAACATGGGAATTTTAAATTAATTTTTTTTTTCTCCGTTACCGCCCTACAAAAACACTTTGATATACTATATTTTTTATTTTTAAACTCTTTAAAAAGGTCTTGAGATAAATTGGGAAATTTTATTTTTTGAGGGTCAAAAGTTAAGAAAACCAATTTTTACCCCATAAAATCCCCCACAAAACCCTCTTCCCATGGTCTGATCGGTTCGTAAACTCATTCAAGTTTATTCCGCCTTACACCTTTAAACCAAATTTGATCAAAATCGGACAAAGATTACTCAAGTTATTATGTTCACGGAGAATAAGCTATTACCGTAGGTCTCGTGGTAAGACCTAGATCTGGGACCAATTTGCTTTTTTGTTTTGAGGCCCCCAGAGGCCAAAAACACCCTCTGTTCAAATTCACATTTAATATATTATGTGTCCATTAGAGCGATAACTCGAGCAAAAATGATCAGATTTTAATGAAATTTGGTACAAACATGTAAACCTTTGTTTATTCGAACACGTTCGCAAACCAGCATGGTCGAACTATGAGAACGGGGGTTTATGAGGGGTTTTATGGGGTAAAAATTGGTTTATCCCATTTTTTATACTAAAACACAAAATTTCACAATTTCTTCCCAAACCTCTTTTTTTAAGTAGAGCTTAAAAAAAGAAATTATTTTGTATATTGAAGCGTTGTATGCCTAACAGTTACGGAGATAATTAAAAAAAAAATTGTAAATAAAAAACTCCCATGTTATTCTTATGGAGAATAAAATACCCCCGCCACAGCAAACCTGCAGATTAAGAGAATTTCCACTTGTCTGATTACATTTTTACTATAATATTTCCATAAATAAGACAAATGTATTAGGTTGGGTCGAAAAAAATCAATAATTTTTTTTCCAGTTGTAATACCTTGGAAAAGTTGCTAAATTGTAATACCAAAACAGGGTAAAATATTAAAAATATTGGTTGTTATCTTCCAGTTGCGCATGTGCTCTTAAGTTTAAACAAAAAATGAAAAACTCGTTTTTTATCAGAAATTTTTAGCATATTAAAATTTTGTATTTTTAATATGTAATAGTTGAAAATCTCATTTACAAGACACTAAAAAATAGATATTTAAATAATAGTATTGTATGTTATTTAAATTAACACATTAACATAATGTTTATTCTTAATATAATTGCGGAGAGGTGCAGTTTTTTTAAAACATCGTCTATGTGAAGGTTTGTAAGGATCTAAGTAAAAACTTTGAATACCGTGAGAAGAATTCTCACAAATGAAGTTTATGTTTTGATGTTTTTTTGTATTCGGCCTAGTGACTATGCCAACATTGTGCAAAACACTAGAGGCTAATTGCAGTTGTAGCACGGTTGAAAAAACCATAACGGTCGCTAAACAATGAGTAGGCCTAGAGTTAATCCTCATTTGCCTACCAATAGGTCTTTTTTTTATTTAGGTAAAGATTCTTGGTTGTTGTCACTAGAATCGTAAATTTTAGTTTGTGAGCACAGGGATACATTATCATCAAAATACTTTTGTTTTGGAAATATTCGGATTATTTCGGAATCTTACACTTCATTCGAAAATTGAGCCCCTCGCATACCTCTGCTGTAGTTGTTAAATGCTGAAATAAAAATCCCGGAGTGGCTTCGTAAATTCCAAATTTTCCTTGGTTTTACCCAGGTCCCTTTAACTTCATGTTTTCCCCCGGTTTTCCCAATCGGTATACACCTTAAAACCTTTTCTATGGCGCGCGTAGGGATGAATATGTTTGGTGAATGCAACGAGCACATAATATAAATAGAGAGGACACGCTTCTAAAGCATTGTACACCGGAGTGTCGCCAGTCCAGAGCGCCCCAACCCAGCCAAGATGGCGGTCGAAAGCATGAATCACCACACTAGCGAGCGTCGAACTACGCGGTGGTGCATTCCGACAATCCACTGTAACGCACATACAGACATGCAGTATTTGTTGTAAATCTTATATTTTTAAACAATTATAACCGTAGTAAGGTGTAATCTGTAGAGTTGAATGGTGATAGTTGACATATTTTGGATTGATTTTGTTTAATTTAGTTATTTAGCTTAGTTTCAACAGTGAATTATTTAAGTTAAGATAAACTAATGCCACAAAATTGTGGTTTTCAGGAAACCAAACTTGTTTTTTAGGAATAAAATCATTATAGACAGCAGAAATATTCCCAACGACATAAATGTACTAAAGAAAATGACCACTACTGTTATGGTACAGTTTATAGGGATGCCACTTTTTTCTGGGGACCATTGTTTTCAACAAGAAGTCGACCAAAATCACCACAGTTTACTACTAAAAAATATATGCAAGAAATATTTTACTGCAAGATTACATCATTTTAGCAAGGAATTTAATGATGAGATCCATACAAGGAATCTTAATGATCCCTATCGCTCAGGGTGGTATGGGAAAGAGAGTCGTGCTGTTAGGCTTTTGGACACATAATGTGTATGGACGAGGATTGAAAGTGGCTGAAGCCAAAAAAGAAAGAAGATTTTCACGGGTAATAAGTCCCAGACTTAACCAGGAGTGATGGTGGGGACGAGGAGTTTCCTACAAACATTTACTGACTTGGTTGAAATGAAATATTTACCTGAGTATTTCCATAATCTTTGAGTCATCATCAGAGATTATAACTGTTATTCGTTTTAAAATAACACCTGTAATACTGAGCAATTGCTCAAATTCGAGCAACAGGTACACTAGTTGATATGAAATGTATAACAGACAAACTACGCACTACTTTGAAATAGTTTCAAGCTTTAGTATTTATTGAATATTTATAACATCATATAAAATACTGTATGTTCATTACTAACTAAATTTTGCTAACAGTGTTTACAATATAGTAACAATTCTACTTTCAAGTTGCCATGTTAGAAATATCGTTGGAATTATCCAGTGATGCCCGATCGAGACCCACACGGGCCCCGCACGGCGGCAGAAATGAGTAAATATTTAGCGTTATTCAACTCACCCTAACTCCTAAACTAAGGCTCCCACAAAAAAATGCTTCAAGTGAAAAAATTACCTCATTTAATGACCTTGGCATTTATAAAACTTAAAACTCGCCTGACCAAAAAATAAAAAACTTCCCCACAGAGTAACTTTTTCATGTCAAAATCTATAATTATAAAAACATCACATTAGTTATCGTTATATAATTAAAAAATAAATACTTCAGATACAATTAAAATAGAACTGTTAGTGGAAGAAGGACCTAAACTTCAACTGTGCAAAATTTGAAAATTTTATCTGCACTTCTAAGGCACTTAAATCACGGTGTATTCTGTGCGTGTTCAATTAAAAGTTGTTCACTGCAGCGACCCAATTCGAGCCCCTTGACCAATTCAATATGGCGGAACTGGCGACACTTAGCAGTGTGGTATAGCCCCTCTATTTATATTATGTGCTCGTTGGGTGAATGACCTTGACCATGATAGGATGCTTAGTAAACAATGCGATGTGGCATCGTTAGTACTGTTATCTACGTACCTCTAGTTTTGTTCATTATTTCGTTTCGTTCAATACTGACATATGGTTAACCTATATCATAAAGTAGCATTTTATGTCTACTGCAAATTCAACATCCCAGGGGAGGGAGGCTCTCTGTTGATCCACCACTGAATGTAACTCTTAACTTAATCATTGATCACTATCTACCCACATTTATAGTACATGTGGAGTTATTTACCTTGCAAATTATCTAAGGAGAAGCCATCTTCCACAGTAAATGTTTGAGACGGAGGGGAAGTCCCAAGTAGTCTTGTACACATCAGCAGAGAGAGATGTGAATAAACTGGTGGAGGTAGCAGAGCAGGGCAGCACACAGGCTCTGGAACAGTTGTACTATTTACTGAAACCTTCCTGCAGTTGTGTAACATTGTTGCCCAATCATTATGGGACTCTTACAATTAAAAATAGGACTTTTGTTAGAAATATAGTGTATAATAAACCACAGCACTGTTAAAGCGATACTGAAGCACCTGTGTATCTAGTATAATTCACAGAGGGTATAAGAGGACTTGCTTTACAAGCCGTATTATCAAGGTAATTCTTATGTCGATTGTATTTATATAGATTAGAAAGACTTAACGCCTATTTTGTAGAATAGGTAAGCAATAGGAATCCTCCCCTAGGGTTGTTTAGGTCTAATGCAATTTTGCACACATTTAAGCTACTATTAAGCCATGGTCAAGGCCACACTCAAACTTGAAAATTTAATTCATGGTTTTCACTTCTTATACTTTACACCGCTATAAAGCACGCTGAGGAAAACTGAAGGCCACTTTTTATACTAAAATGCAAGTAGAAAATAATGATTGGCTCGTTTGCTTTGTAATACATAAATCTATGGATGTGTCGATTCTCAATATTATCGATACTTGGCCGATTGTATCGGTATCAAGAATTGATCGTCAAGAATAAAAAAAAACGTTTTCTGCAAAACGCGCAAGACAACGACGACGTTTCCATGACCACGGGAGTCAATGATGATGCCTACACGGCCGCAGAAGATTTTAATGGTTTTGCCACGATCACGGAAGACGATACACGTTTCTGTGACAGCGAAAGACGATGATGATGATGATGTCTACACCGCCTGAAAAAAAAAATCATGAAAATGTTCATGAATTTGCCACAATAGCGGATTTCAAAAATGATGTTTCCGTGACCGCGGGATTAGATGATGATGTCTACACGGCCGCGGGAGATGTTCTTGATTTTTCTGCAACCGGGATAGACAGAAATGATGTTTCTGTAATTGAGGAAGATATCTTGGATTTTGTAGTGATCCCAGAAGACGAAGATGATATCTCCACAACCGCTAGGGATGATCACGATATTACCTCCAGTTTGGCTTGGCTGAAAATGTCAGGCTAGCACACCTCTATAATATAAATTCTAGAGTTAGTTACCCAGGTTGATTATCATGTTAGTGAGGAGGAAGAAAAGGAAAAACAAATTAAACACACAGTAACAAGTGATGTGTAAATTTAATGCTGCAGCCAACAGTAGGCTAGTCTAGGCCAATTTTTTTATTAGGCCTAAGGTAACAGGTACTAATAATTAGTAAGCATCTAACTTAGGAAATTTGGTATACTTAAACTACCAATTTAGGCCTAGGCAGGGTTTAGGCTAGGATGAAATTTGTTTCAGTAAAATGCTACAAACTCTCAGACAACTAAGTTAACTGTAGCAAAGATATTATTCAATAAGCATTTAAAACAACAAAATTACAGTAGGCTAATATTACATATGTTTGAACATTACATCATAGATTAAAAGAAGTAGACACAGATACCCAATGAGATAGGGAAGTCACGAACGCCATATTTGAGCTAGTGCAGTCGCTGTTTTGGCGTTTCAGGTAGGGATGGACGAGATTGGATTTTTAGTTCGAGACGAGACGAGACGAGATTTTTTATTTCTCATAAACTTTTGAGACGAGATCGAGACGGGATTTCCCTTCTCATACGCAACGGGAAATGCACGTTCAAAATTTTTACCTGATTTTGTAACATTGTTAGATGACTGTTTAAATACAAAAATAATGATAATAGGCAAGAATATTTACAATCTTTTATTAAAAAACATCAGCATAACATTTTTTTATTAATCACGCCTAACTTATTAAAAATGCCTACGATTAGGAAACATAGTGATATCAGTTAGGATAGAGTTCAACTTATCCTAAAATAAAATAAATCATAAAATAAAAGCAATATTAATTTTTATAAAATAGTTAGGTACTTGTTTTGACTTTTTATAGTAATAAACATTCCTCACACTGCTTACATTAAACAAAACTTCTCAAATGTTATTAAAGTAATATTATTAAAATAATTAAAGTAATATTTACATTTAAAGAATTAATTAAATAAGAACGCCTTCGCAAAGGAAACGCAACTACAACACGCTCCTGTATTGCGGGTATTGCATTGACTTTCTGCAGGCGTTTTAAATTTTTTTTTTTTTTCTCGTCTCGATAAAAATCTCGGCCAAAAAGAAATCTCGTCTCGTGTAACGAGATTTAAAAATTACACGGCAGTGCGTGTAATTGATAGGCCTATCATTTTCGTTTTTGTGTTTTGTAAAATGTGTGTATTATTTATTTATTCTGACGACACATCAAGTGGATCCTTTTGTTTGCCTGACGATGGCGGAGATCAGTAAATAACCGCCGAAACATATGTAGCAACATCGACACTACATGTTAAGGATTGTCTGACGAGGTATGTTTTAACCATTATATGTCATTTAAAATTTCCCGAAATTTCGAGACTTGACCATCCCTAGTTTCAGGCCTGCAGCGTTGCCAAGTCGTGCAGCGCAGGGACGACGGAAACTCCCAGATTCCCACGGAGTGAGAGAGACAGAATGAATGGCAGTGGCGCGCAGCAGTAGTTGTTTGTTGTAGTAGGCCTATGCATCGTAGCGGTAGCGGCCCTCTCTACAGTTGACACACCTGATACGACTTGTGTCCATAGCATCTGAGCTACTCACTCCGAATTTAAATATGAAATCGATTCAGTTCATTGTTTAATTTATATTTCAGCCTGCATACGAGAAATATGTCTCAATTTAGATTGTAAAAGCATTATAAAGGAAACTCACGTTTTTAACAACTAACTAACTATTTTTATATTCGTAAATCTTACTGTACCATTATTTTATGAAACATAAAAAATGTTTAAAACATTTGAACCATTTGAGAATTTAGACATTTAAAACCAGGGCTAAATCATGAATATTCGTAATTTTACTTGCAATATCAAAACATTTTGGTATAGACAACAAACAAAATGCAAAGTTTTCAATTTATGTTAATCAATCAAACTTTAAACCGTACCACTATTGGAACGACTGTATAAGTTACTAGGCCTACTTATTTACAGAATATTTATTAAGAACAACAGAAGAGGAGTATTTAAGAAAAAAAATCACGTCAAACTACAAGAATAGACAGACAAACAACAAACAAAATAATTGAAAACCAAACCATTATTTTTTTGTAACAATGCATATACAAATACAATATAAAGTAAACAATAAAAAATTAAACATAGTTGTTACAGTCTTAACAATGGGTCCTTTCAAATTAACTATGAATAAAAAATAGTTTAGAATCTGTACACGCAATGAAACAGCTTACTAATTTGTAAAGTTTTTTAAAGGATATTAGTTAATAGTTATAGACAACAAAGAAAATAAAATAATTGTTAAATTAATTGGAAACTGCACTACGGGTAATTTCCATTGATAGTATAGTCCTCGAACCATAAAAACAGCTGCCTGTTTTGCGATTTCTGGCCCTTGATTTAAACGTCCTGTGTCTTGAAAACTTTCAAGCTTTTCAAGCATAGATAAAAGGAGTAGACATACTCCTTTTATCTATGCTTGAATGAAGTCATATTTTCGGGTACACTTTAAGCCCTTTTTATATACAGGGTGATTGATATAAGTGTGCCAGCTATTTTATTCGAAAGTTATAAGGGATATAACAAAATGTTAAACTGTAAATGCCTTGGATTTTTTATTTTTTAAATTTGATGGTCAAGTTGAAAAAATAATTAAAGCCGCCATGTTTCCAATATTACCGCCAATTTTGATTTTTCTTATGGTAGACCCTATATTTTAGGATTGTTTTGGAAAGTAAATGCAATTAAAAATGTTTTTATTCTTGACATTTTTTCTCTAAAGCTACTTAATCGTTTAGGAGTTACAACGTGTTACAACTAAGAAAAAATGACTTGCGGTGTTCATTCTGCATCATCTCCTAACCTAAACAACTACGTTTCGAGCAAAAATGCAAAAAGTAAAAAATTCTTACCATAACATGCATAACAAATTTTGATTCCATTGTTTCAAAAATGGCAGGGAAATTTCAAAACAGGAAAACGGTGTAGGTTATGGTCTTTTTAGAATATGGATGCAATTCTAAGACTATTTACTCTTTGTATTTTTGCTCCAAACGTACTCGTTTAGGTGCTACATGTACACCGGAAATCTGCAAGTCATTTTCTTAGTTGTAACACGCTGTAACTCCTAAACGAGAAGCTTTAGAGAAAAAATGCCAAGAATTAAAACATTTTGAAATTGCACTCACTTTCAAAACCAATCATAAAATATGGGACAATTCTTAGCTTCGGTTTAAGCAAATCTAAGGGGCGACTTCGAAAAACCTCGAACTTCAAGTAGCTTATCAGAATACCCCCCCCCCCCCCACAAAAAAGAGCCAACTTAAAGCTTTCAACAACAAACGCTTCCTGGCAAATCTCTTCGGACTTCGAGTTACTGCGGCTCACACGCTTACAACATTTGCTGGTGTACAAAGGGTTTTGCGGCACCAGCCAATTATTTTTTTGTTTTAAGCTGTTATAGTAAATAATTTTACCCAGTTCACCGTTGTTTTCCAATTTGAAACAACACCATATTAACCAAGGGTGGAATGTGGTCCAAACAATCTCTGGGTTTTTGCACAAGAATCACTATTTTAATAATGGGTTTCCACATCGAAATCTCAGTCATAAGCCTCAGTCATAACGTTTTCTAAAATGGCATAGTTAAATTGATATTGATATTGATATTGATAATATTATTGTTTGTTTACATCAGCAAAAAAATATATATATAGTAAACATACTTTCGCATAGTAAACAATCTTTTTCACCACACTATGATGTTATTAGCTGTTTTACATACGTTAATTAGAGGCTGAAAGTTACGTTTTGCTGACCATGCCAGCTGTCATCGTCATTTGGGGACCGAGCAGGTTTTTACATCCCTAGGGCCGCAAAATCAGCTGCCAGCTTACATATTAAATACACAAACAGTATCCATAGCATTGCAGTAGAATTGTCTTATTTTCGCCATTGCCTAGCAACGGTTTACTATTATTTTTTTTTGCTGATTCCTTAAATTACTTCTTCACATAACCTTAAAGTTGCGTTTTTGAATAGTAATAGTGTGATGAAAAATTGTGTTCGTACCACGGACCAAAAATGGTTTTGCAGCTCTCGATCGTTGAGCCGGCAAAACCTCATTTTCGACCTTAGGTACGAAATATACTATTGCCGTAGTAAACAATGTAATAACAGATTTTTTCAGTTGATAAACATACAACAAAAAAATGTCATTTTACAGTAGTGTAGCGAAAAACCTATTTTCTTAGCTCATTGTACGTTTAAAAAAAGTGTAATTTCGTCTGTAGAGTAATGAAAAGAACATTAATTGCCAATATAAATAATATACTATCTTAATTGCAAGTAGATAAATCTCTTATTACATGTACTCACACTTGTTTACGGACAATTCTAATAGGTATATTCGAAAAAACAAAAATATTGAACTACATTTAAAAAGCCAAAAAACTAATACTCACATTTTGTGAAATATCTTTCCAAACTTTATAATTAAGATATGAAACAATATACAGAACACGTCAAAAAGAACAAGTAGGACAAAGACAATTGATACCTAATAATTGTATGCTCTGAGTTCGTAAACCATATCTAAACTCTGATTTGCTTAATTATTTATTTAGCTTACCTCATGGCTGTGTACAGTCCACAGCCATGTAGTAGGTTTATTTCCTCAAACTATGTAATTGATTTAGGGGGTATTTTTAAATTTTGTATCCCCTCCCCGTTGAAAATCATGGGTATAGTGGATATTTATTTATGTTTTAACTAGTTTGATGATAGGGACATAAGTCCCTAAAAATCTCAAAATGTAAAACAACTTATAATATCTAAAAGAAAACCAAGAATTAACTTTTTTTTATTTTCAAGATGGATATCATTGTACACCATTTCATCTTTGTATAAAACGTATCTCTGTTGGCTTTGGTTGTTGTTTTATACTTATACTAGCTGTAACCCGCGGGCTTTGCCCCGTTTAACTTCTTAATTTTCAAGATTATCTCGTTCGCATGGCTCAATCACGTCCTGGTTGAAGTTTGTTCGCTACGCTCACTCACCTTTAGGTTGGAGCTTGTTCGCTACGCTCACTCACCTTTAGTTTGGAGCTCGTTCGCTACGCTCACTCACCTTTAGGTTGGAGCTCGTTCGCTACGCTCACTTGCCTTCAGGTTAGCTCGTTCGCTACGCTAACTCGCCTCCAGGTTGAAGTTCGTTCGCTACGCTCACTCACCTTTTGGTTGCAAATTAGCTGTTGTCATAAATGTAAAAGAAATAATAGTGCTGCACCCTGTTGATAATTTTTGTAACTTTAATGCTATTGAACATCACAGAACAGAACCAACTTGTTTAATTGAAACAGCTGTTAAGATTCAATAATTTCATTTCTCATAAGGTTAACATGGGAAACTCCAGAGCCACTGGGGCGGAGCCCAAAAGGATTTTTGAAATAAGAATATGCCTTTATGTTAATCGGGAATGTGAGCTATCATCATGCCAAATTTCAGCCCAATCCGACCAGTATTTTTCGCGTTCACTTGTCACAAACATACATCCATACATCCATACATCCATCCATACATCCATACATCCAAACTTTCTCATTTATAATATTAGTAGGATATCGTCTCAATTATAGATAACGTTATCCTTGGTTTTAAACATAGTCCAAGAGTTTTTATTCATACTTTGCGCATGTATTAAGATTGAAGTCAATAAGATAACCATAATTACAGAATTTCAACGCTGTAGCTCAAACGGTGAGTTATCAATGTTTTTGTAAAAATCACGATATTACATTTTTTTGTTTATTTTAACAGCTGAATAACGTGACAAAGTTTGTTCATATGTGTACAAGACACCCTGAATAGCACTTATTTTCTGTTTGGAATGTTTGAAATATAAAAAAAATCCTCCACGTTTTAATGCATAGGTTACATATTGCTTAGACTCCTGCATACAAAAACTAAAATAAAATAATTTAGATATATGTGTTCTCAGTCTTTAAGTTAATTTTTTACATTGAAAACAAATCTACATTACATTTTAAATTAAGTATATAATTTTTTTTAGTTTATGGTAAACGTACAACAATATTCAACCAATTAATGTTATGTTTATCACACAAAGTCTTTAAAATTTTCAGAAGAAAACGTATTTCATTGAAGCTCAACACTGGACAGAGCAGCAGAAGAGCGTGAGTGAAGTGCTCGTGCACTGTATGTACGTTGCGGGTGCGAGGCGAGGGAATCTCTCCCAGCCGGCTGAGTTGGCCAGTCGACCGACTGAGTTGCACGACATGGCAACCGCGCTTAGTCGGTTTCGAGACTAGCGCCGCCTAGGATCTAGTCGGTTTTTCGGCCAAATATTGTTAACACATATTAGCATTGCGTGGGGTATCTGTGTCTATACTCCTTTTATCTATGATTACATCTTCAATTTTATTTGTAGAAAATTTGCTATAGGCCTAGTCTGCAAAACAATTTAGCATTTTTAAGTTGTGAATAGCAAGATGCTAAAAATGCTACCACAGCTTAAACCCTGGGCCTAGGCCTATTTAATGCGCAACTACTCCACCCGACTCAATACTCGAGTTTTTACTCAAATACTCGACTCGACTCGACTCGACTCGAATTGAAAAATCACTACTCGCCCACCCCTAAATTTCCTTTTTGATTTTTATTGTTAGATATTCATTAATGTTTTTATTTATTTAGAATTTCAATTTATTTAGAAGGGTTTAAACTTAAAATGGCTAGTTGGAATGTATCATTGCTGCATAAATTTTTTCTTTAAAAGAAAAACACACCATTACCTCAAAAAAACTTAATGGAAGGACAAAGACAGTGGTTGGTGTAGTATTACCAATCCATGGTAAAACAATAAAAAAATTGTATTAGGATCGAGAATTGAGAATTGATTTTTCAGGTATCGGTATCGAGAATCGATAAATTTCGACAAATCACTAGATAAATCTAAAATTTATCAATGAATAATTAAATAATTACAAGTAATACCTTTGAAGGTGTAATCAGCCAGTGAAGAAGCAGTCTGAGTGAGTTTGCAGTCCATGATGCGTAAACAGCCATCCTCTGTAGCCAGCACTGGGGTGTCAGGGGCTGCCCAGTCTATATCTAACACCTTCACCATGTCCTTGGGGCACTTGAGCTGAGCCAGTCGCTCATACTGTTGCTGCACACAAACAGTTGTATTAAACTTATATTTCCAAAGAAAACATAGGGGTGCCTGGGTAAGTATTCTGGATAGTACAATTATAATTATTAGTAGGGATGTGTCCATTCTCAATACCAATTGTCATTACTACAGATACTTGCACATTATAGTAGTCAAACATCTTTATTCATCATAACTCATGTGCATTGGTGGTACAGTGAATACTGAATAGTGTCTAAATACATAAAATAAAATATTATTTCTAACTCATCAAAGGAATATAATGCTAAATTTATGATATGCTCTTTTAGAATTTTCTTGACCTATTATTGCGCCCAACCGGTTTAACATAACCTGGTCACCGACTGCTTTATTGTTTATGTTTACATTAACACTGCTTTAGTGAAACGAATTTCCCTATAGGGAAGTCGCTATTACCGTAGGTGGCACGGTAAGACCTAGACCCGGGATTACAAATCTAATTACTGTATGTAGAAAAATAGTTTTCAGAGCACAATATAACTTAGATATTTAATTTCAACTAAGTCAGTAACTGTGTTTAGACTGTTTTCCTTGAATTGCAACTTAAAAGTTAACAGCAATTAAATTGTCCAGCTGATCCAGCTTTTTGTTTGTAAACAAAAAATTAACATGGGAACTTTGAAAGCCACTGAGGCAGAGCCCAAGGGACTTTTTAAACATTTCAGACCTTATATGACTTCTAGTCGATGAAATCTTTCAGATGCACCATAAACTAACAAAATCGGTTGAGAAACCAAAGAGGAGTTTTGTAGACAAAAACCATGCTTGCCTTTTAGCGAATTTCCCTATAGGGAAGTAGCTATTACTGTTGGTCTCATGGTAAGACTTAGGCCCGGGACCGATTTACTTTTTCATTTTGATGTTCTTAGAGGCCAAAAACACAATTCCTTCAAATTTTTATTTATGTAGCCTATATATATATGTGTGTGTGTATGTGTCCGGACGATAACTTGAGTAACTTTTGTCCGATTTTTATAAAATTTGGTTTGAAGGTGTAAGGCGGGATAAACTTGAATGAGTTCGCGAACCAGCATGATTGGACCATGGGAACAGGGTTTAACGGGGGGTTTTATGGGGTAAAAATGGGGTTTTCTCATTTTTTACCCTTAAAACACAAAATTATCAATTTTTCTCCAGATACTCCAACTACTCAATTATTAAAGAGCTTTAAAAAACAAATAATTTAGTATATCAAAGTGTTTTTGTACGTTGAATGTAGAGGTGTGCGGATATCCGAAAAATCGGGTCAGATTCGGTTCGGTTCGGATATCCGTATCCGAACCGAGCCCAAATTCGATATCCGACACTATCCGTTATATATCCGACATATTGGGATAGACAATATATTTTGACGTTTTGGACAGAAAACTAAATCTCCATAACCATCATTAGTTTCCCAGGACAAAATTACAGCAATACGTTTCCAACGACCTAACAGCAAACGGCAAAGAAGCCGTATGATGCAATACCGATAACTAGTTTAGTCGTTATCGGCTGTTTTGCTTTACGATTAGATTCATCTGGAACGAACAGACATAAAGCAGAAAAGAACTACCATGGTCAAATGAAAGTCAACTCGTGCTTGTCTCGCTCCTGATACTAGGGGCCCTGCGTAATAGTTCTTTTTTTACAGTACTGTTTCAAAGTAGAAAAATCTAGCCTACTACTGTGATGTTACGTAAACAATAGATTTAATGTTTCCTGAAAAAAAAATCAGAATAGAAACAATAGAAAGGCAACACAATAGAAGGGTGGGAGGGGTTGGGCAATGACCTCGAAAGGAGTGCGGGTAGTGAGTCAAGTAGGACCGGTGGGGGGGGGAGGGGGGGGGTAAGACCTTGAAGCTATATATAGACTTGCACTACTTCCCTAAACCAGGACTGGCCGGCGAGTGGTATTCCAATCACCACAGGACAAGATACGTTGTTTTTTGGGTATTCATTGCCCGGTTTGACTTTGGATTGTCTTATTGTGTAGAAACTTTGAATAATAAAAAATAAAGTTAGAACTAACCACGATTATTTAGCATTGATTGTGTACATATTACATGATTAAACTATTGGGACCATGGATATACAAACTTTTGTCTGATTTTAATTTCAACATCAAAATACAATATTGCACAATCGTGATATTTTAGGTCATTACCCTTACCATTACTATTACCTTTATAATGCATCCGGTATTGCTGTTTCAGAAGAAAAGCACGTTGATAAATTATAAATTGATATTCCCGTAGTTAAAAAGAATTATCTTTTAAACCTATAAAACAAAATCATAAAATCTTACATAAAGATAACAATAACATAAATTGTAAAAAGGGTATAAAGATAACAACGTCATTATTCTTTCTCTTTGTTCTTCTATTTCTTGGGTTTCCCTTCAACACACATTCAACAAGTTGCCATGGTTACTAATCACCCATGTCGTTATCAGCTTTTGTGACATAGCGCACAGCAGGGGGTAAAACTGGACGAAAATCGGTTAATCTTTACCTATTATTTAATTACCAATGTATGTACTTTATTGGTATTTGGTACTGTATTAATAATCGGTCAAAATGGGCGATTTTTGTCAAATTTTACACCAAATTTATTGAAATTTCAAGGTGAATATTAATAAAACAATTATTACCAAATATTTTTATTCATTTAAAAGATTGAATTGTGGCATTGGGTTCCCCACTGAGTGCAGCCGAGCGGCACTAATGAGGGTCGAACCTTCTTGAGGGTGAACAATAGACTGCTTATCAGACCCTCCCCTCCCCAGTGGTCTGGAGAAAGCTTGTAAACAATGTATTGCACAAGCGTGACTTGACATTGGGCTGCTTCAATTAATTTTGTCAAATGAACTGCGATGTTTCAAAATCAAAAACAATAATTTGGGACCATACTGCATAACAATAATGGACTGCAATTGTTGAACATACAATCCATTTTTAACAAATTAAGATTAGGCCTATACGATTCAAATACAATTATAAAAATTATCTTGGTATTTTACTTGGGGTAATGAGTTATGTAGGCTATAGTGTAATTCTCGGTTCATCAAGGTTATACTGAATTATGTTTGGCAGTGAATAAGTGTAGAATGAAATTTATAAATTCAGGGTTACACACCTTTTACAGAGTTATAAAGCCTAACTGCCCAACATCAAATCGTGAGCTAGAGCCCAGCTTAGTGCATTAGTGATGTTTTCTAAACTTGGCAAACCCGCAAAATGCCACTTTTAAGGCCAATAATCCGTTCGAAAAACGTAAGGAAATACAATGTGAAAATAAACTTGAGATCGAACTTCTTGTCTTGTGAGAACCAGGAAACAACATAAAAAACATAACCTCAAGTAAACAAGCCCAAACGTTTGACATCAGTCCTGCTGAGCTAAGGTGTTGTGTGAAGATTTCGGCTGCTAGTGTACTTAATTCAAGCAACGAACTTTTGAAAATAAATGTTGTGAATTGTGATTTTCAAGAGAGAGAAAACTGTGGACTTGGCTAATTTTAAATTCTATAATTCAAAATTGTAATTTATGTTTATTTACACAGCTTTACATTGTTTTATACGTTAAAAATACATATGCAGCTTATTATTAACCGAGCCAAACTATCTGAATCCGAAAATATCCGAATCCGAACCTCCCAATATCCGATCCGATCCGAACCGAGCCTCAACTATCCGATCCGAATCCGATCCGAAATGAAATTTCACTATCCGCACACCTCTAGTTGAATGGTTATGGAGAAAATTCAAAAAATTGTTAATTTAAATTTCCCATGTTATTCTTATGGAGAATATTGTACACTGTTGTAGTTGGCTTGTTTAAGGATATATTTTGATCGAAATTGGCGGATTTATTTATTTAATACCAAGCTATTGATATTTTAATAAAAAACACACTTTATTAGTTTCCCTGTAGCAGCAAACCTAGGTACTCGTTAAACATAAATGTTAATTTAATAGATAATTTCAAAATAAATCAATCCAGGCAAACGGAAATTCGCTTAGTCGGCAGGTTTGCTGCAGCGTGGGTATTTAATATATAGATAGATATTTTGTTTCCTCAACCTTTATAGCTTTATACAAAAAATAACAAAAATAAACAACAAAACAACAAAATAAACAGATTGGTTTGGATTGAAGTAAAGGCTTGGGTTAGATTTTTGTGCCTGAAGATTTATGCAACTGGTGTTGAAGTTAACAGCTTTGTAAAATTACAATACAGCATTTTTCATTGGGTGTAAATACTGGATAGTTATAGGCCTATTTGTTTTTTTTTTGTCTTGCTTATTTATTATTACTCTGTGTGCAGGCTTCGCATTGGTAAGAGAATTTACTTTATTCAAAATGTTATAAATATGTTGATCTAAAACTGTTTAATTGGTATTCAAGGTTTGACATTCTTAGAATGATTTCTATCAACTATCATTTACCATTCAGTATCCCCACCACCTACATTTTTTAGATCCACAATATCGACACCATCTGAGTAGAGTATGAGGAGCTTGAGGTTGCCTTTGCCTGGTGAGAACCGTATCTTGCGGATCCATCCCCGGCCAGTGTGGGAGTTACGTGATGTGCGAGATTTCAGATCCCATATGTTCAACAGGCCATCCACATCAGCCTGGACTATCTGGTTGTTCTTGAATGCAATGCATGTGATCATTCCCACACCACTCTGTACAAAAAAAAAACAGTTCATACTTTTAAATTTATTTACCTATGACAGTTTTTTAAGCTAGCCATTTCAGTTCAGTTCTTAGAATTCAACATATCAGCAAAAGAATCACATATCAGCATTGTTTACTTACTTAACAGCATCTTGAACATACTTAACTTGAACATGAGTAACGGACCAATGAAGATCAAAGATTGAGAGAAAAGAAATAAAATTGTAATCCTTCAAACTCCAACTAATCAGCTGTTTATCAATTTAATTGTTAATGATGGGTGCAATTAGTGGTTGGTACAATGAGTCTTTGCATTAATGTCAGTGGCAATGAAAGGTTATAAACAAAAACATAACCTCTCTTAGAAGTTACGAGTTATTGTTAGTAATTAAATAACCAATCGTACCGTCGGTTATTAGGTCGTAGGTGGTAAAGTAGTGTACGCAACTCGCTTAAATAGTCTTAACGACACTCGTACAAGTTTTTAAGTCACTTGCCAAGGCTTGTACCTTAAATTTCTTCTTGTGTTATTAAGGGGTAGCAGATTTTTATCCCCCTGGAATTTTACTCCCTGGGCAAACGTGACGTCACAAACCAGGGGGTAAAATTCCGGCCGCGAACTTTTGAGTTTCGTGACATCAGCTCGATGGATTAAACGCGGAATTAAACATATATTTTCACGGTTGTGAATTTAATCAGAACACATCAAATTACAAAAACCTAGAATGTACGGCCCGGATTTTTACCCCCGGATTTTTACCCCCGGAACTTTGCCCCTGGAACTTTACCCCCTGGTCAGATATATAAATTAGTGAAAATGATTAATTATCTTCATTCAGTTTTAATTTAATAGTAAACATTTTATTATTAAGTAGCCTATCTTAATTCATTTGTAACATTAACTAATCGAACGGCTTTTTAATTTTAATTTTGAGATTCGAGTATCAGGATTTGATCTTTGAAGCCAACTGTTGATTAATATGATCAAAATAAAACAGCGAATTGTGTTTACTTAGTTGAGATTACGAAATAAATAAAGATAGGCTACTAAATAATGAACTGTTTACAATTAATTAAAAACGGAAATAAGAAAATCAATTATTCAATTTCTAAAATTGGTCAGGGGGTAAAATTCCGGGGGTAAAAATCTGGGGGTAAAAATCTGGGGCTAAAATTCCGGGGGTAAAATTCCGGAGGGTAAAAATCCGGGGGTAAAATTCCAGGGGTAAAAATCCGGGGGTAAAAATCCGGCCCGTACATCTTCAGTTGTCTAAACGCTAGTTATATGGACAGGGGGTAAAATTCCGGTTTTCATCGCTAATCTAATTAATCACGCTCTGACTATATCCATTAGACTTCCAAATCCGCGGGGGTAAAATTCCGGCCGCGAACAAACTTTTGGCCGCTCAAGTTACTACATCATTGTGACGTCAGCTTTGCCCAGGGGGTAAAATTCCAGGGGGATAAAATTCCGGCGACCCGTTATTAACACTATCTTTACGCGATTGTTGCCTTAACTACTATAATAGACCTGCAAAAGTTAGGAAAAGGACTTTGTTCATTTTGTAAGTAGCTTATTCACTGTTTTGTTAAAGTTAAGTTTGACTTTGAAATGAACATACAGATTGATTTTACTTCCCTTAAAAATTGGAATTGTCAGCTATTTGGTCTGTTCGTGATTTAACTTGTTTGACTCCTTTTGGATTGAAAATAAAACTAGCTGTATCCTTATTCTTACCTTATCTTTTTTTTCAATTACTGTAACCTTTTTTTGACAAATGCACAATATTTTGGTAAATCTTTCACTCGACACACTACATCCAGATTTTCAAATTTTCAGCAAAATGAATTATTAGATGCAAACTAATAAAGAAACTACCTATCCTGTCAACTTCCAAGTATTCATAACTTATTTCAGGTGGTTAAATTTGAACTTCTTCCCCCAGCTTTACCAGGTAAACACTTACATTGCACCCTAGACAATAAGATGGGATTACAACCCTCCATCTACAATGTCCAAATTGAAGAACCTAAGATCCCCCAATTCGACTATACTAGATGATATAACTTCTCAAAATGTAATTACCGATGGTAAAGTGTGTTGGCATTATTACATAAAAGACTGTACGGTACATTAAATTACAAGTTATGGTTCAACATAATTTAATTTGTATTACCTCTGGAGGTATCTTTATTCCATCTCGCACAACATTTCCATCAACCGCAAAGTGGTAAAGGTGACTTTCGGTGTCACTGAATACCAAATTTTCCTTAGCTACAAGCTCGGCAGCACTGCCTGGAATGATAACATTAATCTTTATACTGATCATTTTGCTGGTCAGTTTTATACATAAGGGTGAGAGTGTTGAGGTTTAGGAAACATACATCTAGTTTAATTTATGCAAGGGATATTCAGAATGAAAGGGACGTTTTGGAACAAAATAAAAAATGTGTGTAAGAAAAAAAAATATAAAACTTTTCTAGTTATTAAACTTGTCACCAAATAAATTGAGGCACTTATCGTAGCTGAGGCTGAGCTTTGAAATTCCTTATTCTTAGAATTCTGTTGCGACAGTTTGTAGAATTTCTGCAATGTCAGCCACTCAGTGACACACAACTGGAACTCCTCGTCATCATCTCCATCAATGATAGCCCTCCCTTGAGTATTGGATTATCACTGTGCTGGTAACCAAGTCTTCATTTTAGGAAACACGTGAAAACCATTCATGTAAGTTCTGAACTGTAGGGCAGATGACGATTATTTCCCATTTGAATGAATAAAGGAGATATTGTGTTCAATTTGCCAAGGGAGACCGGTTATTGACATGCAAGACCAACATTTTGGAAACTTGTATATATGTATTTTTGTAATTGCTGTCCTAAGATTGAGAAAATTTTGACTATATTAGAGTTTGTTGTTGCGCCTTCTTTAAGATAGTCAATCAGAATTACACCACTCATATGAAAAAAAAAAACACACATTTACTATTACACTAATCTTGTTTGACAAGGTTTGTGAGAATTTTCTTGCTTCTTTGGGAGATTAAGTGTACCTCCGATCTATAAACTGTAATTTTATGTTGCAACCAATGTGTTTCACTGTTTCATCATTTATTATGATCCAATCTTGTAGTGAATCACAATTTTGATCAGGGGCCTCCAACCTTATTTACTCAAGGGACACATCGAACAATTTTGATCAGGGGCCTCTAACCTTATTTACTCAAGGGACACATTGTACAATTTTGATCAGGGGCCTCCAACCTTATTTACTCAAGGGACACATTGTACAATTTTGATCAGGGGCCTCTAACCTCATTTACTCAAGGGACACATTGTACAATTTTGATCAGGGGCCTCCAACCTTATTTACTCAAGGGACACATCGAACAATTTTGGAGGAAAAGCCGGCCGGGCCAGCAATATTTTAGTGTGGTATGTTATGTTAGATCCCCTTTAAATAACCCACAACAAAGTTTTTTTTATTTTTATTACGAGTTCAGAGGTGGATTTTGAAATTTTATTGCTTACTTATTTGTTGCTATATTTTCTTACGTATAACTTGTTGGCCAACTAATATTGTTTACTTGTTTGTAAACATAATGTTATCAATAAACAAAACAATTGATCGCAAGAGATGCTCTCGAGTGCTGCCCCGATTGTGGGTGATAATCACCAATCTATACTAATATTTAATATAATATTTTTCTTAGTTGGCCTTTGCAGTCCAGACGAAGCCCTTTTTGCCGGCCAGATGTGTGTGGTCTCTGGGTGTGTTCTCATAAGGTTGGAAACCCCTGATCCTGATGGTAGGCATCCAAAAATGTCAAAACTGTTCTCATTTGCTGACCTCTACTGAAACAGTGGTCTGTAAGCATTATTCTCAATATTCTGATCAACTTAAGCAACCACTCTTCATCAATGATAATGCTCGGGCATCCACTATTCTCTTTCTTATGAATGTTAGTTAAACTATTTTAAAACTGCATAGGCCTATACAATTTCCAATCAATATGTTGTTTTCATTCACTTGACACAGTTAGTCTGGGCGTCAGCTAGGGGGACCTGGAAATTTGGGTGGACAAAGGTTTTTTGACTGATTCTGACTCAGTTTTTTGCGCTGATTACGAATATGCCGGGTGCCACCTTGGCACCCTTGGGCAAACGCCGCCATATTGGAAAAATGGCGGCCAAAACTGGTTTTTCGATAAATACTCGAAAACGGTTAGTTTTAGAGATATTTATGTAGAGACATAAAATGTAGAGCGTAAAAAACTACACAGAAATGATATCAACACTTTTATTTGTAAACCTCACGGTTTTAGCACAATTTTGTGAAATTGAAGTTATTATTAACATAAAGTTGTAATTTAGTGCCAATACCTATGACATATTACATTCATTGTTCAAAAATCATAATTATATTATGCATTCCACATTTGTACAAGTAACCTTTGTAAAAAATAATTGTTATTAGTGCCTTCAACCCCCCCCCCCCTCCCCACACATCACACTCGCCCCTTTACACTGAACATTCTCGTATTCCCCCAATCTGTAGGTGCAGTGAGAATCTCCCGGTTTATTTTAAGCAACAATAGCACTTATTGGTGTGATGAAAAAATAAAAATACTGGTAAAGTTACAGATTTATATTTAAGTAATGTAAATAATGGAGTTATTGCATATAACTGAGAAGTCGCTCGAGGTTTTAGCTTGAGTCATAAGTAAAGGCATGCTGTGGGTTTGACGTAAGCATTAAGCAATTCTATGTAGATAAGAATGTATCGAATTTGTCACTTACAGCTTGTATAAATCCATCTTTGCAGTCTCTTATACCGCTTAACATTGGATTTTTAGTAGCTGCAACAGCCGCTGATGCTTTAAACCGCCGAGCATTACTGTATATACAGGTTACACCAAATTTGTGTAGGTAGTTCATTGATCGGTTTCTTCTTATTTAGCAGTAATGATAATGCTATTTTAATTGTGGTGTTTTGTTTAGTCATTATCAAAGTAACAATGTTACCTATATCAAGGAAGGTAGACCAGTACAAGCTCTTTTAAAAATAGCAACAATATCTTGCTGATATTAGATTCAAGGCTTTCATGATTCAGTTTGGTTTCATAGTTGTCTCTGTTAACTGTGCGTGATGTAGTTTCTGATTCAATTTTCTTTTTTACTTTTCCAAAACTACATTCTTCATCTTCATAAGATAATGCCAGTTTCATCGCAAATGGCATTTGATTTCTAAACGCAACTATGTTAGTATTTCCAGGATATTTCCACAGTACAGGCAATTTAGTTTAAAATCAAAGCTCTGTATATCTGATCTTTTCAAACGCTTGGGTGGTGGAGGAACTACAGACGGGCTAATGTTCTAAATGCACGCTGAATGTGGGTTTTTGATATCTATGAGGAAGAGGACACACAAGATTTATGAAAATAATCGAGTAAATTTTCATCCAGGTATATGAACAACTCATCTTGTAGTTCAATACTTGCTGATTTAACTGATCCGACTCTTACAGGGCCTCCACTTATTAACTGTCCATTTTTTCCGCAGTTAAAAAGCAAGAATATTCCTTTCCCTTTGAGGTAAGTTTTAATCCCCTAATACACTTCTATTTTCCGTCATTATCGTATTCAATTCATTGTTCCAATCTAGAACAAAACACATCAATTGGAATCTTCATTAACTTTATAAAGACGTTCCACAAACATATACTGTGCCGGATCTGGGTTTTTTTCGTCAGGGTGGTGGTATTTGGGGGGAAGAGCAAGGTAAAGTTTTGCCACACCATGTATATATATATATATATTTTTTATGTAAACTTTTAAATAGAAAATCATTCGTTCTAATATTCGATAAATTTTTATTTGCCAATTTAATGTATAGGCCGATATTGATACATAATATATTATAATAGAACCTTGTACTAACTAGTATTACAGCTTGTCAATTAAATACCCAACAGAGTAAAAATTATGTAGTAGTATCATCGTATTTATCTAGTCCTATAGCTAGAATAGCATATGTAGTTGGCAGGTATTTATAAGCAGGTTAAATCGATGACATAATGCAATAACATAAAAATCTAATTTTAAGATAATTTACCTTAGTAATTTCCAACCAAAGTATCCAACTACATATCACTTGTACACTACTTACAAGCAACTCTCGCAACTGTATTTGAAACTTTATTGAAGGCTGAGCGCGCCACCGAGCCCGCCAAAGACTCGCATACAGAAAGCATAATGGCCACGGGGTGGGTAACTGAGGGATGTTAGATGAAACTAACAATTATTTTAATCAAAGGTTTCTTGTACAAATGTGTAATGCATAATATAATTATGTTTTTTGAAGAATGAATGTAATATGTCATAGGTATTGGCACTATATTACAACTTTATGTTAATAATAACTTCAATTTCACAAAATTGTGCTAAAACCGTGAGGTTTACCAAAAAAAGTGTTGATATCATTTCTGTGTAGTTTTTTACGCTCTACATTTTATGTCTCCACATAAATATCTCTAAAACTAACCGTTTTCGAATATTTAACGAAAAACCAGTTTTGGCCGCCATTTTTCCAATATGGCGGCGTTTGCCCAAGGGTGCCAAGGTGGCACCCGGCATATTCGTAATCAGCGCAAAAAACTGAGTCAGAATCAGTCAAAAAACCTTTGTCCACCCAAATTTCCAGGTCATCGTTAATTACAATGAGTCGACGCCCAGACTAAGTTGACAATAAATAGGTTTTAAGTTATTTTTAAACTATTGGACTCACCAGACTCAGAGAGGGGACTTGCTAGGGAGGATGTCTCCTCACTGGGCTTCCTTGGAACAGCCTTGGCCTGTAGTGACTTGACACTGTGTACAGGTGACCATTCCTGTACCACAACACAACAAAACGTTATATACAGCCATTTATTACTCTAAGAGACTAACTCTAGAGCCATCAGTGGTGTTTGAACTTGCAGCCTAAACAGGTGTTAACATATGTTGTTTTACTTTGGAGCGTTTATCAGCTATAAGAGTTCATTTAGTTCTAGGGGTCTGCGGGTCAGACTTTTTTGGTTCGGGTCGGGTCGGGTCGGGCCGATAATTTTGGTCCTCGGGTTTCGGGCCAAAATCGGGTCGGGCCAAAAATTATTAATCACCGGATTTTTTTTCTTTTAACTCTTATCTGTGTTTATAATATTATTTGAAAATAAAATATGAAAACAGATTGTATTTATGTGTATTATTTCATGTTCATAACTTATTTACAGCTTAGGAGTTGCCTCAACTGCAAGAAAGAAGAAAATTTTTTTTTTTATCAAGCCATTTTTTCCCATTTTCATAACTGTTGAAATATCTATATAGCTATATTACAACAAGTTTTTAATGGAACTTAATATAAAAGGATCATAAACAAATCAATTAACCTTATCACAAGTTTAGGGCCTGTGGACTGGCTTCAAGACTGCAAGCAAGAAGAAAATAAAAATTCTATGTTTCCACCATGCAATATGAATCATTCATTCCCTGCCTCCTAACCTCCTAAGTATAAAAACCTCACACTTACAATAGCATTATTAGTTACATCATCATAAATAAAGAATTATCTATTAATTGGCATTAGTATGCCTACAGCTTTACATAGGAGTTATTTTTTTATAGGGCCTAAAATAGTAATAGGCTAAGCAACATGACAAGTGGAGAACTCATCGAAGAAAAGATATTGTGTAAACTAATTTACTATACAACTCTAAAACAGTAAATAACACACATACATTGTTTATGGTATAGTTATTGTAAAGACTGTAAAAATTGCATATCATGTCATACACAGTATTATAGACCTACGGTATTGCAAGAGATAAAAATCTTAAAACAACTGATTTTGATAGCTAATAAATGAAAAGAAATAAAAATCCATAAACTCAAGTCAAACAATATCACAATTAATTAGGTACCCGAAAAGGAACTCTTAATATATAGAAAATTAGATTAAATCAAGAGAAAAGAAAGTTAAATGCTAATTTGGCAACATAAGCAGACAGCAGAGACATAGTGCCCTAATTAGCAACACAACTCAATGTTTTTTATACTGCAAGTCAATGTTTTTGAAACTGTAGGGTCTTTTTCTCGGAAGGAAGGGTAGTAGAATGTAAACAAAAAAACATAAATCACTCTCACAGCCAGATATTTCTTTAATATATCAGATATTTCTTTTGTTTATAATTTATTATGTAAAATACTAAAATATACTTTAAACTAGGTATGGAATAAACAATAAATAATTAAACAGGTACCTCTGGATAAATAGTCTTTCTTTTGACTTTGTTTTTTTATACTGTTGCGTCACGGCTTTTGTCTGTAGACGACTGGCTCTGGCTAGTGGCAGTATGGCAATTGCTCTGTTGTGTCTTTGTTCTTAAACGTCGTGAGAAAACTTAATATTTAATTCTAATTTTAACGTTTTAATTCCTCTGTAATAATATATATAAGAGTGTTTCTTATAAAATTAATTATTATTTTTTTGGCCCGACCCGATCTTATCTCTGACCCGACCCGAATAAATCAGGGACCCGCAGACCCCTATTTAGTTCTGGCCCACCAGTCAGGTAACTGTTTATTCTATGTAAATTCTGAAGTTGTTTAAAGGTTTTAATTTTAAACTGTACATAGTCCTTCTAAATTTGTGGTCTTGGTAATGGTAATAGATTCATCTAGTTATAGTAAAAAAAGACACAAAAGGCATTTCGCAAATCCTTAACTCATACTTAGCTTCAGGTACTCTAGCCATGTCGCCATCTAATTATAGAATTTTCAATGTTAGTATCAGTTTAAGCTCATCTTTTATAAGCACTTCCCTTTGTAGTTTGCTCCTAACTCACTGATAAATACTAAACAATGCCTCTGTGGGGATTGAGGGCAACATGTTTTAACTATACTGGGCCATGTTGTACCTATTGACATCTTGATACCTACTGAGGGGTTATGAAAAAGCCAGACTATATTCTTTTCTTTTGTTACTCAGCAAAAATATACAAGCACTACAAAGTGTAGCTTAAAAACGTTTGATCAGTCACTAAAACTTACCAGTGCTGTTACAAATGGGAATTTCTTTGGCATAGTCCGTAACAGGGACAAGTTTCTTAGATCCCACAACTCAAATGGCCCGTCCTTGTATACCACAACAAAGTATTGCCTGAAATCAAGATTGAATACAATTGCAAGACAAATACTAACTAATTTACCTGCTGCTTGAACATTGAAACATTGCTAACATTAGGAGAACAACATGGCAGAGGAGAAGTGTGTGTATACCTGAGAGGAGACACTCGCAGGATGTCTATGGGGTTCTCTGGAGGTCTGTTGTGCCTCAGGGTTGTGGTCTGTCCAGAGTTAACATCTGTCAACAGCAACTCATTCACCACCTTGCCCCCCAGTGACGAGTGTGCGTAAGACAAAAAGCTAGTCAAGCCAGTCCATTCTATACCTCTGAAACACAACAGGTGGTGAGAGCAGCTGCTACCAATACTTGTTGTAACGATTATAAATGTGTATTAATATTATTTTTCACTTTGGAAACTTTATAACTTATTTTGTATTTAAATATTCTTACCAGATTGTGTTAATTTCGTTTTATATTATAAGGTTATAGTTATTTATAGTATTGTTATTATTCTGCATTGTGAATAGAAATTCAAGACCCCCCCCCCATATCTAATATTTAACTCTAAGTAAATATACAGAGATATCCTTTTGGTTGTCGTGCAATCTTAGCAAGAAGTTTAATTTTATGATTTTCATAATATTGAGTGTCTCCCAAAATATTGGGGGATATTGGGGACCACTCAAAATTTTTAAATATAAACCCCCTACAAGTGACATCTTATTTTGAAGTCTTTACGACAACTTAAAGAATGGTGAAGACCACAGTTTTCTATCTCTTCACCATCCAAAATGGTAGTCTGTGTTGGAAAAACACTTTTGTGGTAGAATAAAAAAATTGAGTTTTAACAAGTATCAGATTTTTTCAAAAATGAATAACATGAAAGAGAAGAAAAATCGTTATAAGATGTGTGATACTCTTAAGATTATAATTTTAATTTTATTGATTAATACTCTTGACAAATACGGTTTGTTATAAATAGATTGATAGCAATAGAAAATATTTCAAAAATAACTGAAAAAACCACTCAACTATCTTTTAATTTAACATGATTATAAACCTTTGTAACTTGGCTAAATATTAACAATTTTTTGGATGATAGTTTTATCTTCTGTACATACGCTATAAATTACTTTAATAAAGAATGAACAATTAACATACTTGATAGGGTGGTTGTGCAGTGCAAACTCTTTTTCTATCACACCTGTAGCCATGTTGTATATCTGAAAGGATTACAACTACCTTAATGCCAATCTATTGAAATTTCAATTATACAAGGAACAGGGCTATGTATAAAACCATGTTACTCAAGATTTTACGAGCAAAAACATACGAAACATAACTAGGTGTGCGGGCCTCATTTCTGCCAATTGAGCGCAGTGAGCATCGATATAAACAAAAAACCTTCTTTACAAATACAATTTCATATTAAAAATATTATTGATTACAACCTAAAAACATGAGTAAATTTTATTGATCAATTCCTTACTTGCCATTTGCTGCTCTTATTTATGCTTTCGACTCTCTATATATAAAATGGCTCAATCAGCAAGCCCTCGATGGTTCTAGACTCTTGACAATGCTACGTAAGTAAAAAAATTCTGACTTTTCTAGGTCCACCACAGCTTGATCTACAGTGCATCTTTGACTGCGATGTACCGAAATCGCATATGCAAGATCTATTAGAAATTTCCTTCGAGAACATTTTCCTCTGGCAGATAGCCATGATAAAATATATCTTACAAGATACATTCAAGAACGAACCTTTCTCTCTGTATTTTCAATAGCAGGATTTAATGCAAATTAATCTTTTGGTAGAAACAAACTTGGATGAAATATTCTATAGGGATATTTAGTTTCCAAGTATTGGAGTATGAGAATCGACTAGGGGTTTGCGGTGCACCGAAAAAGTCAAGCCGGTACGGTACAAGCTTAATTACCGTCATCGGTTCGGTACAGCATTTTACACGGTACAAATTCGGTTCGGTACAGCTTATTATAATAATAAATTACTTTCAGTTTACTATCGTAGTCAACGACAGTTGGTTCCGAGCACATAAAAGTCTTATGATGTTTGTTTACGATCTTCATAATTTATTACTAGGGCGATGATGCAATAAAAACCCCATTAGAAGTCCCAAATCCATTAACATTTTATCATGACAATAACATTTTATCACCACGACAATAATTTTTGTATTCAAGTACTTCCAAGAACTGTTGAGTTTTATCACTTTTATTTCTTTACGACTTTCCCCAATTATATTTTATCATAAAAATAATAGTTTTATGATGACTGTTAAATGTTATCTCTAACTCAGTCAGTATTTTCGTTAATATTCAATTTGCCGCTGGCCATTGCCTACTGCCATAAAACTGTTTATGGGTACATATTAAACTTGTAACTAATCTACAGTCTTATTTTATAAGTTAAAATATTTGTTATAGATATTTTATCTTTCTATTGACGAAACCACAAGCATAGTTGTTGTTGTTTCCATAATTTGTTTACTATGCAAGCCTACTCGGTCTCAAATTATGTCATTGCATGTTCTGTATTTCGTCTTACATTGTTAGATGTGGCTGCTTAAGGCTTAAATGTTTTTTAGTTGCCTGTATTTTTTATTGTGTTGAAGGTACTTTATGCAATCTAAATCTTATGAACTAGATAGTGATTTTGCTACCCTCATTGTAACCTAATCAATTTATACAGTATATAGGCCTTCCTAAATAATTAGGTCTAGGCCTGGGTCTTTTGATTCTTTGGAAAAGCTTTAAAATATACTAAGAAAATTTGATTGAGCCTGAGATAACCTAATGATTGATATGATTGATATTGTACATGTTAACTTTGTAAATGAAAAGACAATAATCTTACTCTGTGATAATCCAAATTTTAGTAAAAAAAAACTTTGCAAGATTTAACTTCATCTTATAACTAGTTTTGAAGCTGATAAAAAAAGATGCTCTTTGCTATTACTTCATCATAACCTCCAGTTTTTCATTGTCGTCTGCTGTGAACAGCTGGCAACTACACTGTCTTTGTTTGTACTGAATGCTTTTATATGTTTTTAAAAATTTAAAAAACAACTAGACATTGTGTTGGTTGGAAATAATTTACCAGTTGTGTGAAATCATCTTGTCAATAAATGTTTCAAACATGTTTATTCCTAAAAACTCTTATCCTATTTTTAAAACCACTTTTATCATGGCTATTCAAAGTATCTCAGAGTAAAATAGGTAAAGCCTTTATCTTAACTGTGATTTTTCTTGACACAATCCTCGTAGTAGTAAAAGGTTTTGTTTTAATAATGTGTGGTACAGTAATTGTTGTTAGAAAACCATGAATGTAGGATACTATCCATTTTCATAGTAATGTCAATGTATTAAAGTTAAAAATAATGGTTTGGATACAGTTGTGAGCAGAAAACCGCAAAAATACGGGTAGCCGCGTACCGTACCGATTTTGTACCGAGAACCGAGGTACAGTCTAACCTTGATATAACGAACCTCAATATAACAAATTCCTTGATATAACGAATGTTTTTTAATCCCCTAGAACTCTCCGTAAGACACAATGTATACATTTACCTCTACATAACGAACAAACCATAACAACGACCTTGATTTAACGAATTTTTCGTGATTTCGGCTAAAATAAGACACCTCAATATAACGAATTTATCATTGTCAGAACCTCTACATTGCGAATTTAACCTCTGCATAACGAATTGTCTACGTCTTTCCCTCGATATAACAATTCCCCCACCCAATTATTGTTTTGGGAAAATCTGTTTCTTTATCAAATGAAATGGAAAGGTCACGTCATCGCTTGCGCTAACATTCGTCTGCTCCGTTTTACATCTTTGTCTGCTGTCGCTGCGCGCGCTATGTTGCAACTTGCAACTGATAACTGATTTCATTCACTGAGGACTGATGACGACGTAATGTTTAGTAAGCTGTGATTGGGCGATATGGGAGAGCTATGGTGAATTGTACAATTTTTGGATAAAGAGAAACCTAAGAAAGTATATAAAAACAAAACCAAAGAGAAAGAATAGTGTTACATCCTAATCTACCTTTACTTATTGCTTATTTATTCTATAACTATTATCAGCTGGTTATAATGTTTACTTGTTCACTTTGTTTTTAATTTATGTTGAATAAAGTTGGTTAAAATTGTACTTTGACAAATACATTTATTATTTGTTCTAATTACGTACAGAACAATTTGGCGACGATGGAGGTGAGTACAAGTAATTCAAATACCTCTCAAAACATTCAAATGATTAACTCAGCATTGATTGGACCCTTTAATGAAAGATATGAAACTTGGAAAATGTATATGGAAAGACTAGAGATATCATTCATTTATAACAACATTTCGGAAGATAAAAAGAAAATTACGTTACTTCACTGTATTGGATCAGACACTTACAGTAAACTTAGGGATATATCGCATCCTGTATCACCTATAACTAAATCCTATGCTGAATTAGTTCAAACTCTTAATTCACATTTTACACCGAAACCAAATGAAGTATCAGAGACATTCGAATTTCATTGTAGACACCAATATGAAGGAGAAAATGTTTCTGAATTTTCATTGGATCTTAGAAAGTTGTCTAGACATTGTAATTTCGGCACATTTCTGTCAAAAGCCCTGAGAAACCAATTTATACTCGGGCTAAGGGATGAAAAAATACAGACAAGGTTAATTACTCTAAGTGACAGTGATTTGAGTTTTGAAAAAGCTGTAGACATGGTTCAAGTAATTGAAAAGGCTCAAAACGATTCAATAACAATCCAATCAAAATTCAATCATGAAAACAATGAATTGCCGGTTAACTTAAATGTTGTACAACAGAAAAGTTTTCAAAAACCTAAAAACAGTACAAATCTTAAACAATGTTACCGTTGTGGAGAGTTACATGAATACATATCTGAATGCAAACACAAAAATACAACATGTAACTTCTGTAAAAAAATAGGGCATCTAGCAAAGATTTGTTTTAGGAATCCTAATGCACCTATAAAATTGCAAAGACAAAATAAGACTACATTTAACACTACTTCAAGAAATGTAAAACAAATAACAGACTCGTTCGAAGATCAAAGTGAAATATTTCTACAACAAAATATGAACAATTCTGTTAGATCCCTCTATAAGGAAACTAATGTTATTGACATTTGTTCTATGAATACCTCAGAAGATAAATTTAGGAAAATTATGTTAAACATAAAAAAAAATGGGAAAACTATTCCGTTTGAACTAGATACAGGAGCAGGGGTATCTTTGATGTCAAAAAGTAACTTTTCCAAGTTTTTTTTCCAAAACACAGACCTTTAATGAATCCAGACATAATCTTAAGAGATTTCAACAAAAATGAATTTGTTCCATTGGGTAAAACCATTGTTCAGGTTGGTTACGGTAACCCAACCAAATATCTTCCATTGTATATAGTCGATGGTAATAGAGATACGATATTTGGTAGGGAATGACTGAGATCGATTAAAATAAATTGGTCAGACATAAATAACGTTCACGGAGCTGACTTGAATAGAGTTAAACACTCAAATCCCAAAGTACACGATATTTTAATGGAATTTAAATCCATATTTGAACCAAGAGTTGGAAGTTTCAAAGGGGGAGAAGCACTTCTTAACTTAAAGCCTGACACTACACCAGTTTTTAAAAAAGCTAGACCACTAACTTATGCTTTGTTACCAAAAGTTAGTGCAGAAATCGACAGACTAGAAAAAGAAGGTATAATTACAAAGGTGAATCAGTTCTTGGGCTACTCCAGTTGTACCGATTATGAAGGCAAATGGAAATATCAGACTGTGTGGAGACTACAAAGTAACCCTCAATCCCCATTTGGTAATACCAGAACACAGCATGCCCCGCATTGATGATATTTTGGCCAGAATGGGTAATTCGACTAAATTTACAAAGATTGATATATCCGAAGCTTACCTACACATGCCAGTGGAAGAAGAATACAGAGAATTGCTCACAATCAATACACACAAAGGTCTATATCAAGTAAATCGTCTACCATTCGGAATAGCAAGTGCACCTGCTATTTGGCAATCAGCAATGGAAAATATTCTACAAGGTATTGATGGTGTTGATGTTTTCTTTGACGATGTCAAAATAACAGCCCACAGTGAGGAAGAACATTTGAAAAGACTCCGTGCTGTATTAAATCGGTTCAAAGACAACGATTTACACATTAATGTTTCTAAATCTCAATTCCTTGTACCAGAGATTGACTTTCTTGGTTACCATGTCTCGTCAAAGGGAATAAGTAAAAGTAAACATATTACTGAAGCAATAAGAAACCTGAAGAGACCAAGTAATGTGAAAGAAGTTAGACAAATCCTTGGGTTAATAAGTTACTATCGAAAGTTTATTCCAAACTTAAGTGAAAAGATGCAAGCCATTATTAATCTCACAAGAGCTAATGTACCTTTTAATTGGACTGAAGAATGTGAACGAGATTTTAAATTGGTGAAGGAGGAAATGATGTCAGAGAATATACTATGCCATTTTGACCCACACTTACCACTCATTCTAGCAACAGATGCTAGTCAATCTGGAATTTCGGCAATTCTTTCTCATGTGTTTCCGGATGGAAACGAAAGACCTGTTGCATTTGCTTCCAAAACACTATCACAAACACAAAAACAGTACAGTGTCATACAAAAAGAAGCCCTGGCAATTTATTTTGGAGTTAAACACTTTTACCAATACCTTTATGGACGTCATTTCACCCTAGTTACAGACCACAAACCCCTGGTATCAATATTTGGACCGAAAAATGGAATACCACTTATGGCCGCAACAAGACTACAACATTATGCTATATTCCTTCAGGAATTTTCATTTGACATAAAGTATAAATCAACCAAAGACAATGTTAATGCTGGTGCACTTTCAAGACTACCTAAAAATGTTGAAGAAGCTGCTGTTATTGACTCAGCCGATGTTCATGAAATAGAACAAATCTATACTTTACCTGTCACAGCTGAAGAAATAGCAAAAAATACACAATCTGATCCAGATCTTAGAGATTTTTATCAATCACTAATCAGAGGAAAGCCAATCCATCACTCAATGTCTTCTAACGAACAAGAATGGTCGATTCAACTTGGATGTTTGTTAAAAGGGAATCGTGTGGTGATTCCCAAACAACTTCGTGCAAGAATTTTGAAAGAACTTCATGAGGCTCATGTGGGTATAGTGCGCATGAAGGGACTAGCTCGTTCGTATGTTTGGTGGCCTAAAATTGATACAGATATTGAGAATATGACCTTAAATTGTTTGGGATGTCAACGAGTACAGCATGAATCACCCAAAGCACCAGTTCACCATTGGGAATATCCTTCAAGGCCTATGCAAAGAATTCATGTTGATTTTGCTGGACCATTTTATGGCCATTATTTTCTCCTAATTGTGGATGCCTACAGTAAATGGCCAGAAATTGTAACACTTACAACTATAAATTCACATAAAACCATTGAGGCTTTGCGTAAATTCTTCGGCTCCTTTGGAATCCCTGACATAATAGTGTCTGACAACGGAAGGCAATTTGTTTCATTAGAGTTTGAAAAATTTCTTAAACCAAACGGTATTAGACTCAAGAGATCAGCACCTTACCATCCTGCTACTAATGGTCAAGTAGAACCCTATGTGCAAGACTTGAAAGATACCATCAGAGCAATGCACTTTGAGGAAGGCTCTATCGAAATAAAATTACAGAGATATTTAATGGCCTATCGAAGAGCCCCACATAGTACTACAGGACAATCTCCTTCACATCTCTTCATTGGACGTCAAATTCGATCAAGACTAGACTTATTGTATCCTGATTTGTCACAAAAAATGAACCGAAAGTTTGACCCAGACTGTGACAGGCAAAAGTCCTTTAAAGCTCAAGACCGTGACAGGCAAAAGTCCTTTAAAACCCAAGACCCTGTCGCCTACCGCCTCTATGGAACCTGCAACAAATGGGGGTTCGGAAAGATCAACAAAAATGAAGGACCAAGAAATTATGAAATAACCACAAGCAGTGGCCCAATCAGACGACATCAAGACCAAATTAGACGCTCAGGGCGGGACTTGTGTGAGTTTTCATTAAGGAATGAGCAAAATCAAGTATTCATACCAACAAATTTTGGAGAAGTCAGAGAGGAACCCACCGAAGACCATGTAACAAATTATCACAACATTGATCCAGAGACCAATGATCCCAACATACCAGATGATCCAGAGACCAGTAACAACATATCAGATGTTCCAGTGGCACCAGCTTCCGCTATGACAGTGAGACATAGACTTAACTTATGAAACTTACTAAGAAGGGGAGGTGTTACATCCTAATCTACCCTTACTTATTGCTTATTTATTCTATAACTATTATCAGCTGGTTATAATGTTTACTTGTTCACTTTGTTTTTAATTTGTGTTGAATAAAGTTGGTTAAAATTTTACTTTGACAAATACATTTATTATTTGTTCTAATTACATACAGAACAAATAGCAACATCGTTATTTTAACATTCCTTTTACGAGTGTTTTTATTATCCTTAAGTTGGCTATGATTATACACTTTTATAATGACTTATCTAATAATTTATTGTTTTCAATACGATTTGTTTCAACTAGCAACACCAATGCTATAGTTAATGATTATTATTGACATTCCTCTGTTGTGATAAATCAGTACTGTACTGTAAGTAGCCTACCAGCCTATCGCGAGCAGTAGCTTACAAAACTTTCTACTGTTTTGTTTTGTTCATTACATGGTTTATGACTACGCAATACAGTGTTTGGCTAGTAGCCCAGGCAAATTAGACATATGCTCCCCAAAAAATCGTCTAAAGCTGGAAAGTGTTTAAATACCTTTTGGGGGTCCCAAATAAGACTCCTGTGAGTTTGCGACGGATTCTGACGTCTGCTTAAGTTTTGGGAGTCGAAAAACTAAGAAAATTTTGCACTTTTTCAGTTTTTCACTTATAACTCCTAAATAACGAATCCTAAGGAAAATGTTGTTCAAAGGTGTCTTTTTGTGCATTTAATTTTGCGTCGATTGGTGTTAAATACGTCAAAATCGACCGAGCCGTTTAGCCGCTGTAGCTTTTCAAAGATGGGATATTTTCATCAACATGGCCAAAAGGTTGATTATTTGACCAGTTTTCGGCTTACAACTCCTAAACGACGCATGCTATACAAAAATGCACCTGTAGTTAGTTTGGAAAACACAAAATTCGGCTTAGAATTATGATTATGAATTACTAGATAGTTTATTTCATGGTTATCATATCCAGAGGTTTATCCAAGAATGTTTGAAGGGAAGGGTAGCAAGACCCCCTATGTAATTTTAAATCTAATATTGGTATCTGAGGTTACAAAAATTTTAGGATTCGTCCTAAGCTCCCATTTATACGAACCCATCTCTGGACACTCCAAAATGATGTTAAGCGATTCTAATATATAAAAAGATATTACAACGAGAAAGATTTTATTAAATGTAGCAAAAATTTTATTTTTTAGCTTAATAAACGAAAGATGATAATGGGACAGATTTACATAGTCTTTATGTGTTTAGCCTATAAAAAACCGATTGGGAGTTTTCGTAGATTTCACCATATAACTTCTCTACTTCTCATCATTAGAATCTTAAGAATAAGGATTCATTCCTTGCTCTTTTGTCTTGCCACAAATGGTGACATTCGGTATACGCTACAATCTTTTTCGTCAGATATCGAATTGAGATAATCGTGCCCCTTGCAAGTCTTTCAGACAGTAGTGCATTATATCCCTGCATTTCAAAAGTAGCAAGATAATGTAAACCTTTTTTTACATGTACATGATAGTCAAAATAGGTAGACGAAGTTGAGAAATTTTTGTCGAAACGATGGATTAGCCGTAGTGATGGGAGTTAATCCATTGGCGTTTATTTTCTATACCTATCTCTCTGAATTAAGTACACTTTTAAATAAGCTCTAAAGGATTAGTGGATGAGCAGCCCCTTTTGATAGAATTAAAGCCAAAATTAGATTTTGAAAGTGTACTCTAGAAGAGACCAACCCTCACTTGATTTGGATATTTTCTGCTACCAACATGTATAGGGTCAATACCTGCTTCTGCAACTTCGCCAAATGTTGTAACCCGTCAGAACACAGTGAGATCCACATTGATTGGAGTAAACAGCATGAGTAGTTTTAGGCTACATGAATAGTTAGATTTTAGTCTCTTCTACATCACGCTTTCGTCATCAAACTGCGCTAGTGGGTGCGACCTATTTTTAATCCAAAGTATGATTCAAATTGAGGCTTGGATTTAATGTGGAATATGTCATGTGCTGACTGAGGCGGGCAGATTTTCATTTAAACTTTGCTGTTGCCATCACAGCTCGCAATTAAGGTCACCACTTCCTTTTATTCTGCACAGTTTATGGTCATCATAGGCTTGCCTATTTACGATTTTCTTGCAAGCTGTGTCTTTTCATTACGCTTTATACATATCTCGCGTTGATGCTATCATTATATCTCGCATTGATGCTATCATATGGGATAACTCCTGAGCTGATTGGCATGAGTGAACTATTTTCAGTAAATGGGTCGTGACACTGGAACCATTTGATGAATTTCTTATTGATCCCACCGTATCCCTGGAGTTTATATTGTCAACTTGATATGTTGAAGAGGTGATCCCACAATATCCCTTAGTTTGATGGGTAGCATGGTAGCATTCACTGCGATGGGCCTGCCAGCGAACCATCGGGCTAGATCCCCATCATTGATTCCTCTATCTCGGAAAAGCTCTCCACAGTAATATGTTGCTCTCATGAGCACTTACTTGTTCAATGGTCATATTACACCATAATCCGGAATTATGCTTTTTGTCTTGCTTTAATTGTGAAATATCCTTGTTCAATAGTACATGGATATTTAACACTAGCCAGTTTGCCATTCAGTTCCAAGAAAATAAATTTCATTGTTTACTATTGTTAAAATTTTAGTTTTATAATTTGATATTCAAACATGTATTGCTCTGAAAATAAAAATGAATAGTAAATTTATTTTGTAATTGTGGTTTTAAGACATTCCATCCCCATGTTAAAGTTGTCGTCAGGTTTTTAATCAAATTTGTCTTAGTTGATGTGAGCCACATACAGATTGCACTGATATAAATTACTGATTTCCGCCGATTAAACTTTGGTTTTTACCAAGTCAAACTGATGGAATGACTTATTATGAGCTATAGCAACTGTTATAACTGTTGTAGATAACTAGATGACTTCCGGGTGCGATGGCGGTGGACACTGCAGACGAAAACTGTGCTCGCTGTGAAAAGTTTATTAATTTAAATGAAAAAGCGCTTTTTTGTGATGGATTCTGTGGGAAATGGCATCACACGAGATGTATCAATTTAGAAGACGCAAAATATAAGAAGATATGCTCTCTTGAAAAGGAAATAATGTGGATGTGTGAAAAGTGCTCGCACAGATTGGAACAGTGGAAAGCCTATACTATTCGTACGGATGATCTGCTCAATATAAATGAGATGGTGAGTAATATCATTAAAACCATGAAGGAATTGACGGAGGATAACAAATCCATAAATGAAAGACTTAATCTCATAGAAATAACAGATTTGAGGTTAAATAAAAATGTGACTAGCAGACTACCGGAAGTTGACTTAAATCATGACTCGAAGATTGAGAATAACATGCACGGTGAAGAAGAAGAACCCGTAGCCAATCATAAGAAAGGAACAATATTGACAAATAACGATTCATCGGATCTTATTCGGTCTAGTATCGATAAAACAGCAAATGATGATGCGATCGAGAACAGCGAAAATCGAAATAATGATGAGGGAGAAGAAGGACTTATTCGTAAAAATGGTGGACAGCAGTGCAATCCTAAAACCGACATTGGTGTTTTACAAAATGCTGATTGTAAGAAAATAACTCCAGACAGTCCAAAAAGTGTGGAAGTGCCGCTTAGTCAAGATAAAGAAGAGAACAGGTGGCATACAGCCCATAAACAGAGACGAAATCGTGGAAATAGGAATACTAAGGTGAAGACGCCAGATAGGCCTACTACAACCAGGCTAGGATCCAAGGAGTCTCTACATACGGTAGCTGATAAAGAACAAAGAAAATCATATAAGGAGGCTTTGATAACTGAAAGAAAGCCTAGTTTCGCTGCTAGGAAAGTGAAGACTATAATTGGTACAAGTGAATCCCAGGGTAGTGTGATATTAAGTGGTGAAAAAAGGGCTTGGTATCATCTAGGAAAGGTAAGATCTGGAACCACAGCCGATAATGTAAGTAACTTTATCAAAAATACTTTTCCCAATATAAACTGTGTTGTTGAAAAGCTAGAAAGTAGGGATGGTCAAGTCTCGAAATTTCGGGAAATTTTCGGGAAATTTTCAATCTCGTTACACGAGACAAGATTTCTTTTTGGCCAAGATTTTTATCGAGACGAGAATTAAAAAAAAAAAAAAAAAAAAAAAAAAATTAAAAACGCCTGCAGAAAGTCAATGCAATACCCGCAATACAGGAGCGTGTTGTTGTTGCGTTTCCTTTGCGAATGCGTTCTTATTTAATTAATTCTATAAATGTAAATATTACTTTAATTATTTTAATAATATTACTTTAATTAAATTTGAGAAGTTTAAGTGTAAGCAGTGTGAGGAATGTTTTATTACTATAAAAAGTCAAAACAAGTAACTATTTTATAAAAATTAATATTGCTTTTATTTTATGATTTATTTTATTTTAGGATAAGTTGAACTCTATCCTAACTGATATCACTATGTTTCCTAATCGTAGGCATTTTTAATAAGTTAGGCGTGATTAATAAAAAAATGTTATGCTGATGTTTTTTAATAAAAGATTGTAAATATTCTTGCCTATTATCATTATTTTTGTATTTAAACAGTCATCTAACAATGTTACAAAATCAGGTAAAAATTTTGAACATGCATTTCCCGTTGTGTATGAGAAGGGAAATCCCGTCTCGATCTCGTCTCGAAATTTTATGAGAAATAAAAAATCTCGTCTCGTCTCGTCTCGAACTAAAAATTCAATCTCGTCCATCCCTACTAGAAAGTAAAGGATTTAACAATTGTTTCAAACTCGGAGTGAGCTTTGATGACAAAGACAAGCTACTTGATGGTTCCAAGTGGCCAAAGCATGTCACATTGAAACGTTTTTTATTCAAAAGACCTTTCAACAATCACAGGCCTTTGTAGATTTGCCTAATCAAAACCCACTCAACTCAGTTTCTCAAAGTTTTGAATTTAAAATAGTAATTATGAATGTACAATGTATAAGAACAAAATATAATTTAATTTCTCAGTTTGAATATGAAGATATGCCTAATGTCTTGGGTTTAAGTGAGCACTGGCTCGTTGCTAGTGAAATTGATTGCTATAGGTCTGTTGGTGACCTTGCCTATGCTGATGGCTACTTTAGAAACATGCACCAAAATGGAGGTGTGTCTTTATATGTCAGGCATGGACTTAATTATAAGCCAGTAAATGTATCTAAGTTTTGTTCAGAAATAAATATAGAACTATGTGCTATTGAGCTCACCGATTTGAACATGATAGTAATTTCAGCTTTATCGTTCTCCTAATGGAGACTTAGAAATATTTTTTGACTCTCTAGAAAAATGCCTATGTTTTTTCACAAATCTCAGGCCTATGAAACGAATTGTGATGGGTGGTGATTTTAATATCGCTTTGAATGCATCTTCAGCTGATAGGCACATATTTGAAGTCCTACTCAGGGGCCAGGGCCTCTACATCACCAACTACACACCCACTAGAGGAGATAAGTGTCTGGACACAATAGCAACCAATCTCGATACATGGGACTACAACACGGAGGTGTCAGCGGCCGTCATTGCGGATCATGCACCAGTGGAAATTACCATAAGGAACCAAGTGGTAAGTGATGCTCCAATTATTCCATGGCATGAAAATTATCTTTTCCATAGAAGAGTAATAAATGAAGAGGTCATCCCTCACTTCAAAGAAGCTTTGAGGAAGGTAAACTGGTTTGATGAATTAAGTGCTGATAACAATGAATGTGCATTGCAGGCTTTCCACACCAAACTCATGGATGTGTTCGACACTTATTTCCCTCAAACCATTAAGCCTAGGCCAAGGTCAAAAAATAAAATGAGGAAACAAACAACAAAAAACTGGTACACACCTGAGCTTGGTAGATTTAGGCTTTTGGTACAGACTATATTTGACAGATACAAATCTGAAACATGCGCGGAGAGGAAAGATAGGCTATATGCACTTTATCTTAGGGCTAAACGTAGCTATAAGGGTAAAGTTGATACTACTAAGAAATTGTATACAGTGGAATTAATCGAGAAATCGAACAACAAATGTAAGGCGGCGTGGGCAGTAGTCAACGAGTCTAGGAAGAAGAAGGAAATTGTAAATAGTACTTTAAGCCCTGATGATTATAACTCTTATTTTGTAAATATTGTGAAAGAGATTGTAAATGTACAAAAAGCCCCTGGAAATGAAAGTGCTGCTGACGGTGTGTCAGTTGCTTCAGCGGCTGAATTAAAAAAGTGGAGTCCTACAACACCTGCTGAAATCATCAAAATCACCAAAGATTTTTCAAACTCCCGCAGTGCGGACATTTATGGTCTTTCAACCAACCTCCTAAAGGAAATTGTAGAAACCATTGCTGTACCACTCTCAATCATTGTAAACGGCTGTCTGGCCGAAGGTATCTTCCCTGACTATTTGAAAATTTCGAGAACTATCCCTATATTTAAAAAAGGCGACACAAACCTTGCCTCAAGTTATCGACCCATATCGATTATACCCATAGTAGCCAAAATTGTTGAGAAAATCATGCAAAATCAGATAATAGCATTCTTTGAGACAAACCATTACTTCACTAGTTCACAGCATGGGTTCCGCAAAGGCAGATCTACCACTACTGCTCTTACTTCCCTGGTGACAGAAACGTTAAAGGCTTTTGAGGATAGGCAGTCTATGGCACTGGTCCTTTGTGACTTGTCGAAGGCCTTCGACGTGGTGTCTCATGACATTTTGTTGGAAAAACTTAAACGTTACGGAGTTGGAGGGACAGTGCTCAAGACTTTTCACTCTTATTTTGAAAATAGGTACCAGATCGTGTCAGTTGATGGAGCACTCTCCGCGCCAGCTGCGATGGACCATGGAGTGCCGCAAGGCTCTATATTAAGGCCCACCATGTTTATAATCCTAATGAACGACCTTGTACGAGAAAGGGATACCCTACTCTGTGCGGATGACACAACCTTGTACGGCAAGGGGCAGTGCCCCAACGAAGCAATAACCAAATCTGACCAGCTGTTTGAAATTGCAAGAAATTGGTTCTCACTAAATGGCCTCAGGTTAAATGAAGATAAAACGCAAAAGCTCCTGTGCACACTCAGTAAATCATCTCCATCTCAAGATATTCCAGTTAAACTACTCGGTTTTATCCTGGATCCAAAACTTCAATGGGACTCAGTTTGTCTTAGGCTGAGTAGGGTCAATTTCCTCTTAAGAAAACTTAAGCACCAGATCACTAAACAATATCTTCTGATGGTCTATTTCTCCTTATTTCACAGTCACATCAACTATGGCATCATACTCTGGGGCCACGCACCCGCCTGTACCAAGATTCTCAAACTGCAAAAACAAGCCCTAAGAATAATTACAAGCAGCGAAAGACGGGAACATTGCAGACCACTTTTCAAAATGCTGAATGTTTTTACCGTGTTCAATCAGTTCACCTACAATTGCCTTCTGCACGTCAAAGGAAATTTGAACTCTCATGAAACAAGGGGTTACATGCACGACCATAATGTCCGAAGTGCCCATAAATTAAATACTGATCGCTACAGACTAACTATGACGAGAGACAGTTTCCCGGCCATAGCTGTCAGGATGTACAATGCTCTGCCTGGTAAAATAACAGAACTTGACACAAAAGTGTTCACAAATAAAATCAAACAATTTTTATTGGAGAACCCTTTCTACTCAACTACGGAGTTCTTCAAGTATGCTGGCGCGATGAACTAGCTGTCCACCGCCACCACACAGTTTTAAATGTATATAAATGTATATAGTTTTTATTTTTGTTTTTCGTTGACGCTATCTATCCAGCCTAGGCTGGTCATCGATGAAGAGGAGGTAATTCAGGTAATTAAGGTAACCCAGTAACTATGTCAGAAACAAAAAACAAGGTACAAAATAGAGTTTTAGACACTAGAGCAATCTGTGACTGGCTCAGACAACTACATTAGTTTTTAGTAAAAAATTGGCGACAGCTGATCCATATGGATGGGACGTCTTCTTCTGAATCCAATAGTCAATGCTATAAGTTAAGGACGTGTTCAGACAAGGCCCCACTAGAAAAATATGCCATGCTGCAGGATCCATGACGTCACACTAGTGGATAGATTCGTGGATAGATTCATTGATAGATTCACTGCCATATCCCCTATGTTTTTGGTAATTAGGCTGGTTGTTTGCCAGATTCTTCACACCTTATTAGATAAACCTCTGGATAACCATCATGGAATAAACCACTACCGTATCTAATAATTCATAATCCATTTAAGGACAGGATCTACGTTGTAACCAATTTTAGTTAAATTTTCCAACTTTAACTTTAATACTTTTTTCAATGAAATGGCGACCATACAAAGAAGGTAACAATCAATTACCGTTATTAATTAATAAAAAAAACATTATACGCAGAATTATGTGTTTTCCAAACTAACTACAGGTGCATTTTTGTATAGCATGCGTCGTTTAGGAGTTGTAAGCCGAAAACTGGTCAAATAATCAACCTTTTGGCCATGTTGATGAAAATATCGCAACTTTGAAAAGCCACAGCGGCTAAACGGCTAGGTCGATTTTGACGTATTTAACACCAATCGACGCGAAATTAAATGCACAAAAAGACACCTTTGAACAACATTTTCCTTAGGATTCGTTATTCAGGAGTTATAAGCGAAAAACTGAAAAAAGTGCAAAATTTTCTTAGTTTTTCGACTCCCAAAACTTAAGCAGACGTCAGAATCCGTCGCAAACTCACAGGAGTCTTATTTGGGACCCCCAAAAGGTATTTAAACACTTTCCAGCTTTAGACGATTTTTTGGGGAGCACACCCTATTTTTGATCTAATTTGCCTGGACTATAGGTTTTAGGAGGGTTAGAACAAGCTGTGATTTTAAACTTACAGTTTTTAACTGTACCAAGGTCAATGCCATTGTCATGATTGTGCAATATTCAAGATCCCTCCCCTTTATTATGCCGGATAATTTAGGTTCTACTGTACAACGTAAACACTGTACTGTAAAGTATTGTAGCCTATGCTACTTTAATTGTACTGTATTTTAATGAGGTCAAATCCCAACCTATATTGACCGACGCTGGTTCTGAACCTCGACTTAGCGAAATTCCTGCAAACCTAACCTCAATATAACGAACTTCGTTTTAACGAAATCCTTGATATAACGAATTTTCAGTTCGGTCCCTTCAGATTCATTATACTGAGGTTGGACTGTACAAAATATTGTACCGTACCGAACCGTACCGACCTTAAATTTTCTGTACCACAGACCCCTAGAATCGACCCACCCTTGCGCCACAATTGCAAACCATTCAATCAAGAAATTGAAATATAATATCCATTATCAAATTTGTACTAAATATTCCCCTCCTCTGGGTTCTACATGTCGTTCTGTATGTTCATAGTGAATAAATAGTAACATATTTTTAAACAACTCTTTATATTTTTTATTTTGCATTTATAAGGTCAACCTACCTGTACTAGGCCAGACTGAGTGCCTCCCGCCATGAGAGGGTGGTAGTGTGAGCGGTTCCGAGTGGTCAGTGGAGGACACATTCGGATGACAGAGAGGGGGGCCGCCACTGAGCCTAGCAGCCCTGTGGTCATCAGTTTGAGTGGTGGCACCACACTGGTGTCCTACAATCAGTTACAAACACTATCTACTTAGATTTTGTTTACCTTACATGTTGTTACCAAAGGCTGAAGATGAGTTTTGATGAAAACTCGAAATATACCTCCACATTTTTTTAGTAAATTATGTATAATTTTAATTTAGTGATGAGTAGCCAACAAAATAAGAATGACTATCTACTTCTTCTATCTGTAATATTAGAATTGTCATGCCTAACTTGTGATAGATTCATGTTAATTTGTTATATCAAGTGTCGTCCGCACTGAGGAAAGATAATTACTTTTGAGATTTTTTCAATAGTATCTATAAGTATAAAAGAGGATGTTTGTATATTTGTTTGGCAGTGATAAACTCAGACACCGCTGAACCGATTGCCACGAAACTTGGTAAATACGTGTAGAATTTCATGGAATAGGTTTATACACCATCAATTTCGTGATCCGTCCAATCGGCTCCGCCCCAGTGGCTCTGGAGTTTCCCATGTTAACCTTATGAGAAATGGAATTAATGAATCTTAACAGCTGTTTCAATTAAACAAGTTGGTTCTGTTCTATGATGTTCAATAGCATTAAAGTTACAAGGATTACCAACAGGGTGCAGCACTATTATTTCTTTTACATTTATGACAACAGCTAATTTGCAACCAAAAGGTGAGTGAGCGTAGCGAACGAACTTCAACCCGGACGTGATTGAGCCATGCGAACGAGATCATCTTGAAAACGGGGCAAAGCCCGCGGGTTACAGCTAGTAATATTATATATACAAACTTTATGCAAATTTTATGATTTTTAAGTTATTTATAACTAATCCTACTGTACCCCATTATTTCTCTGGAGGAATTTGCAACTTATTTTAATACAGCTGTGTGAGCCATAAAACTCTATGCCACATAATCTACTTTAACAACTTAAGACTCTTAAGAGAACTCTTCTATACAGCTTTATCTTGATTTAAACTTTGTTTACATCGTATAGTACTCTTACAGATTTGAGGATTAATGTTTTTAGTATACTCACATCAGTGATTGGTTTGAACATCTGACTCAAACAAAGTGGAAAGTAATCATTATCACTCAAACCGCACACTTCCAATTCAAGGTGAACGATCTTCCCAGAGTTCAACAGCAAAACTGCAAGAAGAATATCATAATTCAATTAACAATTTTTTTGTTTTAAAAATTATGGTTTTATTATTATTGTTTTTTTTTTTTATTGGAATGCAGAGGGAAGAGACGGTGATAGTATAGTTGACTAAATTAACATAACATGGTAAACTTTGGCATTGACATATAATCAAATTCAAATCATCCAAACAAATCCTAACAATCATTCCTAACAATCCTTCCTAACAATCATTCCTAACAATCAATCCTAACGATCATCCTAACATCATCCTAACAAATCCAAACAGATCATAAAAACTAACCTCCATCAAATATACTAATATTTGATGGAGGTTGTAAAGAACAATAAACTTTAAGTGGAGTTAAAATATTATTTTTGTCTTTATGACACAACACCGTTTAATTTTTGTTACTGTACTTCACTTGCATATTACCTTGGGAGTGCACGGGATCAAAAATTATATATAGGATAGCTGAATTTAGAGGTACCCACCTTGCGGTCAATAAATGTAATTTTAAACGTCATGTGTTTTTAGGATTAAAATTGTATTTCTTTTACCTTAACACTCTACACTTTACAGGGTCAACTAATTTATAAAATATTGTCACTTTACTAACCAATATTCTTCTCCGTCATCGGGTCTAGAGCAATGGCTAGTACTTTGGAGCCCTTCATCTGCCGTATCACCTCACTCTGGCAGCGATGCTCATAACTCAGAAACACGTCTGAGCCACCCATACCCGCCATATCTGCACCACATACAAACTAACTAGTCACAATACCTTCTACAAAACATAAAATCTACTCAACTGCATGATTGATGTCTACCTGCCTGGCAGTCAAGACTACTGGTTCTAAGACAGTGAAGTTCTGTTACAGTATAAGTTACACGGACATTCCAGAAGTAACTACATTGATGTGTAAGCATTAAAATTAAGTTAACAATTTTTTGGAATAAATATGATATATAGTAATTATATATATTATAGTTGTAACTTGAAGAGAAAACTATGTAAGAGGAAAATATCAACAAATAGTAAAATTATTTCCAACTAGGCCTAAACACAATAAACTGGGTGTTCTTTTTATCTTAGGCTCAATTCAATTTTCATAGTACATTTTAAAGCTTTTCCAATGAATCAAAAGACCCAGGCCTAGACCTTATTATTAGGAGGGTAAATGTTAATGTTATTGTAAAATTTGGTAAGATTTTCTTATATTATCAAATACAATGTTTAAAATTCATCAAAAAAAATTATGGTTTCCACTACTTATGTGATTTAAAAGTCATAAACGTTTATCAAATAAAGTGGTATGGTTGAATTTTATTTCTAAAAGTGTTGGCAGATGTCCCAACGTTTTATACACCATAATAATGTAAAGATAATTTTTTTTCTATTTTATCTAGGTACAGGTAGGACAACTAGTAAAATATAAAACTCATAAAAATGCTGTTGTTATCAATAAGTGATGATAAAAGTTTGCTGATAGAATACTTAATGCTTAGTAGTCTCCAACGATGTTTTCGATGTTTTTTTTTTTTTTTTTGTCCTAAGGACCCCAGGCACGAGCCTGGGATTGTTTTTCACATTACTTCAGGCTAGACCTAGGGGTTGCGGCATTATCACTTAGATAAAATCCATTGGTGACTTGGCGGGGGTCGAACCCGGGACCTCAGGGACTAAAGTCCCGCGCTCTAACCACTACGCCAGCTCGCTCCCCAGTCTCCAACGATGTAAAGAATTACTGGATTGCGCTCTCAGTGGCGTAGTGGGCGCTGTTTTCGGTCTAGCTTCCCCCACTGGCAAGATAGCGGCGGCGTACCTCACGTGCATGCTAGCTGTCACCCATTTCAACACTTGTTTGATGTAACAACAGTGTTCGGTTTTTTTAAAAACGAGATTAAAATGTTTCAATATCTTTAATTGTACGCTAAGTATGTGTTTAAAATGGTTGTGTCTTGTTCCGCTTACAACTGCACCAACAGAGTACAGAAAGACAGTGGCATTTCGTTTCACGTGTAAGTACCTAATCTAATAAATTATAAACAAGGTGTCTGAGTAAGTGATTCCTTAACTCGTTACAGCATGTTTAACTTAACTGAAAAATGTTTTTTTTTTATTTTGTTGATAGGGTTAAACTAAAATTGTACATTGTAAATATTGCACAATGAAATAAATGCGTCCGGGCTTGTGTAAATATATTCACAGGAGACGGAATAAATACTTAAATACCCCCGCCGCAGCAAACCTGCAGACTAAGCGAATTTCCATATGTCTGATTGGATTTACACTAAAATGTCTAGTTAAAAATTTAACATTTATTTCCTATTTAAATAGAATTATTTTAACAGGTACTTAGGTTTGCTGCATCAGGGAGGGTAAAACTTTTTTTGTAAAATGTTAATAGTAAGTAAGAAATAAAAACATTTTCCAAATTTGATCAAAATATGTTCATAAACAAGCAAACTACAACAGTTTACTCATTCTCCATAAGAATAACATGGGAATTTAAAATTTACATTTTTTTGGAATTTTTTCCGTAACCATTAGGCGCATAGTAACACTTCAATATACTAAATTATTTGTTTTTTTAAGCTCTACAAAATGGTTTGAAAAGATTTTGCAAAATTTTATGTTTTTTGGGTCAAAAATGGGAAAAACCTATTTTTACCCCATAAAACCCCCCGTAAACCCCCGTTGCCATAGTCCGATCATGCTGGTTCGCGAACTCGTTCGAGTTTATCCTGCCTTACACCTTTAAACCAAATTTTATCAAAATCGGACAAAAATTACTCAAGTTATCGTGCGGATGGACATATATATATAAAAATTTGAACGAATGGTGTTTTTGGCCTCTGTGGACATCAAAATGAAAAAGTAAATCGGTCCCGGGCCTAGGTCTTACCATGAGACCTACCGTAATAGCTACTTCCCTATAGGGAAATTCGCTAAAAGTAAATTCTCTAACAGTTGCAACACCAAAGACCTAAATAAACATAAAATAACTCCTAAAATATAAATACGAAAGGGCAAATCAAACACATTTTTTCCAATCGACGTATTATTGTGAAAGAGATGTTAAGATGTTAACGTAAAAGTTTAAGACAGAAATGGGAATTATAAGTCTCCCGTTTCTCCCTGTCTACCTGGGAAATCCGCTGTGGCAGTTTCAGTATTTCTACCCCACTCAAAAACACCCTTATAATCCTTCCTAATTGCTGTAGCGGTTTCGGTATGGATTATGATAAAAAAACGTTGTGACAGTTTCAGTGTCCCCATGTCTCTTTTATTTGACAGCAAAGAACGATCATATTATAAGGACAATGTCTTCTATGACATTAGTGGCTTTATTGTAAGGAAACTTGTACCTACGATCAAATGTCAAGACTGTATTGCTGTGCTCCTTTCTGTAAAACACAATTTGAGTTATTATACTCAACTGACTGATTATGTAACTAAAGGTAAGCTCATTAGGGCACACAAAGATGCTTTTAAGGTAGTTAAGTACGTTTACAATGTATTAAATTGTCAGCTTAAACATAAAGGAAACTTTAACACAAAAACACTATTTGTAGCCGTGTGTGTGCCCATTTTGTGGGCACTATTTTTAAGGGACACATCAAGAATGTTTTTTTTTTTTTTGGGAAGACACCCATGAATTGCAATTAATTAAGTTTATTTGTGACCTTTTTATTAAAATATATTACCACCACACAGCAAAACAAAAAAAAAATATCACGTTTACACCTAACATAGGTCTGCAACAGAAACTCACAAAATTATTTTATTCAAAAATATTTAATGTTGTTTTCATGAATAAATCGAGTATGAAATGACAAATTATGTACTTACTATCCTTTCTTTGCAATTACTTTTTTTTACCATGTATCGTTTTGAACTAGTCATGTCAGTTTTGTGAAAAAAAAAACATCTAAAATCAAGTTTAAAGAGTAATTAGTAAATGTCTAGTTTTAAAGAGTTCCAATGGGTTATTTTATGCAAGAAACAAAACATACATTAAGTTTTTAATTGTAAAAAGAGTTCGACATGCATTAGAAATTTTTCATCTCTACATATTCAAACAGAGCAGCATCTAAAAATGTGTGTTTTATACGGTGAGTGTATGGGCTTCTGCCAGTAGAGAGTGGGGGAGCGCCGGACCGCGTGGCCAACACTGAGCCAGCGATCCATGAGTTGTTTATATCATTGGTAGTCTCTAACGGGGTGATTAGTAACCATGGCAACTTGTTGAATGGGAATGAAGGGAAATCCAAGAAAGAATGAAAGAATAATGACGTTGTATGTTGTTATCTTTATGAGTTATGTAATGTTTTATAGGTTTACAAAATAATTGTTTTCACAAATAAAAGGCAGTTACAATTACTGTGTAACCACTTCAATAGTTTTCATCCTCAATTACAATTCACCAAAGAAGAAGAAGTAAGTAAATCGATTAATTTCCTCGACCTCACGATCTTCAGGACAAAAACCCAATTCCAATATAAAATTTACAGGAAACCAACGACCACTTCTCAGACCATCCATATCACCTCCCACCACCCAATGAATCAAAAAATGGCGGCGAACAATAGCTTTGTGCACAGACTTTTATCCATACCACTGAGCCCCGAGAACTATAATGAAGAACTGAACCCCTTGAAGTTCATTGCCGTGTCCAACGGTTACAAGAGTGATATAATAGACAGGCTAGTTCATAAAAATGCAAATAAAATAAACAATAATCCAAAACCGACCAAACAATATGTTTCTTTGGAATATGGCACTGTACTCAGCAACACAATTAAAAGTCATATGGGCAAAAATAACACTACAATATCTTTCAAAACATCAAATAAATTAGGCAATATCATTAAGAAAAATACAACTCCCGAAACAGATGAAAATAACATGAACAGCACGGGTATTTACATACTAAACGGTAACGATTGCCCTTGTTATTACATAGGCCAAACAGCTAGATCATTTAACGTCCGATTCAATGAACACCTACCAGGTAAACCCACTACTAAACATACACCATCGTACGCCAATCACTTAATTAATAATAGACATAATTACTCAAAAATAGACGACAACCTCAAAATTCTGCATAAATGTAAAAGCCGCCGTTTCATGGACACAATGGAAGTGTTTGGTTTTAGTTTAATATATTTGAATTTTCTACTAGTACCAGGATTTCCAAAGATAGCTTATCTTATCTGACCTACTTTTCCAGTCTGCACTGTCCACTCCTGCCTTAGTTAACCCAGAGTCAACATGTACTCCTTGCTCATTCTCTTGTATATAGTAGATTCAATTTTGACTGTTTTAAAGTAAACTAATAAGGTTTAACATGTAATTATTAAAGTATGTGTTTTATAATATCTCCCCCTTCTAAATGTCAGAGAGTGCCTTTTAATTTGTAAAAATACCAAAGTGCTGTGACGGGAAGACCTCTAAATGATTTTGTGACCTTCTACCTTCTACGGATTCTACGGCTACGCAGAGTACCCTCATCTACCCGCTCCTGGAGAAGATTCACCCATTCAAAGACTGTCCGCCCCTGGTGATCTTCTCGCTCCCCGCTTCAGTCTACCGTCAAGGCATCTCTACCAAACCCAAGGACTCAAATCTCAAGTAACTGTATATATACTCATTTAATTAATTGGTATTACTCTGACATGTTCCCATATTTAAGATATATTTTGTAAATTAAAGTTTGAATTTCTCTTTCGCTACTCAGTAAAATTTTCTCATTCTCTCCTTTGAACCCGCCCCCAACAGGAAGAGTACGAGATTTACAAGGCTGTGAAAAAAAGAACCACACAATGTCCTAAATGAACAAAGAGGTTTCAAGTCCAATATAATATACGAATGGGCAATAAGAATAGGTGAGTCGCAAACAAAACAATGGTCAACTCGTGATAAGGAAGAAGGAGGGGGAGGAATTGCACTTGGAGATAACGCATACGCATCAGTCTAGACCTGCCCTCCGTGCGTAATTAACGTGTTTCACGGTACCGTGTTTTTGTAATGTTTAACTTATGTGTTAATTCATGTGTTTGTCCGTGATTTAAGTAAATATGACTTTGATGGATTTTTACCATGACGACTTCCTCTGGAATAAAGTTTTGATGTCATTCGAAGCCTGATGAAGTTCCCCCGGGAATGAAACTGCAGTAGCCTACATAGACTACAAAGGATCACTTTTGACAGTAATAGGTATTTAAACCATTATTTATTAATTGTTTTCAACTACAACAATTTATAATTATGCTTCTCTTCTGAAACAACACAACCAGATGCTAATAAAGGCCAATGACCTAAATATCATGATTGTGCAATGTTGTATTTTGATGTAAAAATGCAAATCATGGTGCTTCAAAGTTGCTACACAGAAAAGAGAATCCAAAGTCAAACCGGGCAAAGGATTCCTGAAATACAACTTTGTATCATTAGTCCTCCTATTAGAATCCCCAGCCAAGGTCTAAATATAGCTCAAGGTTGCACCCTCCCCCCCCCTTGTCCACTCGTTGTGGCACGCTCCTTTCGAGGTCATTGCCCAACTCCTCCCATCCTTCTATTGTTTTGCCTTTCTAGTATTTCTATACTGACTTTTTCTTTAAACATTAAATTAGGTATGCTAGTAATAAATCATGTAAGTCGTAAAGGAATAAAAGTGATAAAACTTAGCTAAACTACAGTCTCAAAGAATTCTTGGAAATACTTGACTTGCCTACAACAATTATTGTCCTGATAAAATATTAATGGTTTTGGGACTGCTAATGGGTTTTTTATTGCACCATTACCCTAGTAATAAATTATGAAAATCCTAAACAAACATCTGATAAACCTTTTTATGTGCTCCTAACCAACGACAGTGAATTAAAAGTAATTAATTGTTATAGTCTGTACCAGACCGGTAATTAGGTCAGAATTGGCCTACCGGCAGACCCCTAGTGATTACAAATATACTATCATTTTTATTCTGCTTTTAATTTGTTGATAGAGTGTGTGAAGTTTATTTACTAATCAAGAAATAATTAAGATAAATTCTGCTTTCAGTGATTAAAAAATGATTAACTAACAACTTTCAATTTTCAGAGCTACATTTGAAAGCTCATTTGATTCTTAGTTTGTTTAAATACAACAATAATTTGAACTTTTTAGGGACTTGTGTCCCTAGATGCCACTAGTATGTATAAAGTTGTTAAGTCATGGCAACTCGGTCCAATACATAGGACAGTTTAGACTTCACAGTGCATACCCAAACTACTGATGCTCTCAGCCGGGGCGTCGAGGGGTGATGGTAACACCGCCACTGTGCCTGTCTTGCGTCTCACCTTCACACTAACACTGCCAGACTCGTGTAGACAGAACAATACATCACGCTGCTTCGCAGGGATCACCTGGTACATATTAAATAGCAATCAGCATAACATAGCCTCATCTTAAATGGAATTTTAAGAAAATTGTATTAATTCCTGTAGTAGGGACATTGGTTGACTTTACCGTGGTTTAACGTGACAAGTTTAGCAATCTCAGTCAATCACTTCTGCCTTCAACCCGACCAAGTAAACCCGCAGAGTAGTGACCGGTGTTGTCTCTCATATGTGTGTGTGTGTGTGTGTGTGTAAATTCCTTCTTAAGTTTTTGGAAGACTATGAAAAAAAACTCTGATCTTCCATAAACTTAAGAAGGAATTCAAAAGAAATCGATTTTTGTGGTCAAGTAATATATTATACAAATGAATGATGATGCTTAAAAGGCATATCTGTGCGTGCATACCTTTAATTTAAGACCAAAATTATGAAAATCCGTTGGGTAGAAGAGCCAAATGAACTCGGGAAAGAAAACCCAAATTTAACTTCCATAAGAAATGTACTAAAAAACCTCACAAAAAGTCTTCCAAAAACTTAAGAAGGAATTCGAAAGAAATGGATTTTTGTGGTCAAGTAATAAATTATACAAATGAATGATGATGCTTAAAGGTAAATCTGTGTGTGCATCCCTTTAATTTAAGACCAAAATTATGTAAATCTGTTGGGTAGAAGAGCCAAACAAACTCGGGAAAGAAAACCCAAATTTAACTCCCGTAAGAAATGTACAGGGGGGAATTTGCTTTTGTGCATAACGCAAAATATACGTCAGATAAATGAATGCCGGTGCTTGATAAAAAATTTTTGCGAGCATCCTACCTTTAATTTAAGACCATAATTATGAAAATTTGTCCGGTAAAAGAGCTAAACCGACTCTGAAAAGAAAAACCCAATATCTTACTAATATTATAAATGAGAAAGTTTGGATGCATGTTTGTGACAAGTGAACGCGAAAAATACTGGTCGGATTGGGCTGAAATTTGGCATGATGATACCTCACATTCCCGATTAACATATAGGCATATTCTTATTTCAAAAATCCTTTCGGGCTCCGCCCCAGTGGCTCTGGAGTTTCCCATGTTAACCTTATGAGAAATGGAATTATTGAATCTTAACAGCTGTTTCAATTAAACAAGTTGGTTCTGTTCTATGATGTTAAATAGCAAAGTTACAAGGATTACCAACAGGGTGCAGCACTATTATTTCTTTTACATTTATGACAACAGCTAATTTGCAACCAAAAGGTGAGTGAGCGTAGCGAACGAACTTTAACCTGGAGGCGAGTTAGCGTAGCGAACGAGCTAACCTGAAGGCAAGTGAGCGCAGCGAACGAGCTCCAACCTAAAGGTGAGTGAGCGTAGCGAACAAACTTCAACCAGGACGTGATTGAGCCATGCGAACGAGATGATCTTGAAAATTAAGAAGTTAAACGGGGCAAAGCCCGCGGGTTACAGCTAGTTTTTAATATATAGATTCAAAATGTTAATATATCTCAATAAATAATGTGTTTAACAAAACATGTGTAATGACAAAGTTTGTTTGCCTTCAGTTAAGGAGTAAAGTGAACTTAACAAAATTAAAATCGGACCACTGGGTACAGAGATACGTAAATTAGCAAATAATCTAGCAATTTAATGGCTATTTTTTCAATATGGCGGCCAAACTACCATGATCTGGACCACGTGACCAGATGATTTTTCAGCTCCCATAGGTGTTAAACAAAGCCTTGCAACAAAACTTAGGGGCCATATAAGTGTACACGGGACATGGCCTAGCGCCTAGACTATTGGGGAGAAATTCAAATATTTTTTATTTTGTTTTGATATATCTAAATACTAGTGATGGGTCAGTACTTAATGTCAAATGTCGGTTCCACCGGTTCTTGGGAAAAGTACCGGGACTGAGAATCGATGGTGAAACGTCGGTACCGATACCTTTGGTACCAAGTTACAGTAGACTCCCTCTTATCCGGACACCTTTTAACCGGACATCGGTTTAACCGGACATCGGTTTAACCGGACATCGGTTTAACCGGACATCGGTTTAACCGGACTACACTTGGCGGAAATGACATCTCTTTAACCGGACAATTTTTATCAGCACATTGGTTTAACCGGACTAGATCGGCAGGAAGTGGACAGTACTGAAACGATTGTTCTCGTGGGAAAGATTTGAGACCAGTGATCACGTGTGTTAAACAAAGCCTTGCAACAAAACTTAGGGGCCATATAAGTGCACACGGGACATGGCCTAGCGCCTAGACTATTGGGGAGAAATTCAAATATTTTTTATTTTGTTTTGATATATCTAAATACTAGTGATGGGTCAGTACTTAATGTCAAATGTCGGTTCCACCGGTTCTTGGGAAAAGTACCGGGACTGAGAATCGATGGTGAAACGTCGGTACCGATACCTTTGGTACCAAGTTACAGTAGACTCCCTCTTATCCGGACACCTTTTAACCGGACATCGGTTTAATCGGACATCGGTTTAACCGGACTACACTTGGCGGGAATGACATCTCTTTAACCGGACAATTTTTATCAGCACATTGGTTTAACCGGACTAGATCGGCAGGAAGTGGACAGTACTGAAACGATTGTTCTCGTGGGAAAGATTTGAGACCAGTGATCACGTGTCTTAATACAATGCTCTCCTAAATTTAAGTTGAATATCACAGTAAACAGTACGTTTTAACGAGTTTTTGGGGACGTCGGTTTAACCGGAAAACCCATTATCAGGACTGGCCTCGGTCCCGAGGAGCCCGGATAGTAGGGAGTCTACTGTAATTGGTTATATTTTTATTTACTCATTTACAAAATTCAAATTGTCAACCATGATGATTATTTTTCACTTAAGTATATTAGAAAGTGCATTATATATCATGAAATATGATCAATAGTAGGCTATAGGATGATTATTTCAGTGTTAGTTGGTTAAGTTGTCTCTATCGTCAGCTGATAGTGGTGCAAACATCGACTGCAATTGCTCCACCATCTTCAAGCAGAAGACAGAAGGCAAGCTTAATAAAGACTGAATCAATTAAATGGTTTATTTGGACTCAACAAAATTATTACACCACCTTAATACCATCCTTTCCTTAACTGCGGTTGATTAATAATAACATTAATAATAGTTACATGTTACAGGATTATTTTATTTATTTAATTCTAGGGATGGTCAAGTCTCGAAATTTCGGGAAATTTTCGGGAAATTTTTAATCTCGTTACACGAGACGAGATTACTTTTTGGCCGAGATTTTTATCGAGACGAGAATAAAAAAAAAAAAAAAAAAAAAAAAAAAAAATTAAAAACGCCTGCAGAAAGTCAATGCAATACCCGCAATACAGGAGCGTGTTGTAGTTGCGTTTCCTTTTCGAAGGCGTTCTTATTTAATTAATTCTTTTAATGTAAATATTACTTTAATTCTTTTAATGTAAATATTACTTTCATTATTTTAATAATATTACTTTAATAACATTTGAGAAGTTTTTTTAAATGTAAGCAGTGTGAGGAATGTTTTATTACTATAAAAAAAGTCAAAACAAGTAACTATTTTATAAAAATTAATATTGCTTTTATTTTATGATTTATTTTATTTTAGGATAAGTTGAACTCTATCCTAACTGATATCACCATGTTTCCTAATCGTAGGCATTTTTAATAAGTTAGGCGTGATTAATAAAAAATGTTATGCTGATGTTATTTAATGAAAGATTGTAAATTAATATTCTTGCCTATTATCATTATTTTAGTATTTAAACAGTCATCTAACAATGTTACAAAATCAGGTAAAAATTTCGAACGTGCATTTCCCGTTGTGTATGAGAAGAGAAATCTCGTCTCGATCTCGTCTCGAAATTTTATGAGAAATAAAAAATCTCGTCTCGTCTCGTCTCGAACTAAAAATCCAATCTCGTCCATCCCTATTTAATTCATACAGTTCTCTATTTTACTTGTTTTGCACCACCTATAACTATGGTAATACAGAAGCATAAATAGCACTGAATGCTTGAATGTCAACCTCAAACTCAGTCCAGTTCACTCTAACTGTTTGCCTCAGTCCAGTCCAGTCAGTGACTGAATTCATATTTTTAAACACAATGGTTAATGTTGGGTTATTCATTATTTCAACGAATCATATTGCATTCCATCTGTAACCACCGTGACAAATGGCAACACTGTGCATTGCGCAAGACTACTCTTTTAAATTTCAAGTTCAACGGTAAAATGTATTTATTAATGGATGAAACTACATGGCTACATGACAAACTGCCAAGCCTTCCTTCAGCAAACCAAAAAGGGCTTTTATTTGTTATTGTTTGTATGCTTTGTTCGGTGGTTTGTACTTAATTTTGTTTTTGTCTTTCTCTTTCTCAAGCGAGGTGAGAAAGTTTAAATGTAGTTTAGCGTCGTCTGTCGTCTGTCAAGTTTCTTTGGAATTGAGGAATGGGCCTTTCTTTTTGTCGGATTTCTTCAATAATTAATATGTTGATGTAAATAATTAAACTTGTTTTGTCTGTGAATAATAATTGAAAGTGGATTAGTTTATTACAGGAATGTAGAAGTAGGGCTAACATAAATTGATGTTTTATAGACTAATTTGTGATAAATTCTTTATAATTGCTTCCTAAGTATGGAAGTATTTTAAAATTGATGAAGCAAACAACAGATTTGTGAAATGCCTCATATTATTTAATAGGTTTATCTCTAGAGGTCTAAAAGGACTTTTATAAATCAATGAAATACCTAAATACCCCCGCCGCAGCAAACCTGCAGACTAAGCGAATTTTTTTTTTTATCTGCATGATTGCATTTACTCTAAAATTTGTCCTTAAAAATATCACATTTATTCCCTATTTAAATAGCATTAGTTTAACAGGTAGGCTACTTAGGTTTTCTGCAACAGGGAGGGTGAAGAAGTGTTTTTTGAAAAATGTTAATAGTATGATATAAATAAATTTTCAAATTTGATCAAAATATGTTCATAAACAAGCAAACTACAATAGTTTACTTATTCTCCATAAGAATAACATGGGAATTTTAAATTTACTGTTTTTTGGAATTTTCTCCGTAACCATTAGGCGTGTAATAACGCTTCAATATACAAAATTATTTTTTTTAAGCTCTACAAAATGGTTTGGAAAGAAATTGCTAAATTTTATTTTTTTGTTTCAAAAATGGGAAAACCAATTTTTACCCCATAAAACCCCTTACAAACCCTTGTTCCCATAGTCCGATCATGCTGGTTTGCGAACTCGTTTGAATAAATGTAGGTTTACACGTTTATACCAAATTTCATCAAAATCGGATCATTTTTGCTTGAGTTATCGTGCTAACGGACACACATATATATATATACAGTAGAACCTCTTTAATCCGAACGTCCACTAATCCGAACTCCTCATTGCTGTACTCTATACACAGTACAGCAGTTCTTTATTGTATACTGTATTTGATTTAATTTACAGTAGGCTACTGTTTATTCACCATGTTTACTACTGTATTAAATAAACACTGTATTTTACTTTATAAAACATTTTTTCACTTTTCCCAAATTAATGTTGATCAATTTTAGCCATGTTTTAGCTATTGTTATGTAAAAACAACAATATAGACAATAGACAATAGACAATAGACAAAATCTTTATTGAAATATTCCTAGAGAACATTCATGCGTCAGGTACATAAAATGTACAGTATGTACGTAAACTATTACAGTAATTTGCAATTACAATTAGAATTTTTTTCTTCTTTTTCTTCTTTTTTTCATGGTAGCTTATTGTTTAAGAATTCATCCTCAGAGTAGAACGGCCGGTCCAAAAGCCATGTTGTAAGGTGCTTCTTGAGCAGATTGGGTTGTTCTCTCTTGAGGTGCTCTGGTAGGTTGTTAAAGTACAGAGCACCTTTGTAGGATGGTTTCTTCTTGTACAGACTCAGATGGTGTTGTGGGAGGGAAAAATTGGCGGCATGTCGTGTGTTGTGCTGGTGTATGTCTCTGTGTCTTGGCTGGGCTGTTTTAGTGGTGTGGATAATGACTTCTCTTATGTAGAGTGAAATTGATGTGAGAATTTTAAGGTTCTTGAAGGCTTCTCGGCAACTGTCTCTGTAGTTCAGGTCGGCAAGGCATCTAATTGCTCTTTTTTGCTTTAGGAGTACTCTTTCCAGGTTGCCTTTTGATGTTCCACCCCAAGTCGCAATGCCATATCTGAGGTGAGACTCGAATAGAGCAAAATATACAACTTTGGCTACTTCTGGGCTGCAAGCTTGCTTGATCCTACGTATAACGTAGAGACTTGAACTTAGCTTTTTGCAGAGCTGGTCTATGTGGGGTTTCCATGATAGCTTGGAGTCAATTATGATGCCTAGGTATTTTGTGGTATTTTGTGTTTGTAGTCCCGGTATTGTAATGTCTGTGTTGTTGCGTTTGGTGGTGAAAGTCATTTGAACGGTTTTGCTTTCGTTTAGAACTAGGTCGTTGGAGGTACAGTATTGCTTTGTTCTCTGGAGTTGTGTGTTGGTTTTCTCTTCCAGATTTTCCATTGTTTTGTCCGCAAATGTGAGAACCGTGTCATCTGCGTACATGGTGGTGTGTCCATCTTCCCCAATCCAACTAGGTAGGTCATTCGTGAGAAGGAGGAAAAGGACTGGGCCAAGTACTGATCCTTGGGGTACTCCTCTTTGCACGTCTACAGCTTTGGATTGGGCCTTATACTTTGTGTTGTTCTTTATGTAGGCTATTTCCACAAGCTGTTTCCGGTTACTAATGTAGCTTTTAAACCATTCTGCTGCTCTTCCTCTCACGCCTAGTGTTTCCAGCTTGAGTAGAAGAAGTTCGTGGTTTAGGCAGTCGAAAGCTTTACTAAAATCTAGGAAGAGGCTTGTTGAAGTGCTGCCTTCTTCTAGTTGGTCTAGTATGTGCTCCGTCAGTTGTATTAAGCTGTCGATCTGCCTTTGATAAATCCATGCTGTTGACTATTGAGAAGGTTGTGTTCTTGAAGATGGTGTAGGAGTTGGGCTAGTACTATCTTTTCGAATATTTTTTGAAAATGTTGATATTAGGGAGATTGGCCTGTAGCTGTTTCTTTCTATCGTTGGTCCATTTTTGTATTTTGGGTAGACTTTAGCTATTTTTAATTTATCTGGGAATTTTCCTTGTGAGAGTGATTTATTTATGAGGTCTGTCAGGGGTATTACTATTTCATTTTTACAGTTTTTTAGAAGTTTAGCTGATACCTCATCAGTTCCGGATGAATTTTTCATCTTTAGAGATTGAATGGCCTTTTGCACTTCTTCTTGTGTGACCCGTCTGAACTGGAGTGTGTGATGTGTTGCTGGTAAGTGGTCTGTTAAGGCATTGGTTCTAGAGTTATTGTTATTTTGGAGTGTTCGGTCGGCTATTGATGAGAAAAAATCATTAAAACAGTTTGAAACTTCTATTGGGTCGTCTATTGTTTTATTGTTGACTTGAAGATGGATTTGGTTTTCAGTATTTGATCTCGCTTCCCTTTCTCGGTTTATTGTTTGCCACAGTGCTTTAGACTTGTTTTCAGCCTGGTTTATGTGAGCTGTGTTGTTTTCTTTTCGAAGCATTTTCAAATGCTGGTCGTACTCCCTTTTTTTAATAGTTGTTCTGGCTTTGTCTTCCATAAGTCCGGTTGTTTGCTCCTTTTCTAAGGCCTTTATATATTCATTTTTAAGTCTAGCCGATTCTTGATTCCAACACTGTCTCCTTTTATGTTGTTTAACTCTTGACGTTTTAAGAGGGCAGGCGTGGTTTAGTGTTGTCTGGATGATGTTGCTGAAATTGTTGTAGGCTTCATCTACGTCATGAGTTTGTATTATAGTTTCCCAGTATTGTTCTTGTAGCTGTGTCTTAAAATTATCTATTGTTGTTCTGTTGAAGGTTCGTTTATTTTCTTTGATGTTGTTGATGATCGGTTTTCTAGTGATGATTTTTGCGATTTGTGCGGTATGGTCAGATAGTCCTGATGTTATAACTGAGGTTTCTATTTGTTGATTATCAATGTTTGAGCATATCCAGTCTATTGATGTTTCTGAGTCACTTGTAATTCGAGTGGGAGGTAGCCTCAGTCTTGAGATATTGAAGGAGGTTAGGAGTTCTTCAATTTTTTCGTTTTCATTGTCATCAACTAGGTTGTTTACATTGATGTCTCCCATTATTAATATTTGCTTATCCGTAGTGAGCACTGTTTCCAGTTGTTCAGAGAGTATATCGATGGCTTGGTCTAGGTTTGCACTTGGTGGCCTGTATACTCCGAGGACCAGCAGTGGATTCCTGTTTAGCTTCAGTTCAAAGAGCACAGTTTCGCAAATTAGTTCTGTTTCCTCGCTACTTGTGCATATGAGTGATACATGCTTTTCCCAGCCACTTCTTACATAAGCGACCACTCCTCCTTTGACATGGGATTTCCTTGAGAAGCCTCCAATAAGTGAGTAATTTTCTACCCACGTGTTTTGCACGTGCATATGTTCTGTAATCCGAACTATTCAATAGTCCAAACTACCCCTGGTCCCAATTAGTTCGGATTAAAGAGGTTCTACTGTATATATATGAATTTGTTTGAACGGATGGTGTTTTTGGCCTCTAGGGACCTCAAAATGAAAAAGTAAATAGGTCCCGGGTCCAGGTCTTACCATGAGTACTACGGTATGGGAAATCGCTAAAACCCACACACCGGTACAGGCACTATGCCTACAAAAAAACCATCAATCACCAAACTAAGCCTTTGTTAAAACTTTTTGTTTTTCAACAATCCTGCACTTTAAACTAAGTTATAACCTCAAATGAATATGTAGGCTTATTTTCTAAAGTTTTCTTCAAAACGTCCTTTACATAAATACTTTTGTTCTAAATTTTCCTTAACTTGTTGAGTACATTCAAACAGGCAACCAATAGCGGCTAGAATCGATTTTGGTTAGGAACTGGTACCGGTACCGACATTGAAAAAGTGGTACCGACCAATCACTACTAAATAACAATTTGAAAGAATAGTGTTTTTGACCTCTGGGGACATCAAAATGAAAAAGTAAATCGGTCCCGGACTTATCAATTATCAATTATTTAAGATGGGGATGCCACTATGTGCGTCTTACCGTGCCACCTACTGGGAAATTTGCTAAAAAAACTACTGCATTTAAAAAACTACTGCATTAAAAAAACTACTGCCTTTAAAAATCTATGTTTAAGACCTAGAATGGTTTGGTTACCAGTAGAAAAGCAGTATTAATTATAAATTTTTCAAAATGTCATCATGACTCAGGGTGTCCACAGAAATTTTACCTTTAATTTCTCTGACTTTCCATGACTATCCATGACCATTAACCATTGATTTCCATGACTCACGAACTTAACTCAAAAATTATAATATACCGTATACACACGAATAATACTGCCTAGACAAGTTATTTCACAGAAAATATTGAAATATGTAATAACAGATAACAATGGAGTACAATAGGTACAACAATGAACTAATACAAACTCAAAACCTATAAACTAAGATAACTGTATAAATTGAAATTGTCGTACATTTGTGAAAAATTCGGAAAATGCTACAATAGTTGGGGTTACGACCGACTAGAGCATTGAAAGGTCCCCTGGAATCCATCCATCATTGGGGATTTCCATGACTTTCCATGACTTTTTGCCTATTTCCATGACTTTCAATGACCAGAATTTTTTTCCATGACTTTCCATGACTATCCCTGACTTTCCAGAATGTGGACACCCTGTGACTATAATCTTAATCTGCGATCCCAGCGCCGTTATGAACATCTACCGCGATCACAGCGTTGTCGTGTACATGTCCCTCGTTCAAGGTGCCTCAACATGCCTTGCGTACGCACTTCCATTGTGAACAGCTCCTGCAATCATAAAGATCTTCCTTGATCACAGAGGCATCATTTTCGTCTCCTGTTATACCGGCAATGTCTCCCGCAGTCGCGAAGCTCCCGCAATCGCGAAGATGTCATAAATGGCACTTACAACGCAGTAAAATTGCAGACAATGGGAAATAAAATGTTATCCCGTCCCAATCATCAACTTTAATAGTCTGAACTTTCAAAAGTATGTTCTTTACAAAACACTTACAGTGAAACGGTTACAGTGTGCCATACTTGCCTGCACTAAAGGAGTCATAGCCTTCTCCACAGGTATGATGCCAACAGTTTGGTTGATGAGCAGATCAATGATGAGTATATCCCTAGGGTAGTGCAGGAGCATGTGGTGACGAAGGGACTGATGATAACTGAGTCCCAGACATTCTGACACTGTCATTGTGTCATCAGGTCTACAAACAACAATAATGGCAGAAATTTATACAAATCTAAACACCAGCCATAAAGCAGAGAGTTTTAAGACTAAACTAAGTATTAGACTGAGAGTAAATATTACAGCGATGCATAGCTATTTAGTTTTTAGATTAGACTTTAAACCATTTCCCAGCAACAATAAGGCTAGAAGGTATATAAGATTTGCTAGAAAGAAAATTATAAAAAAAAAATTGGTAATACATTGAATAATTTTGCGGACATTTACATTTAAATTTCATTTATAAAAACCTAATTATGATGGATATACACCGACTTTATTCTGGTTATAATTTGATTTGGTTTAATAAAATGTATATTTTCTAGGTCTAGAGTTATTGTCTTGATTCTGTTCAACAATAGACATTCCATCCCCATGCTAAATTTGTAGCCAGATTTTTAATCAAAATCATTGTAGTTGATGTGAGCCACCTACAGATTGTGCTGATCTAAATTATTAATTCTGTCAAATACAGCTTGTTTACCAATTCAAACATAGGGAATGACTTATGATGAGTTATAGCAACTGTTATGACCCATCAACCTGGTCAGCAACAAAAAATAAGGTATAAAATAGAATTTTAGGCAATAAGGCATTCTGTGACTGGCTCACACAACTACGTTCTTTTTTAATAAAAAATTGGCTACAGCTGGTCCAATGGTCCGATGGGAAATCTACTTCAGTATCCAATATAGTCAATGCTCATATTCTGTGTGTTATCATAGACAAAAAAAATTAAAAATAGACTGTCAGCTGTGCTGCGATTACCAAGGGTTCTGCCGCACACTGCTGGGAGCGCCATGTAGTTACTGCGTACACGCTACGTAACTACTCGGCGCTCCCAGCGGTGTGCGCCAGAACCTATGGTAACCATGGTAACCGCAGCGCAGCTGGCAGTCTGTATTTAATCCTTTTTGTCCATGGTGTTATATTTACATATAAAGCAAGTTGTAAGCCTAAAAGGTAGCTAAAGTTTGCTAAACTTTATTCACCTTGGTTTGCTGTCTCCAACTACAAGTCCCTTCATAAGTTTCTTCAACCTGTCTCGAGTTCTATTGCTATCCTCAGTCTCTCCCATTCTAGGACTTGATATGTAAAACTTTCTTCCGTTTGATGCAGGAATTTTACTTGGGTTGAAGTCATCCAAAAATAGGATACAATCCATGCACATAACTGAAAAAATAGTTATATCTAAAAAAAAACGTTAGGCTAAACGTGTTGTTTACTGTAGCCTACTATTTTAATAATAGGTTTGGTACCAAAATGTATTGTTTTTAGATACTGTATCAAAAAACCATGTATATACTGTACTGTACTATATAGATACTGTACTGAAATACCCCCGCCGCAGAAAACCTGCAGACCAAGCGAATTTCCATTTGTCTGAATTGATTTTCGATTAAATCTATTAAATAACATTAGGTTTAATGAGTACCTAGGTTTGATGCTACAAGGAAGCTAATAAAGTGTGTTTTTTAGTAAAATCAAGTTTGATTCAAATATATCCATAAACAAGCAAACTTCAACATGTTACAATATGTTCACGGCCGCATAAGAATAACATGGAAATTTTAAATTTACTATTTTTTGAAATTTCTCTTTTACCAATAACCGTACAAAAATACTTTGCTATACTAAATCATTATTTTTTTAAGCTCTTTAAAAAGGTCTAGAAAGAAATTAAGAAATTTTGTGTTTTGAGGGTCAAAAATGAGAAAAACCAATTTTTACCCCATAAAACCCCTCGTAAAACCCAGTTCCCATGGTACAATCATGCAGGTTCGCGAACTCATTCAAGTTTATCCTGCATTAGACCTTTAAACCAAATAAATACTTAAAAATTTGAACGAATGGTGTTTTTTGCCTCTGGAGAGATCAAAATGAAAAAATAAATTGGCCTAGGTCTTTCCGTACCAAGTACGGTAATAGCTACTTCCCTATAGGGAAATTGTCTAAAAACCAAAATCATCTCAATATAAAAATCAAAACTGTAGCGATATGATTTTTTGTGGCTGTATTTATTGTACAAAAGAATACAATCAAGTGGAATGCAACTCAAAAGGCATGTTGGAGGGTTTTTTTTTCAATTTCATTCAGGTTAGGAGAAACATTTTTCACGGTAAAAATCAATTCTTGTCGAAATTTACTTAATTTTGTCATTTATTTGAAATCATCATCTTCCTCCGCAACCGCGAAACAGTGATCATCTTCTGAAACAGTTATGATCTTCTGAAACAGTGATCATCTTCTGAAACAGTGATCATCTTCTGAAACAGTAAACAGTTATCATCTCCTGAAACAGTGATCATCTTCTGAAACAGTTATCATCTTCTGAAACAGTGATCATCTTTTGAAACAGTGATCATCTTCTGAAACAGTTATCATCTTCTGAAACAGTGATCATCTTCTGAAACAGTGATCATCTTCTGAAACAGTGATCATCTTCTGAAACAGTGATCATCTTTTAAACAGTTATCAACTTCTGAAACAGTGATCATCTTCTGAAACAGTGATCATCTTCTGAAACAGTGATCATCTTCTTAAACAGTTATCATCTTCTGAAATAGTGATCATCTTCTGAAACAGTGGTCATCTTCTGGAATCTCAAACTGTTATGTAATTCCCTCCTAAACAAAGGGAATAGGTAACAAGTTTAAACATATCCAATGTTTCTATTTTTGGAGAATGTAGTATGGATTATATTTTGTTTACTGTCATGAGTAAACAGAACAGTGATAGTGGCAAGGGCAACAGCGATGAAATAAGAAATTGAAGATTTTATTAGGTAGGATCCAATGGATTTGAGAATTGGCGTTGACACACCACCATATGTGCAATGATCTCAGGGTGCAATAGAAAAAGAGAATTTTAAAAACTCATATTCTTATTTTTCCCATCGTACCATTAGCCTTATAGACCAATCACTAATATTCATTGTTAGCTTAACACTAACAGTGTTATCCCAAAAGTTGGGGAATCGGTATCGATTCATGTTGCCAATCCCAAATTTTAAGCACTATGATTATACATGTCGCTACTATTTATACTGTAAGTATGAATCCACTAAAATGTCTTATTATGATCCACTTTTTATTCTAAAGATTATTTTACAACTATCTAGACTTGCTTTTTTTGGAAGTGTATGTAATGGGAAGTGTAATAACATTGTTTTTAAATAATCACAACAATGGCATGTGCTAGAAGTTATTTACAACACACAAAGGACAATTAATTAATTAATTAAGACTTCTATATAATTAATACGCCAACACGAAATTTGTCCTTTGAACTCCTCCACCATTTCTTAACCGATTATGACCATTGACGTCTCATTGGAAAGATCGTGTCGCATAGATTTGCCAACTCACCTTATTTCTTTGAAAAATTTCTTGGGCTCTGCCCCAGTGGATTTTAAAGATCCCATGTTAACCTTGTGATGAAAATATTTGTTTAAATTATGATCAGCTGGATAATTTAGTTGCTGTTAATAATTAAGTTGAAATTCAAGGAAATGCGTTCTTCAAAAATTAAATCTTACTGACCTGGTTGAAATTAAATATTTACTCTTTGAATTTGGGTTTGCGTACTTATTACAATCGAAAAAAATTAGAAAGCCCGGACAATTGGATATATTATCCAAATTAGAACATTGAGTTGACACAGTACTGTATTTCTTGACAATCATTGAAAGAACCGATTTGCTAACTATGGAAATACAAAAAGTCATAGAACGCCACCGAGTAGAAGGAATAGAGATAAAGGTTTTTTTAGAATTTATTATAGTTATTAGCCTACACATCAACTCAAGGAGGCCACCATTGGGATATCGGAAACGGTAAGAATTAGAGAAAACTTTAAATGGGTGACATTCCTTTATTTTTTGTGGCAGATAAAAATATGATTTTATTTTTTTGAAATTCAGCTGCCATTTTCCAAAATGGCGGCCAACTTTGAAATTTCTTATACAACACCCTATGTTTATCATGTTTTCGGATAGAACATGCAATTTAAAAACTTTTTTATTCTAGACATTTTTTCGATAAACCCACTCGTTTAGGAGTTACAGCCTATGGAAAAATGACTTCCGGTGTACATTTTACATCATGTAGCTCCTAAACAAGTAGGTTTATAGCAAAAATTTGAAGAGTAAATAAGTCAAATAAGTCTTAAAATTGTATCCACATTCCAAAAAATTCACAGTTTTCCACTTTTCAAGTTTGCCGCCATTTTTTAAATAATAGAATTAATATTTTTAACGAATTTTATGGTCTTTTTGGAATGTGGATGCAATTTTAAGACTTATTTGATTTATTTACTCTTCGCATTTTTTTCTTCGCATTCGATCACCCTGTATAACGTAGAACACCTACAAGATGAAGATTCCTACAAATGATGAACGAGGATGTTAGCCGAAGTGCTACAATTTTTAGTAGGAAACATGGACTTACTTTTGTGATCATTGCAGAGAAAATCCCTCTAAGAAATCTGGTATGTCAAGGACATTTAATCTATGTTTCCATAAAAGTCTAGTGATTTTAGAAGAATAGCCTATGACTATATCCAAGAAACCCTTACTAAAATTTTCACTGAAGGATTTAATTATTATTCACAATTAAAGGAAACAAAAACCAACCAAACAACATCAGGCCTTTTATTCTGCATTTTCTCAGGTAAATATAAGTAACGTTATTGCAACCAACCAAAAGAACGCCAATTGAACACATAAAATTGTGATAGACAGGTTATGCAGGAAGTCCTTGAGATAATTAGAACAAATTTGATCTTTATTAAAAAATGACTGAAATTTGTAAACTTACTGTTGGCAACAAGGGTGGTACCATGCAGGCTACGTTATCAATAACGAACATAAACTTGGACAACCTTATGCGGCTATAAGTCAGGAAATGTTTGTAGATAACGCTAAAAACAATATCAGCTTATGAAATATGATAAAATATTTACAGGAAATGTTGATTATATCGAACTGTTATGTACATCGTGGGTATTTCCAGAGTTACACGCCGGTAATCTTTGAGTTGACTCTTTTTATTTTGAAATAACTTCTGTAATACTACAATACAATTGCTCAAATTCGAGCAACATGTACACTATACTTTCCGCAAAGATTCGTGGCGGCTGAAGGATTAGAACGGTCAGGTGGTGTCCCAGCCCCTAAATTAGCCCTCACTCGGCTGCTCTGGGGTTTGACAATGAGTCAGCCACTGGGCTCAATGCATAGTTGGTAAAATGTTTGTATATCACCATAACGTGTTTTAAATAACGTAATTTTTGTAGCCTGCATCAAATAACAAGAACATTGAGCCCAAACACGAAATAATTGCAATGATATTAAGCATACAACGACACAAAAACTGTCTATAATTTTTAAACCAAATGTATTTTTTTGTAATTATTTCGTGTTTGGGCTCAATGTTCTTGTTATTTGACGCAGGTTACAAAACTGGCGTTATTTAATACACTTTATGGCGATATACAAAAATTCTTCCAACTATGCATTGAGCCTAGTGGGTGACTCATGGTCAAAACCCAGAGCAGTCGAGCGAGGGCTCATTTAGGGGCTGGGACACCACCCGACCGTCCTAATCCCTCAGCCGCCACGAATCTTTGCGGAAGGTATAGTATAGCATTAATTCATGTCCTAGTCCCAAGTCCAACTTCAATGGGCTCTATGCTCACTTACTCTAGACAAATACTGAATATCTACTCACACTCTTCTACAGCCACAATTCTGAGCGTGCTGCAACATTTAATTGTGCTAAAAACCTAATATGGCAAGACCAAACATAATATAAAAGGTACATAAAAGTTAAATGTTCAACAAAATATAAAGTAAATTTTAGAACAAATCTTACAAGCGATTTCAGTGTCGTTAAAAGGGTTAAACTGGAAGTAGAAGATGGTGTCTAGGAATCCTTTTTTCCACAATTTTGTCTGTTTGTTGATGTCCCACATGACTAGGTAGTAGGGTGTGTGCAGAGTTGCTAGTAACAGGTCATTTCTCTCTCCGGGTACCCACTCCATACCTGTAAACAGTTAGTACTACGTGTAGGCTACTGATATTTCCTCAGGCCTGCGCCGAGGGTCAAAAGGAAGAGAGAAATTCCCTAGCAAGGAAGGTGGGAGGGGGCACTAATATCTCTCTGACCAATAGGGTGTCACATGCAAACCGCAAGCCTATGTGCCCTTGTAACCCTAATCGCCACCCGACATTCACATTCTAAATGCAATTACCAATGAAGCCATAAACCTAGCTTCTGTTTGGTTCTCAGCAAATAAACTTAATGTAATCAGGATAAAACACAAAATATTTTAATTGGCCTCTTCAATGAAATTTAAGACATTCAGTCAAATTGCTGGGTTTTTGTGTAGATTCTATATTAAATTGGCAAGAACAAATAGAAAACATCTGTAAACAAATTTCCCACATCAATTTCCTAATCTGAAAAATCAAAGATTTTGTAACTTTTTATTTTTTTAGAGTGGCATACTTTGGTTTTTTTCAGTCACATACAGTAGAACCCCGGTTAACTGAAATCGGGTTAACCGAAACGGTTCCATAAATTAATACAGGTCCAAAATACAGGATGTTTTTTTTTTTAACTTGTATCTTTATTTATGTGGGTGAAATATCTCACAAATTTATGAGCCGATTTTAAATTTTTTTCACCAAACATTTTCTCTTTTCATGCTCTTTTATTTGATATGTCACAAGCGGTACCTTGCTATTTAAAAAAGTTAAGTTGGGGGCAGGGGGGAAAGGGGGGGAATGTGAATGTAATGTTGAATTTAAAACAATTGGGCCCTCTACGTCAATAGATGATTCCCGCAAACTGCATATTTCTAATTATTGCGGTTTTTACATAAATAAAGATGCAAGTTTAAAAAAAAACACCCTGTATAAGTACAATAAGTAATACGTAAACAGAGAGGCCATTTTCTCTATAGTTCTGGGTATGTTCTGGCCCATTGAAACATTTTTGTAGCTGAAATAAAACACTGTATTATATAGGCATTGTTTTTAATTCATTTTTCCTACACACGTGGTAATACATAAGCTATTATTAGCATTTGATGGGTTAACCGAAAAATTGGTTATCCTAAACGGCTTTATTTCGGTTAACCGGGGTTCTAATGTATATCCTGTGGACTAATGCTGTGGGGCATTCATCTTACTCAGAAGAAATTCTTATTTTACAGAAAAAAGTTAATCGGACCATTTGTGGAGCGGGTCCTGTGGATCACTGCAGAAATCTTTTCATCAGGTTTAAAATTATGACAGTAATTTGAACCCTTTGAGTGCCGCAGTGCCAAGCAAACTACAAGCGTACTTATCCCCATGAGAATAACATGGGAATTTTAAATTTACAATTTATTCAATTTTCTCTGTAACCAATAACCACACATAAACACTTCAATCTACTAAATTATTTGTTTTTTTAAGCTCTTTGAAATGGTATAAAGAGAAATTGGTAAACTTTATGTTTTGAGGGTCAGAAAAACCAATTTTTACCCGTACATTTTTTATACTTTTCAGTCAAATGGCGACCATACAAAGTAGGTATTTTAAGCCAAGTATGAATGGAGATGAGTGTAGGATGAGTGGCGCGATCTTGTAGTCTTGTTAGTGACCAAGGCCGACTTATTCCTTAGACACAGCTGTTAATTAATAGCCCATACAGCTAATGGCAACTAAGTAAACATAAAACACCCCGTTCCCATAATCCGATTCTGCTGGTTCCTGCTCTACACCTTCAAGCCAAATGTCATCAAAATCGGACAAAAATTACTTAAAGTTATCGCGTTCACGGTTGTATATGTTATATAAAAATTTGAACGAAAAGTGTTTTTGACCTCTAGGGACATCAAAATGAAAAAATATATCGGTCCTGACCCTAAGTCTTACCGTGCCACCTGCGGTAATAGCTACTTCCCTATAGGTAAATTCACTAAAAATAATAAAATCTTTATTCGTCATAAGGATACATTTAGATCATCGACAAAGTCAAAATCATGATCATACATCATTTGTCAAACAAAACAAAAACAACATTTTCAATATTATTAAAAACAATAGCCCTTAATAACTAAGACTAAACAAACAAGAATAATTAAGGAACTGATAAAGCATCAGTTGAGCAGCAGGGTATATGAAGTCAAAGATTTATTTGGCCAGATTTGAAAAAATCGTCCAGGCTAAGAAGGATTGTCTAATAGCCAATTATAACACAAGGACTTACATTTTTGCTGTGGATAAGCAGCAATATTGAATATTTGATATTTGAATATTTGATATATTGAATATTGTGTTTTAAAAGGTTAGTTGATAACACTATGTGGCTCTTGCTAGTCTTACTCAGACAATGTGATTTTAACAAGGCACTATTTTTAAATCTGGTATTGTGATTATGATTATTTAATTTTAGGTGATGGGGGTGCTTTAAGATATAAAGGGTGAGACCATAAATAAACAAATTTATTACAGTTTAAACCTTAAAAAAATTATTATACCCCTTAATCCTCAGTATCTCAACCAAAAGACAGGAGCACCATTGTTGTTGTTGTTTTAGTTTAATTATCATATAGGCCTACCATATAGATAGACTACTAAAATATACCTATTCATGTGAATATAATTTGTGAGGGATTTGATTTGACTTAAAACTGCCAGATATTGTCTTACCGACAGTTGTGTATAATTGTTTTGTCTGCATTTTTGGAAAATGCATCCAGGCCTACTTGATATACAAACAAACTGCTGTTCAGAATATAAAAAGGTTCCAACTAACAACAAGATCCCTGTCCTTAGAACAGGCACACTGCTATATAGTACTGTTCTACATTGTACCGTAGATTTAAAATTCCATTGTACCTCAAATTCCATTTAGGCCTTTTACAAGTGATGAGATTAAGCTGATTATTGTAGGGTCTGTATTACCGAGGGCTGAAATATAGAGGTTTTATTGTCATTTACATCAATTATAAACAGAAAATATTGACTTATCTTACCCATAAGTAATATGTAAACTGAAGTGCAAAAATGGCAATGCCTTCATTGTCGTAACTGCCAGCGACTGAGCGACTGATGTATCCAGGAACAATAGCTGTATGTATGTATGTATGTATGTATGTATGTATGTATATCTATATATCTAAAACATATATTGGGTTGTGAGCCAGCTATTTTATTTTTTAGTTTTATTAGCTTTAATTTAACATTTTGATTTCAGACTTTTGTACTTTTGATTTTAGTCCAGAACTGAAATTATAGTTTAAAATTTTTTTTTTATGTACTGTAAAGAAAAAAAAAGATGTATGCCAACCACGTAGACGGTTCTATGAACCATTACGGTTTAGTGCAAGTCATTGTGAATTCCTGCGAGGAGCCTAGGTTTGTATGGATTCTTTTTTGTTTAATAAAGCACTGTTTTAATTTTTTTTTTTTTTTTTTATTGGTTTGCAGTGCTTGTCTGGCTCCGATCTATTCATAGCTTTGATAGCCCTCTTCTGAAGGATTAGAATTTCTTTAATTCATCCACACCCATTCCAGAATATCAATCCATATCTCATTACAGACTGAAAATATGCAAAACTAGCTGTGTGCCCGTTCTACGCTCGGGGGTCTCATAGTAGTCAGTTGAAACCTTCTTATATTAAGAACAGCAGCTAGTTTGTATATTTTCAGATATTCTGGCAAAGCTATTATATATAAACCTTCACAAATACAGTTTCTCACATTTTCAAGCCAAAAAGATGCTTTGCAATTAAATATCACTTGAATTGTGTTGGTCCATATGTTATATCCAATGATTAAACAAACAAAAATGCATTATAGATCTATGAGGCATATCCCTAAGGTAGGCCTATAATTGAAAGTTACTTTCCACAGTGGTTAAAAGTAGTTAAAATACTACCTCAACCTCACTATTAAACATTCCGGTTGAAATTTTCACTATCAAAGGTGCTCTTGTCCTGTCCGTACGGAACACTGAGAAATATGCTCTACCAACAGTCATACACACGAAAAAACAGAATTTAATTAGGGAATTTGCTACGCTTTGACTAAAGCAAAGTAGGCCTACGTTTACTTTAGTGTCACCAAACTTTATCATAACAATTTATATTTGCTTAGTCCGTAGATGACACAAAATGATGGCGAAATGACGGATTACTATATGAAATGAAGTACTAAATATGATTTTGTTAAGAAATTTACAACACACAGGCCATGAACTATTGATACATAAACAACGTAAAGCGTAAACAATTCATGATGGTTTGCTCAACAAATATTTTACTCAAATGCGTTATCATTTTCTTAGCATTAATTAACATTTTGGAATCCAGACAAAAAAAGCAAAACTTATACAGTTAAGACATCAATTAAATTGAATACGGCTGTAATAAATAAGGTGCAACGCCAACGATAACTAATTTGTAAATTACAGTGATGTGTTGGTACGTAAAAATGATTCTTGCTACTACCAACGGTTCTAAGGAAAAGAACCAGTACCAAAAACCAACGTTTACAGTTAAGAACTATAGTACATCCAACCAATTAAATGCTTTAATTAATTCCCGAGGTTATTGATCACTTGTTTTGGATTTTCTCATAAAAAGTTATCGGAAATCAAAGTTATTTCCTATTAATTGCATTATTTGTATACAACTTTCAATGTAAAAATATTGGTAAATGTTTGAAAAAACAACTTTATCCAAACATCTTTTTGTTATTTAATAGATGACGTATTCTCTAAACAATGATTGGTATATCTAGTAATCATTATAGCCCAGGAATTTTAGAAAAAATAATGCCCTAAAATAGAACAAATTAATAACTAGCTGATTTTTGGTGTGGTGTTAGTATGTCATTAGGTAAGTATTTTCTGAAAGTTCCCCTCACTTCCTCCGCTTGCTTCACCCAGTAAAGGGCTAGAAAGGGTCTAAGTGACGTAAAATTACAAAAATATTTATTGAGTGACACCAACGTCACCAATTTTAGTGGTTTTAGTCTTAAATCATTCAGAATGAAAGTAGCCATGCTAAATAATCATGGCCAAAATAATTTATAGCACTTTAGGGCGTTTTGTTTTATATATTTTAATTTTTTTTTTTTGTAAATTGTAGGTTATTTAAAGCGTTTTTGCTGACAATTTCAGTTTTTGACAGCTACTACCCCAACTTATTATATTGTTATTTGTCCTAAAATATATTCAAGACAATTTTAAAATCAAGGAAACAATTATATAAATCATTAGTGTGATTTTGAATGGGCATAGTTAGACCAAAATATAGATGTAAAGTTAAGAGCACCAAACCGCAGAGTATGAATCCTTCGCGCATTTTTGACTATTTAATTTCTCATTTATTAACTTAAAATGGTCTAATTAATAAATAAACTCACATAAAGAATGCTAGTAAATAATAATATTATTCCTTATTTAAATAACATGGTACTTAGGTTTGCTGCATCAGGGAGGATAAGGTGTTTTTTTGTAAAATGTTAATAGTTTAGTATGAAATGAATCCATTTTCCAAATTTGATCAAAATATGATCATAAACAAACAAACTACAACAGTTCTCCATAAGAATAACATGGGAATTTTAAATTTACAGTTTTTTGGAATTTTCTCTGTAACCATTAGACGCATAATAACGCTTCAATATACTAAATTATTTGTTATTTTAAGCTCTACAAAATGTTTTGGAAAGAAAATCGTAAATTGTAAGTTTTTAGGGTCAAAAATTGGGAAAACCAATTTTTGCCCATTTTTTTGCTTACCACGAGTACTATGGTAATAGCTTATTCCCTATGGGGGAAATTCACTAAAAACATAATTATGTTTGAAGTTGTTTTAGAAGACTCGTGGTACAATTGTTCATTTACAATATGTGATGTGAATAAGTAATAGAACAATTTTGCTTTATATAGGTGTTGTGATTGTTGACAAGTGGAAAATGGCCTGGATCATAACTTAAGTATATTTTTTCACACAAACTTCATAATAAATGGACTTGAATTAAAATACAGTTTTGAAGCTACGTATTTTTCGCTTGGTGTCATGGAAAGCCGCATCTTGTGTGGAGAGAGCCTTCTCAAAGCAGGGAACCTGACAAAATGTCGTCACCCGAGGTATTCCTGCTCTTTTACATGCCAGTGAAGAGCGTGGGGACAACGTTTGACATATTTAGGAAGGTAAAACATCCTTAAGGCCAAGTCACACCGAGCTCGCTCCCGCGGCGGGAGCGAATTTAGAAAAATCGCTCACCATGTTATCAAATGTGCCAAGTCACACCGCACTACCGCGCGCCCGCCTGCTGAGCGATTTTTTGAGACTACCGCGGCGGGAGTTTTGTCTAGCGCATGCGCAAAGGGGCATTTCGAATGCCCAAGCTATTTAAAGTTTAAAAGTAATACGTAATACAGTTTTAAATTAAATTTAACATGTTTCTTCTGTTTGATGATGTAGTCTATGTTGTTTTGTATTATCTTCGTAATTATGTTTATCACCAGAAAAAAATCATTTTTGTTTACCATGCAAAAATAATGTTTACGGTGAAAATTTAATGTTATCATAAACATTTTTATATTGCCGACGTAAACATTTTTTTTTATTGTTTCATCAACTTTTTTCGATTTGCAACAACCAAAACTTGACAATCAATGTAAACTTGAACTTTCAATAGAAGGCTTAGCAAAAAATTACATTAGTTTTAAAATAGTCATATGTTTTTATTTAAAAAGTAAATAGTCATTGTAGTGTAGAGAAAAATAACGTTCAAAAGCTGAAAGTGGATAATTTATCCACAACCATATTTAAAATGCTTCGAACAAAAGGTCTAAATTAAATTAAAAAAAATAGTTATTCACTTTTTAAAGTAGCCCTACACTAACAAATTAATAAACATTCAATTGCTTCTTAAACACTTTACTTAAAACCTGCAAATTTACATGGCATACTTAACAGGTAAGATGAGTTTCTTATGTAAAACGAATTAATGAACTCTCAAAACTCCCGCCGCGGACGCGAACTTTTGGTGTGACATGGCTCGAGGAAAAACATCCGCGCGCGGTACTCCCGCGGCGGGAGTGGCGGATGTCGGTGTGACATGGCCTTTAAAGGTCCATGAAAAGTGTCAAACGTAGTACCACAGAAAACGTACTACACACGTCCATCGTCCATTGCTGCAGCTAATTGCGTCGCAGCGTCATCTGATTCGTCATGTTCGGACGCAGAGGAGGGCCCTAGTCGTCTCTCTCTCTCTCATTCAAGCATCGATTCGGTGTTTGACATTAAAGTTCACTGTTTGTTTTGTGGCAAAGATGCCACAATTTTTTGAACTGTGCCAGTACAAAACTCCCCCAAAAATATAGAAAGGTTGTGCATGAAGTGCATACCCTACCAATATTTAACTCCGTCAAGAAACCTGCTATAGAACGTAAAGATGAATGGGGTCAGTTTATTTTATCCCGAATAGACGGTGTTGGAGATTTAGTAGCCGCCCAGGCAAAGTATTGCCGTGATTGTTATTCAACATTTTTTAGAAACCCGTCAGAAAAAGGTGTAGGTAGACCGGAAGACGTCACTACAAGAGATACATTTTTAAAATTATGTTGTTACATTGAAAATAACGACGAATCCCAGTTTAGCGTCACTGAGCTATTAGAAAAAATTGATGAATTTTTACCAGGAAAGGAAATTCACAGTTCATAATACTTAGTTAGGAAGCTGCCCGAGCATTTTGGGAAGAAAATTACATTTTCGACTTAGGTGGGAAGGGGGAATGTAACAATTGTAACGTTGAGTGATACTTCTCACAAACTATTACGGGGGTCATGGAACGCTGATAGAATTACGGATTTGGAGACCAAGCGCAAGAAAATAGTTGAAGAGGCTGCCCAGATTATTATGGAAGACATTAGAAAATTAGTATATGACTCATCTGTTCATCCATCGACAGATTGTTTATCAAGAGAAGAGGCATCTAAACTCAACTTGTTCTGCCATGTGTAACCGCTGTTTTGGAGGCTGTGCTAATGGACCTCCCACATCTCTGCAGGGTGATGAAGATGTAGATGCGGGATTTTAGTTACAAGAAAGATTGTATGTAGGTAAAGAATATGCTTTATTTGGACGGGTTGAAATTTGCCCCAAAAAACTGATCCGTACTTTTCTGAAATGTGCAGGAAAAATTATTAACTTATCTTAGCTATTTTTTTATTTGTTGATATGTGAGTATTAGTTGTATATAAGATTAAAAAAATTAAGGTAAAGAAAGTCCAATATTACATATCTTACAAATGATGCAAGAGTTTTATTTATTTTTTTATAATTTTTTTTACAAAAAATAATATATATCAAATAAAACGCCTTAAAGTGCTATGAATTATTGTTGCGGCAATTCTTTAGCATGACCACTTTCATTCTGAATGATTTAAGACTAAAACCACTAAAATCGGTGACACTGGTGTCACTCAATAAAGATTTTTGTATTTTTATGTCACTTAGACCCTTTCTAGCCCTTTACTGGGTGAAGCAAGCGGAGGAAATGAGGGGAATTTTCAGAAAATACTTACCTAATGACATACTAACACCACACCAAAAATCAGCTAGTTATTAATTTGTTCTATTTTTTTACCTAAAGTGCCTGGGCTATTAGATAGAAGGAAATGTGACAAAATCACACAATGTTGGGTTTTTGGACGTTTGTAATTTTATTTATTTCCTAATTAGGTAGGCCATGTATTCTAAGGAAAAGTACCGGTATCAAGGATCGTCGTCGAAAAGGTTGTTATGAATAATTGGGTAGGCATACGTACCCAAGAGATGTACTATGGGCCTATTGGCTGTATGGTCCAGTGATTGCATCACATAGCGGTGAGTAGAAACAGAAAGCATTGGAAGCATTGAGTAGAAGGTGAACATTGGAAAAGCGAGTTTAGCATCATCCGTAAACCTCTGTTACGATCACCCACTGCAGTTATGATTTTTTACTTTAATTACACATTACACAACCACGATTGAAGACCCGTCAGTGAGTGGAAACCTTGTTTGTAAGCTATTGGCGACGATGATTTAATAAATGTAAGTTTCCCAGCCCTATACAACACTGATTCAAGGTCTTCTTCCCAGTTATCAAAACTCAAGAACAATTTTATACACAAAGAATCCATGGTTCCTGACCTGGATTATGCCTAGTTATTGAGCGGAGCGAGCGAAGCTCTTATACGCCGACTTTTATGCATTTCGTAATACGCAAACTCCTCCTAGACGGCTGAATCAATCGTTTTCAAATTTTGGATGGTGATAAAGACCATATCGGTGAGTGCCAACATCTATATGGCGATAAAAATAACTCACAGGAATCTGCCCCACTGGGTCTCAAAGTTTCAATGTAATCCTTATGGAAGCAGTATTTGACACATAAACAAAGACATATGATCAGCTGTTGACTTTTGAATGCAGTAGATAAAGAAATAGCTGATAGCATTATTCCACAGATATTAGAACAGAAACGGTATGAATCATAAATATAATCAAATGACGACACTAGCTTGAGGTCCGCGACGTAGGAAGTGATGAAGGAAGTAGTCAAGGCGAGCTGTCCGGAGTGTGGGATCTGCTTATGACCATTATATTAAGGTATTTGCAATCCTATGATGCTATGGGAAGGGAGGAAAACAGGTCCGTGACGTAGGAAGTGGTGAAGGAAGTAGTAAAGACGAGCAGTCCGGAGTGTGGGAACTGTTTATGACGATTAGATTAAGGTATCTGCAATCATAAAATGCTATGGGAAGGGAGGATAACGGGTCCGTGGCGTAAAAAGTGACAAAGAAAGTAGTAAAGGCGAGCAGTCCGGAGTTTGGGAACTGTTTATGACGATTAGATTAAGGTATCTGCAATCATAAAATGCTATGGGAAGGGAGGTAAACAGGTCCGTGACGTAGGAAGTGGTGAAGGAAGTAGTAAATGCGAGCAGTCCGGAGTGTGGGAACTGTGTATGACCATTAGATTAAGGTATTTGCAATCCTATGATGCTATGGAAAGGGAGGGAAACATGTCCGCGACGTAGGAAGTGGTGAAGGAAGTAGTAAAGGTAAGCAGTCTGGAGTGTGGGAACTGTTTATGACGATTAGAATAAGGTATCTGCAATCATAAAATGCTATGGGAAGGGAGGAAAACGGGTCCGTGACGTAGGAAGTGATTAAGGAAATAGTCAAGGCTAGCTGTCCGGAGTGTGGGAACTGTTTACGACAATTAGATTAAGGTATCTGCAATCATAAAATGCTGTGGGAAGGGAGGAAAACAGGTCCACGACGTAGGAAGTGGTGAAGGAAGTAGTCAAGGCAAGCTGTCCGGAGTGTGGGAACGGATTAATGTCTGCAATGCTAAAACACTATGGGAAGAGACTGTAGACTGTAGGTTAAAATAATTACGAAGCACGAATCGATACATATTTCGATACATGCAATCGTTTATAATAGTAATTTACAACTGAGTTGACAACAGCTGATTTTTACTCCATAGAGGATAAAAACTATTTTTACTTCCTAAAGAGTAAAAATGCTACTTTAGACGCGCAACGCATGCATTAAAAACGACTGGTATTACTGCAGTATGACCAAAACAATATAATACTCGTATAAACCCTTGATGACTCCGCTCAATTTTGTGGATGCCTCTGCGAACGCCACCTAGTTTAATTTCATTTACGGTTGCACAAGACGGTTTTCTGCTGTCTCCGTAACCGTGTAGTGTGAAATCTCTATTGCTCTTACTTACACTACTAAATAAATCCTAATACCATCACCGCAGCAAACCTGCAGACTAACTGAATTTCCATTTATCTGACTGGATATCTACTAAAATATTCCCTAAAAGTTGTCAAATTTATTTCCTATTTAATTAACATTAGTTTTAGTGAGTACTTAGGTTTGCTGCTACAGGGAAGATATTGAGACGTGTTTTTTTTATTGCAATGTTGATAGCTTATTAATAAATAACATTTCCAAATTTGGTTTAAATATATCCATAAACAAGCAAACTACAACAGTTTATTTATTCTCCATAAGAACAACGTGGGAATTTTAAACTTACAATTTTCTTAATTATCTCCGTAACCGTTGGGACGAAGCGTCAACGACGCTTCATTCAATATACAAAATTATTTATTTTTTTAAGCTCTAAAAAATGGTTTGGAGAGAAATTATGAAGATTTGTGTAATTAGGGTCAAAAATGGGAAAAATCTATTTTTACCCCATAAAACCCCCCATAAACCCCCGTTCCCATAGTCCGATTATGCTGGTTCGCGAACTCGTTTGAATAAATATAGGTTTACACGTTTGTACCATATTTCATCAAATCGGATTATTTTTGCTCAAGTTATCACGCTAACGGACACATATATATATATATAGAGAATATAAATTTATCAATCAAATACAAAACCCTAGTTCATAAAAATAAATTTTTTTAACAAAAAAAATCCTAAATTTACAAAAACAAAATTTCAAAAGTATGGACGCACAAAAAATCAAATATCTTTTCTTTTCAAAAATTAAAGATATACAAATTGTTTTACTTCGATTTCCCTACATAAATATATCAAAACATTTGAAAATACTATAAAACATTTTGAGTTATGTTCAAAAGTGTAAAACTCTGCACTTTTTCTGAATTTTACATACTTATATACTTTTTAGGCCTACTTTTAGAAATAGATCAAAAACATGAAAACAACACATATTTTCTGTTAGGGAAGTAAACAAGAAACAAAAAAATATATGATTTTACATGCAATAGGTAAAAAATAAATATATTATTTCACTTGGAAAAAAGAAATTTGTTTTTACTTACGGAAAATCACAAAAAGACTTTGAACTTTAAATGTAAGTAAAAAAATAAATATTTAGATTATACACATTTCAAGATATACATAGGGGCGGTTCACGAGCTCGGGACTTCATAGTCCGCGACCAGACGTTGGTCCCGGACTATATAAGCGACGACCAAAAAATGGGTTCACAAGTCAGAGCCTAATGATGTGAGAGCCGGGCCATCATTGTAGGTCGAGACCAAATCCGTAGCGGAGCCTAATGACAGGGATTCGCAGGGAATTTCTGTTGAGACGTTGGTAACAACCAGTCCAACAGTCTGGAAACACATGTGAAGCCACTGCTGTTGACCATAGGATGATCGTGAAAAAGGGCTGAACCAAAACGTCCAAAACGATTATTTTTCTCGTATTTCATTGTCCCAATGCTCGCCTATGATAATCTATCTAAGTTTATTGATTTATAAACACAACAATCCACGTTTGTATGAAATCAGGAAATGGAAGTCTTTAGTGAAATATATTTTTCTGTGTGCATTATTATAATTCGATTAAGATGCATGACATAAAGTAACCGGGTAGGCCTATTTATAACCGGATGAATGCCTATTTTGCATAAATGCCCGATAATTAGGGATGGTGATTTTTGGATAGGATAATTTTAACTAAACTTATTTAAATGGTACAATTATTGAAAATAAAATGTATTTAGAGGTACTGATTATTAGATATAAAAATCGTATGTGTGTGTGCTGGATTTAATCGTGGCTGTAAACAAAGAATATTCTTTCCGTTATTCTTTCACTCTATAATAATCTAACTGTAAAATGTTGAAAATAATATTCTGCAATTAGCTCGTAATATTATTTATGTTAACAGCTATGGTTTTTAATTTACATTTTGTGTTGTTACGATTTTTAAAATCAGTTTCATTACAATGCGTTTATATTTACTAGGTAGGAAGGATTTACTAGTACTATATTATATTTACTAATGGGAAAACATAGTTTTTTTTTTCTTTGGGCATAGTTTCGAACTGAAAATTTGATTTGTTCTGGTTTCATTACCAAACAAATAGCTACCATCCAAACTTTACTAACATCCAATAAATCACCAGTTTCTCGATGGAAAGTGCCATCAGCCAAAAATATTAGTGCAACTAACATTTTTTTTTTCAATTTAGAATACTGTAATGGATTCTGTTGTCGGGAAATCCGTGCCTTGGAGTGGAGTAAACGCCTCAAATGACTCATTGACGGTATCTTTGGAACATTTTAATCTATTTTTAAATTCATCAAGTCATAAAAGGGTTTTAGTCATGATAACGAGCTGGTCTTATGCGAGGAAGTGGAGTGATTGTACATAATTGTTAACATAATACAGTATAGATATTTCATAGTCATATTCAATACACACGGCGACCAGTGAGTACAACACAAGACAGTGATATCACCGCGAACCGTACTCAACGACTGACGGTTTGCTTGATGTTCCCCACGGCAAAAAACTATTTCTGATAATTATGTTGGAACTGTGGCTGATAAGTTATATTTATATTCTACCCATAATTTTGTCGTTAAAATTGTAATAACATGGAGTTTATCAGTAAAATATCTTTGTTATGATACTACTTTGTTACGTGCATAATTTATCTGTCGTTTTAAGTTGTTTGATGATTTTTTCATGTTTTATGAGCCTTTTTACCATTTTTACATATTTTTTAAATATGGTGTTGTGGGTAATGAAACTGTTCGGAATTTAATGAGGAACCATATTTAAACATTAGTTTTTAACAAATAATAAAAATAAAGGAGCTAATTAGATAAAACCGGCATCATGTCACGTTAAACCTGCCTCCTACCAGGTCTGAGTTGGAGACCAAACACCATTGTTCTTTTGGGCCCGAACCATCTCATTTGGGCTCGGACTTGACTCGTGAACCCACCGGGACTAATGATCAGAGCCGGGACTATCTGTGATTGGACTCGTGAACCCAACTTTTACAACCGGGTTTTATCCCTGCACTAATTGTGTGCCGCCTATGAGTTTGGTCCGCGGCTTATATAGTCTCGAGCTTGTGAACCCGATTTTTTAAGTCGCAGCCCAAATACCAGTTATTTCCGGATTCTGGGCTCGGACTACAATAGTCCCGAGCTCGTGACCCCATAATGTTTGAAAGGTTATGCTTATTTAGAAAATATATAGTTTATTGTGTATAAAAAAATATTTTTACTTTTTGAAGCAACAAAATATAAAAAAGAGCACATTTTTGGATGGAATGCGAGCAGTCCGGATTGTAGGAACTGTTTATGACGATTAAATCAAGGTATATGCAATCATAAAATGCTATGGGAAGGGAGGAAAACGGGTCCGCGACGTAAGAAGTGATGAAGGAAGTAGTCAAGGCGAGCTGTCCGGAGTGTGGGAACTGTTTATGACGATTAGATTACCGTAAGGTATCTGCAATTATAAAATGCTGTGGGAAGGGAGGAAAACAGGTCCATGATGTTGGAAGTGATGAAGGAAGTAGTCAAGGCAAGCTGTCCGGAGTGTGGGAACTGTTTATGACAATTAGATCAAGGTATCTGCAATCCTAATATGCTATGGGAAGGGAGGTAAACAGGTCCGTGACGTAGGAAGTGGTGAAGGAAGTAGTAAATGCGAGCAGTCCGGAGTGTGGGAACTGTTTATGACGATTAGATTATGGGATCTGCAATCCTAAAATGCTATGGGAAGGGAGAGAAAAGGTCCGAGACGTATGAAGTGGTGAAGGAAGTAGTCAAGGTGAACTGTCCAGAGAGTGGGATCTGTTTATGACGATTAGATTAAGGTATCTACAATCTTAAAATTCTATGGGAAGAGAGGGAAACATGTCCGTGACGTAAGAAGAGGTGAAGGAAGTAGTAAGGTGAGCAGTGTGGAGTGTGGGAACTGGAAACCGTTTGTAGCGGTTAGATTAATGTATCTGCAATGCTGAAATGCTATGAGAAGGGATGGAAGCATCCCCACGACATAGAAAATGGTGAAAGAAGTAGTAAAGGCTAGCAGTGCGGAGTGTGGGGAATGTTTGTGGCAATTATATTAATGTATCTAAAATACTAAATTGCTATGGAAAGTGATGAAAACAGGCCACGATGTAGGAAATGGCTTAGAAAGTAGTAAAGTATGAGCATAGTGTGAAAACCGTCTATGGCAGTTAGATTGATGTATCTTTAATCCAAAAATGCTATGAGAAGGGAAGGAAACAAGTCTATGACGTAGGAAATGGTGAAGGAAGTAGTAAGGCTTGCACTGCAGAGTGTGGGAACTGTCTTTGGCAATTACATTAATGTATCTGCAATCCTAAAATGCTATGGGAAGAGAGGGAAATAGGTCCACGACGTAGGGGGTGGTGAAGGAAGTGGTAAAGGTGAGCGTGTTGAGTGTGGGAATGAATTAATGTCTGCAATGCTAAAACACTATGGGAAGAGACTGTAGACTGTAGGTTAAAATAATTACGAAGCACGAATCGATACATATTTCGATACATGCAATCGTTTATAATAGTAATTTACAACTGAGTTGACAACAGCTGATTTTTACTCCATAGAGGATAAAAACTATTTTTACTTCCTAAAGAGTAAAAATGCTACTTTAGACGCGCAACGCATGCATTAAAAACGACTGGTATTACTGCAGTATGACCAAAACAATATAATACTCGCATAAACCCTTGATGACTCCGCTCAATTTTGTGGATGCCTCTGCGAACGCCACCTAGTTTAATTTCATTTACGGTTACACAAGACGGTTTTCTGCTGTCTCCGTAACCGTGTAGTGTGAAATCTCTAATGCTCTTACTTACACTACTAAATAAATCCTAATACCATCACCGCAGCAAACCTGCAGACTAACTGAATTTCCATTTATCTGACTGGATATCTACTAAAATATTCCCTAACAGTTGTCAAATTTATTTCCTATTTAATTAACATTAGTTTTAGTGAGTACTTAGGTTTGCTGCTACAGGGAAGATATTGAGACGTGTTTTTTTTTTATTGCAATGTTGATAGCTTATTATTAAATAAATAACATTTCCAAATTTGGTTTAAATATATTCATAAACAAGCAAACTACAACAGTTTATTTATTCTCCATAAGAACAACGTGGGAATTTTAAACTTACAATTTTCTTAATTATCTCCGTAACCGTTGGGAGCTTCAATAAACAAAATTATTTATTTTTTTAAGCTCTACAAAATGGTTTGGAGAGAAACTATGAAGATTTGTGTTATTAGGGTCAAAAATGGGAAAAATCTATTTTTACCCCATAAAACCCCCCTAAACCCCCGTTCCCATAGTCCGATTATGCTGGTTCGCGAACTCGTTTGAATAAATATAGGTTTACACGTTTGTACCAAATTTCATCAAAATCGGATTATTTTTGCTCAAGTTATCATGCTAACGGACACATATATATATATATATAATTTTTTTTTTTTTTTTTTATAGTTCTGTTCACTTTTTAGGGCTACTTTTTTAATTAATAAGCAAAATAATAAAAACCAGAGTACCCTGAAATTCATTTTTTACTTAACCCTAGAACGGCCACAAAGAGTGTTTCTGTAGGGCCAGGCAGTTTTGGCCTTCCGTGCAGCGTTTTACTCTCACAGTTGTAAAACCCTTATTTATTTACCAAAACATATAATATTTTATACCATTAGATTTGGGACATTCTAGAGAATATAAATTTATCAATCAAATACAAAAACCTAGTTCATAAAAATAAATTTTTTTAACAAAAAAAATCCTAAATTTGCAAAAACAAAATTTCAAAAGTATGGACGCACAAAAAATCAAATATCTTTTCTTTTCAAAAATTAAAGATATACAAATTGTTTTACTTCGATTTCCCTACATAAATATATCAAAACATTTGAAACTACTATAAAACATTTTGAGTTATGTTCAAAAGTGTAAAACTCTGCACTTTTTCTGAATTTTACATACTTATATACTTTTTAGGCCTACTTTTAGAAATAGATCAAAAACATGAAAACAACACATATTTTCTGTTAGGGAAACAAGAAACAAAAAAATATATGATTTTACATGCAATAGGTAAAAAATAAATATATTATTTCACTTGGAAAAAAGAAATTTGTTTTTACTTACGGAAAATCACAAAAAGACTTTGAACTTTAAATGTAAGTAAAAAAATAAATCTTTAGATTATACAAATTTCAAGATATACATAATGTTTTAAATGTTATGCTTATTTAGAAAATATATAGTTTATTGGGTATAAAAAATATTTTTACTTTTTGAAGCAACAAAATATAAAAAAAAGAGCACATTTTTGGATCCAGCACTAAGTTTTGCTCTAAATTGTCTACAAATTACTCTTCCTTTCTTGATTATAATGGATAATTGTTGCTGTTTACCATAACAAATAAGATCTATTTAGCAAAATAATAAAATTTGTATACTAGGTAACCATAGAATCAAAAATAAATGTTTAGTTTATAAACCAACAGCTGCACGCACCCAAATAATGAAAACATCTGACCGCGGCGCAACAGGTTTTTGGACATTGCATCAGTTTGACCAAAAAGAAAAACAAAAATATCACAGAAGGAAACTTTTGAATATTCCAGATTTTTTATATTTAAATTATATTCAAGCATCCAAATTCAAAATTAGCTATAGATCTAGAAACAACGCATTCAATTTAATTAATAAACTATCAAACATTAACCCACATACAATTGACAAATATAACAAATCTGGAATATACAAAATTAAATGTCTATATTGTCCCAAATTCTACATTGGTCAGACTGGAAGAGCATTTTCATGCAGATTCAAAGAATACATCCAAAGCGGTAAAATCAAACAATCAAACATCTCAACGATCAATGTATGCAGAACATATATTAGAAAATAATCATAATTATGGCAAATTAGAAGAGTGTGTCAAAATTATAAATTTTGAGAAAAAGGGAGAAAAAATTGATATAAAAGAAGAATTACAAATATACCTACATTCAAAAGAACACGGAGACCAAATTCTCAATATAATGCAAAAACAAAAACAAAATCCAATTCATGACAAAATCAGACAAATCAGTGAAGAATCTTACACATCTACATGTTAAAAAATACACCTAACCATTTAATCAAAATTTTACTATGAATTCAAAACATATGTTATTAACTATTTATTTATTTTAATTGTTTACATACTTTCATAACACTCATACTGTGACGTATCAGTTTAAGTAAAAAATGAATTTCAGGGTACTCTGGTTTTTATTATTTTGCTTATATATATATAAATATATATTTATGAATTTGAACGGATGGTGTTTTTGGCCTCTGGGAACCTTAAAACTAAAAAGTAAATCGGTCCCGAGTCTAGGTCTTACCGTGAGACCTGAGGTAATAGCTTATTCCCTATAAGGAAAATTTGCTAAAACTTAAGAAACGAACATTTAGATTTAACTAGAGGTCCTCCAGTGGTCGAAAACTCGTCCAAAAGTATGTAATGTACAGACTTCTCCATTTTAACCCCACGCTGTAAATAAAACATATAATTGGAATATCTTCAATTTTTTTTCTGTTTATTTTTCTTTGTTATTTTGGCACTATCATGGCAACCCATAAGGCCCGTATTCATTTTTTGAAATTTGAAATAAATTTTTTGGTTCTTATTTTTGAGCCTATTTAACTTTATAAAGGGAATCTGCACATCTACAGGAAAATATCTTTCTAACAGTATGCATAGATTTTCCCTATGATGCACACAAACTGAGAAAAAAGGTTTTAAAGAAACATGCTTGCCTATTTATTATTAATCTTAAGAAACAAACATTTAAATTTAATACTGATAGGCCTACCACACGACGAGAACAGTCCCGGCAAAGATTGTAGACTGAAGTGTCAGAGTAAATTAGTACCATCATATTAGTCATTATAGTAATCCAGGGGACCTCAACACTAGAGATGAAATTACCGAGTACTGGCTTGTTGCCATCCTGTAGCACCACAAGTGGTGAGCCGATTGTGATGTCCCAATGTATGATGTGCCCTGTCATGTCCGAGGAGACCAACTCTACAGAGGCAGAGTCATCAGGCTTGCTTCTTACCTTTGGACTCCACACCACCTAACAAAAGTACAAAGGACTTCAGTGTACCAATGACACGTTTGGCCACCAACATCAGCATCTGCAAGATGGAAGGTGAGTCCTCCATTATGGTTACTGTTAAGATGTTAAACAAAGCATAGCGGTAAGTGAAAAGGGGTTCATGTCAAAAAAGTTAGAAAGGTTGCTAGATAACTGTATTTTTGGTGTGGTAACAATTATTTGTAGGTTTGATCTTCATAAAAACTAAGACAACCCCTTACTGGCTTTAATACAGTAGAACTCCAATTATCCGAACTCATACTATCCTAATCGCTGATTGTAGTATTGCTTACAGAAATAATTTTAAAATGTAAAACCACAGTAATAAGAATTGTTATTAAAGAAGGCAGAAGCCGTAATCGCCAGGGCTACAGAAAGGGCTGGCTCACTCCTTTGATGTTAGCGGCCGCCGCCTGATCCTACTTCAATCCCCCGCCCCTCCAGAGCAGTGACGTAGCGCAGATACATCGGCGCGTGGCGCGACGGTAGCCTAGTACAGCAGTCCATATGTCGCCCGGCATCTAGGCGGATATTAATAATTGTGTTTATAATAATGTAATTTTATAGTGTGATTTTTAAAGCGGGTTTCGTTAACCCTCCAACTTGCAATGGGCGAACTCTGTAGTGGCAAGGCGTTTTTGGCGATTTTGCAGTCATATTTTCAAAAATTCATATAAACAAACCAACAGACCAAAGCTATTGAACCGTATACTTGAAGTGTTCGTAATGAAATGAAGAATTTGAAAATAAATATTTAGAATATTATATAAAATATTGGCAGTAAGTAAAAAAATTGCTGCATGAACCAAAAATGTTTCATGTAAACTTCAATATATAGAAATTGTTTGGAATTTATTTCCCTAGATAGAAATGTAAAATGATTCCAATTACCATTTATTTTTACAAAGTTATGGCCCATAAACAATAAAATGACAAGTTTCAGCATTTTACACTACAAATTTCAAACAAAAACCAAATAAAGGTATTATCAAGAGATAATGTAAAAGTACACATTTTTGTAAAGGCAATATTATTGGAGATCAAATGAAGTAAGAGTTGTTTATGTAAAATGGTCATTTCAATAAATATTTATGACTTTTGATAAATGTTTATATTTGTCTAGAAAACCATTTTGTTATTCACAAATGTATATTAATTTTCAAACATATAAACCCCACATACCAACTATATAAAATTAACTTATTCCTCTACATGAATATATTATAGTTATAAAGGCAAATATACATAAATAAATATTTTATAGTTTTTTTTTCTCTATAAAATGCTGCTGTGCCATTTTTATTTGGCGATCAAATCGTTTGTTCATTATGACAAAATGTTTCAAAAACGGGCTAAATGTAATGTCCCAGACCTCAAATTTAGTAAGTATATCCACATAAAACAGTTTACAAACTAAATATGTACAAATTTACAACTAATAAATATGATTCAAAGTGATAAAATCACACCCGCGATATTCTTTGTTGGTACAGTAGACTTCCTCTTATCCGGACTCCTCGGGACCGAGGCCAGTCCGGATAACAGGTTTTCCGGTCAAACCGACGTCCCCAAAAACTCGTTAGAACGGACCGTTTACTGTGATATTCGACTTAAATTTAGGAGAGCATTGTATTTAGACACGTGATCACTGGTCTCAAATCTTTTCCACGAGAACAGTCATTTCAGTACCGCCCACTTCCTGCCAATCTAGTCAGGTTAAATTAATATGCTGATAAAAATTGTCATGACGGACAACTTATCAAAGCTACTCAACCATTCGAAAGACTGAATATAGATTTTAAAGGGCCACTTCCATCCAAAAGTAAAAATCGTTATCTTTTAATAGTCGTAGATGAATACTCTCGATTTCCATTTGCATTCCCTACTCAAGACACAACTGCTAGGACTGTTATTCTGAGACTTAAGGAACTTTTCTCAATGTTTGAAGTACCGGCTTATATTCATTCTGACAGAGGTTCATGTTTTATGTCTCAAGAACTAAAATCATTTTTATGTTCACTAGGAGTTGCTACCAGTCGTACAACAGCTTACAATCCTCAGGGCAACGGACAAGCTGAGAGGTATGTTGGTATTATATGGAAGACAATCAAACTATCACTTAAGAGTAAAAATCTGGACATATCTGATTGGGAAAAAGTACATTTAGAAGCTTTGCACTCTATCCGGTCATTATTGTGTACTTCAACAAATACAACACTGCATGAAAGACGCTAGTAATGGTAAGACAACTCCATCTTGGCTCATGAATCCAGGTCAAGTGCTCATGAAACGGCCTGTCAGGAGCTCAAAATACGAACCACTCGTTGAAGAAGTACTGCTCCTTGAGGGGAATCCTGAGTATTCTCACATAAGATATGCAGATGGCCGTGAAATACAGTGAGCTCCAGGCAATTAGCACCTGTAGGAGAAGTGTCACATCATGAAGAAGACTCAAACTCCAATCTACGACTTGAAGGAGACTCAAATTCCAATCTACGACATAAAGCAGACTCAAACTCTAATCTACAAATAAATGAAAGAAGTTCTCAAGTTGATGTTGGACCTGAGCCTATCTTCTAAGACGAGGAAACACTGAATCAGGGCCAGATTGCTCTTAGAAGAAGCTCCAGAAGTAAACACCCGCAAATTGGTATTTCAATGAGAGAGCTAGCCCAGATAAAAATTATGATGGTTTTCTCGTGACTTTCATAAACTCATTTAATGAGGCTTTTCCAAAAACATCTCAATTGAGAGGGACTAAAGACAAAATAAATAAGAATTGAATTACAAAAGGGATAAAAACTTCCGCAGAAAGAAAATACCCCCGCTGCAGCAAACCTGCAGACTAAGCAAATTTCCATTTCCCTGAATGGATTTACACTAAAATGTCTCCTTAAAAATATCACATTTATTCCCTATTTAAATAGAATCAGTTTTACACATACTTAGGTTTGCTGCAACAGGGAGGGTAAAAGTGTTTTTATGTAAAATGTTAATAGTTAGTAAGAAATAAAAACATTTTCCAAATTTGGGCAAATTATGTCTATAAACAAGCAAACTACAACAGTTTACTTATTCTCCATAAGAATAACATGGGAATTTTAAATTTACAATTTTTTTGAATTTTCTCCGTAACCATTAGGCGCATTATAACGCTTCAATGTACTAAATAATTTGTTTTTTTAAGCCCTACAAAATAGTTTAGAAAGAAATTACAAAATTTTATGTTTTTTTGGGTCAAAAATGGGAAAAACCCAATTTTACCCCATAAAAGCCCCCATTAACCCCCGTTCCCATGGTCCGATCATGCTGGTTCGCGAACTCGTTCGAATAAACGTAGGTTTACACGTTTGTACCAAATTTCATCAAAATCGGATCATTTTTGCTCGAGTTATCGCGCTAACGGACATATATATATATATATATATATATATTAAAACATATGCATATATATAAAAATGCAAGAAAATAATATATATATATATATATATATGAATTTGAACGGATGGTGTTTTTGGCCTCTAGGGACCTCAAAACAAAAAAATCGGTCCCAGGTCCAGGTCTTACCGTGAGTACTACGGTAATAGCTTATTCCCTATATGGGAAATTCGCTAAAAAAATCTTCACCAGGAAAAAACTTATAAGAAAGTGTTCGAAAAGTTTTTGCATTAGCAGATGATTTCATTAAAAAATCTAAAAATAAATCTAAAGCATCACGGGCTGTTGTAAAAAAAGAACTTGGATTAAAAAAACAATTGTCAGAAACACCTATTGAAGTTACAAACAGTGAAAATGCCAAAATGAGTAATATTGTATTAATTGCAAACAATTTTAATAATTTTTTTGTAAATGCCTCATATTCCTCAAATCAATATTCAAATAAAACCAAAGCCATTAACTTATTTGAGAAAAATAGTAAACACATTTCTTAACTTAATAATGCAAGATTTAACTTTAGGACAGTCTGTGCTGCAGAAGTTAAGAAAGTTTTGAATACCATAAGTAACACAAGGTTATCAGGGTGGGATCAAATCCCTCTTTTTGTGATAAAAAGTGTTTTTTATGTCTTTGAGGACTTATTCTGCAGAATAGTAAACCAGTCCCTGGAGAAAGGTGTATTTCCAGACAAACTCAAATATGCAGAAGTAAAACCTTTATTTAAGAAAGGTGATGTTAATAATCGCTCTAATTATCGTCCTGTTGCGTTGCTACCTTGCTTTTCAAAATTTTTTGAAAAAATTGTCAAAAACCAACTAGTACAGTATTTGGAAAACAATTATCTAATCAACCCGTCTCAATTTGGATTCCGGCCAAACCTTAACCCTCAAAAAGCAGTAACCGACATGATCAACCATATTGCTGGTGCCTTGGATGGAGCACAGCAGACTGTGGGAGTGTTGTGTGACTTGTCCAAGGCCTTTGACTGTGTTGATCATGGAATACTTCTTGAAAAATTAAGTAGACATGGAATAACAAATATAGCATTACAATGGTTTGCTTCTTATCTGAAAAACCGTAAACAAAGGATAATAATAAACAAATTTCAAAATATTACAGGTCAGATTGGGAGGATGTTCCATTTGGAGTGCCTCAAGGATCAATTCTTGGACCATATCTATTCATTTTATTTGTAAACGACCTAAGAAGTGTATCAAAAATGCCAATATTTCAGTATGCAGATGATACAGCAATCATTTGCAAAGAGCAAAAAGGTGTCGACATTAATCACACAATCACCAGAGAGCTCCATTCTCTTGAGGACTGGTTTACTGTCAACTGTACTCCATGAATGTATCCAAAACACAGCTGACACAATTCTCTGCCTCCAATATAAAAGATGAGATCACCCTAAATTCTAACTCAAATTTGATAGTTTCTCAAGATTCAGTTGATTATTTAGGAATAAAAATAGACTCAAATTTAAATTGGCAAACTCACATTAAAAATTTATTAAAAAGACTTAATTCAGCTGTATTTGTATTACAAGTAATTCAAGATACAACAAATTTTGACACACAAATTGCAGTATATCATGCTTATTTTTCTTCAATTATGAATTACGGAGTTATTTTATGGGGATCGTATAGTGAAAGTAAAAAAGTGTTTATTCTTCAAAAAAGGGCGATTAGACATATAGCCAAGGTTCCTCCAGATACACATTGCCAAGAATATTTCAGTCAATTCAAATTTCTCACTTTATACAGCTCTTATATTTGTTATATTTCTATGATGGTCAAGAGTAACTTGGATACACTTATGGAGAGTCAGCCCTCTCACAACCATGATACAATATACAAAAAACTAATAAAACCAATGCAACATAGACTAAAATTATTTCATTTATCCCCACAATATATGGGACCCAAAATGTATAATAAGCTGCCTTCAACAATAAAAGAAATTGATTGCATATTGAAAAAACACTTAAGATATGGCTTCTGGAGAAGGCATTTTTTCACTGGAAGATTTCCTAACAAATGTATAATTATTTTTAAGTATTCAATATTACTATGTGAAACCCGTCGAAATCGACGGTTACTTTCAGGCTTACGCTAATTCATCTAACTGCGATAAATTGAGTGAAATTATACATAATTTGATCATTTAGCATTGTTTAAAGAGTAATAAGTGTAAAAACGATAATGATATTAATTTCGTTAGTTACCAAATATTGTTGATCATTCAATGAATAAAATATTTCCCATACCGTACCAATAAAATCTCTCTACGGAATGTTAGGTGTAGTGGAATATACTTGAAGTGAAGTTGGCTTTTATTCTTGAACTGTTAGGGGCCTCCTCGTTTATATGGTCATGCGGCTTCATTGGCAATAAATAATCCAAATGACATGGCAATGTGGCATTTCCGAAAAGCAAAAAATACTGTAAATTGGCTGTTATGTAAATATTGACGTTTACATGCGTTGTTAATCAACGTATCTTATAAAGGATGATGTGATCTAGTTTAGAAGGAATATGACCTTCCTGTCATGACAGTAGCTGGCTTAAATAGTATTTACTCTATGTGTTATTGTTTACAGCCAAAATGTTGTGTTAATTTCAATAATGTTACCAACCCAGTGGGCCACGGTCTATAACATAGGCCACACTGCAAATAATTTGTCAAGATAGGTACCATTTTAGGCAAGATTTCTGTGTTTGGATGGTATTAGACACGATCAGTGTACAATGAACTTCTTCTGCAGATGAATAATCTGTTGGAAAAATATAGGCTGAATTTTAAATGTCACAATGCGAGTTTGAGCATTTTGTAACTATATGGGTAGGTTACATAGTATCTTTTAGGCTGCTGCTCAGTGCACCTTAAGAATATATTTTTTAGAGATAATTTAAATGATTTTTGTTGCTGAGTAGCAACCGTGAGTAGCAAATGGCTGAGTAGCCTTTCGAATGATTGAAAACATCTATGTCAATAATCTCATGATGATCTGTCTAGAATAATATGATAAAATAAAGACAAAAGTGGTGAAAAAGGCAGACAGCAACCCGTACAGTAGATATAAGATAGTTCAATAAGGAATAATTTTAAGAGTTAAGAGTGAATTATAACAGGATTTTCCACTGATTTCGAATTGGAACGTTATATTGCAAAACATTGACATGATTCAGAAGAAAATCAATTATTTTAAAATCAGAAAATAGCATTGCAAATACTTCTTTTGGACAATTCAGTAACCCCCAATAAATGTGTGTTGTTAAAATGCAATTTAAAAATTAACAGCTGTTTCATTAAAAAGTATTATCCACATGGCCAAAATGTAAACAAATCTGTGGAGGGATCTTTAAAATAAGCATCTAGACTGCCAGTGCAACTCCTAGGATCGTGGATCAGATCGAAAAACCCCCCACCAGTCAACCATTACTGCAACGATACGGAGCTGAGTCATGAGCCTTGGTGGTGTAGTGGATAGCGTGTCGGGCTGATAATCTGAAGGTGCCTGGTTCGAATCCCGCTGGTAGCACTAACTTTTTGTCTACAAATTTTTTCATATCAGCAAGTTTGGTTGGTTTGGTTAGGTTATGACAGTTTAATTTTATAATTAAAAAATTATAAAATTGAATTTGAGACATTTATAATTTTATTTTTAGAACAGAGCTATTTTTTCGATTAGTAAACCTTCATTTGAGTTTATCATTATCAGCAAGTTTGGTTAGTTTGGTTAGGTTATGACAGTTTAATTATACTTAATTTAAATTTAACCTACAAATTATACGTTTTGACAGCGACAGTGATACAGATAACAATTTTCCGCGAACAGTTAGATAAGCTATGCTGATGCGCCGGTATGATTCGGAAGCGTACGACATGGTGCGGTGGTGCCACAGCGCCTCTGATCTGATCCACGATCCTCGGAGTTGCACTGGCAGTTTAGACGCTAGTATCTTTAAAGGCTTCTGGGGCAGAGCCCTAAGGGAATTTACTTCGTTTTTCTTTTGATAACTCATCTACAAACCAAGACCTTTCTTTGGACACCTCTACCAAGTCTCTACGCCCAGCCATTCTCTCAAATTAGTGGAGACAAAGTTTCCAATTATATATTTAGATTCCCCCATGTTAATCTTATGGGAGAAAACCCAACTTTGATGGAAGCTCTTGCCCAAACTAATAAAGATATCAAAAAACTAAAAACACTTTGCAAAACTACAGATCAGGGCAATTTTTTTTGACACTTTAATCATCAAAATCGGTCCAAAAATGAGGGAGGAGTTCTGTTCACAAAAATCTGCTTAGCGTATTATATATAGATAGATAGATGATTGTTGTTTTGTTACAATAGATTTTAGTTTGATGACAAATCACCTGTCAATCATGTGATGATAATAATAAATAAATAAATAAAATAATAAAAATTGTATCTAAAAGACTATGTCAGCTAAGAGGGGAAGAATGTCATATCATTCCTTTCTATCTGTACATTGTAACATCTGTTCAAATGTATAGAAGTTGTTTTTGTTTACTATGATGTTAGTTTTGTTTCATATTGTTAGTGTAATATTAAAAATATGTATTTTTAGACGTTAATTTCGTTTATTCATTCAATCTACAACACCTACAAAAGTTACAAAATACACTCAGTATAGGCCTAATGTATTTGTATACAGCCTTAATGTATTTTATACAACCTCAATGTATTTTATACAACCTCAATGTATTTTATATAACCTCAATGAATTCTAAAAGGTATGAATAAATAATAAATAAATACAATTAATAATCATATATTAAGAAAGTGGCATTCGAGCAATACGAACACAGATATTATTACACAGTAACTTAATGTATTGGATAAATAAGTACAGTATTCTTAGCCACCACTTTACAGTCCACTCCCATCCTTAAATATCTACTAATGTAATTTTTTTTTATTTATAAAAATTGGTGTTATACATAATCCTATTTAATACCTAATAAGAAATTTGCAACATAGTGCTTATGCAACACTAAATGTGCGGCAATACCAGCGCTCACACAGGCAAAGATATACGGTGCCGGGAGCCTGAGGTCACAGCGGCGGCGTGGTAGGGAGCCACTTGGCATCACTTTCTGAGCTTGCTTGGCCTAGCCCTTGTATATCTGTAGCCCTGCGTGATTGCGGCAAAATCCAAAACCTGTCGCGCAATTGTGTAGACTCTTCATCATCTCCTGCAGTCACAGTAACACCAACATCGTTTACCACGGTCGCAGAAACGTCGTCATAATTTTTTTCAAAATAATGATAAATATATCGGTCTAGTAGACTAGTATACACCATCATCGTCTCCCGCTGACACGGTAACATCGTCATCATTTTTCATGATCACGGCAAAATAAAATACGGTTGTGTTGACACCATCATCATTTCCCCCGGCCACAGAAAATCATAACTGTACTCCGCAATCGCGGCGAAAGCGTAAATTTTCCAAAAAATTGTTGCAGACTCGTACCGCGATTGCAATAGTAATTAAAAGCTCTGCATGACTTGGCCTATTATTTTTAAAAGACTCTAAATTTGTGTAAAAATTCAATTATCCAAATTTGTTACCATCCAAATGGGGTTCGGTCCCAATTTATTCGGATAATTGGAGTTCTACCGTATTAAAATTGAGTACAGCTCCTTACCAAGCAAATGTGCTAAAAGACGAGTTACTAATATAATGCTGTGTCTATCTGGGAGATGAGTCGTATCTGTCAACTTGCTGTTGGCAAGTTGAGACAGTTCCACATGTTGAGCCAAACTTTAAATAGTTCAAGCGGTGATTTTTCTATCTATTTATTACTGTTTTACTACTTTTTATCATTGTTTAGCAAAAGAAAGAATAAAAATACAGAAAAGGCTTCCAAATAATGCTCAAAGGTTTGTTTATAGCCTAATTTAAAGAAATTTGACTACATCAGTGAATTTAGATCAAAAACACATACACACTGTCCATAAAGAAAGTCTCTCTCCAAACTTCAACTATAGTTCATAGGACGCCGCTGACCAGCTTTATTAAATCTGAATACCAAATTGGTACAAAGATCTTAGGTTTGTGAGCATAGTTAACTCGACAGGAAGGCCGGCTGCAGTTACTGCGGGTCAAGACTGAGATAGGGAAAAAGGCCTTTTCTTACTTTAGACCCCTGGTTTACAATGCTTTGCCATTAAGGGTGCAACAAAAAGGTTAGAAGGCATTCAAGAAGAAGAATATTAAAGATATTTTTATGTACGGCAGTTGTATTTTTCTAAGAAAGTTGTATTTTACTTTACTCTTGTATTTGACAAAAGTTTTTATCTAAAATAGAGCTTTGTATCTGACGTACACTGGCTTAATAAAGACATTATTTAGGACTATTTATAACTTAAACCTGTTAAAAAATAATTAGGCCTATTAAAGTATTGGGTTTTAATATTATATCTGTAGACTTACATTATTGACAATGGATTTGTGGCGATCAAGACATTGAACTGGTTGCATGTTGACTGTGTCCAGTACAACCACAGTGTAGTTAGAACCATATGCTACCAGGCCATTATAGCTCCTGAAAAAAACATATGGTTAGCAAACTTGAATATTTCCCTGAGATGAGACCTACTGTTTAATTGTATAACTTAAATGTGTAAGTGTTCCCATCGGGCTCCTGGTCCCTGCCCAGCACGGCTTTTGGAGGGGCGCCCAACATGGGTGACACCCTGAAGGAGATGCTAAGAGTACACTTCCCGGAGAGCCATCCCATAGGGGAAGGAGCCAACTGGCCCCGCCCAGGGAGGTCTCCTAGGGAAGTGGCACTAGCCAGACAGGGGTCGGAAAAGATATTCAAACCAAAGGTTGTGAAATGGGCAGTAAACTCATTCTGCCCTTTCAAACCACCTAGGTGATGGGAAATTCCCTGCTCTCTTGCAAGAAGGCATTCAGGTCCTAGTGGATCTCCTTGTTGCATTGTATAGGGGCATTTATGCACTGGGATATATCCCAACTAGATGGAGAAGAGCTAAAGTGGTGTTCCTACGGAAGGGAGGAAAAGAACCAACTCGGACTAAATCCTGCAGGCCAATATGTCTAACCTCATTCATGGTAAAGGCTATGGAGAAGATCATTAACAGACATGTGAGGGATGAGGTTCTCATCAACTCAAGCCTGAATGTGAACCAACATGCCTTTACGATGGGCAAATCGACTACAACAGCACTTCATAGCCTAGTAGTGAAAATTGAAGACACATTAGATCACAAGGAAACCCTTACAGGAGTCTTCATGGACATCCAAGGAGCCTTTGATAATGTGTCCTATCAGTCAATTATTTCTGGCTAAAGATCAATATAAATTACATCACGCTAACAAAATCCTTTTTGATTTATTAGTCATTGCCTAAATGATGATTTTTGTCATTTCAAAAGTCAGCTGATGTTTAAATATTATTTCCCAAATTGTATGACATTATTATCATGTGATTCTCAATACAAAAATAAACTCCAGAACAAAATCTTACTATTGGTACGAACCACAACCGGTTTCATGCAAGATTATTGGCGCTACGATTTGTTGAACATGAGTGATGAATTGACGCGCCTAAATTTTCATTCAAATTGTAAGTTAACGACAATAAAATTGATTTGTTAATGTTATGAGATTTGTGTATACCTACAGTAGAACCTCTTTAATCCGAACTAATTGGGACCGGGGGTAGTTTGGACTATTGAATAGTTCGGATTACAGAACATATTGTTGTTTTTACATAACAATTGCTAGGGAAAAGTGAAAAATGCTTTATAAAGTAAAATACATTGTTTATTTAATACATTAGGAAACAGGGTATAAACAGTACTTTACATTACAATATAAACAATTACGGTATGTATACCAGTAAATACAGTATCCAATAAAGAACTACTGTACTGTATATAGAGTACAGCAATGAGACGTTCGGATTAGTGGACGTTCGGATTACGAGGGTTCGGATTAAAGAGGTTCCACTGTATATGAAAATGAAAGTTTAGAGTCTCATCTTTCAAATGGTATAAAAATTAATTTGGTTTTGGAATCATGTTAAATGAGTTATAACATTGACTATATAACACTACTAGATTGAAAGCCCCATGCATTTGGTTGTGAACAAGCAATCAGCACACTCTGGCGGGAAGGGGCGATCATAGCGCTGACGTCACTGAACAGTAGGTGCTGCCACGGTATGGGCAATGAAAACATAGTGCTGTCTGCTGTTATAACGCAATGTACAGACAGCTGACAGCTAAGCCATGCTCCCCGCGCCCACGTGACTTGCCGGAACTGCATTTCCGCTCCCCGCTCGCCTCGAATTCGTGTTGTTAGAAGCGAAGCACGACTGATCATAAATTTAACTGCTTCGCTAAAGAATCTGAGATATTAGGCAGGGACTCTTATCCAAATATTTATCGTGATAGGCCTATTTTAGTGGTTAGTGAATTTGATTGGTAAAAAAGAGGTCCTGTAGATATGTATCAATTTCCTATCTAATAAAATTTAAAACGCCGGTGAGAATAACTTAAATACAAATTTGCGTAATCAAACCCGTCATGTTATAAATGTTTTGTTGTAAGAATTTCTAATCAAATATTTAATTGGAATTAAGAAAGTGTGATATTTTATCAATAAATAAATAAATTGATTTATCCACACATCAAAATTAAATTTTAAGCTATTAAGTATGGTAGAATACATACACCTAACACTTTGAAACTAGTGAACGAGCTTGAAATAACGATTACACAAAACGGCCAAAGCAAATAAAAACTGCAAATGTGCTCAGAAAAAAAGAGAAAGTGAAAAGTAAATTTAATGATACATTTTTCCTTCGTCACGTCGCGTCAGTTCTTATCTTACTTCTGTGCCAATGAATAATCCTCTAGCATACAAAAAACTAAAAGTCATATTTAGCTTAAATAGAACATTGAGGGTGGCAGAGTGTTCGTTCAGTTCGGGTAAGGGCAGTGCCTTCAACACAATGCCCCACAACCCCTAGGCTAAACTATGATTTACAACATCTGTCTGCTATAGGGAAACAGGCACCAGTTGATGTGTCAGTAATAAAGTGATTATGAGACATTGCTGCTGGAAAACGGGGTTACAGTATATATTTCATAGGCCTATGGTAAGCCTCAGCTTTAATTTATAAGTGTGATATAACTGTTACACGTCCTTTAGTTCCGTTATCAGCCAATTTTATATTTATAATAAACTATTGCCATAGAAGTTCAGCCTGTGATCGATTTCTTTTTTCGTTTCGATGTCCCCAGAGACCAAAACTCCCATCCTTTCTCATTAAAAAATATGTACCGGTATCTATATAACCCAGTAACCTTGTTATAAAAATCAGGGTCTACCTTGCATGAAATGGGGTAGCAGGTTTCTTTTTTTTTTTGTTTTTAATAGTACCGAGATTCTAAATCCAAATTTTCGACCTCGGCGACCTTCCGGAATACCTCCAAAAAGCTTAAAAATTGGCACTATTTTTACGTTTGTCCGATTTTGACCCTGAAGCGTCACTTTTTCTTAAATAACAACCATAACCATTTTTAAAGTACATTAAATTACCTATAATTTAAGACCAAAATGGGTATTACAGGCCTAATAGTGTTCAAGATATGACTCCGCAAACAACGGCTAAAATTATCAAATTTTGAATTTTTTTTACGTTTGGGTAACGTTAACCCGAAAGCATAACTTTATCATTATCTTTCATTAAAACAACCATAATTACTTTAAAACTACATTAAATTACTCATAATTTAAGACCAAAATGGTGATTATAGGCCTAACACATTAGAGATATATGCCTCTTCCAAGGTTCATAAAATCTTCCATAAATGTTTGTACTTTAAGATTCATGTTATTCAATTTGGTAAAATTTTATGAAAGAACCATAATAAGAATGTAAAAAAATGTATTTCATTTCAACAACATATTATAAGTTTTTCCTACAGTTACCTAACAATGTACATGTTCTCTCACTGATTTGAGAAAGCAAAGTGGCCAATTCGCTCATCAGTGAGACAATGTTAACATTGTCTCACTCTAATTACTTTGTCTCACTCCAGATTTGCAACGTGAAGGCACGATATGAGCGCGTAACATGCAGACAAGGTCGTATGCGCGCGAAATACGTTGGCAGCACTGGCTGTAAATCAGGTGGTCAGCTGTTTTACTGTTGTTGATCGTGTTGATCATTAAATGTCATATTAAAAGTTCACTTCTATGTATAAATATGTCACGTTTCTTTACTAATTTATTTGATTTATTATAACTGTAGGAAAAATATAATGTGCAATTCGAGTGCAAAGTGCAATTGACTCACTTGAGAGAAATCCTTACTCACGAGCCATAGGCGAGTGAGGAATGGTTTCACGAGTGCACAAATAACTATTCTTTTTCTTTTTTTATGGAAGAAATCTATTGTAACTAAAATTTTTATACTATCAAGAGGAATTTATATAAAGAATGAAGAGGCAACAGCGAAAACAGGTTGTAACTTTGCTATCGTTCTGCCATGCTACATATTACTTCTTTTATGCCAAGTTTTCGAATCTGTATCTGCAGGATATGTTGAAATTAGGAAACAAGATGGATTTCAATAAACACCAGATATTTACCACCAACGGATTCTTCACCATTCATTGAGCGTTCCGAAAAGTTCTAGACGGGTGTTTGGACGGACATGACTATAGAGCAGGTGCTCATTTGTCTAATGAAAAGCTATGTAGGTTTGACTCGGGACCGTGGTATTGCTGACACCGTGCTCACTCGATGGACAGTAGGAATGATATAATTTATCTGTAGAATTTAAGTGCTGAGGTTGAGGAGTAGGCCTGCTGCAATGTTAAGGCACATACAACTGAGTAGTATGTAGAAATGAGACCCTCACGAGTCACTCGAGTTGAAGCGAATACAGAGAAGCTGTGTGACTGGTTACTTCGTCACCCTCCCTAATACTGATGTTATAATGTTCTTAAGCAGTAGAATTGTTGGAAGGAAACTGTCAACTGTCATATGGCTAGATATATTGGCAGTGAAGCGATGTTGAGAGTATTATGAGAAAAATATGAATAAGTCAGATACAAAAGGAAGAATAAAGTAGTATCTCTTTCTTCTGGTGTCAATACTGTGACTGTAGGCAATATAAAGGTGACTATTGACCCCTTCACACTGTTTCACAGGCTATGCGTTCTAAGCAGTCGGATGAAGAATCAAAGCTCTTCTTTACACATGAATTTTCACCATTACCCTTGTCTCAATTGAATGAAAAACTAAATTATAGTTCACACATCCAAACGTCTCAAGTTAGTCATACAAGTCAATCTTCAACTGATACCCCTACAGGACAAGTCCATGTCCAAAGGTACAAGGATCATCTAATCACAGACGCAGTCGCCCTCAGTGTTCTCCAGGGCTTATCCCAACTCGGCGCGGTGGTCAGAAATATGTCAAAACCGACTGTCCAACTCCGCGCAGTGGTCACTTTGGGTCCCTCGTGGCACATGTCCAACTCCGCGCGGTGATCAATTTTGAGTCTCACAGCCCTGACGGCTGTGAGTTTGTATTTGAAGATTGATATAATGGACATAATTTAGAACTGTACAAAAATGATAGGTAGAAACTGAACCAAACCTAACCTGTCACATGAATAAAGTAGCTATGAACAAATAAAAGTGTAACAACATATATAGAGTATTTTATATTAAACACATCATATCTCATACGAAATCAAAACAAGGTGGCGTAGAGATTTGATGTAGCCACCGCGCGGAGTTAGACTGTACACTAAAAGTCACCATGCGGAGTTCGACTGGACCCTTCGGGGGCCATATAACCTTTCCTCGGCTTAAATTTGACCACTGCGCGGAGTTGGGATATCCCCGTGCTCCAACCTGCTACCACGGCGATACAATTAAATAAATACCATTTGTCACATGCATGTGTTCTATCTCCGAGAACCATTTATTGTAACAATGTACGTGTGTGTATATGTAGATAGATACAATAGATTTATTACCATAAAAAAATGTTATAACACAATCTGTTCTTGAGATGAAATAAATTAGTTTATTTCTTATTATGGTTCTTTTATAAAACTTGGACAAAAATTAAATAGCTTGAAACTTAAAATACAAGCATTTAGGAAAGATTTTATGAACCTTGAAGAGGCATATATCTCAATGTGTTAGGCCTATAATCACCATTTTGGTCTTAAATTGTGAGTAATTTAATGTAGTTTTAAAGTAATTATGGTTGTTTTAATGAAAAATAATTAGAAGGTTATGCTTTAGGGTTAACGCAACGGTTAACATTTGCCAAACTTAAAAAAATTCAAAATTTTGTCATTTTAGCCGTTGTTTGCGAAGTCATATCTTGAAAACTATTAGGCCTATAATAACCATTTTGGTCTTAAATGATAGGTAATTTAATGTACTTTACAAACGGCTATGGTTGTTCTATATGAAAAAGTGATGCTTCAGGGCCAAAATCGGACAAACGTAAAAAATAGTGCGAAATTCCACCAATTTTAAAGATTTTTGGAGGTGATCCGGAAGGTCGCCGAGGTCGAAAAATTGGATTCAGCCACTCGGTACTATTACAAACAACATAAAAAAAAGAAACCTACTACCCCATTTCATGCAAGGTAAAATGCGTTAGGTTACTGGTTTAATACTACAGTATTATAAAACGTGGTGGTAAGAGTCAGTCTGTCTCCACTATATCACATCCATTTTTGGCAACCGCTAAAAATGTTAAACTGATTTAGTCAAAATGAAGTACAAAGATCTATGAATGTTTTAGACTTATTAACTTCCCTTACTTAACAGACAAATTTCATACGTGGAAAGTCTATTAAAACTGTGTAGTGGGGAAAATATCATAATTACTTTGGTTCTAACACGTTACTATTATTATTTGGTCTTTAAAAAATAATACTGCAAGCTTAATGTTAATTATTATCACTTTAAACGGTAGGAGTTGATCCACCTCCAGAAACGTTGAGTATCCCAAAACACAAAAAAAAAACATTGATGAAGTTAAAATAATAATAAAGGTGTCACAATAGTCTTATGAATATTTTTTACGAAACCAGTAGGGAACTGTACAAATTCTCTATGTTTCGGACGATTTTGATATTGTGATATCAAATTTACACTGCTTAACGTATAATTGAAATAGCCTTCAAATACACAGCCTTTTTTAATACTAGATGTTTATAAATTTTCACAAATCAATGAGAACAAATATTTAAACTGTAATTTGATTTTTTACCAGCAGGAATATTTTACAAACAATTTAAAATCCGAAAAGGACCTTCACCCAAGGCCACTCTAAAAAACAGGCCATAATGCTCATCAAGCATGACGTCACGATAGAAGACGGCTATGACGTATAAGTATTTATTTATTTATTTTCCACTGAAAGATTAAAACAAGCAGCTGATCACAAACGGCAAAATTACGTCATTGCCATTTTCTATCTTGACGTCATGCTTGACGAGCATTACGGCCTGTTTTTTTTAGTGTGGCCTTGCTTCACCCCCAACATGGTGATTTATTATTTCACAAGTGTGTTTCATAGATAATTGAAGTTCATTACCTAAACAATATTCTTTGGTGACTTCAGAGATACAATTGATATTTCGCATATAAACTTATACTCCTCCACTGTATACATACAGCAGAAAAACGTTTACAATTCTTTATTTTCTAAACCATTTTTCGTATAACAATAAAATATAAAACACTTGCACGCTAATCTTTTATGCTTTTTACACATTGAAAAAGAAACCTCGCTCGCCCAAGATTGGGATTACAAATTTCCAAGGACTGGCGAGGGAAGCGTTCGCAGAAGAGAAACTTTTATTACCCTGCTAAAAGCCCTAGCTGAATGACAAGTGGTCCTAGCTGAATGAATAGGCCTATTGTAAAATACCGAATTAAATGTGAAACCTTATTACATAATTACTTACATAGCCTATTATAGGCTAAATAATAAATATTGAAAGAATGAAAACGGACAATTTTCGTAAAGCTCAGCTGTACTGAAATGATCTTTCCTTGTACATATTGTTGGTTCCACTCTTCCTGAGACCTCTTGGTGACAAATTGTTTGACTGTTTGTAACGGGGAGTAAATTTTGACATTTTTCACAGTGAAATGCTTGAGCTCTTTTTCCCCTTCAGGGTCATGGAGAGATTGAAGGTTGAGAGTGTTCCGACCTCAAAAGTTTGATGAAACTCTCAGTCATGTATGTGGGTGACATTCGTGGCGTGTGGCGTTTCCTACGGCTGGGCATCCCTGAAAACCAACTGGTGGACATTGTCTTGCAGGGGTTGAAGCCTGAGGAGCGGTCCAGACTGATTTTTGGTCCAAAGCCTTCTTCTTTTGCAGACCTGGATCATCCATTGGCTGGTCATCCATTTGCGGAGCGTTCAAGACGCTGATTGTCAGAGGGAGCACGTTGCGGGGCATCTTCCCCGGACTGGTCCCCATCCCGCTGTAGCACCCGTGTGTCAAGGTCCTGAAACACCGCAGAGACAGAGGCGTCCTATTGTTTGCTTTGGTTGTGGTCAACCAGGTCACATGAGACGAGAGTGTCGTCAGAGGGTTAATCTTGGGACTTTGTCCAAAAGCCTGAGCTGCTCACAAGAGGAAAGTATGCCCAAACCGCCCTGTGAGAAAGCTGTTTTGGAGAAAGTCAGTAAGAATTTGGTTTCTTTGAGTACTGCCCCTTCTGGGAGTGCTGGTTTTGGGGAGCCTCTGTCGCGGGGAATGAGGGAGCTTGCATGCATGGGAGTGAAAGCGGCGCGCTCAACTTGCCCACGACTCAACATCTTCTTAGGTAAAACGGTGCAGAAGGCCCTTGTGGATTCTGGGTCAGCCCGTTGTCTCATTTCCCTTTCCCTGTTTGAAAATCTAAAATCTTCTGGGCTAATCAATCAAGTTGAGCGAAGTACCCACATCTGCTGGACTGCATCGAAATCCCTACTTCCAATCATCTATGAAGCCCGTTTGAAGTTCAAGATTGAACTTGACTTGATTGACAGTGCTAGCCAGCCTGTACAGTTTTATTCAGTTTTTTATCAGTTTTTTATCAATTTTTATTCTATTTTGACTATTTTATCTACATGACAAGTTTCAATTATTGTTCAGTTTTTTAAGAATCTATTGACATAAGGCAATGTATTAATACATTGATGATGTTTACAAAATGACCTGATGAAGTTCTAAGGAATGAAACTGTCGTCATACCAACAACTGTGTTAGGATAAGAGGTGAAACTATAGTTTGGCCAAAGGAGAGAGGGGGAAGACCCAGACTGGTTAGCTGACAAGATTTAGTGCTCCTGATTTATTCATTTTCTAGTGTGTAAATATTGGTTTTCTTGAAATAGTTTTTACAAGTTCTTATTCGGTTTGAGTCAGTGAACATATATATCAACCTTAGATATTAGGGTGCCAAAGGACTAACAAGTTAAGTGTAAAAAACTGTTAAATCTACCTGCATAGATTAGTAAAAATATTCCAGATCTGGTTATCAACTCAGATAAGAAGGGTCAGTGGTTGGACTTTGGTCACCCTTATCTACACTGGGCTCACAACAATTGCCTAATATTGCAGAAGGAAACTGCTTCATTATTACTTGTTGACTGGGATCTCTAAATAATCTTAAATCCCAATTTTCCCTGTTTTGGGATTCTTTTGTAACTTTATCCCTTTTTTTTCCCTATTCTGGGTATTTTTTATTAAAATTTTGTTTTCTTCACAAGGTTTTTATGGTTAACATTTTAAATACAATTGTCAATAAATGCAATAACATTTTGACTATAAATCATGGACAAAACAGAAAATAAATTCAAAACTGGTGATAGGGTTTTTGCAAAAGTGAAAGGATATCCCTATTGGCCAGCTAAAATTTGTAATATTGATTCATCAAAAAACCTGAAGAAATATACCGTTAAATTTTATGGTACCAAGGAAGTTGGTGTGGTCAAGGAAATAGATATCTGTACATTTAAGGAAAACAAGTCCCGGTATGGAAATATTAAAGAAAGAAATTCAAAATTTAACGCAGCAATGAAGGAAGCAGAGAAGAGTTTTGAGACAAGTGTTATTGGTAGGAATAATAGCAGCATGTCAATAATGAACATTTCAACAGAGGTTATTGACAGTTTGAACTCTGTAAAACCACATATCACTAGTACCCCTATAAACAAAACACAGGATCAGTCGTTACAAATGTTAAGTTCATCTGAAAGCTCAAATACACATAACAGCAATGTAAACAACACCGTTACATCTGTTGATAAGGAACTGTTTCTCACACTGCCTGACAGGAAAGCAACAACATTAGAGATTTTAGGAAATAAGTGGCTCACAGATGAATCGATTAACTTTTACTACCAGCTATTAGCTTCAACAGTACTCGATAAAACACAGATATTTTTAATGAACCCAATTATTTCTCAGGCTATTAAGTGTCTCAATGACTTTGAGCATTTACTGAATAAAGCAGAATTAGAGAAGAAAACACATATTTTCATCCCAGTAAATGACTCTCCAGCTGTTGATATACCGGGAGGTTCTGGCTCTCATTGGAGCTTGTTGCTTTACGTTGCAAAAAGTAAAGAGTTTTATTATTTTGACTCTTTAGGGCAGTCTAACTATGATCATGCAGTAAAGATATGCTCAGCATTACAGAAGCACCTCAACAATAAAGAGTGCAGTATTAAACCTGTCAATGTCCCCCAGCAAATCAGATTCAGATTCTTTATTTGTCACAATACATTTTCCTCCCCAGCACAGCTGGTAAAACAGGTGACATGTCAACATCTTAAAAACTAAAAGCAAAATATACATGATACAATTGTTATGTTGGCAAAAACTTAATCAAATGGCTTAATTTTATATACATATTTACATCATATTACAAAGTGTCACATAAGAAATCATTTACACAATAGTATACTTTGTTTAGCAGCAGGGATTGAACTTCTTTCTTAAACTTATGATCATTATCAATATTTTTTATCCTGTTTGGTAGCTTATTATATAATTTTTTCCCAAAATACTGTGGCAACTTTTCAAAGGAACTTAATCTATGAACAGGAAACTGGAAATCACTTCTGTTCCTAGTCTGATAATTGTGAATGTCAATAACTACGACTGCGGTATTTATTTGCTTATTTTTACTGAAATCATTATTCAGGCCATTCAGCTGGAACATAATTCATCAACTGAGTTACAAACTATCTTCCCTTCTATATTGTTAAGTGATCTTATTCTCAAAAGAGCTCAATTAGCAATGTTGTACTTTAACCCAATGCTCAGTGTAAATGTGAGCAACATTTGTAATATGATGGTTAAAATTGAAAATCCAGAAAAGAAAAAATTGCAGCTCAATATTCAACATCCCGAGCCTTTATGGGAAGTACAGCGGTCTAGACGGAAGACTCATCAAATAACTCAGGCTAAGAGTGTAAGCAATATGCCCGCAAGGTTATGTGCTGATTTTATAAACCCTACAATTTGCCATAACACTTATTCCACCCTTTCCAACCGTACAGAAACTCCGACCAATGATTCTCCAAAAAACAGTGTGCAAGGAAGCTTTCAAAGAACTAATAATAAGAAAGTTAATCAAGGTGGCTCCACAACAAAAATTACACCTAAAAGCACTCAAACACTCAGTACGCCAAGAGTAACTGTTTTCGGTGACAGTCATGCAAAAAACTGTACACCACTTTTGGAAAAGATTTTTCAACATAAAGAAGCCTGCGTTAGTGCAAACACGTATCCCGGTGCTCCGCTCTCTTATGTGTACAGACAGGCTGCAAGCTTTGTCACCTCTTTTAATTACACTAAGAGAGATGCCATTATCATTGTAGGAGGTACAAATAGCACGGACAAAAAAGAAGATGTTGGAAAACTCTTGGAAGATTTCATACCAAAAGTTTGCCAGACTAACATTATCCTTACAACGATTCCATACAGATATGACAATCCTAGCCTTAACAATAAAGTGTATAAAGCAAACCAAGAAATCTATAATATCGTGAAGAAACATAAGGATGTGTCCTTTGCGCCTATAAACAATTTGCTGACCCGGGAACATTTCACTAAACATGGTTTACATTTAAACAACCGTGGTAAACACCTTTTGTGTACTACAGTGGCTCTTCATACAACAATAAAATTAGAGCAATACCAAGATGGCCGGCTTATGTCTGTATGTCACCGAAAGTCAACTTCATCCAAGACCATGGGCACAAGACCAACACCAGGAGAGGACACCCCCAGGACAACACCCTTAGAACAGGACATTCCAATATCAATAACAAGCCCTTCACACCTCACCGGCAGAGCATCCTCAGGTTTATCATCGCATGTCCCATTCCACGAGATGTCTTCTCCTTCAACCGAGAAGTTAGATAGTGTTAACAGTGCCTCTAATCAAGATGAAATTGTACATAATATGTTAAATAGTTCTGAATTGTTGAGGGAATTGACTAGTCCACAGTTGTCAGCTGTAGAGGCATCAAAACCACACTCTAACAATGATTTTTTAGACCAGGTATAAACAAAGTAAATGAACCTCTTATTTTTCATTTGAACATACAGGGCTGTACAGACAGCCTAAAAATAAAAGAGATGGAACTTTTGTTTGAAACTTTTAATTTAAAGCCAAAATTCATATGTATTTGTGAGCACTGGCTCAAAGATGGCAGCTGTGGATTGCTTAATTCACTCAATAACTATAAATTAGCTAGTGTTTTCAATCGAAAAGATAAAATAAGAGGTGGTTCATGTATTTTAGCTCATAAGTCTTTAGTTTTTTGTGTACGTTTAGATATTGAGAAATTTTCAATTGAGGAAAGTTTTGAATGTGTTGCAATAGAAACTAGAAGCTTATATTTTCAAACAAAGAAACAACTCATTATTATCAACATTTATAGAAGTAGTAATTTAAGCTCTTTTTTTAGTAATCTTGAAAAACTTCTCTTTCATATTTCTAAAGAATTGACTAGAAAAATTGTTTGTATTTCTGGTGACTTCAACATAAATACTTTAGCTAAAGAAGGTCAAGAGAGTAACAATAAGAAGGTTTTCCTAGGAATTCTCAAATCATATGGCTTATCTGTTTGCATTGATTCTCCAACGAGAATTACTGATAGTAGTGCAACCTGTATTGACAACATTATTACAAACATTGACTTATCTGAATTGCATTCACAAGTAATTAATTTAGGTTTTTCAGATCACACAGCTCAATATATTTCTACTCTCTTTACAACAACAAAAAAATCGAACTCAACAATTAGAAGAAGAGTTTTTAGTCAGATTAACATTGAAAACTTTTGTAAAGCACTTGACCAAACAAATTGGGACAGTTGTTACTCGTTTAATACAGCAAATGAGAGTTTTAATTGTTTTTTTAATTATTTCTATCTGGCATTTTTGGAGGCATTTCCAGTTGTAACAAAAAAGATATTGTGTGAAAATAAAAGTAATAATGATAAAGGTTGGATAACAGATGATTTAAAGTTATTATGTCAAAAGAAAAGAGATCTGTTTGAAAATTGTAAGATGTCTACTAACACAAAACTTTGGAGAGATTACAAGGATCATTGTAAAGACCTACGCAAAAGAATTAAGATTTCAAAGAGAAACTATTTACATTCAGTTATATCTAAATCTGGAAATGTGACCAAAAGTTCTTGGAATGTAGTGAAAAAAGAATTAGGCCAAAAAAATAAAGACAGTCAAATATCTGAGCTTGTGATTAAATCTTCGATTGTCAAAACTCCTTCTGCAATTGCTAAACACTTTAATGATTTTTTCTCTAAAATTGGTGACAATATCACAAAATCTCCCGCCGCTGAAGCCATTAATTTAGTTAGATGCAAAACTTCTGATTGTTTTAAATTTAAATTAGTAAATGAAAAAGATGTTCTAGATGCCATTAAGTCTCTGAAAAGTAAATATTCTGCAGGGTGGGATGAAATACCGGCCCCTGTAATTAAAGCTGCTGCATCTTTTATTGTTAAGCCTCTTACTTTTGTTATAAACAAAAGTCTAGGAAATGGAGACTTCCCGGAAAAACTTAAACACTCTACAGTGATTCCTATTCTTAAAAAAGGAGATAAAAAGTCAATTGATAATTATAGACCAGTGGCCTTGTTACCTGTGCTATCTAAAGTTTTTGAAGAAGTGGTACTGAAACAAGTTGTTCCATTTTTTGAGAAACATGTTTTACATTCAAATCAGTTTGGATTTAGAAGAAATAGTTCAACAACTCAAGCCATGTTTAAATTAATAACAAATGTTTTGGACACCTTGGATAGGTCGCAGAGCACTGCTGGTGTGTTCTGTGACCTGTCCAAGGCTTTTGACAATGTTAGACATGATATTTTGTTAAAAAAGCTGGAATGTTATGGTATGAGTAGGGAGGTTGTCCTGTGGTTCGGCAACTACCTCCAAAATAGGTTGCAAAAAGTAAAGATTAATACCTTGAATGGAAACTCAGTTTTTTCTGATTGGAATAAAGTACACTTGGGAGTTCCTCAAGGTTCAAAGGTAGGGCCATTCTTGTTCTTAGTTTATGTCAACGATTTGTTTTCAAATGTAAATTCAGATTTAATTTTATTTGCAGATGACACAACAGCAATAGTCAAAGGTAAAGACAAAAATGAATTGGCAGTTAATATCTCTTCCTCTGTTCAAAACATCAGTTTCTGGTTGGGCAAGAACGGTCTAAGTTTAAATCATGCCAAGACTAAAATATTAGAATTTTCCGCCTCCTCAAACAGGTCCAAAGAATTAATTTTTGCAGTTCCCAACACCAACATTGACCTTCCTGTCTGTAAATCAGTAGATTTTCTGGGACTGACAGTTCAAGATAATTTAAAATGGAATAACCACTGTGACCATTTATATGCTAAACTAGATAAAGCTATATTTAATCTCCGAATTATTAGAAGAATTTGCGATGACAAGACAGTGATGTTAGTATACCATGGTTATTTTTTATCAATTATGTCTTACAGTTTGTTGTGTTGGACAAATTCACCTTCTAGCAAATATATCTTTAAACAACAAAAAAAGGCCATCAGAGTCATTGCTGGCATCAGCTCAAGAAAATCATGTAGATCCAGTTTTAAAAAATTCAAACTTTTGACCCTTCCTGCTCTTTATATTTTACACTTGGCACTTTTCATTAAAAACAACCTTTATTTATTTGAAAACTGTAAAAAAACTCATAGTTATGAAACTAGACACAAACAACTTTTGGAAATTCCAAGCCACAGATTAGCTTTGTTTCACAATGGACCCTATTATCAATGCATACAAGTCTACAACAAATTGTCCTTTTATTTCACAGACCAGTCTTTGAGCCTTAATAATTTTAAAAAGAAACTTTCAGAAAAACTGATTGCACTTTGTCCTTATGACATGAATTCATTTTTATCCTGTCAAATGTAATCTTAATATGTGTATATATTTATTATGTGTTAACTATTTATAATGCATGATTTGTACTGACATGTCACATATTCATTGCTGATATTCAGCCTCTGTATTATGAATTTTTGTGATGAATAAATTGATTTGATTTGATTTGATTTGAACATTTTTCTTGGGTGTGGAGTTTTTGGGTAGCCAAGGACCTTTGCATTCCTGTCATTTTTGGGAGCGGATTTCATCAAGCATTGTGGCCTCATTTTGGATTTAGGCAGAGGCCAGTGCTTCTTTCGTTTCGCAAGACGGGTGCTTATTCCTTTCGGGGATGAAATTGTGGATGGCGCAGCTGTGGTAGAGCCTGAGACGCCCAGCAAACCAAAAGTTGATCCATTAGGGCATCTGACTCCTGGTGAGGCTGAAGCTATCAGAACATTGTGTTCTCGTTTTCCTGAGGTGCTGACGCCTAAGCTTGGAGTCACCAATCTTTTGGAGTACGAAATCCGTTTGACTGACACCCGTCCAGTTCGTTCCCATCCTTACAAACTTGCTCCACCCAAGATGGAAACGCTCCGTAGAATCATCAATGAGCTTCTTGAAAATGGGGTAATTGAGCCTTCTCGCTCAAGTTACGCAAGTCCAGCTTTTCTAGTTCCAAAGCCAAATGGCAAGTCTCGAATGGTTCTAGATTATCGCAAGTTGAATGCTCAGATTGAAATTGACTCTGTCCCTCCCCCCAATTTGCATTCGGCGTTCGATTGGTTCGGTAAGGCCAAGTATTTTTCCGTCTTTGATTTGAACCAGGCTTACCATCAGATTCCCTTGAAACCTGAATCTCGGCCTCTCACTGCCTTCTGCGTTCCGTGGAACTTGTACCAGTTCACACGTGTTCCCATGGGTCTTGCTGTGGGGGCCCAGACCCTCACCAGACTTCTTGTCTCCATCTTTCATGACGTCAAATTCAAATTTGTGTTCAACTATCTTGACGATCTTTTGGTGTACAGTGAGAGCTTTGAAGACCATCTGGTTCATCTTGAGGAAGTCATGCATAGGTTGCTTAGGGCTGGCCTTACCGTAAATCCCGAGAAAGTTAGCTTTGCTCAGGCTGAGATTTCTTTCCTAGGTCATCTAGTGTCTTCTCGAGGTGTCTGTATCGATCCGGCTAGAACCCAGGCTATCAGGGATTTTCCTCCTCCCAGAGATGTCAAAGGCATTACCCGTTTCATTGGCATGGTGGGTTTCTACCGGCGCTTCATCCCTAATGTGTCTGAGTTGGCGGCTCAATGAGCTTCGGAAGAAGGGCGCCAAGTTTGTTTGGGGTGAAGCACAACAGATGTCCTTTGATCTTCTGAAAGAAGCTATCATGCAACCTCCGGTTTTGGCGATGCCAGATTTCAGTCGTTTGTTTTGCAAACCGATGCTTCCTCCGTCGCTATTGCAGCTGTGTTGTCTCAAGAGTTGATGGTGTTAGGCAGCCTATTGCGTATGCCTTACGCACTTTGAACCCATGTGAAAAGAAAAGCTCTTCTGTGTATGAGTTAGAGTGTTTGGCTGTCGTGTTTGGAGTGAATAAGTTCAGACGTTTTTTGGAATACAAAGAGTTTTTGCTGGAAACCGACAACCAAGCACTCTCGTGGCTCCTTGCACATCCTCGCCAGCTTGGGAAAATTGGTCGTTGGGTTGTCCAAATATCTTCCCTCAAATTCCAAGTGCAACATGTTCGAGGCACGCAGAATGTGATTGCTGACACTTTATCCAGGATGTATCACTCACCTGACGACCAACCTTCTGATCAGGAGGAGCACACAGGGTGTGCCATGCTCCTGGAGTTTCCCCTTGCCTTTTCTGAGTTCATCCCACATCAGCTAAAAGATCCCGAGCTGGCTAAGATCATTGGTGAGCTTCAAAATGGGGGAGCCCACCCCCCGTTTTTTCTGTCCCAGGGTGCCCTTTGTTGTCGAGACCGACAGCGAGGTAAACCCAAGGTTGTGCTGCCTAGTCTTCTTGTACCCATGGTCTTTGCGTACTTTCACTCTTCCCTGTGGGTGGGCACTTAGGGATTCACAAGACCATTGTGAAGGTTAGGGAAATGTTCATCTGGAAGGGTATGGACAGGGACATTGCGGCACGAGTGCGTTCTTGTCAAACATGCTCGCTAAGCAAGCCTGCTCAGAATACCAAGTATGGGTTGTTGTCATCTGAGGTGGCGGAGAGACCTTTGGAGAAGGTTTTCATATACTATGTAGGGCCTCTCCCACGTAGCAAGTCAGGAAACAAATTCTTGCTTGTTTGTGTGGATGCCTTCTCCAAGTTTTGTTGGCTTTTTCCTTTGAGGAACGCCACTGCACAGCTCACCGTGCAGGCACTTCGTACCCATTTGTTCCAACACTTTGGGATACCCGCCACCATTGTTTCTGACAACGGAACTCAGTTTGTTTCTCACCTTTTCAAAATAATGTGCTTTGGGCACGGTATCCGCCATGTGACCACTTCTCCTTACTATCCACAGCCTTCCCATGCTGAGAGGTTCAACAGAAATCTTCGATCCGCTCTCACAGCTTTGCATGCTGACAAGCAGACCACCTGGGATCAGGAACTTCCTTGGATTCAGTTTGCTTTCAATACTGCACACCATGAGAGTCACAAGGCGGTCCCTTTCGAGCTGTTGTTGGGCTATCCACCCAATAATCCCTTGGCAAATGTGTGGGAATTTGGCGATCTTCTGCCACCCCCTGGTGCTGCCAATGTCAGGGCAACTTGGCAGGCGGCTAGGAGGAACTTTATCAGAGCTAGGGAATTGGTCTGGAGGAAGCACAATCGAGGTCGGTTGGACAATCCTTTCCAGGTGGGGGATTTGGTTTTCTGTAAGGCTCATCCGGTCAGTTCGGCCGTGGACAAGAGAGCCGCTAAGTTGTCTCATCGGTGGGTAGGTCCCCACCGCATCTTGAAGTTCTTGACTCCTGTCTCCGTGCGGCTGGGAGATCCGCAGACTGGAGAAGTTTTCCGGAGGGCTCACATTTCTCATGTGAAGCCTTTCCGGGGAACAATTCCGTAGGTCACCTTTCTTATTATTCTTGTGTCTGAGTGGGAAGTGCACTGGGCCAGAGAGCTTGATCACCTCTTCTGTCCCTCGTGCGCTGCTGAAGTTTTTTTCCTAGTAAATTTTCCAGCACTGGCCAGTACAAACCCTGGGGGTGAGTAGTCCCTCCAGTTGAAAGACTTTTGGCGTTCCCCACTTCAGACACTTGAGTTGATCTGTGGTGTTGAGATCTTCTAGAATTGGGAGAGGTTGTTTTCCTTTTTTTTTTGGAGGGGAAGTCCTCCTTTGGGGGGGGAGGTTGAGCCGTGACTTGTCCACCAAGCGTCTCACCAATGTCACGCCTGAGTGTTTTTGTATAGTGCGAGTGCTGGCCTCGCACCGGAACTCGGTCGGGTTTGGGTCGGGCAGCAAACCTGCAACCCAGAGTGAATGTCCGCTTGACACTTGTGAACCAGAAGACGTGCGGCTGTCATAGGTTACTGTCAAGATTTGTGTTTAAGGTTATGTCAAATTATCTTTTACCATCCTTTCAGTTTTTCTACTGTGTTGCATACAAACCTAATTTTCAGTAACATGTAGTTTAGTGTGCCGAGAACGTCGGATGAGTAAGTTGTTAGAAAGTCTCTGAAGTGGCCTTCGGCCACATGTTGTGCAGGCTTTGAGTGGGTTTTGGCTAGTGAAAAACAAGTATTAAGCACCTTCTGTGCATTGGAATTACTTTAAATTACCAATTACTTGTTTTTCAAGGCGCTAGACCCATTTCTGAGGCTGGAATTGTTCAGAGTTTTGATGGGCCTTTCGCTAAGTTTGGTGTGGTCAAAACGACAAGTTTTCTGGTTAGTTTAGTAGTTTTTTATTGTTGTCAAGTTTTCAAAGCTTTTCCCGAGACTCTAGGCCAGATATTACCCAAGAAAACTGCCTTTGAAACTCACTTTTGTGCGGGCTATGGTCCGTTTGTTCTGTGTCCCTGTTAGTTAACTTATTATTATGCCTAAGGCCTAGTTTGTGCTCAATTTTGTGTTGTTGTTGTGGCCTACATGTTGTTTAATGTAAATTTTGTCCCTCTGTCCCCTGTAAAAGTGGTTTTTTTTTTTTTATTTGTAATGTAGGCCATGTCACTTAGCCTAATTTTTTTTGTTAAGTAATGGCACCTCCTAGGGGACAAACTCGGTAATTTTTAGTTGGTATTTGTGTTCTTACTTGTCCCCTGCAATTTTCATTAAGTTTGGTTGATAAATGACCGAGTTATTAAGGTTTTAGGTTAGCGCATTTCTGTTTTCTGAGTGACCGTAGGTAACTGACCCCCTTCCTAGTCTCAGGCTAGTTGGTAGGCATGGGTTTGTCTTTTAAAAGCTGCGGGCACTTGTGCCACAGCTTTTAAAAGCATTTTGAGCAAATTTGGTTGGTAATAACTGAGTTATTACCAAGTTTACCCGAAATTGCACCTCCAGCCAAAGAATTTTTTATATTTTGTGTAAACTGTTTTTTGAAGTATTTATTATAGTATTTGTGTAATTTTTTTGTGTTAATTTAGTGTATTTTACTTTTCTGGACCAGATAATTCATATTTTTTATTGTCAACTCCAATCTTTATAAAATTTTGCTGTCAGAATGTGTTGTTAAAGTTAGTAAAATTCTAGAGTCTATTTATTGTTATGTTTTAGAGCTTTATTCAACTGAATTAATTTATTTGTAGTAATTTTCTCACTCTAACTTTCTAGACAGTTTTAAATGAAAGCCTATATTTAAAAGAAGAATATGTATTAATAAAATCACTATTTAATGGTTTGGACGTTGTCCAAGTGGTGCGGAAATTGGTTTTTGGAGTTTTTTTGCTTGAAAAGCTAGGTAGGCCTAAGGTTACACTCCAGTTATATGAACTCTTACTAGTTAGACCTGGAAACTGTTTAAAGGGTCCCAGATGGGAGGCTCTTACTGGTTGCTGCTTCCGGAGAGGTTCGCCCGGGGAGACACTACACCTTCTCCGTCTTCGGGCTGCTCGTTGCCCTGCTCCTGGGACCAGTAAGCCTTCATCTGCTTTATACCACTATGCCGCCCTCCGCCATCTTCCAGATGGATCACCGCCACCCACCATTAGTGTGATGTGACAAATGACCACGTTCCGCAAGTTACCAAATTTTAAATTTGTTGAGATTTTTGGACTGAATTTGAAATTTTGAAAGGGGCCCCAATAATTATGGTTTAGCTTACTAGTCATGATCCGTTATTTATTTAATAGTTATTGTTAAGTATTTATTGTTAATTTATTTAAAGTTTAATATTTACCGTTAATATCTTTTATTTATTCATAGTTAGGCCTAACTTTTCCAGTTACCACTTTTCCAGTTTGTAATTCAGAAGGGTAAATTTTTAAGAAAGATATGATTTAAAGTACCTAATTCTTTGGATGGATGACATTGTTATTTTGTTGATTTTGATTAATTATAGGCTTTGTTCACAATTTGTTTTGTTTTGTTGTTCACCCACGGCCTTTCACTTTAGTTAGGGATGTGGGGCGACCACTCGCACTGTCACTATGGGGGGCACGCTTTCAATAGTGGTTCGTCTGGGGACGGTGCGAGGGGTAGGCTCATTGTATATTATTTTAATGATATATGTATATTATTTTGTTGTGCAGCTAAGAAGCTGTTTAGTTCATTTATGTTAGTTTATTTGTTTAGTACCGTAGTGCCATTCCCCCGTGCGGTACCGGGTTAGAATAGGACCGCAGCCTCCCTCGGCTTGTCGTAAAAGGCGACTAACAGGGGGTGGGAGATCCTTCTCTTTATGCTCCCAACTTTCTCTGAGGCCAAGTTTGCTTCTTACCTTTGGCTTGTACCTCGAAATCTTTCATCTTTCCTTTTTACACTTCTTTTTTTCAACCCCGGTTTGAGTGTTTTCCTTTCTTCTTTTTCGACCGACGTGCACTATTGAGCCTTGGGAGTGCCCTTTCTGTGCAAAAGGGCTGTTTTGTGCCTCGCACTGCCGATGGGACCTCTCTGGTGTGTCGTCAGGAACCAGCCCCTTCGGGCCCTAGTCAGGGAGTGCGGCATGGGTGCAGAGGTCGGGCTCTGCACTGCCACGGGCGACCCCCGGTATGTCAGGATTCTCGGTACTAGGCAAACGGAGACCGGGCCCCAGGGAACTGGTGTAGGGGCTACGTCCCCGAGGGTATACCCGTTCCTGGTTATTCCGGGCCGTCCCTTGCCGCACGATGCGCTGGCAAACATTTTTATGGCTATTTCAACCTCAGGTAGCATGGAGGGCTTGCTTGGCAAGCAGTAAAGAGGAGAAGGCGTTTAAGAGGGGAGGGTGTGTTTCAAGGTCACCCCCTCTGACGGTAGAAAATATATCGTTGGCACCTTCGCTGGTAAAGGGAGCGACTGTCTCCCCTCCACCGGTGCCAGCATTCAAGTCTGGTGAAGGGCTGTTGGAGGAACACCTTACAACAACGTTGCAGTCGGAGAGCTCAGGGATGGTGCTTCTGCGTCAGAAATACCTTGACGCAGAGAGTAGCATCGAAACCCGGCTTCGAGACATGGAGGAGACCATTAAAGCTATGCTGGACACCTTCCGGACCCAGAAAGCTGTTAACCAAGTGGTCAAAAATGGCATGGCTAAGCTAGAAGACGACCTTGGATTTGTTTTTGCCTGCCGGTTGGTAAGCAAGGCGGCCATGGAGAAGATTGCGGAGAAGGTAGTGTCTATGCCCGATGACAGGGCGCTGCCTTCCAAGAAACGCAGAAGGCCATCCACTACGGAAAGCCCTCCAAAAAAGGAAGAGGCTGTTCAGACCACAAGGGCTAAAGTTAAGGCTAAGGAGACCCAGACAGACCTTTTGTCTGCCGGGCCCAGGTCTTCCCCAGATGTAGCTGCTTTCCCAACAAAGCGTCTGCAACCTCAGCAACCCGTAACCCCTCTAAGGGGAAGCTCCTGTAAGGGATCAGTCGTTGAGACACCATCTAGGGCTGCATGGGAAAAGCGTCTTACCCGAAAGGAAAAGAGGCAGCAGAGGCGGGTGGAGGTCACCTCCAAGAAAAATGTGGCGGTGAAGGCGCAAACAACAAACGTTGCCCAAATTGGGCCCGGTTTGGCCCCCGCTCTTAAAAGGTCGCGGCCAAAAAAGCCCAGGACAGAGGCAATCTTGGTTAAGCCCTCAGGGGGGAGATCATTCGCTGAAGTCTTGGGTATAAACGTTTAGTTGCCATTACAGGTTAAACACTGAGTTGGGTCTTTCTGATCACAATGCTATATTCATAAACCTCCCTAAGCTAGCCAAGTGTAAAACCATCAAGAATACTTCTAGTTATTTTAAGAAAAGAATCATCTCTGATAGAAATACAGATGAATTTTGCAAATATCTACAGAGCACTAATAATAATTTTGTATTTAACCCCGCTTTAAACCCCAATGAAAATTACAATAGTTTTTTGAGAAATTTTTTATTATCTTTCAATCATATATTTCCTGTTAAATCACTAAAAAAGAATGCTAAAACTAATAAATCTACTCTGAATTGGGTGACCCAAGGTATAAGAATTTCCAGTAAGAGGAATCGAGAATTGCACTTTGAAGCCAAGTTAACAGTTTTTTATGTAATTCCGTTATTAATCTGAATGTAAAAAAGGCTTCTGTCAATGGTGTTCATTCGTCTGTAAAATCCTACTGCAGTGATGGTGGGGTTACATTGTGCAATCTTAGCCCCACTAATAAAGATGAAATAAAAAAGATCATCCTTTCTCTAAAGAACAAAATTTCAGTAGGCTGGGACGAAATCCCAATTAAATTGATCAAATCTGCTGCTGACATTATCTCCGAACCCTTATCTCTTATTATAAATCAGTGTTTAAAGAATGGTATTTTTCCGGATCAACTCAAGAACTCCCAAATTTCTCCCGTTTTTAAGAAAGGTTCAAAATCAGATATTAATAACTACCGTCCAGTATCAGTATTAAGTAATTTTTCTAAAATATTTGAAAAAGTAATAAGCTATAGACTAGTTAATTATTTTGAAAGTAATAATTTATTTTACAATAAACAATTTGGTTTCCGAAAAAATTCAAGCACAGTTTCTGCTCTTACTCAGTTTGTTAATGAGATTGCAGAGGCCTTGGACAGGTCTCAGGCCACAGCAGGTGTTTTCTGTGACCTGTCTAAGGCTTTTGATTGTGTGGATCACTCACTCCTGTTGCTAAAACTTATTGATTATGGGATTGGGGGAAGTTGCTTTTCTTTAATACAATCTTACCTTTCTGAAAGAAAACAAAGAACTTTAATTTTAGAAGATAACAACAAACATTATTCACCATGGGAAATTATATCCACAGGTGTTCCCCAAGGCTCAGTATTGGGCCCACTTTTTTTTCTTATTTACATTAATGATCTTCCAAAAGCTATTAATAAAGAACTAATTCTTTTTGCCGATGACACTACTGCTTTGATCAAAAATAATAATACAGCTGAAATGTTTTCTTCTCTGCAAAGTGTGGTAAAGGACATGGAGCAATGGTTTTTAGAAAATGGGTTAAAACTTAATGTTGAAAAAACAAATATTATTAAATTTTCTACTAGACACAAAAATATGGAAAACTGTTCCTTTAATTTAGTTGAAGCTCATAAATTCTTAGGGGTTTACGTAGATGACGCAGTTAAATGGGATTCACATTTGAATTATTTACGTAACAAAATTAGGTCGATATCATCTTTATTCATACATTTAAGGGACTGTGTTTCTATTGAGACACTTAAAGTAGTTTATCATGCTTATGTGGAGTCAGTGTTAAGATATGGCATAATTTTATGGGGTCAAGCTACTGGTATTAAAACTTTATTCAGGTTACAAAAACGTATTATTCGTATTATTACCAACTCTCATCCACGCAGTTCTTGTAAGAAACATTTTCAAAATTTAAGAATTCATACATTAACGCGGTTGTATATTCTAGAATTATTAAATTACATACATTCAGTTAAAAATGAGCTACCAGAAACAATACATTTTAATCACAGGTATGAAACCCGAAATGAAAATATATTTAGACTCCCCAGACACCGTTTGACCCTATATGAAAAATCTCCATTGTACGCTGGGCTGAGATTGTACAATGTGCTTCCGCCATGCTATAAGTCATTAAGCAAAACCAAATTTAAAGATACAATAGATAATTTTCTTATTGACAAGGCTTTTTACTTAATTGAAGATTTTTACAGAACTACAATTTAGAAATTTTTTTTTTAAGTGTTTAATTTTAAGTTAAAAGTTTTAATGTTAAATATTTTATGTATGGATTTAATTTTGACAATGCACTTATTCTAAATGTTATGACATGTATGGAATGTTTTGTGCAAATAAAGTCTATGTCTATGTCTATAATAAAGGCTAAAGCTAAACCGGAGCAGACCGATACGGTTGTGCGGTCGATTAGGCAAACCCGGGGCGGGGACGTCCTCCTTGAACTGGGTAAGTCAAAGGACAAATCCGCTTTTGCTGCTGAACTAAAGGCAGCCGTGGAAGGCCAGGGCACCGTCCGTGCACTCGAGCCTAAAACGTCAGTTGAGGTTCGGGACATAGATGGTGTGTCGACAGAGAGTGAGGTGGTTGAGGCCCTAAAGAAAGCAGTCCCCGAGCTTGCCGGAACATCGGCTGTTCTTAGGGTGTGGCTCACAAAACCAAATAGAAACCAGCAGCGGATGGCGGTCGCCGAAATGGCAGACGCACACTCTAGTAAGGTGTTGGCACTCCAGCATTTGAGGGTCGGTTGGGTCAACTGCAGGCTCAGACGGAGGGTGGAAGTAACCAGGTGTTTTAGGTGCCTCGGTTTCGGTCATTCCTCCCGAAATTGCAAGGGGCCCGACCGAGGCAAGCACTGCCTCCGGTGCGGAGGGGTGGGTCACGCTCGCAGGAACTGCCAAGTCGAATCTTGCTTTCTTTGTAAGGAAAATGGGCTCGCGGACAAAAACACCAAACATATAGCTGGGTCTGGGCAGTGCAGCGCTTTTAAAACTGCGCTCCAGCAAGCAAAAGCCCACCCACGAAAATAAGAATAGTCCAATGTAATCTTGGGCGATCCAGGACAGCTGACGCGCTTCTCAGTCAGCTTGCCCTCGAACACGGTGTTGACAAGCTCTTGGTCAGCGAGCAGTACTAGTACCGGAATAGGGTCCCACCCTTTTGGTTCCCCGATAGTCTTGGTACTGCTGCTTTCTGGGTGCGTAATACAGCTCAAGTGCAAGTGCGGGGTCATGGAAAGGGCCACGGATTTGTTTGGGTTCGGTGCAAGGACGTCACCTACTACAGTGTCTACCTCACTCCCAACGAGGCTATCCATGACTTCCGCGAGAAGATAGACCGCCTGGAAGAGAGCGTGCGCAATACCACAGGACACGTTGTCATGGGTAGGGATTTTAATGCTAGGGCTGTCGAGTGGGGAATGACCCTCACAAATTCCCGGGGGAAGTACATCCTGGACTTTGCTGCCAGGGCCGGACTCGTTGTAATCAACGAGGGCAACACGCCAACGTTCTGGCGACCCGGGATGAGGGGAACGATCCCAGACATAACCCTCGCATCTGAGTCTCTTCTGCCAAGGATCACAGCCTGGAGAGTCTTGGAGGATTATACGGCCATCGACCATCAATACATTATTTTCGATGTCTTAGATCGCCTCCCGAGACAAGTTGCTGCATCTCGGGAAGTGCCGGTTCGGTGGAACACCAAAAAACTGGACGTGGCTAAATTCACCGAGGCCATCCTGCGGGGAGTGCCAGCGGTGCCTGCCGCACCTGGCATGGCTCATGCAGAGGCTATAGTTACATCGATGATGGGGCTGATTGCCTAGGCTTGTGATGAGTCAATGCCCTGCAAGAGACTCCGTTGCGATAGGAGACCCGTATACTGGTGGACTGCAGAGATCGCGGATTTGCGCCGAGCTGCTTTGAGAGCTAGACGACTCGCTACCAGGGCCAGGGCACCCTTGGATAGACGCCGTAAGCTGGAGAGCTATAAGGTGGCGAGGAAGTCTCTCCGCCAGGCCATCAACCGGAGCAAACACAATTGCTGGAAAACACTAAGGGATGATGTAGATTCCGACCCGTGGGGCCTGGGTTACAAACAAGTAACCCAAAAACTCACCACTCGCTCTCACCCTTCCGTCATGGAGGGGGCCGCTATGGAGAGAGTTGTCAAATCCCTTTTTCCGGATCATATTCTGCGCCCACTGCGTGAGTTTGAGATGATGGACGATGTCCCACTCTTCACTCATGAGGAGCTGGAGACTGCCGTTTTATCCCTAAAAAACAACAAGGCTCCTGGACCTGATGGGGTACCTGGCGAGGCTCTTAAGAAGGTTTTTTCAATCAATCCCTTGATTCTTCTGAGCATGTATAACCCCTGCCTGGCAGAGGGGGTATTTCCGTTGTGTTGGAAAAAAGCTAGGCTCGTGCTCGTAGGGAAGGGGAAAGGAGACCCAGAATTGCCGTCCTCTTACAGACCCCTTTGCATGTTGGATATGGCTAGGAAAGTCCTAGAGAAGTTGATCCGTTCCCGACTGAATTCAGCCGTGGTTGCTGCGGGGGACCTGAGCCCTCGCCAATACGGCTTCAGGAAGGGGCGATCAACGGTCGACGCTATTGAAGAGGTGAAGCAAGCCGTGATGAGAGCTGAGGATTTTAATTACTACTCTCGTAGGGTTGTGCTGCTCGTTACACTCAATGTGCGAAACGCATTTAATTCTGCAAGATGGTGCGATATGCTGGACGCTCTGGAGAACAACTCCCACGTCCCGGCATACCTCATGCGCATTATAGAGGATTACCTCCGGTTCCGCCTCCTACACATGTATGATACTACTGAAGGCCCGCGGACGATGAGTGTCACTTCTGGTGCTGCCCAAGGTTCCATACTCGGCCCGGTCCTCTGGAACGTTGCCTACGACAGCCTCCTTAGGTCTGAAATGCCTGAAGAAACCGTTTTAGTTGGGTACGTAGATGACATTGCAGCTTTAATAGCTGCTCGTAGTGTTGAGCTGGCCCAGCTAAAATTAAACCGAGTCATGCGAACTATAAACGCATGGATGGCAGATCACGGTCCCTCACTCGCGCTGAATAAAACTGAGATCGTGATTCTGACCAAAAAGCGGATTGACACCATTGTGCCGTTGAGGGTGGGGGACGTCGAAGTCCAGTCCGTTCGTGCCGCCAAGTATCTTGGTGTCATGGTGGACTCTAAGCTTAGCTGGCGGGACCAGATATTCCGAACGGCGGACAAGGCCGCTAAGGTGATCTCTTCTCTTAGCCGGTTAATGGCCAATGTCGGAGGTCCTCGTTCCAGTCGCAGAAGGCTGTTGATGTCTACAGTTCAGTCTGTGCTCCTGTATGGTGCGGAGGTGTGGGCAGACACGCTCAATAAGGAGGTGTATAGGATGCGGCTTGCCAGAGTGCCGTCAAACTTTTGGCGGCAGAGAGGAAAGCGATTTATCAGCGCCGTGGAGACCTAGGACCATACAAAAATGGAGGAGCGCAACCGCACCTACCAGCTCTGGCAGGAGAGCTGGGAACAGGAGTCACAGGGACGCTGGACCAGGAGACTGATTCAGCAAGTCCAACCTTGGGTTGACCGACGGTATGGTGAGGTGAACCTTACCCAGTTTCTGACAGGTCACGGGTTTTTTCGGTCGTACCTGTTCAGGATGGGCAAAGCCGTGTCACCCGATTGCATCTACTGCCCAGGCACTCCCTACGACGCGGAGCACACCTTCTTCCGCTGCCAGCGTTGGGAAGGTTCCCGCCTGGAGGCTGAACAACATGTAGGGCAGTTGTTGGTGGACACGGTCATTCCGATGATGACGGAGGGTGAGGAAATTTTGGACCTGTATGTCACATTTCGTCCAGGATATTCTCCGCACAAAGAAGCTAGAGCTTGACCGAGATGCAGTCTAGGTCATAAAGAAATTGAATGCCAGAAACGGCGCGAGCTCTGAGGGCTTAGGTCACACGTTGACCTGACCTGAAGTAATGTGACAAACAATCTCAGGTCTGTGTCCAACAGAGTAGAGGGGGTATTTTAGTGAGTAGTCTGACAAGCTCTGGAGTCTCACACTACAGGCTGGCTACCTGTGTGCGTAAAAGCATTTTTACCTCCTCTCTCTTAAAAAAAAAAAAAACCGTAGTGCCATTTGTGACGGTAATTAAACTGAACATTAGGGGACCGAGCGTTACTTTGTTGTGCAGTTAAAAGGTTGTTTAGTTCATTTATATTAAGGTACTGCAATTTGTGACGGTAATTAGACTGAACAGTAGGGGACCGAGCATAGCTCGATGGTGTTTAGTAGGTTAACAAAGTATAAAATATACGGCACTTATTTATGGTTTAAAACTATTTAAAAGTAAAACTTAACATTACTGGTACTAACCCATTTAGGTATAAAGTTACTTGGTCGTTTCGTTTGTATTTACAAAAAATGACAAACATTATGAACCGTGACTATTTCCACTGGCGAATGTCACGACTCATAATCAATAGTCAAAGTGTTTTTTTGTATAGTAGGTTAGTTTGTGTTCGCTTTATTGCTGTTCAAGCTCCACTCAATGACTCTGTGCGTCACTTTTTCTCCCCTGTGCCGGGATTGTCAGAGGTTGCGTGACAATCAACTAGTTAACCTCGCAGACACTTTTTGCGAGCCTTTTGGGGCCCATGTGAGCTGTCAACCTGTGACCCCGGGAGCATGGCGGAGAAATATTTACACCTTGGGGCCTCCTTTGGGTCTCTGGCCAACCCCTCTCCGTCTAGCTTCAACGGCTCCAGTGCTCTGTGTCTACCTTGAACATTCCGCCGTACCGCAAGTTCCTGTTTTGTGCATTTGTTTTATCTACAGATTTATTTATTGTTCTGTTGCCAATTGGACTTAAAATTTTTATTACTCGTTAAATATTTATAAGCACAGCATTCTATTGTTGTTATCTGTTTTAAAATTTTATTCTACAGTCTATTAGCCTACTTGTTGACAATTTAAATTTTATAATTTATTAATTAGCCTATTCAATTAAATTCAATTTTTGGGGCCCCTAAATAACTGTTACCAAGTTCTAAATGCAAATTTAAGAAGAAATAAATCTATCCATTGTTATAATTTGTTAATTTTGGTAATTTTTTATTAAAGGTTAAATTTTTTATTAAATCTTTCTGATAGTTGATGATTAAAAGAAATGATTGTAAGTTAGTAGGCCAGATTGGTAACTCAAATTAGTTAAAGTTATCCAAAGGTAATTAATTCATGCATTGTTGTTAATTATTGTTTTTGTGCTTTTAAATTGTTTATTACAGCTCGTTTCTCTCAAATGGCGTGTTGTTCTTGAACTTCCATCCATGGTTCTCATTTTGTTTAGTAAAGTTTGGTGAGCCGCTCCTCGGGCCTGCGCATGGATCACGCTTCCAAGTCGTTAGTCTGGGTGCAGGCACGAGGGCATGGTTCAGTTAAAACGCTTTTACTTAAATTGTTTTGCGAAAAGTATTTTAATGGTTGCTCCTGATTGTTTTTAATGTTATTACTTTTTCATTAATAGGTTTAACTATTTAATATTTAACACAACTTATTTAACACAAAAAATGCATAGTGATTTTTATTTTTATTATTTAAAATCTTTAAGCCAACTCAACTAACCTCCTCAGTGCCTAAAATATAAAAAATCTTCTAGAATATAAACTATACCGGTATTCTCGATTTAAATGATTCAATCGTTGATTCACTAATTTTTTATTTTATTTGGTTTTAATAACTGTAGATAGATATGTGTTTTGTTCTTTGTGTAGGCTATGCTATTATTTGAATGGCTCCCTGGAAAAACGTTCCATGCGCCGTTTTGTAAACTTTACAGAAACTAAAAAAAAACGTTAAGAGAGGAATTTTTTAAAGATTATTTTTGGATTTTTTTAGATTCTACTTTATAGGTCTAGTCAAAACAATGTTATAGGCTATGGATTTTTTTCAAGTAAAAATCCAAATTATTAAGCTTTTGACACTTTAAGTGTAAATGTAGTGGAAAAACGTTGCTTGGGCATAGTTGATGTGCACAAGCAACGTTTTTCTACTGAAACATAGCACTCTACAATACTGGCGTTTGGAACATTTTGTAAAGAATAAAGTTTTAATAATTCATTATTTTTATTGCTTAGGTACAGAAATTCTCAAACTGCAAGTGAAAGATTTTTTTTACAATATTGAATCTTATTTTAATAAAAGAATACACAATATCTTGTTAATGACACGTGCATAACCCCTTGCCTTTGTATTAAGCTGATATTGTTTGTGTGCTTGGGACTTTTAATTTTACAATATTGCACTTCATTTAACTAAAAGAACACACAAAATCTTGTAAAAAAATGTATTATCTTGGTACAGTATAGTCAACAGTATAGTCAATCACAAAAGGTATAGTCTTGCAGCCGTTGTGTGTGCAGGAACATGAGAAATCCTTAAATAAATCAGCACATTCACTTAACAAAAATAACATATAAGACAGTAAACAGTAAATTGACAACAGCTAGGTTGTAATTTACTAATAATAAGTATTTCGAAATGGAAATGAAATTCCTATGTCCTGGTAAATATTCTGGATCACAAACGTTATAGTGTTCAACTACTGTAGTGTGCATTGTAGCACAAGTAACGTTTTTCCAATTACTTCAGAAATAGGTACTTTTTCAGGCACTACTTTATTTTTGTAGTTTTTTTTTACTCTTTTCCGCTATTTCTATGACTCTTCTTAACTTTCTTCTTCCAAAAATCTATGTTTAACTTTAGTTTTTTTCCTCTATTTAATTGTTTAATAAGGCCTGACACTGGTGAAGACATGGTCTTGTCCGCCCAATACGCTGCACAAGGAACGTTCTTCCAGGGAGTGCCAAATTCCCCAACCCATAATTCAATGTTTTAGTTATAAAATCGGCCAAAAGATGACACCACTTGATGGACAAAAGCACAAGGAACGTTTTTCTATCAAAAACCTGCAAACTCTAATTCTGGCGCTTGGAACGTTTTTCCGGGGAGCCATTCATTTATGCTTTTTCATTACTATTTACATTTACCCTTATTATATTAATTATATTCATGGTTACCGGTATACGTAATAAATATTATATTTTACAATTTATATTAAATTTCTTTTATCATTAGCCTATATCAACTGAAGTATCATACAACTTTGTAAAAAGGGTAATGCAAAATGCCTGAATTATTTTGCGATGCAGATTTGTCAAATTATTTTTCAAACCAGATAACGAGAACCCCAGCGTATGAAGGGTGGAGGGGGATATTCTCCTTAAACGCATTGAAAAAGCATTTATTTGTATAGGCCTACAGCAGAACCAGATTTTTGACCAGGGTGTTTTTTTATACATTGGGTGGTCTGTAGCTGCCGATGTGGGGTCTTCATTTGCTAAATTATAGGGCCATAAACGGGGAATCGTAAACTTTCACCGTACCCCAGCTTACAAAAGCTGAGAGATCCTCGCGGTCTCGTCCCTGTGGGCATTGACTATGCAACGGGGGTGTTTTTACAGTCTGGGAGATCCAAACAATAGTTTGGTCTCAACAAGTTTTCTTTGTACATAAGCAAATAAGAAAACATTTTTCGGTTATCCTAATACGATTTATCTTTCAATTATTTGTTTGGAGTAAAGAAATTACTATTCCTTCACTAAGTGTTGTTAATTTTAAAGATTTTACAATGATAATTTTTATAATGAATAGGTAGGTAGGCCTAACTTACATGTTGCACTAGCCTATTTGGTTTAGAATTATAAGGACCACCACAGAAGAATTTCAATCAGATTGTTTTTATTTTTTTAAATCCATTTCTCGGGTTAGTCATAGTTTTATGGGAAAATAACATAAGTTGCAAGAACTTTTGAACCGTAGTTTTTACCGGAATAGGGGGTTGCACTATGTTGTTAAGAATTAAAAGGATTATCACATAGGCTACTTAATTCACTTCTGTGAAGCTGCCAATAACTTCGCCAATAACTAGTGCATGTGTGTGTGTGTACTGTGGAGCGCGGGCAGCGCGCGCCCGTGTTTGTGTTTGGGGGGGGGGAGAGGAGAGGTTGTGGGCATTGAACTGTAACTGTTGAGCTCGCGGGTGGGGGGAGGGGAGGAAGAGAGAGAGAGAGATGCAATTCGTTTTAAAATGTCATTCGGTCAGTAGTGATGATTATTGGAAATATTGATATGTTTCATTAGTTAGTTTTTGTTGTTGTTTTTTTAGTACTTATGTATTGTAATGACCATTTCCTTTAATAATAGTTTATTTCATTCTATTATACACGCATCAAATTATTACGAAGCCAATTTTATTTTTGTCAGGTTTACTGTATAGGTTGTGTTTTGTTTACAATTCGTTTCTTGTTATTTGAGTATGCTGTCATTTAAAAGTACGTAAAACCAATTAATACTATATAATTATACACCATAACTCGTCCACTATATTTGTAACCAAACAGTGAGACAAAAATCAGGTCAAACAAATAATATATTACTGTAAACTTCCACTATGCACACTTGATTGAGGACATGTTCACGCATACCACAGTACAGTATCAATGTAGTATCTCATGAACGATTCAGCGTCTATTAAGAACCATAGACGTGACGACGCGCTCGCCTACCGGCTATCTACTGTGGGCTATCTACTATCTATTGGTGGGTATAAGATGGTTCAATAGTAATGCGACGCCAGATACTACTTTAGGCTATACTTGATAGAGGTCATGTTCACGCATACCTCGGTATTCATTGATACCCAATGTTGTATCTCAGGAACGATTCAGCGTCTTCCAAGGGGTAGAATAGTGACGAAGCGATCACGCGAAATCTATTGACGGCGATATTACGGGTCAATAGAAACGCCTGCAGCGATTCCACTATAAAAGCTTAATAGAGGACATGTTCACGGATACTACGGTATCAATGTAGTATCTCAGGAACGTTTCAGCGTCTTCCAGGGGGCAGAATAGTGACGAAGCGCTCACGCAAAATTTATTGACGGCGATATTACGGGTCAATAGAAACGCGTGCAGCGATTCCACTATAAAAACTTAATAGAGGACATGTTCACGGATACTACGGTATCAATGTAGTATCTCAGGAACGTTTCAGCGTCTTCCAGGGGGCAGAATAGTGACGAAGCGCTCACGCGAAATCTATTGACGGCGATATTACGGGTCAATAGAAACGCGTGCAGCGATTCCACTATAAAAACTTAATAGAGGACATGTTCTCGGATACTACGGTATCAATGTAGTATCTCAGGAACGTTTCAGCGTCTTCCAGGGGCCAGAATAGTGACGAAGCGCTCACGCGAAATTTATTGACGGCGATATTACGGGTCAATAGAAACGCATGCAGCGATTCCACTATAAAAACTTAAGAACGGGCAAACTGCTAGTTAAGTAAATAATAAAATGATGTAATTCATATAACAAATAAAGGGTAAAGAACTCATTTATATAATAACTAGCTGTGTGCCCGTTCTACGCACGGGGATCTTATCGTAGTCAGTTGAAACCTTCTTATATTAAGAACAGCAGTTGGTTTGCATATTTTCAGATATGCTGGCAAAACTATTATATATGTCACACCCGCCCCTCCTTGCATTATATTAATATTCCATCAGCAAAATTTGAGGAGACTAGGCTGAAGCAGATATATCATAATTTGAGTCCCCAACTACAAGACCGTTTAGCCCTATTTGACGTAGAGTCGATCAAACAGCTGCGACAGCTGGGTCGAAAGGCCGAAGCAGGTCGTTACCGGTCCGATGCAACGCGGGGCACTCGTAGGGAACATGACGTGATGGAGCCTGATTTGGCGTATACCCCTGTGCACCTCAGACAAGGGAGCGGCGCTCGCGACCCCCCAGCGAGAAAGGTGTTCCAAACCGTGAGAGACTCCGAAATCACCTGTTACAGATGTCATTCGAAGGGACATCTCTCTAGGTAGTGTACAACGCCAGGCCCCAGCCCAGCGACTAACATAGTCTGCTGGCGGTGCAACAAAACTATATAACAACAAAACCATATACAGCGCTTTTGTCGCGTGCGGCCAAACAACCTTGGAAGGACGTCGGGAAACGGGGAAGGGCCCAGTGGAGTCGCCGCCGCTGGACCCCGCCAATAAGAGCACCCATAAAAATTAGGGTATTACCGGCGACCAGTAGACAGTGTCGTAGGGTAGAGAAGAGCGTCAGAATAGTCCCCGAGGTCAGAAACTTGACGCAGGAGCTTGTCGCCATTGGGCGCATTGAATCCGCTGAGGGCAAGGTATTGGTATTGGTAAAAACAGGCGTGCTCAGAATTTTCGGCAAAGAAATTTGGCTGAATCGTCTCCTGAAGGGCGAAAGTGTACCTGACCCGAGCCGCGAGGCGACGGCGCCCGGTCCTGAATTAGAACCGGCCCCGAAGTCTCCCTCGAGCGACCGAGAAACCGTTAAGAACCGTGCCACCCCCAGAGAACCCTTCGTATACAATTATACCAAGGTCGTTCTACCACCACGATGTGAAAAAAATATCGAAGTAAGATTGAATAAGTTCCTAGCACCTATGGGTTCGCTGGAGGGCATGGACGTCGTAGCTGAGCCCGTAGAAATACCGCAGAAGGGCGTTTTCCTGGCTCGCACCTTAACCAAAGTACGCAGTCAGCGCTGCTGGGTTAGAGTTGCCAATGTCAGTGGAGAAGAAGTGACCCTCAAGAAAAATATAAAGGTAGGAGTGTTCGATATCTGGTTCACTGGGTCTTACCTGGCGGGAAGTAGGGCAAAGACTGGGATGGAGGGGGTTGCGTGGCATTGTGTCCGTATATATAATTTAAAAAAAAAAGAGAGATAAGTTATTCCCTTGAATCACCTATTTTTTTAAATATATTATTTTCGTTTTGTCGTAATTGCTGTGAACGATGGGTAATGCTTTCGAAAATAATGGAAACAGGCAAATCTGACCTTTGGCTAGTTAAATTTGAATTTTGGTTTTCTTATATTTTACCGGAAAATGAGTTTTATGGGACGTGGCAGGAAATTAATTTGGAATTTTAGGATTCGAAACGTGCTTTGAGCCACTAACATTAAAGTAGACAATAAGTGGCGAGGTAGGAAAAATATATTATTTTTTTAGGCAGCCTACGGGGTAGCATGTTGGGGCCGCAGTAGGCCAATGCACCTAACCCAGGGATAATGTGATACGTGATCAAGCAGGTGCTCTTTCGGACCCGGTGGGGGTCCCGGACCCTCTGATAGACGTGGGGATGTACAACCGCAAAGTGGGAATGTTTTATTCGATTTTTAAATTACAAGTTTGGTGAACAAAGCGGGGCTAAGACGTTGTGTAGTGTATACAGGAGCTAAGTGAGATGTCAATCCTTTTTGTCCATGTAGGGCGAGTATCTCTGCTTTTGTTTCCCATTGAGAAGGGAAAGGAAACATGAGTCGGGGGCTGATGATAGTAAAAGGAATTTTTTTTTTATTATAAAATTGATGAATTGGTTAGTAGTTTATGGTATTTAAATGTGCACTGGATAATCCTTTCTGTTTGTTATACAGAACAGTTTATATAGGAGTGTAAGCCAGGCCTTGCTGTCCCTGTTGACCGGGACACATAGAGACTCCTTGCTGCGGACGTGCTGTTGGAGTATCAACTCAACACTGTCCCTGATGCTGATGGATCTGGTTTGATTAGTTGTATAGTATAAGTCAGTAGGGTAGCCCAAAATTTGTACCTGTCATTGGCCCTGAACTGAGTTGGGGTTGTTGAATTATGCTCGTTTTAGCCTTGTTGTAAAAGTATATGAAAATGTGACTTGCGGGGGGAAATTATTTTGAAAATGTGCAAAATTCTAAAGCAGTTGGGAAAATTTCATTTTATGAAGAAGTGAATTAAGTTTAGTCATGGTGGAGGTGTGGTCTGAGCCTCAGGTGTTTGACCACGTTTGGGATTGCTTGCTTGCCCGCGCTGCATCATATTACGCACGGCAACATGCTAAATTCCGTGTGGACTAGGTCCAGGTGTCATGAAAATGTTGTGTTTTTTTTTGTTGGGGGACCGTTTATTAAGTTGAAGTCACAAAGTAAGCTTGAGCTTCATTAAGACTCTGCGTAATTTGTACTGTTGAGTTAGGCCTGTCATTCATTTGGCAGCAATAAACTCGTGTGGGACCCTGAGAGTCCTGGTTAGGATAGTGATTTTTTTATTTGGCAAGAAATCTTTCTGCCGGTGGTCCCCCTGTAACTCGGGTGTAAGAGTGTTTTTGCTCGTACCTGCGTACGCTTGCCTAGCCTAACTTGCTAGCAGCTACCAGTTGTACTTGAGCGTGGAGGGGAGTGGTAAGAGAGCGTCCCCTGAGGCTAATGTGTTTAGCGCTGTGAGTGTGAGAGTGTTTTTGCTCGTACCTGCGTACGCCTGCCTAGCCTAACTTGCTAGCAGCTACCAGTTGTACTTGAGCTGTAGGGGAGAGTGGTGAGAGATCTTCCCCTGGTGAGAATTTCATTTTGTTGCTCGCGCCTGCGTACGCCTGCCTGACATAACCTGTTAGCCGCTACCAGCTGCGCTTGAGCTGTAGAGGGGGTGTAACGAAGAGCTTCCCATGTCGTGGTTGTGATGCAGAACAGTAAGCTCATAATCCCTGACTTAGATTCCATGTTCTCGCCGGTAGAGACCACCCTGATAGATAAGGATGTGAATGTTGCCTTGGAAGTGTTGAAAGGGCTTGACGATGAGCTGGGCCCCGTTGACGTGCGAGAGTACCCATTGGAGAGTGCCCTCGTACGGTTACGGTCCCACCACGAATATAGGGACGCAATGCGGAGGAATGTGTTAGGAGCAACACTTGTGATAACTATTGTGGTGAGCCTTGTACTGCTGTGTGTGTTTTTCAGGAACTGGAGCGCGGTTGCCGCATGGCTCAGGCGTTCCCTGCCAAGCAGACGAGTGAGGGGGACTGTGACCGTGACCAGAGCGCCACCGACGTTTGCTGGCCTGAGAGATCTCGAGACTGATGTGGAGACTTGAGTAGCTACTCAAACTATTGACTCGGACGAGGGGACTGCAGCCCCAGAGGTGACTGTAAGGACCTCAATCACCGGTAAGACTACAGCCTAATCACTGCAAAGGATGCCGTGATTATTCGGACTCACGTTCTTTTACGTGCGCGTCGGTTCGGTCAAGACGAAATGGACAACGCGGAAGTGCGTCGAGTGCGACCGTACCGAGGAGTTAGCCGCGACAACGGGACAGACCGCCCTAACGAGGGTCAGTGACTCTTTGTTAAAAGAGAATTGGATATAAAGTTATAAGAATTTCCTTCCTTTTGTATGTAAGGATTTGCCTAGGGAAGTATAGGGCGCCCTAATTCGTTTCCTTTCTTGTACCATGGTAGGGTGATTTATATTATGTATGTAATGTTATGTAATACAGGGTGTCTAGTTTATTTCCATTATAAAATTCAAGACTAATTCCAGACTTTTCAAGACTAATTCCAGATTTTTCAAGACTAGTTTTTTCAACAATTAGTGGTTGTTGATACCAAACTGTATCAATTCTCAATTTTTGATACCGATACCAATTTTTATAGCAAATTATTTATACCTAATTTTCTAAATAATACTACACCAACCCCTGTCTTTGTCATAAAGTAGTATTATAACAATGTGGTGTTTTCAAGTAAAGAAATAATGCAGCAATAAAAAGTTCTAACTAGCAAATTTGGTTTTTTTTTTTATCATGAAATCTTCCACGTACCGTACGTTTAGACATCATCACTGCAGCGGTTACAGAAACGTGATCGTCGTCGTCCGCGATCTCAGCAAAATCATGAACATTTCCCGCGGCCTTGTAGACATCAATGACATCATCGTCATCTCCCGCGGTCACGGAAACGTCATCGTCGTCGTCCGCGATCGCGGCAAAATCATGAACATTTCCCGCGGCTGTTTAGACATCACCGTCATCTCCCGCGGTCACGGAAACGTTATCGTCGTCGTCCGCAATCACGGCAAAATCATGAACCTTTCCCGCGGCCGTGTAGGCATCATCGTCGTCTCCCGCGGTCACGGAAACGTTATCGTAATCTCCCGCTCTCACAGAAACGTCATCGTCGTCTCTCGTGGTTTCGGAAACGTCATCGTCGTCGTCCACTATCGCGGCAAAATCGTGATCGTTTCCCGAGGCCCTGTAGACATCATCATCGGCTTTTGCGGTTACGTAAACGCAAGACGACGATCGCGGCAAAATCATGAAAATTCCCGACTTTGAAATCAAATTTAAGACTAAATCCCGACTTTTCAAGACCATTTTGAAATTCAATACTAATTCCCGACTTTCCCGATTTTCCCGACTACTAGACACCCTGGTAATAAGTCTTTTTTTTTCTTTTGAAACCATTGTAGGGTGATTTATGTTATGTATGTATTGTTATGGTTCAAATTTTTGGGAAACCATGGTAGGGGACTGATAATGATGTAACGATCTTTTGTTGTTCTATCAATAATTGGTTAATTGAGTCTCTCAGACAGAAAGTGATAACGGAGGCTAACGAAGAGGTCTCTGGTACTTGCGGGAAGGCTGGCCACTGGACCGTGGGTACTGGGGAAGAAACCTTTTCATTGTTAAAAAAAAAGGGTAAAAGCCTTGCTGCCGGCCTTGCAACCCGACAGCAAGACTAGATATCTCCCATTATCAGACTCCTACTCCCACAATGTTAGCTAAGTTTTCTTGTTTTTATCTTCTCGTTGTAAATAAACCAGCTGAGGTACCATTAAAATGAAGTAGATGGTCGTGATTAGTCGTACGTCTCGCATGGCACTTGCGGTGTCTTTAGCATTCTGCTATTGTGATGTAACAGAAGAGCTTAACTCTGGAGTATAATGGATAAGGTTGGGATAGTACATAAGTGTAAGGGGGTACCTCAGCCGTAGAGTAATGTAATTCTTGGGAAAACGGTAGATTAATGTTGGGTAGTCAAACATATATCTGAATATAAGTGGAAATGCGTGGTAACACTTGACGTAGCTAGAGTGAGTATGGGACGGGTAACTCCAGGCACTTACCTTTCTTATCTGCAGGGGTGACTGAGTAATGGACCGACCCCAAGTGAAAGCTCGTGCGGCTTCACCATATCGAGTGATTAGCGTTCAAAATTAACACTTAATCTCCAACCCAGTGATTTACTTCTTACGACCTTGATTGATTACAACCCTAAGCGGGTAGGAAAAAAAAATACATATATATAGTAAACCTTAGTCTAATACAAATAAATAAACAAACATGGTATGTGCCTGGTGGTTAAACGATTATCGAGCAAGCGTGCCATAATGAGAATGTTGTAACGAAATGCCGTAGTAGCAGTGTCATGTGGACTATGTATTATTGTGGTAAAATTTGCTGTATTTAACTTTCTTTTGTTGTTGTTAGCCTGTATTGGCCGGGTTTTGTTTAGGGAATAAGTTTAGATACGTAGCGTGTTCTTCATGATTGCTGAGTCCCACCACGGGTATCGGAATAAGTAATGGTTAGCAGTTAGAATAAAATAAATAAATAAAATATAAAAAAAAAATGAAAATAAATATAAATAAAGACAAAAGCTGTAAGAACATAATGGTTGAACTCAAGCAAGCGTTCCCCCTGCGCGGGCTGCGCGCTAGAGATAACAAGTGGTGTGGTTCAGCAGTCCTTGTCTTATCTTGTTGTGATGACGGAGGCAACAGCTGTTTGTCCGCAATGTTTTGACTCGATTGGAGTCAAGTTCAAGGAAGCATTCATAGCATTGTATAGTTTAAGTTCTGTATTTAGTCGTTAAGGAACTGCGTAATTTGATAATAAGTGATGGGAGATGTTCTCTGTTATTTTATTAATTAACGAAATTGTATTTGTGTAATATGAGGAATGTAATGAAACCGTACTGAAATTAAGTTAAGTGTGTAATAGCGAGG